>NC_137637.1:18648085-19390585 GCF_963383615.2 Lipophrys pholis
CCTGTCATTCTTCTGCCTAATTTCTTTCTCTCGGTTGTTGGTTGCTAGTTCATTCATTCTGGAGTAGTTACATGCCTTTTTCAAGGTTTCTATTATGGTATTTATTGTCAGCAGACACTGCTTTCAGTTTAACTCCCGTCTGTATCCAGGTCCTCCATCCAGCACCTGGACATTTTGACCTGGGGGTGATGTTCCCATTGTTAACACATTTTAAAAGAGTTACTTCCAAAGCAATCGAATTACTGACCCCATAGCATATTAATAATGCTGAAAATATTGGCAATATTTGCATGGGTTATTTTCCTGCCACAGCTCTAGTACAAACCTCAAGTTCATACATAAATGCTGTCAGTCTATGTAAAAACTAAATAGTTTAAGGCCTCCTTTGACCAATGCTTATATGTCCTAATGTTCAAAGTTGCCATTTCTGATTTCTCATGTTTAACTCAAAACTGATTAACTTCTTAACAAATATCACTAATGTTTTTTGGGGGTAATGAAATATCAAAGTGCTTGCATTTCAATCACATGTGGTGGTCTCTCTCTCAAATTGACTGCTAATATGTCTTCAGTGAGAAGACTGCTGCGTGATCTGCCACACTCTCACTATGAGGTAAACAGACTTGCACCACTATCATTGTGGGGCCTTCCCAAAGACATTATGCGTTCCCAAACCCTCTTTAACCACCGCAGTTGAGTGCCTACCACTGACTGTGACCCGAACCTGAAACTAATTTTAACATTGTAGCCATGAAACCAATTTTTCATTATTAAAAATATGTAAATCTGGGCCCTGCCTTCTGGGCCCCTAAGACCTCGAAAGTGCAGCCAGATCCCAGAGTTCAACATCCAATAAGACAGAAATAAATGTGCACTGAGAGAGAGAGAGAGAGAGAGAGAGAGAGAGAGAGAGAGAGAGAGAGAGAGAGAGAGAGAGAGAGAGAGACTCTCCTTGCTGCTTCAACTTCACACCTGAGGGAAAGCGGAGCACGCTATCACATTTCCCCCTCACAGTGGCGATGACACCTTTCGGAGTGCAGACTGTACGGAGACTCTTAGTTCCCAATAAAACATCCCCGTGTGGGGAAGAAAAGCACTGCTGGGAACTTAAATGTGAGGGACACCTGGAGAGGTGGAAAAGGCCAGGAAAATGGAGAAAGGAGACCAAAGAGAGAGTTACACCACACCATGTCCCTGCTGGATTCAACTTATCAACAGAGACCAGGCTGCAGTGCCGGGTGTTTCTTCTGTAATCATGACTGTTGTATATTGACCCTGAGTCGGCTTGAGTGGAAAACAAAAGTACAAAAGGCCTTCCCAGCGGGCTCTGGCTCTCAGCTCAATTTAGCAGGATTTCTGAGACAAAGTTTTTCCACGTCAAAATAAAGACTAAACATGGTTATATCCTGCAGCATCTCAGATTGATGATGCACTTGAGGGCAAATATATCACAAGCAGACATCATCCCTCACACTCATGCTTTTGTGCTGTTCTCGGTAACATCACTGGATATACCAACATGTCTGGCAGATACGTGTTATCATTTGTCTGGCCTGTTGGGTTTCATCTCTGCAAAGCTTGACTTTGTCTCCATGGCTGAACAATAGGTTGAAGCTATGACAACAAAGGCATCAGATAGAAAGGTGTAATGAAAGAGAAGGCTGTTTTTAATCTGGTACGAGGTCAGATTCTCTCCTTTTTGTTTGGGTGAGAGACATTTGAGTGAATGGCGGATGATAGTGGAGGATAATAAGACAAGGGAGGCATGGACACAGTATAAAAGAGGCCTGAGATTTCTCAAGCTCCTCCTGGTATGAGAGGATTACAATATAGTGTGTGTGCCAGCTCGTGTGTTTGTGTGTGTGTGTTTGTGTGTATGCTCAACCTGGACTGAGTTTTACTTGCCTCTGAAAAAGGTGAGAAAGCTTCAGTTTGTTTTTTTTGTTGGAATTTGTGTTATTTTGGTTTGTCGATGTGGATTATGCGTGCCAACTCTTTATGCACTCTGAAAGCTAAGAGTAACAAGTATCTTTTTTTTGATTTTGACTCAAAGTAAACTGATTAGAGATCAATTTCTGGGCACAAATAGTAGAAAATAAAATGTGTAGGCATACAGAGTGAACTGTTGTTATAAGATAAAACAAAAGTCCTGGGTAAAGATGTTGAGACATGATCCCTAGTGTCAACATCATTACAGTCCTAGTTAAAGATGTTGATGGTTCAATATACACCCGAGACATAACGATATCTATTTTGTACATATTTTGAACATGTATAGTCAACTAGTATTGCCAAACATTTGAAATGTACTGCAGAAATTCAAAATGTTACCAAATGATTATGATTATTATGAAAGATTTTAGAAATATACATTATTTTTAGACTCGGAATCTTGAAATCAATATTATTTCAAATGAAAAAAACACATAATCGTTATTTTTTTTCAGCTTGTATGGAGAAAGAAAAAGCTGCCAATTAGACAATGGATATTCGACTTGATTTCAGACCTGGTGGTGCGTCAGGTTAAATCCTGACTTTGACTGTGGGGCTTCAAATCCATGAGCATAAAAAATGAATTAAGTCTACAATGCAAGTTTTAAAGATTTGTTAAGGCAACCCTTGAGAGAGCATCCAAATAGTGTGCCAAAGTGTTTATTCATGAAGTGTGTGCTGTGATTGCAGAGTAAACATTGTTTTTGTTGTTTGTTTTCAGTAGCTACTATGATGAATCTGGATCCATTCTGGTTCTTACTGGTCTTGCTCCTTGTTGTGCCACTAACAGGTGAATTGCAATTGGCAGTCGAGACAGAGAACAAACATGGTCTCTTCATTTAACTGGATATTCAACGTCCATGTAATGCCTCAGAATATGGAGCAATGGTTTGTTTATGATTTACATGAGGTAATATGTTCCCGTGTGTCTCATTTGGTGTTTTGCTCTTAGATGTGTATGGAAAAAGGATTATTGGGGGCGTGGTGGTTCAGCCTGATTCAATCAAGTACCAAGCATCCATAAGACACTCCAGAAGTGGCTCCCACTTCTGTGGCGGCACTCTCATCCACCCACAGTGGGTGTTGTCTGCTGCCCACTGCTGGAGGCCGTGAGTTCCTACACTTGCACGTCTCTGGCAGACACTGACTCAATCGATGATATCTCCTTACTTTGATTCTGCAAAGCGACAAGAAAATACATGTACATATCTGAACATGAAGTAAAACTTTTAAGATCTCACATTGTCACGTGTATCTTTGCAGGAGTCACCTGATAAAAGTGGTCCTGAATGAGCACAACCTTGACCACAGAGATGGATCAGAACAGATATTCACTGTCTCCGTTGTTATCAAACACCCAAATTACAATTACTGGATGCTCGACAACGACATCATGCTCCTCAAGGTAAGACATGTGAACTGGCACATGTGTTTGTTTCTGGGTGGCTTTGGTTGAGGGGGTGATGGTCAAAAATGGGTTACTAATTCCATACTGATAAGTCAGTAACCCAGCAAAGTATTATCTCAAAATGAGCAACAAACAAGCCGTAGATAAGAGATCTGTGACTCTCTTCTGCTCTAATTACCAAAATGATTGTCTCTTATGTCCCATTGTCTTTGTATTGTACATTTTACCTACAGTATATTGCAACACTAGGCAAGTGTTAAGTGTTACTAAAACCTCAAGCCTTGTTTTCAAGTAAGAAACTGTATGGTGCCAGTTTGAGCTTTCAGTGTTGATCGACCAAGGCTTCCTTCTTCTGTGGGTCAGCTTGACCGTCCGGCGAACCTCAGCGGAACTGTTGAGCCTGCCGCCATGCCAGAGGCTGACTCGCCCCCTTTGAAACCCTCCACTCGATGCACAGTCAGTGGCTGGGGTGTGACCTGGGTCTACAGTCACAAGCTGTCACCTGAGCTCAGGTCTGTGGAAGTGGACCTCCTCTCCAGCTGCTGGAGGTACTACTACTTCAGGACCACGGAGAACATGATCTGTGCTGGCTGGAACACTGGAGGGAGAGACTCCTGTCAGGTGTGTGTGTGTGTGTGTGTGTGTGGTGTGTGTGTGTGTGTGTGTGTGTGTGTGTGTGTGTGTGTGTGTGTGTGTGTGTGTGTCTATTGCATGCTCTTTTAAGGGTAATTGTGTGCACGTGTGCCAAGTTCAGTGAGAGAGATTTTCTTTGTCACTTGTAATCAGTTGATCATTATCAAGATAAAACAGTTGGATTAAAAAAGGAAATATTACATCAACCTCAGAAGATAAACAAGCATTTCTCTCTCGATTCTGTTGAAGCTGTACGGCTGATATTTCAATATTTTGACTGTAATGTATAAAAACATACCATGGGAAAGATACAAGGTTGATGAAAGTTGAGTGGTGGTCACACATCTAAAACATTTTGAAACAACAAAAAACGATAATTTTAGAATCCAAAAATATATTTTGGATTTGTTTAGTTGAAATCCAGAAAGCTGTTGCGTTAATTCTAATTATTTCAGATGATCACCACAACCAGCTCCTCTCTTGTTACTCACTGAAAGTATCTAAATACTGATATAGCGACACACTTCCAGCTGATATCAATTTATACACACGCATTTTTGTAAGATCTCTTACATTTTGGTTTATTTGTACTTACAATGTGCCACATCGCCATTTAAGAACTTTCTGTGGACTCTTGTTTACATGTTCTTCCTCAGGGTGACTCCGGAGGGCCTCTCATCTGTAATGGTAAACTTGAAGGCATCGTATCTTGGGGCATCGGCTGTGGCTGGAGTTCATACCCCGGTGTCTACACCAAGGTCAGAAACTACCTCGGATGGGTCGCCTCAGTCATCCAGAACAGTTAATGGGACTCATATCCTCTTCAAAGAATCTTCTACGACACATGCTTCAGACCCAAAACCCTCCTGGACATTGATTTTTATTTTGAAAAGGTTTCGCACTTCAATGAAAACATAATCATATTGGGGAAAAACTAAATAACAGGGAGACCACAGCTAATGAATTGAAATGTTTTATGGTTTTTTTCAACAAAGTGAATACCACCTAAAGAAAAAGTTGACTTTTATTTAAAAAGTTGTCAAACGTATTTGTTCAAATAAATGCGTTTTGTGTTTTAGTCTTATGCTATGGTGATGTCAAAACACAATGATTTGTGAAATCAGTGTCGCTCTTCACAACCTCAGTTTCATCACTGATTAAAAAAAAAAAAAAGTTAGAATTTGAAATAAACAATTTCTCAGATGTTTTCCTCTCACATTTTTTTTTCCAATTCACACGCCTTAGGGAAGAATCAAAAGTGAGCTTGAACGTTTGTTTTTCCTCTGCAGTATTCTACTGATAAGGTCCAGGGGGTTACTAGTGACTGACATATGCCTACTAGTTGGGCCAAGTACTGTTACTAGTGCAGCACAGTGGTTTACTAGTAAGGTTTGCTTAGATACTAGTCGGCCAAAAGTGGCGCTAGTAGTGGAATAAACATTACTAGTAAAACACAGTCGTTCTAGTAGTGCACCGACTTGTCTTACGAGTGAGGACAAAGAGCTTACTAGTACATGGTACTAGTAAGATTTGGAGGTCTTATAGCATTGTTGACTCATTATTTTCCAAATGCAATACATGTTTTATCCTTCATAACAACTTGTGCAGAAAGCAACTTCACTCGTTTCCACAACCAAAGACCTGCAATGTGCTTATTGTAGTTTTCGCTCTCAGGACAGAGAAGTGGGAGTTAAACAAATGAAAGCTGCCACGTCACGTCTGGGCAGAAACTATTAATGCATAATGACAACAGAATAACCCCCCTCCCCTTTCTTCATGGCAGCATGTTGTCATCCCACCAGTCAGCGATTGGCTGTGACTGCGCCCTCTCCCCTTTCCTTTGCGTCCCATTCACATTTAAAGCTGAGCCACAATGCACTCATTCACTGACTCAACAAAAACAACCTTACAAATCCGGAGAGCCAGAATGGATGGAGTCAAGTTGAGCAGGGAGGCGTTGCATATTGAGGACCACAGTTCCAGACACTTGTCCAAGGAAATGGTAAAAAAACTGGTTCTTCAGTCCCAAGAGGCCAAGAAGCAAGCATATTGTCCCTACAGCAAGTTCAGAGTGGGGGCAGCTCTGCTGACCATGGACAACTGTGTGTTTACAGGTAAGCCACATGAGAAGTTTGGGAAATAACCATTTTGGGAGTTACTGGGATGAAGAGTAAAGTTTGGGTATAAGCGAACGGAACAACAATTTAGTTTTTTCATTTGATTGCAGTTACAATCCATTTTTAAAATTGCGAAGATATATTTTGAAGGCTTTAATCAAACACTTAATTCTCATGGTAAAAAGTTGTTTTTTTTTATGCGTACTGTTATGATATACAACACTGAAAGCAGAGAAGGCGTGAAAGCCACGACGTTATGCAACTTGTACTTGAGTTAGGTCTCATCTTGATCCCCTGTTGGTTGAGACCCCCTGATGATGGGAGAAGAATAAGACCGACGTGATTAGTTTCATTTTGCTGCATCGTTGGGGTTTATTTTTCACACGCGACTTCTACAGGAGCTCGTCGATGAATCCTCCCGTGAACATTCTGTATTTTTCCAGTTAAGTTATATAAAACCACCCGAGGCAGAATGGTGAAATATCAACATTCACATGACCTCTGGTGACCTTTTGTCACAGCATCACTTGCGTCAACAGCTCTGTAAATACTGAGAGAGATGTCAAATCATTGTCAACAATAAAGCACCAGCATAACTCTTCCTGTCTGCTGCTGCAATGTACAAAGCTCAGCCGGTCACGTGTCCCATTACAGACATGCCTGGGGCGGGAAGGGGGGCGGGGGGGCGGCTGGCAAACAAATGTGGGTGCAAAGACCCACTGAGTAACTATTTAGCGAGGTGAGGTGAGGTTAAAACAGCCTCTTTGATGGTGAAAAGGACTCACTTTGTTGTTTCACAACTACACAAATGATTTGATCTATTTTAATCTATTGGGGTGTTTGTGTCAGGTTGCAACGTGGAGAATGCTTGTTACAATCTGGGAGTGTGTGCTGAAAGGAATGCAATGTCCAAGGCAGTGTCAGAGGGCTACAGGAGTTTCAAGGCCATTGCCATTGCCAGGTATTGTTCACGTCGGACTTCTGTGTGTTTCCTAAGACTCCCAACATTTATCCAATACTTACTAGAATTTCCAAAGTGTGATTCACCTCATCTTGCACATCAGACCAGCCTGAGTCAAACTTCCTGCTTATACAGATGAGTTTGGGGTTTTCTGGTCCAACACCATTTGGTTTAGCACAAAAATGCACTGGCATTAGTAAAAACAAACATTTAATGTCCTCTTATTGTACCATTTCTTGCTCTGTTATTTTTGAACTTTCAATAAGGCACTTTTTACTGCGGTGCAATTTAAAGTGCTTCTCGGGGAAATTGATGCAGCGACAAAACAAGGAAGGACACAGAAACAGAGAGAGCCAAATATGAAAAAACTCAATTATATTTGAAACATGTTAACAGATTGAACATAACGTATTGAGTGAAAGATAAGTGGTTTGGAAATACCTTCATATAAACAACTAAAGCTTAAATGTTAAACTGAAATCAAATATACCCATAAAGTCCACAGACCGGGAAAACTTCAAAGATGACATAACTTCAAACAAATAAAGTGAGTTATAATGGGAAAAAAAACATCAAGAGGCAACAATGTTATACTGCCCTATGTTTGGCTTTACTTCAATTAACTAAAACTCACTGGGAAAAAAATTAAATCATTACTTGAGAAATTGCAGCAAAACAAGCAACACAAGAATTAATGTAAAATCATCAAAAACATTAAAATCACCATTAAGAAAATGTCAAAATATTTGATAAAAACTTTTTTTTTTTGTAAATAAGCTTATGTAAATATTGGCAAACGTTGGTATTTATGAAAGTGACAGTCACCCAGACTGGACATCAGACTGACGCAATGAGGTGTTTGTGTTTAAATGACACAACTATACATGTCCCCAGAAGTGGTACAGTCAAATATCTGCGTGCTCACTGGTCTCTTTTCTTTCTCTGCCATCTCATTTGTTCTTCGCAGTGACTTGAACGACCAATTCATCTCACCATGTGGTGGCTGCAGGCAGTTCATGAGAGAGGTATCATTTCGTCTTTTACGATGTTCATGACTATATATTCAGTGTAGAGAATACAGTTCAGGTGAAAATAAAAATAAACTTGTTATTCGTTGTAGAAGAGTGGACAAAAGTAATCCAATCTACCATCTTTGTGTTTTCCTATTGACTAAAGGTTCAGTTTCAGACACTCTTCAGACCCAAAACAAACCTGAAACCTGAAATGCGATAATTAATAAATCAATGACTTTCCTCCTTTTTCTTAATCGCCACAGTTTGGGCCAAACTGGGACGTGTACATGTCAAAGCCTGATGGTTCGTATCGGAAAATGAGAGTGGACGAGCTGCTGCCAGCGTCGTTCGGCCCTGAAGATCTGTCCAAGAAGAAAGTGTGTGACATTCCTAATGAGTACTGAGTGTGTACTCTGTTACAAAACACACACACACTGCTGTAGTTGTTTCCTGGATTTGCTTTGACCTGTACCGTTTGTGACCGAGGCTCGACTGAACGAATGCTCATGATATGCAGGAGTTGTATTTATGATGAATGTTTGTTGTGGCTTTATCTGGTAATTGTAAATGTTGTATCTAAATTTATTCTACATTCAGTGGAGATGTTTTCAACATATAATGTCTGGACAATTCATTGTGCCTTAATTGGTGATCGATTTAACTCGGATAATATACTTAATGCTGTATTGTGGTAGACCTTTATTAAAGAGAGAAGAAAAATGACATCATGGTGAAACTTTACATACATTTTAATAAATAAACGATTAAAAAAATTATGTTGTTTTTTTTTTTTTTACTGGACTTGACGTTTTACAGTTAATACGGGCATGAAGATGGTTTTAAAGGACATACAAGAAAACACATGATATGTGATATCACAGTGTCCTGAAAAAAGTATTTAGTGAACAGAAAAACAAAAAATTCAATTAAAAAGAGAAACAACAGAGGAGTGAAAAATAGAGTCCCCAATCAACATTAAAACCCATTTCATAAAGACTGTATGTCTATTTACCCCATGCATAAACATCTGTTGTTTTTAAGGGTGCAAAATTAAAAAGGGAACTGCATTTATTGTTCCTGCCTTACAAATCAAAACTGGTGTTCAGCAAGAGGTACAAGTCTCACTCCAGGACCACTTTTATCACCATTCACCTATTGTGATTTTTAGCATTGTACTACACTTATTATTCAACTCTGAAAATAAACAGCAGCAAGACATGGCAACATCATGTGTGCAGAAAAACACATCAGAATCTAGAGTCACTGTTTCATCTCATGCGGAAGCATCTTAAAGGTGCAGTATGTAATATTCTGAGTCATCGTAAACTATCTAAAATAGTAATGATGTGGCAGAGATTCCTGCAGAAGAGCAGAGTCGCTCCACCACTCTTCTTGCATTCAGAGCAAGAAGAGAAGAAGCAGCAGATCCAGACAGGAATCAGGTAATTCAATAGAACTCGCAACTCTGAGACTCACTACTGCCACCCAGTGCAATACAACTGCCATTACAGAAAACTTCCATACTACACCTTTAAGCCGGGAATTGTACCGTTGTGTCCAATTATTAACAGCAAAGCTTCAACTGGCGGATTCCTAATATTGACCAAAACAGGTACTTCTTAAAGTTAGTGCAGCAGGCTCAGTTAGTTCAAAGCTATCATTAAACTGATCCCAAAGGACTGCTCCATGGAGATCTGCAGGAGCCTTTAACCTGTCCTAACAGTGTGTTGAGGCATGAAGTAAATCTTAGTGCTTGTTCTTAGATACTTCCGTAGAGTTAATAAATTGTATGACGTCACACAAAGAAGGTAGTACGACAGCATTTCAATACTCGAATGTGAACATGTCATCTAATGAAGCAACATGATGATGGTTTCGCTTCCTTAACACACCAAAGTAATCAGGAAGCAAAGTGTAATAGTTCTTACTTTGACCTCAGCTCTCTGTTGAGGTGTTGTTGGTGGCATCACTGAGTACAGGCCACGCAGGCACGTGTAACCTGGGCAGCGTTCCTTCCATGAGTCTTTCCATCCACAGCCCCAGCCTGTCCAGCTTGTGGTGAACTTCTATGCTGGTGGCCCGGCTGGAAGCTCTCCTGGAGGGGGCCCCGTCCTCCCTGGAATGGGACCGGGACCGGGAGTGGGAGCTAGACCTGGACCTAGAACGGGACTTTCTCCTGCTGTCAGAGGAGAACGAGGTCTCAGACGATGAGTCGCTGGGATCGTCCCCTGTGAAGACGGGTCGAAACAGACAGAAGTATTTCTTGTATCCATTGAGCGCCAGGACGTGACCGGTGTAGTCTGTGGATTCCTCCTCGTCATCTGAATGACTGGAGTGACGGGCTGAGCGGAGAAGCAAGGGCATCCAGTGGAGGTGCTTGTCAGCATTGAGGAAGGAGAAATGGAGTGTCTCAGTCCTGCAGGTAGAGAAAAGGACACGACAGTACAAATATTCAGGCACCCTTTATTTTCTGACGTGTACCAATTAATGATAACATCCTTTTGAAAAAGATTTTTTTTTTTAAAGGTTGAAAGTCTCTCCAACTTGAGTCTGTAACGCGCTTACCCAGAAAAAGAGAAGACCTCCTTGGCAAATTTCCTCAGTAATGCATTCTTGGAAGCGTTGGTGAGCACCAGCACCACATTAAGGTGACCAGGCCTCAGCTTGACCAGGTTGCTGGTGTACGTAATGTCCGTGAGCTCCGTCACTTCCACAAAGTCCTTCTTTGGAGCGCGGCTGAAGGAGGGAAACATGAGAAAAGTCAAGAGGAAAGGAAGGGCACCTGAGTGGAGCTTTCACAGACCCTTTGAAACCTCAACACAAAGACTTAAAAACCGCAGATGAAACGCTAGAGTTGTTTCTAATTCAACTACGAGCCATCGTTTCCTCATCCCACCCAGAATGTGTTTATCACTTCAATAAAAATCTATTGAGCTGCAACCGTTTAGAGAGCCTGCGGGAAAAATCAGGCCACTCTCTTGTTATTGACTCATATGAGACAGGCTTTCAGTTACCCACCTGTTGGAACGACCGATAGAAGTACGCGTGTTTGTCTTTAATGTATCCGATTCACCTTACCTTGAGGTACTTGCTCGGCTTGATGCATCTTCCTCGGGTTTTGCTTGAGACTTTGGCTTCGACTGCCGAGGTTCACTTTCACCTGGTTCACTGAACACATGTCAAGGAGCGTTGAAACATCATTTTATTGCCTTTATTTATTAATGAAGATGCATTTCTTTGCTGTGCAAAACCTTTTTAGAATGTAGAACTGTCTTATATTTGAACCAATATGATAACTTATCATTGAAATGCCTCGGAGGGAAGAAGGTGACGTCTCACCTAAAAGCCTGAATGATGACGGTGCCAAAAAGGATGAAGAGCGCTGAGAAGATCAAGGAGAGGATTGGCATCATCTCAGACCTTAAAGACAAAAGGATACATGTCATCTAAACATGCAACAGCACACACACACACACACACACGGCGTGTTTTCACACTTTTTAATAGATGCTTCACAGCTTCTCTGCAATGGTGCATCTTGCGAAGGCTTTCCATGTAAACAATGCTCAGGCAAAAAGCTTGATTCAGCTTGTAATCTAATTTCAGAAATGTCTGTAAGTCTGCGGACTTCCTGTGTGAGTATTGTCTTACCAGTTTGAATAGAGAAGGTCGTCATATATTTGGAGGAGGTAATCATAAGCAGCATTCATCCACTGAATAATAAACATCTGGCAAAAAACACAAAACAGGAACATCAGAAATCTGTAGTTTTGCTTGAAACAGGCTCAAACATAAATGAATGTTTGTATTTGTTGCGGTCTCAACCCCGAGGTGGGCGAGTGCGGTCACTTACGGGTGCCATTTCGTTGTTGAGTTCCGGCAGCGTGGCGTCCGAGCTCAGATACGTGGGGTCTTTTTGTAGCAGCTCCAGCTGTTCGTAGAGGTGGTACTTGTCCTCGTTGCTGCCGTTCCAGCCGGCACTCACAGAGCGGTACTGGACCTTACCAGCCTGGCTCCGCCGCTCCAGAATGACCACCTGTCAATGTTATACAATATTCCTTTGATTGCACACTTTGCAGGATGTACCAGTAATCTGATACAACCTCCCACGGCAGAACAAACGCAGCTCGTCCTTGATGTTTGCTTGTCGACAGAAATTTGGGATTTGGATTCATGCTTGATTCTCCGTGTTCACTGCGTGTGTTTAGGCCACTGACCTGGGCCGAGAGCGCAGCCTGACTTTGGAAAAGCGCCTGACACAGAGGCTGCTGCTGACGTTGGTAAACGTATGCAAAGCGCAGCACATCTTTTTTGTTCGCCGTGGCAAAGTCCAAAAAGGCCTTATTCCCTGGAAGAAAAGCTGCGTCCTCCCCTGTGATTAACAGCACACAGTACCTGCAAACAATTTTACAGTCAACACATGAATCCGCCGAGAGCTCTGCGGGACTATTCTGTTGTTACCCAGAGTCTCATAGTTGAACACTGAGAGGGTCGAACGTGTCCGCGTTGTCTTACTTTCTGCGTCGGTGAAACTGCTTGACGGGACACAGCTCATCAAAAATCTGCTGGCTGACCAGCCGTGGCACCTGAAGGAACTTGTTGTTGGAGACAAACTCATCCATGATCTGCCGCTTCATCCCTCTGGCCTGAAAAAAACCCCCCAAAAAGTATAAGAAGGATGAATCCAGCTCGTGTGTCAGAAAAGCATCACAATAGTGGAATGGAGCTCGTTGAGACTGGATACCTGAATGATGTCAACAGGCTTCTCTGTGTCTTCCTTAAACAGCAGCATGGTGGGAGCGTATGTGTTTACATTGAACTGCCGCAGCAGCCGAGAGTTGTGCGTCTCTCCTTGATCCACAAAGCCAAAACGCACGTAGTCTCTGAAGGCAAATGCTGTCAACTGGGGAATAGAGCAGGTGGATTAGAGCATATAAAAACAGAGACACTATAGTGACTCACTTTCGCCACCTCGGGGGAGGGGACAAAGTGGTTTCCAAGTCTGGCGCTAATAGTTAACTTGCCAACTTCAGCCGATATACCGGCAGCACGATACACACTTGTGAACCCCAAAACTGTAAATATTCAAGACATACGTAACTCTATGTAGTACTATGTTTCAGTTTCAAAAAGTTTGATGACCTGGGAACTAAATCAACTAATATTTGAAGATGCAACAGTCTTGACATGAAACTGAGACTTTTTTTTATTTTACATGTAAATATTTAGTCTAATTAGTTCTGCAATAGTGTTTGTGCATACCCACCTTATAGAGAAGGGGAACAACAGGGACTTGGTCAAACAGGAGAAGGCTTGGCTTATTTTCCGATCGCCAGTTTTCGAGGAAAGCCATGTAGTTATCGTCAGTAATCTTGAAAAACAGTAAAAATAAGACAGTGGTTTAAAGTTTTGTTGTCTAAAACGATATTTTCTCACCACACTAAGACTTGTAATAATCCACACATTTTTTTTTTTTTTTTTTTTACTTCATTCACTATTTATTTCAACCGTGTCTTATTGAATGCAGACGTACGTCAGACCAATGTGAGCAATTGCAAATCGTTGCGTTGAATACTACAGTAGCCACGCATGTCATCCGTCATTACCTTCTCCACCAGTTTCTGAGGGAGCAGATTTTCAACAAACTGCCGCAGGTGCTCCCGCACCACGGCCTGATGAAAGAAGGTCACCCTGCCGTTCACCAGCCCGATGATGGAGGGAGCGCGGTGGACTCCCAGCTGGTTGGCCAGGCGCCGCTCGTAACCCAGGTCCACAATGCCGATGCCCACACCTGGTGTAACAATAGAAAGCAACCGCTACTGACACCGACACAGTAGAGGGAAACACAACCTCTCGTGGAATCGGTTCAAACACGCTGTGAATTTGAAATTTGAAAAGCGGTGGTTTTTTAAAAGTACCTAGAAACATTGAGCTAGACCAAACTGCGAGTAATCTTGAGCTGGTGGCACAATACTCATAATTCTCTAAGGTATTACACTGAAATGAAATGAGAGCGTGTTTGAACATGTGGCTAAAAGGCTCAGTGTTTGTGACGAGAGGCTTATAAATTCAGACTCCCACAAAAGACCCACAGTGACACACTGCAAGAAGAGCGTCTCTCAGAGGAACCTCTCCATGCTCTGGGATTCACTCATGTCCCTGAAATAAGGAAAACGCTGCCTGATGGCCGGATTCATGAAAGATGCATGCCCCTGTTTTTAGTGTTAGAATAGATAGAATTTGTTAGAACACAGTATGAATATACCACTGAACTCCACAGGAACGGGAAAAAAAACTAAAATCACAAAACTGGACTTTTGCTTTATGATTGCTGAAATCTCAGAAAAACACTGATTGATGTTGTTTCCCCGAGGACGGACACTGCGTCTCGGAACTCGCAGATTTCTTCCTTTTTTATGTGCTTGTTTTTGCTCGTAGCACCTTTAGAACGTATATATTGTTGTATTATAATTGAGTACTTGAATGTACATAGTATCTGAGTGTATTGTGTTTGAAGGCATGGACTCCCAACTGTAATTCCGGGTGTTTGAAAGCATGTGCATAATGACACTAAAAGGATTCTGAATCATGAAATGACACTAAATAATGTGATGGGGTTAAGGTATATTTGCCTTAAGAACATCGTCCGATTCAGTCAGTGGAGCAGTCGCGCAACTGCACTGTGACATGCACACACCCAGCTTTACCCAGAAGCCCACCGCTATTGAACATGAAGTTCTTAGCTCAACTAATCAAGTGTGAGTTTAATCAGACGGAAGTTTACATGATGTGATTTTTAACCAGTTGGTGTTTAATGACATTATTATAGTCTCTGCAATCGTACGTATTGTAATGCAGTAGGTCCCATAATTATGGTGAATATGTTACTAGTGCAAGAGACTCACTTAACTCTTCAATTTCATTACTTTATTGACTTATGGTTCCAGGGAATTATGCGGAGTATTGCATTAATCATTTGCCTTTGCACTTTGTTCCAAACGATGAGGAAACAAATAAACCCTCGGGAATTATTTATGAATTCTAAGCCTGTCTAAAGCACTCAACACTGACACACAGCGTTACCATTTGTCTTAATGACATCAACGTTGTGTAATGATGCTTTGAGGAAAAGCAGCTTTTAGCGAGAGAGTGTGTTTGGCTGGACAGATAACAGTAAGAGTCTCACCCAGAGGTTCCAGCTCCTGCACCGTCTCCTTCCACACGGGCTCGATATGGATGCACGCAAAGCACCACTCAGAGGTCACTTTGATTAAGTACGGCCTCTTGTAGCTGCCTGGAAGAACGTCGCTGTTAAACTGCGCATGGTGAAGCATGTACTTGCTGTCTGCAAAGTCTCTGGACCTGAGGGAGTTGTGGAAGCAGGACGGGGAGTGAGGACACAGTGAGGACATGAGCTGATAGAGATATCACTTCAACCAACTTGCACATGTAGGAACCCTTTAAAATAAAATGTAAACAATGACAATAAAGATACTGCTTCAAAGTAATTCACATCTTGATTTATGTAAAAGTGAGTAAGAAGTAAAATTTCAGGAGTGAAAGTCAGTTATTATCTACCCGTATATATTTGCATATTTTCTCGTTTGGGTTTTGACTGTAGAATTTACTAGTCAAGTAACAACTGTGTTTTTTGCCCATGGTTACTATTTTGTTAAGAATGTGGAGTACGTTAGATATTTATTTTGACCAAGATATGACAATATTTCTATTTTGTGGGTAATCAGTCTGAGAGACATAGAGACACGAGAGATTATTTGAGGATTAATACCCCCAGAGAGGTCAATGGCAAAGATCTGTATTCATTCTGATCTTATAAGCTACCTTTGTTGTCCTCCCACCAAATATAATTAACGTTCAAAATTAAGATATAAAAGTATGAAAGTTACAGGATGAAGCTTTGCATGTGACAATTTAGCAGACTCTCTACGTAGAGTAAGGCAGGGTGAAACAAGATGTGTTTGGGTGCTTCTTTTTCCTGTTTTACATCTTTCATATTAAACAAATACAAATAAAATATGGTATTTGATTTGTGTAGACTTTAAACTCTTGTCACTGTAAATCACCCCCCTATTGGGCACAAACGTTTGATGATCTAAGAACCCTTTTGTTCATTAGTAAATAAATGAGCAGAGAACAACAGTTTAAACTCGGGGTACCTTGGAAAATGGAAGAAAGACTCATCAAAGTAGAAACTGTTGTGGAAGCTGCGGAAACCGTGATGCTGTGATTGGCCAAAGGGCTGGTTGTCGTCCATCTGGCCATAGCGGTCAAAGTTGGACCTTCGCTCCTCATTAGACAGAATCTGCATGCAAAACAAATGAGGCAGGAGAAGCAAGGAGACACATTAATATTCATGTTGGTATACAGAAAGTGAAAGCTGCTAGGTCTGTTACACAGGGAGGTCCTTCTGGAAAAGTGACAGCACATTTTGTTTCCACTCACCTCGTATGACTTGGACACCTTGATGAACATGTCCTCAGCTTTAGGGTCCTTGTTTTTATCTGGGTGCCTTGAAATGAAGCAAATGACACAAGACAGTCAGATCAAGACAGCTTGTTGGCTGTTGTGACTCTAAATTCTGAATCAGATGTAGCTGATCATGTCTCGTCAAGGCCTCACGTCAACAGACACCTGATGTCAGTCACTCACCACTCCCTGGCGAGGTTCTTGTAGGCTCTCTTGATTTCAGCTTGACTGGCACTCCTGCCGACGCCCAGGATTTTGTACGGATCATACTCAGAGGCTGCGTTCACCAGGAGCACACTCAAAATGAGCAGAAACATGGCGAGCAGAGGTGGACGGACCCGCGGCTGTGGGTCGGTGCAGCGGCTGGCCGACATGTTTCCACCCCCAGTCCCGGTCAGATACCGACGCTGCAGTCCAAGAAACTAATGTCAGCGGACAATGTTTCCCACTATGAACTCACATGGTCGTGTCTGTGTACTCCGGGTGAGCTAAGCGTAAGGACAGGCATGAAAATTACTACGACGAAGCCATTATTTTTCCTACAAATGATGGACATGAGAAAACCGGCCGCAAACCACTGAACTTCCGGTTTGTTTCAAAATAAGATGCGGCTGAATTCTTTCCGAAACTCATAGAATAGAATAGAATAGATGGAAATTCTTTGACGTGTTTCTCTACACAGAATATGATATGATAAATAAAATAGAAAGTTAAGCTATCGACTAAGTCAGGATAAAAAAAAATAGATATTAGATATGAATAAGTAAATATTCATATATACAAGACTTAACATTGACTAATATATGCATGGAAAGAATGAAATTCATGGTCAAAATACAACAAACAGAATTTACAGGGAAGAGTTACACAATCTGATGTGCCTTGAGGTCCTCAGGAAGACGTTTACTTAGTGTTCCCAGAGTTAAAAGCAAACAAAGTGAAGCAGCTTTTAGTTTCTAATCCTCAACTGTGGAACAAAGTACCTGAACACGAGTAAGTACTCACTCACTCAAAACACTATTCTTTGCTGTGACTTTCCATTAAACAGCAGACTTTACCTTTATCTTAATAAGGCTTTTCCTTTATGTATCCTCTTTTTTTCTGTTGCAATTGGTCGATTTGTTTTAATGTTTGTCGTAATCTTAATCACTCAAGACTAAGATTCTTAATTGCTTTAATGTATTTCTTTATAGAGCAATATGAATTGCCTTGTGTCCGAATGGTGCGATTAAAAAAAATGTTCCTTGCCTTGCCTGGGATGACTTCTCAGCACCTTGTGACCAAAAGTTGGATAAAGCAGCACAGGCCACCTATGTAAAGTAGTAATGTAAACATACTTACACATTAGTCATTGTCATTTATCTCAGGTTTGAAAACAAAACAATTCAACAGTCAAATTTAAGCCTGAAATTTTAAACCTCTCAAATTGTTTGTCCAGCTGATGAAAAAAGTATTTTGTTCATTATAATAGGGTTATTGCTTTATAGGATATCTTCACATTTATATTACCTTTATACTACTGAGAATCAACACACATATACTTAAAAAATATCAAGGTACAGAGTTGCGATTAGACAAAATTATACCTAATTTTGTTCAAATGAATACATTGATATGAATGATTGTTTTTATTTTGAATTACAGTAATGTCTGATCTTCCTCTTTATAAACTGACGTGTGGTGTGCACTGCGCATGCGTCGGGAAGCTGCCGTTCTTTTAAAGGTAGATAAAAGCATTTATTCTTGGTGGAGTTTTATTCATATTTTAATACAGTTATAATGTGGTACTTACAATGCTCCTATTTTGTTATGCAGCTAATAACTTGACTCCAGGGTTATTTCAGTTTGGAAGCTTATTTTAGTCGGGTAGTTTTGTTCGATTAAAACGAATAATAAAACTAATAATAATATTTCATAATATCTTCATATTACCATTTATACCGATAAGAATGCTGATATGACTCACATGTTGTTGTTTTTTTATGTGATTTTAAAATCCTGTCATTCGGGGGCTTAACTTCCGGTTCCGCCTGCTCTGAGCCAGCCTGAAGATTTGGCTCTGTTTTCACTACGAGGCAATAATTAAAAAATAATCACGTTGATACCTGAACAATATCACCCAACGACTGATTCGGTGTGTTTGTTGTGACCTTCCTGCTGCACACAGAAGCAGGTCTCCATCAGTGTCCAGACCACCATGAGTGAGCTGCGCGTGTTTGCATTCATCGCGTTGAGCTCGCGAAGTGCGCAGATGATCCTCTCCCCGTAG
Organism: Lipophrys pholis; assembly: GCF_963383615.2. NCBI lineage: Eukaryota > Metazoa > Chordata > Actinopteri > Blenniiformes > Blenniidae > Lipophrys > Lipophrys pholis. The sequence continues at coordinate 18,666,966 of NC_137637.1, forward strand.
CTAACGCTAGCTCTGCAAAAAAGCGGCTCTCCGGGTCCACTCGCCGGCTCCACCGTCACGGGACAGGCACTGGTCAGGCAGCTGAAGGTAATCAACAAATCCTCTTTAACGCACAACTGCTTACACCACTGGTTTGACACGTATGCACGGTTCAGATGTGAAGTCAGCAAGCAGGTGGTGCTGCACAGCCGGGGGAGTGCAGAGTGGATCTTTTAGATTCAGTCTGTAACCTTCCTGACAAAGTGCTTTCTCATGCACCGGGTTACATCTGGAATGCCTCAGCTCATGTGCGATGGGATGTGTCGAAAAGCTGCATCGTGCGTGCATATACCTGTATTTTACCACTAAAGCTCATATTTTTCAAAGAATTTTCCTCAGATATTAATAAAGTAGTCCTATTTTGAAGTCAAGGGCTGTTAGATCCTTTTATTAAGCACGATTATGCATCTTTATTTATTTCTTTATTAGCCTTTATTTAGTCAGGAGCACCACATTGAGATCAATAATCTCTTTTACTAGTGTGTCCTGGTGTCCTTTCAGTTTGGTTACACAGTATAATTTGAGAGATTTATTGATCCGTTATATTATGTATATTTATAGTTGTGTTGTCTATAGCTGCCTGAAGAAGAAAAAAAACCCATACTGGTTTGGTAAAATGTTGACATTAAGGAGCTTGGTTGTTGACAAGACCGAGAGCGAATAAAGAAAAAGAGCTTGAAATTGTGACCGAGACTCTGGTCTCCAGTACTACAACACTAGTCTGGACAAATAAAGTGGAGACAGTGACAGCGTTACCTGCATTTTTTGTCTCAGCTGACCATGACAGTCAATCTCCATGTTTTCGATGTCGGCCTGCTCCGGCTCACCTGGATTTATTGAATGTGTCATGAATCTCTGCAGAAAAGTTGGCAGAGAGCCACGAGTTACATTGAGATGCGATGATGCAAGGTCATGCAAACCTGTGGCACTCCAGGAGGAGGATCGTTCATCGATATGCACAATGATTGATGATGAACGCCTGTCTTCTCCCTTCCCGGGGGACCACAGCAGACCATGATGCGCTTTGTGACTTGGCACAAGTTTTTACACCTGATGACTGATTCCAGGGTCGTAAGATCTAAAATCACCAACTCGTTGCTCCAGTCTCTAGACCACCACCACTGTACCTAAAACTCGGTCAAATGAAATTGGGCCAGTGGGTCAGTAGACCTCCTAACAGGGTGATTCACCAACTGGACTGTGTGGATTATTTCAACAATTATTTGGAACAAGTGTTTTTTGCATTGAGAATCACCCAAAAGAAATAATCCAACATTGCAAATCTTTTTTTAATGTAACATTCAAAGGGATTTCTTTGTTTCTAAACAGCAAATTCTAGTTTGTAAAGCCAGTACGTCTCTTAATCGTTAGATGTTATTAAATCTTCAGCTGTTGCGTTCTCTGCAGTTTTTATAAAAACAAATCAATTACTGTTAAAAGCAGCTTTTAGAAGCAAGTAATAGTTGTTTTTCCTCTGTGAAGTAATCTACCTAGTGCATCTCTATCACATTTTGGTTTCACTAACGGTCTCCCTTCTTTTGTTTTGTTATTTTTCCTCCTGACAGACACAACACCATGAATCTCTTCCGCCTTGTTTGCCGCCACAAGACAGCTCTGGTCATTGGGACCATTTGCAGTTTTGCTGTAGTCCTTGTCTTCTTGGCCAAGTGTACCACCGAAACACTAAAGCAGGGTCACCAGGATCCTCCGGGCAGAGCGCCCCGAGCCAGCGACCAGCAATCCCGCCCAGAGCCGCATAATCCCGCTTCCACCTCCAAAGACCTGTCGGCATTTCTCGTCGTCCTCGTCACAACAGGCCCTAAGTACACAGAGCGCAGGAGTATTATCCGCAGCACCTGGCTCGTCAAACGGGAGTCGGATGTTCTGGCCATGTTTGTCGTGGGAACCCAGGGCCTCCCCAGCGAAGACCTGCAGAACCTGAACACGGAGCAAGGCCGGCACAAAGACCTGCTGCTACTGCCTGACTTGCGAGACTCTTACGAGAACTTAACTCTCAAGCTGCTGCACATGTACTCCTGGCTGGACCAGAACGTTGACTTTAAGTTCGTCCTCAAGGCAGACGACGACACGTTCGCTCGCTTGGATCTCCTGAAGGAGGAGCTGAAGGGGAAAGAGCCCAGCCGGCTGTACTGGGGCTTCTTCTCTGGGAGGGGTCGGGTGAAAACAGCCGGGAAGTGGCGCGAAAGCTCCTGGGAGCTCTGTGACTACTACCTGCCCTACGCGCTGGGCGGCGGCTACGTCCTCTCAGCCGACCTGGTGCGCTACGTCCACCTCAGCGCGGACTACTTCAAGACCTGGCAGAGCGAGGACGTGTCTCTGGGCGCCTGGCTGGCGCCGGTAGACGTTCGACGGACGCACGACCCGCGCTTTGACACCGAGTTTAAATCGCGTGGCTGCAACAATAAATACTTGGTGACACACAAGCAGAGCTTGGAGGACATGTTGGAGAAACACCAGACTCTGCAGCGCGACGGCCGGCTCTGCAAGGAGGAAGTCAAATTGCGGCTTTCTTATATTTACGACTGGAGCGTGCCGCCCTCTCAGTGCTGTCAAAGAAAGGATGGAATCCCGTAATGGTGGACCTCTTTACAAGGCCGATCTTTGCGTTCATAATATATAGTCGCATTATCCATGTCAGGGGTCTTAAGATCCTTTTTCGACCACCAAACCTCCATTGTTAGAAAACTTGAACATCCTGTTTCCGGTACTAGACACAGTAAAAACTGTGGCATTTTTCAGAACCGCTGGAAAATGAAGAAGTGCCATTTTGCTGATTTTGTCCAGTTAAATCCTGTTCAGCTCCAAGTTTTACTTCTTTCTCAACGTTTATGTTCACCTTTGAAACTCAGTATAATTGTTACTTAAGTTGTAGTTCAACAAATGATACAAGCATTTGCAAGCTATCTGTGGGAGTATAGATATTGTGTATTAACTAAGGATAAGCATTGAAAGCAGAAGTGACTTAATACTTCCCTTCTTGATTAAAAAAAAAATGTTTCTGTTCAGAGACATTGACGACGTTTTTGTGAAATCTGCAGCTTTTATCATGTCTAGTACCAATTTTTTACAGCATAAAGTGATTCAACAACAGATAATTGAGCAGGAAAACTTCTCCCTCAAATTTGGAATCAGAAAGCTACTTCAGTCCTTCCTTTGCTTTCCTTCACGTCAGAGTTCATCCTTTCCTTTAACGGCCTCCTCCCCTCCTCTGTTCATCATCTGCTGTACCTTTTTTGCTAAATGTTTTCCAACGCCGCGAGACGTGTTTTTAGGAGTACTTCGGTATCGTAGGAAGCACAGGGACACACAGACGGGAAAGTCTCACTCTGCTGTGTTACACCTCATTTGTGTATTTGTATTTTATTTATTGTTAATTTATTTGGCAGCACACACTACCCCGGTAGTGTTGAGTTTGAACCAGATGTGCGGTGGAGTTTATGATCATGTTGGAGGAAAACTGGAACTCACAGGAGCAGTGAATTTAAAAGGAGAAAAAAAAAAAAAGAAAAAGTTCAGATTTGAATGGAATTCTTTTGTCGATTGTGCAAAGAGTGTGTGTGTAGATGACCGGATGTGTAGTGGTAATCACAGGCTCGACTTTAAAGTTGAGCTGATGAATGTTTGCAAAACTCGACGAGACTACCAGCTGGCACTTGGTCACTTTTTTTTTTTTTTTTTTTCCTCTTTAATTGTACAAATTATGTCACATTTGTTTTCTTTCATGTCCTCAAACTCAGACTGATACCAATGCAGTGGGAAACTTGTACTTTATCTCTGAAAGGTCACGGTATGTCGGGGATGTTATTATCATATTCAGTGCAATTGAACTTTAAATGGTTGTTTTTACGTAAATCATCTCCCACCCTGGGTGTTTTATTAAAATTTTAAATGGCCTGTTGTCTCTTAAGTCTTTATTATGTTAATAGAAAGGATATGAAAACAATTTTCACAAACAGTCGAATACATAAACATGATAGATGCGTCTCCAAAAAGGCACAACTACCACAAAGATAATCTCTTCAAGCGCATGCAGAATCTACAAGAGGTTTCAGTCCAAGTTGTATCAAGGAATCTCACATGGACGAGGGACTTCAGCTGCATGTAGGTAGAAAACTGTGTTCCTTAAGCCTTTTGGCCTTTTTCTGACATCAATGTAGCTTTAGATCAACTCTTCACCCATTTTAACTGCATTATTTAGATTTGTGCCTAAAGGTCAGGAGGGCTTCTAACAAGTTCTATATATATATATCTATATACCACTGGTTTAAAACTAATGGTCGGCTTTTTAATTCAGATATTCTTCTAATCCACCATGCCGTCCACAAAGTGCTCCCAAATAGTAGAGAGAAAACACACTCCTCAGTTTGGCAGTCATGGTAGTAACACAACAAACCATAAGGAAGATATTGGATGTTACACCTTCAAACTCCCACATGAATTCACCAGGCATAATAAACATTTTAATCATAAAAAAAAACATTTTTATTTTTATGTTAATTACATGCAGTTGCCCTTTTTTTTTTTTTTTTTTTTGTACTTCTGCCATCTAATTTTTCTAAGTTATATCAACAACATAAAAATGGGTGCGTTTGAAACCAGATCTCCGGTATTGCTCGTTGCCTCTAGACTCTCAAAGAAGCAAACTTCACTTTATGCCGATACGGCTTTAGCTATCGGTGTTGATTTTAGTGCTCATTTTGAATTCCTACATCGAGGAGTTATGTACCAATTGTTTCTTTGGCTTACTGGTACTTGAACTTGAGGAAATAGTTCATATTTTTTAGAGCTTCACCTCTGACCTTCCTAACTGACTTGTCACTTTAAGGATTGCAAATATTTGTATACTTCTCGGGTTTCTTAGCTTGCCAGCAGCCGGATCGCACATCGTGTTTTAGTTGAGGCTGCTTGTTGATTTTTGACAGCGTGAGCAGTTTAGTCCATAATCTTTGCTCCTCATTTGACAGGATGTGCGACGTGCCTCAGAGCTTGTCTCACATAAATAAACTCTGGGATATTCTTCAGCATTTCACTCCTCTTCTTCTCCTCCAGCTCATACTGCAAGACAGGAAACATCTGTTTGGACATCCCCACAAATACAAAGGAACTAAATATTTCATCATTTTGAATCTGCATGTGTGAGTGTTTGTCCCCCCCCCCCCCCCCCCCCCCCCCCCCCCCCCCCCTAACTACATACTTTTTGTATCCTCTGCTGCCTTGCACGTAGCTTCACCTCCAAGTCGGAGGGTGAATGGAGAGCGAGCTCCCTCTGCCTGCGCTGCTCCTTCTGCTTGACTTCCAGGACACACTGCAGCTCCGGCTTCCTTCTCGGCAGCAGACCCCTGAAGATGCACCAAAGGGCAATTGATTGTGCTGTGAATCTAGATTGTTGTTTTTTTACTTCGCCGATACAAGAGTTGAGAGGTCTTTCCCCTTTGTAGAGATTAGCAGCGATCTCTACAAAGGTGCTGCATCTTTACCTGCAGCAGAATTAAACACCACCTAAGCGTATTGCTTATCCCCCGGCTTCAGCTGCACTGGTGAACCCTAAGAGGATTCTGCGACTGAGGAAGTGGACGTCTGAACTATTCACCTGGAGTACTATTTCAACTCAGTCATGTGCAGTTATCAGGTGGATTTTTCAACAAAACTGGCAGAAAGGGTGATCATATAGAAAGTACGCCTCCACAAGTCAACTATTAGAGTGCATTAAAGGCCACAACAAACATCTATCAAGGTTTTTCTCATCTTGAAGGAAACGTTCAGTTATTATTATTATTATTCACACCTACAATGAGTTGAAGTATAAAATCCTGTATTGACGTTGCTGTTGTGTGTGTGTGTGTGTGTGTGTGTGTGTGTGTGTGTGTGTGTGTGTGTGTGTGTGTGTGTGTGTGTGTGTACGTGGAACAGCTTGCTGCTGACGTGTGACCTGATCATATAGGCTGACAAATACAGACGGCGGAGTTTTCTCACCGTCTGTGGCAGAAAATCAGCTCTTGATGGAGCGCCCTGTGCTGATGAGATGCCAGGATGGGATTTGGCAGCTTTCTGGGTTTTATGAGGTCATCATCCTCCTGCCGTTGATTGTCAGTCACCTGGCAGGGCAGGACTACTCTGCAGGGATGTCGGTCTATTATGAATAAACACAAGCCAGCATGTTTAGTGCAGAGCTCCAACATTCATCAACAGAAACAGAATACAGCTGAACACTCGTGTAAGTGGCTTTTTTTTTTTTTTTTATCTGTGTGTTGCATTCTCCATCGATAGAATTCAATCAATTGAAGGATAATGAATTGATCTCAAACACTGATTTTCCTTAACTTTATCTTACCTCGTCTATTTTGAAGGCCCATGTTTGGTAATACCTAAACGAAGACAAGGAATTAAGTTACTGCAGATTTTATTATTTTCGCAGGCAATCCCGAGACCCATGAGAACATTCAAACAAATAAAAACCCTGTGAAAGATTACGACTAGAATGAATAAACTTTAAATGCACCTATTTCTGTAACTACTAATGAGATTAAAAAGAGAGCGATTTATAATGTTGAATTGCTTTTCAAACTGGAAACACTGATTTATTTATTCATTCCAAACAAGACATAATACAAAACACAAATGGAGGAAAGAAAAAAAAAAAAAAAAAAAAGGGAAGAAGATGCTCAAAACCAAACAAGAAAAGGTCATTTGGATTCTCTTTGTTTCTGCGTGCCCGTAAATGAGGAGGAGGAAGTTTGAAAAACAAAGCAACAAATGAAGCACTTTTCATACAGAGACGTATTCGGTGTTTCAGGAGTGATTGACGAAATCTAAATGGAAACAACAATGCATACATAACTGCGTATGCACACGCACGTAGGATAACGTTACGACAATAGACGACAATGAAAGTCCGTTTTTTTTTTTTCTCGACAAACAGCATGAAAGTGAATGAAAACATACCTGTGTGCTCTGGTAGAGACGCATTGCAGAGACTAGAGATGTTGAAGTTTGCTCAGCCGAGACACAAAGGTCCAGAGAGAAGAAGGAGGCTCAGTGTTGTGCAGGTGCACAGTGACGCTGATCAGAACAGGTGTGCCACTCTGTCCTGTGATCAAATCTCATTAACAGTCTTACGACCCTTTGTTCCATCCTTCAGGACAGTAACTGCTGTTGTCCCCGAAGACAAGCAGCTGCAGCAAATGAAGAGATTAACATAATTTAATATAAAGATTAAGATTACTGAAATTGAAAACAGAGCTTTGTGTGAGTGCCTTGCCGTTACACTCGTTATCTTGCTCATACTGAGAAGATGACCTAATTTACGTCTTTCTGACTCAGTGACAGGCCTCTGTCCTTCTGCCTTTAGTTCTGCAGTGGGACAAAAATTCGACGACACAGAGCAGAAGAACCCTGTTGAGACAACCAACAACAACTGCATGTAATAAAATTAATTCTAATACAAAAATATGCCAAGCTTACCGCAGAGATAAACAGGAAATGCATGTAGGGTATATGAACAGTGTTAAAAGTTGAGACGCTTAATCTGCTCAGCTTTTATTTAAAAGATGGCACCTACATAATTCATTCTCTAATTTTATTCAATGAAAAGAGTAGAATCTCATAAATATGAATCACCATTATCTTACAAAGCAAGGATGAGAAATATAAAAACTTGACTGGTGCAGAATCGGACAAGTTGATCAATATAATAACAGAGATATTCCCATAATGAACAGAATGGTTCACAACTTCCAGATTTGGGATTGAGTCAAGCAGTTATTTCAGTTTTTCCCGTGCAAAAATAATTGTCCACAACTGATGTAGGTACACATGGGAAAAACTTTTCAGATAGCTTGACTTTTTTAAACAAGTATATGCAAGAAATTATCAAAAAAAAAAACATATCAAAATTAGTTGTAGTTCATCAGAAAACTCTTTTGTTTTTCTTTTCCATTTCATTTTCCTACACTATAACATCTCATGTATAGTTTTAATCATAATTCTACATTTTCACCCATATCTCCCTGGGGAAATGTCTGCGCTTGAGAAGTTCTTCACTATTTGACATGTAAAAGATCAATTAGTTAAAAACTGGATATGAGAGTGTTATATTGGACAGTCTGCACTGAACTCCTGAGTAACAGAAGGTGGCTCTTTTGCATCTTCCGTGCTTCCGATACTGCTCTGCTGAAGCATTTTCTTCTTTTAATCGGGAGTGGATGGACAAACTGTGTCATTGTGCTCCTCTGTGAATAAGGTGGGTGTGGCCCAGCTGTGCAAAAGTGTAGAGTGGGTGGAAGCTCACTTTAATCCCCAACCGTCCTTCTGGTGCTCCCAAAGGTGTGACAGGGTTCTGAGCAGGGATTCTGTTTCCGATTTTTTTTTTTTTTAAAAAGAACCAAACATAAAATCAACATATATTTCCGCCATTTTACTTGCAGATTTGTATATTTGTAATGCTTGCTATCTGCCATGTGAAATAACACATTTATGACTCAAACATGCTACATCCGAAAATAATGTCTTGACTGTAAAACAGGTCAAAACGTAGTGACTACCCAATTTGTCAAGCTTCATTTAAACAATTCACTGAAGTTAAATAAAGGTTATATGTTTGTTTTTTTCCCCAGGGAATAACTTATGGGTTTGACTGGGACATGTGTTCTGAATTTTGTTGATTATTTGCAAGCCATTTGTTTGGTAAACAGTTCTGTGACCCCGCAAGATTACATTTGGCAACAACGCGACAAATAAAGGTAGCTAAACATATCATTGTAATCCCTCAGAGGTGCAAATCATTAAGTTGGAAATAAATTGAAAAGAAAACCAAGATATCAGATTAAATATTTTCTACACCATCAAAAAGCACCTATAACTTTAAGGAATATCTACAGGAAGAGATTTCTGGCCGCCTCAACGCCACGACAGATACGGAGGTTAAGTTTCTGAGAGACAACAGCTTGCATGACAAGCAGCTCACAAGACAACAGCTTCAGGCACGGCTTAACCCTACCAAAGTGAACACGTCTCGGTTTCCGTTAGATGAGGAAAAGACGAAAACACTATGAGCAGCAGGTTTAAGAGGTCAAGTACCTGTCAAAACAGTGCAGTTAAAGCCAGCAAGGAAAATAACAAGATGTACACAGAAAAATCGTAATTTGTCTTTTAGGTGACAAATGTGTAACGTACAACTGAACACATGTCACTAAAACTACAACTACTGGTGTGTTTTATTCCATTTAATGTGTTGTTCATATTGTTGTTGCAAAAGATGAGAGGGGGCAAAGTTACGATACAAATATATTAGAACATTTCCTCATATACGTTTCTTGGTCAAGTGTGGTGTTGTAGATGTTTATGCCCAGCAGGGGGCGGCAATGCAGTGAAAAAACCCAAAATGAATATCCAAACGTAGAAGAAGACTGTGATCCAGGGAAACGGAAATGTCAACCGAGTGAAACGAAGAGCGCTACATTAACAAACATCTGCTCTTTTAAACAGAGGATGAACTGCTGATTCAGAGGAACCGACATTCGTCTATCATCGTCACAAAGCAAGCTGCGAATATGACAAATGGTAGGTTTACTGCGCGACTGGAGCTGCTGCCTGTAAGTTTGGCTGCTAGTGGAGGCTAGCTTAGCTGTAGACGTGGCCCAGGGCTGCTCTGCCTCTCTGGAACACCAAACTAAACTCCCTGTCACTTTGACGCCGTCGGTCCACACGTTTGTTACACCTGCACTTTTGTTGTGAGACTAGTTGGGTTGGGTTGGAAACTTTTCTCGTCTTCGTCAGACCGTCAGGCACTTTGCTAACTGGCTTTGATTGATCTGTCAGCGGCTAACGCTAAAACACAGTTTCTCCAGGGAGACTGCTGTTTGTCCACATTTACCACCTTTATTCTGTTCTTGCTCTGCTGATGTGGGGACGTCCAGTCGTAGTTATTTACGCCTGTGCTTGAAAGATCTGCAGTCAAAAGATCGCGCATATCTTAAGTTATATAGTTTCAGGCTATAAAGTTCGTTTAAACTAAGCTTGCATCCTTCTGTTAAGAATTTTGTTTGGGATGTTACAGTAAAATGAATACTCTAATATTTAAAATTCTAATTTGGATGAGTTTCCATCAATGTCTTTATACAAGCAAAAGTTAACATAAGAACAAAAGCTTTTTAATTACCCTGTGTGAAAACAAGAAGTAGGCCTTGGATATTTAATCTTTGTTTGTATGGGACTGTCTCGTGGCTCAGAATCTTATATAATTTCAGTCTAGTTTTCATTTCCACGGACATTGCATTTAATAGCAAACTTATTAATGTCTCTTATCACATTTATTATTGTATTGCTTACAGCTACTAAAACATTTATGGAGAACAAGTGTGTTTGTTATCATGACGTTATTCTGCCTTCTGCATTAAATAAATGAGTCGATGCAGCACAATGACATGATATGATAGTGTAGTTAGGTACTTGTATACTTAAAATATTTAATACACTTTGTAAAAGTTGATTAAACTGTGTTTTTAAACTAACTCGCACTCATCCCAGACAATGATGGCTTCCTTTTCACAGTGTACTCTTTCGATGGCATCCTCGTGTTCGGGCTGCTGTTTATCTGCACTTGTGCGTACCTCAAAAAGGTGCCTCGCCTCAACAGCTGGCTGCTTTCAGAGAAGAAAGGGGTGTGGGGAGTCTTCTACAAAGGTAAATAACACAGGATGAACACTTGATTCTTCAGCACACACGTTTGATTGATACACACATGTAACTGTGGGGTGGATGCCAAAGTTAAATGTGATTCTGGGTTGGTTTGTCTGCATTTGACACAAAATAATGGAAATTTAACTGAGATAATTACTTTAAATGTTGGTTGGGTGATTTGAAAAGAACTAGGGCAAATCAGAAACTTGCAAAGTGCTGTCAGAAAAAGCATCAACATCAGAAGGTCCATAAATGAAAGCATGACAACTTTACGGTAATATTTTTCTGGCTGAGTCTTCTCTTTGATGTGGTACAGTACCTTAACTTATCAGGTATTCATTACCTAAACTATTAAAAAGACATTTGTTGTGTGGTTTGGCAAAGGCATGCTGTCTCAAGTGTAATTTTTTGATATTGTGCAATGATATTTTACTTGCTTTTTACTTACTTACTCTTTATTTTAGTCCTGTTACAATAATAATTTGTATGTTTTGCACCCACACTTTCAGAATATTAGTCTTATTTCAAATTTGATTCGAATCGATCAGACTTTATTAATTCCACATGGTCATCACAGCAGCAGTTTCACGTTGCACAAAATAGTTAAAGACAATATAGTTATGCACAGAGAAACAGACTATAAATAGATAATTAGATCAATATATCTGCAAATATTGTAAGTGTTAAGGCCATAACCAACTTACTAATTACAAGTAGATGCAAATAGTCTCGTATTTCTGCTAATAAATTTATTGAGTTTAACACCTGCTCATTGATATTGCGTTATTTCTTTAGAATGTTTCACTCTTTTTGGTCACAAGTCCTTTTGTATACTTGGAGATAAGTGTTTTCTTGCTGCACTGTTTTGATTGTGCCGGACTGTAATTTCCTGATCTGTTTGGAGAATTACTCCTCAGCACTGAAAAGATAGACTATCTATTTACAGCGCTCCTCGCTCTCCCACTTCCTCTGTGTATAATCGACTGGCAATTTCCCTCACGCTTGCTGTCTTTTTGTTCTCAGCGGCGATAATTGGGACGAGGCTTCACGTTGCTGTAGCAGCATCCTGCTTGATCATGGCCTTCTACATCATCTTCCTAAAATGATAGTTGGACAGGTGTGGAGAGGACTGGACGGGTGCGAGGGGGGATGGACTCATCTCTGTGGTCACTAGTTGATCCCTGCTGCGGGACCCTTGATGGATTATTCTGATTGATGAAACCCCACTGGGCCTGCAGACCCCTGTGAAAGTCAAGCCAGTGCTGCCCCCTTCTGGGAACATAACTCCTTCCTAAATAATATGTGTGCACTACAGACATGAAGGGCGCCTTCAATCTGTTCCGTGGTTATTACAGAGGGGAGAGCCTGCTGGTTCACATACTGTCATTCTGTCGTTTGGTAAACCCAGTTCTTGTTGTCATTCGCACCACATCATTATTTATACTGAAGGATGCAGCAGATTTAAGGGCAGTGTGTGCATTATACCTTGTACTTGTATACAACTTATCCTAGCTGTATATATTTGAAAGAAATAAAACCTAATAGAGATTTGCTAGAGGTTCTGTGTGATCAACCTGAAAATGACCAATTCTCCTCTTCTTGCTGCACTGGTTTTTAAAATCACTTCTTCTGTCAGTGGTGGAGGGAAAAAACAAAGCTAATATATAAAGATGTCCTTGTGTACACTATATTTTGCTTTTATTGATCCCTTATCTTTTGTTAACAGTCTAACATCTGTTAAACTTCTCTCTCTTTTTTTTTTTTTTTTTTTTTAAAGTTGAAAATCCACATTTTGCACAGGTGTATGATGTATGTACTTTGACATTCAGTTATATGCTAGATGCTGGACATGTGTTGACGGCACAGACTGGATCACTGTTCATTAAAGAGCCCTGTTACAAAATTGTGTCACAGAAAGAAGTGAGATCTTCGTATCATTTATTTGGATATATTAGATTGCTGTATCAATGGATACGTCCTGCCTGAGGACGTAAAAGCATTGCCAAATAGGGATGGTGTTTTCCATGCCATTTTTGTTCATTACTATTGTCCTGACTTTACTTTTGCCTCCTTAATTGTAATTAAGCGGTTGTTTTTGAAGGGGACATGATGCAATTTTGAGTAAAATGTTGATCATATAAAGACTGTGTTTATTTTCTTCAAGAAAGTAGGAATCATCTTTTCATGTTTTTCTGTAAATGTCATGTACGGAAGTTCCTGTGGAGATATTCATGGATTTATTTTAGGTACCACCATGAATGATCAGCTATGAGATCAGCATGATAAGCCAAATGTCCTCTGCATCTCAAACTTAAGTACATATGAGGCTCTGTGTCATCTTTGTACATCAGTAAAACCCTGCTGAAGTTCACAATAAGATACAATTAATATTCTTTACATGCCATGAAAAATTAGACCGAAAGCTGGGGACTCTAATTTGATTCATTTCTGCACAGTAGCAGCCTTTTTAATGTAAACCTTTGTTTTCACAGTTGCAATTCTTTAAAACAGATTTACTTAGTATTGCCCATACGGATCCCATCCAAACTATAAATGTGGGAACCATAGCTAAAAGGTCAGTGTTCAAACCTGGGCAATTGCATATGGTGTTTGCATGTTTTTACCTTCAACCGTGATCCAACCTCCTTCACCCAGGGTCCTAAAATGTCAACGTTTGGGTAATTGCTGTCTCTACATTGGCTGTGAATGTGTTCACATGGATCACTGTGTGCCTCACACTGGTCGACTGGAGATACCGCCCAGAGAGTTTTCTGCCTTCTTTTGTCCAGTGTCAGCTGCAAGAGGCCCCAGGAACCTGGAAAAAGTAGCTTTTGATGATGGAGGGATGCAGATGTGACTGTTAACAGTAGCCATTTCTCTTTGACCAAGTAACCTAATTCAACGTTGTATTACAAGATTTGTGTTTAACACAAATGGATGGCAGCAGGTGTGTCAGTTGCAAAATAGGTCTTATATAAAATTCCTTAATTCTGTGTGTGATCTGATCTGAACATTACAGATCAGATAAAATCCTTTTACAAGAAGAAAATATGGGGTCAAATTATTGTTTGTCCCAAAGCACAAAAATATAAGCAAGCTGAATTGAAAAGATAATACAGTAGTGTATGTAATACAAAGGAAAAATGATTTTAAGAGATTGAGCAAAACTAAATTTGACAGATATATGAGACCTGGACTCAATAACACAGAGTTGGCCCGTGTGTTGGAGTTTAAACACCTATGATCAAAATGGTTCTAATATCTTTCAAAGTGAAAATGAAATTGTATTAAGGTTAAATTGATGTGTGAGGTGTGACGTGTGAGATAAGAGTGATTTGGTTGTTTACCTCTTGAGTTGAGTACGTCACTGTAAGGAGGGATATTATGTTTTTATCTCACTTTTAGATAGTTAGGAGAGAAGGAGGGGTAGATAGCCCAGAGTTTGAGATATTTTCTTATTGACGTGAAGTAAAAAAGAACATGGAATAGAATAAAATAGAATAGAATAGAATAGAATAGAAGGAAATTCTTCAATAAACTATCGGTGGGAGATTCCCACTTTCTGTTCCCTTCTCATGGGTAAACCCGTGGTTTCCCAACAGACACGCTATTCTCGCGTGAACGAGACGAACACCGGGGGCGCGCTGTGACGAAACAACGTACGCGTGCACGTCTCCTCAGATACAGCGAAGAATCCAGCAGCGCGAGCGGGAGCGCGCTTCCTGACCCATACACAGTCAGCGAGCTGTGGACGGGAAGTTGTCTGCGAAGCGCCCCGACCTGCACGCAGAGGAGGGGATTTTCTTTCTCTATTTTATTTTTGCACGACTGCACCGAATCTGCACGACTCGCGCTGCGGAAGTTGAAAATACATCGAGGGTCGGGTCTCGGCGGTGAAGTTTCAGCGTGAAGCGGCGGCGCAGCACGTCGTGTCTCGCGGGGAGGAGAGGAGAGGAGAGGAGAGCAGAGCAGAGGGAGCAGAAGTTTCCGCTGCCTTGTTTTGTCACTGCGGGGCTGGTGAATCCGCAGGAATGTCGCAGAAGGAGAGACCCACTTTCTACCGGCAGGAGCTCAACAAAACCGTGTGGGAGGTCCCGGAGCGGTACCAGAACTTGTCCCCCGTCGGCTCCGGTGCTTACGGGTCCGTGTGGTGAGTAGTTGTTGCAGAAGTATCGAGATTGCACAACGGGCAGACGGTGTTTCACCACCTACCGAGGCCCGGCACAGCTGCCCTCAACCCCGGGGCTGCTCAGCGGCGTGCACGGGGTGCCAGCGGAAGACATGGAAGCTGTAGTTTGTCTCTTTTGTTTACGCGTTCACACTCGGGCTGCGATGCCACATCGTGTGCACGCTCGCATATTTTCCGGCGGGTGGGGATTATTCTTGTTTTTGTGCGCATATTTCCATACGCCTCCTTACTTTTTTTTTTTCTCTCTCTCTCTCTCTCTCCCTCTGTCCCGTAAACACCTGTAAGCCACATTGAGTAGCTGCAGGGTGGAGTTGAACTAAATCCCCTGTGCTTATTGTGCAGTTTTAGTCGGTTTTGAAGACCAGAGACAAGTCCAGGCTTGCATCATGTGGCGGAGGGGCTCTATCTACCTCCTCATCTCATCTGCGTCCGTTCGGAGAAACGTTCAGCTTCAGCCAGGCGTCTACTGACACAATGGCTTTTTCCAGTAGAATAGCATTGTGTCTTTGCATGCACACAACCTGGCACTTTTACACAGGCATACATTATGCATTTTCCAGTTGGGTGCAGCCTGCAGAGTACCAGAAGGTCACGTGGTTTTTCGGAAAGTAGGGCCCCCTCGCGCACGCTTTTCTACGGGAGCCCACCCGACGGCGATGATGACTCCAGAATGATGTCATCCTTTCTCCCGTTGTGGTACACACATGACTCACAGTCCCGAGGTTAGGCAGTGGCCTCAACTGTGGCCACTTGCAGTCATCACACAGTCACAGATGCTATCCCACCATCATCAGGAAACCTTTCAGCTCGTAACACCTTAAGTATTTGAATATGTCTCATTTTGTTATTAGTGGTAACTGGTGTGCTGACCATGAAATCACTCTTTACATCAGACTATTTTGTGATTCATATTGATATCCAATCAAGCCAGGCCTATGAATAAATAAAAAAAATGCTATTATGTGTTTGTTTGTTTTTATCTCTCTTTAACTTTAAGTGATGACTCCATCCTATCAAACTGTCCTATTTCATCATACAGTAAGTGACAAATTATGAACAAACCATGACATCATTTTGTCTTAACGGCAACAAAAGAGAAACATTGTTGTGTTGAATATATTTCTCAGACGACCTAAGTCACCCTGATACAGGTGCAAAAGAAGAACAGTTTCATCCTCCCCTAACTTTGACTGTTCTCTTAATGTCTGGACTTGCTGCATCACGCAGTGTGATTACTGCACAGCCTGGTTGCGGTTATTGCTAAACTAATCCGGTTATTTGGACTATTGTTTTAGTCTCAGTTTATATTCACAGGAAATGCGTCAATCGGTTGTTCAGATTGTCCTTTTCAGCTTATCAATATAGGTCCGTTTTCATTTGACCTATACATCGCTGACCACAACAGTAAACAAAATCAAGCTTAGAGAGCATGAAGTATGAACTGCACCAATTCTGACCATGTTTGCAGTTGATAATCTCCTCTTCTATTTGAGTTTCACTTTACTTTTTATATGCTGCAGATCTACCACATGTCCGACTGCTCTGTGTGCATGCAAAAGTAGATCATGTTGCAGTTGTTTTATCTGGTTAGTCTAACTTCAAAAACTTGGATTTCAGTCCAACTTTAATGTTTACATGTAGTTTTAAAGTCCAAATTTAGTTGGACTAAAAATGTTCACACTTTAAATTGTGAATTACATATCTTGCCATCCATGTTTGATAACCACTTTAGATTATTTAGTGTTGTCTAGCTTTGATAGTGGGCGTATTTCCATTTATGTATAAAATAATATGGGGGACACGCATGTCATTTATGCTAATTTGTAATTACGTTGAAACCATTAGAATGCATAAAAATTGAATAAAGGTGCTTTCATTGTCTCCTATCTCTGACTGATCACTTAATATCCGGTGTTGGTCGTCCGTGTTCAGTACAGAACTTGACAGCACCATCATTTTCTGTCTTCTGTTTCTTTTCAAGTTATTGTCTGGGCAATTTCTCTTTGCCTTTCTCTGCATCTGACCACATCCCCAGTCAGAGTAAAGAACTGACAGTTTTTCTCCTGGAGACATCAAAGACTCTGCAGTCAGTCAGGGCCAAATGGCAGTGTTTCTCATAACCCTTCAGAAGGTATCTGAAAAATAAAAATAACCTCATAAGACTTTACTCCAGCATGTAACGGCTGTTGGTCAGCTGGACACATGCTCCCAGCCACTGAGGCAGCCAAGTCTTTGTTGTTACCGCCATAATGTTGCTCCCTAACGGCTCGGTTAAATTTCCAAAGCATGTTCCGTGTGGGTTTTGACCATCAGCCTCTCGCTTATATGTATAAGCCACATTAAGTACAAGAAAAATGATTGTTGCCTCCGAATTGCTGACCTTTGCTCTATTTTACAGCGTCAGGCTTGGAGGAGGTCCAGGTTTTGTGTGGAAAGAGAGTTTGTAGTGAGTGCTGCTGCCTCTTGCTCTGGATCGACGTTATTGAGTTTAGGCCTCTCAGCTGTCACCATGAGGTGGCTCATATCTCAATTTTCCCTTTGAGGAAAGGGAAATGGCAGAAAACCTCTCAAAATACATGATAAAACTTGAGCTTTGGATAGAATGGGACCTCATTTCACTCCACCGTCAATTAATTAAAGGCATGTACATGGTCCGTTTTACTTAAATAAGTATATTTCATGTGAAATAATATATTTTCTTCATTATTGCTATAGACTAATGAAATGAGCGCAGCATGCACACGTATGGTAGCTCTTATCTCTGAACTTTATTTCGTTTCCTGTGTTGTTCTCAAAAAACATATGACACTCCTTTTTGTATGATCTTTTTCACAACATACTAATATATACAAACTGCTATGGACACATTTGAACTGTATTTGACTCGGATCGTTTCTGAGCATCACCCCAGGTGACGGTAAACGGCTCCCTTGTTCACTGGGAGTTTTAGCTAAATTTCAAATGCATTACTTGAATCAGATTTGACTGTTTGCTGTATGTTTTATAGCTGCCTCTATACTCTGCCTGCATGGGTTAGATCATTTACTGAAAAAGATATAAGCTCATGATGTTGCTCATTCTGGCAAGTTCTTATTACACACTTGGTTTTAACCTCAGAGCAACTTAGGCTGACTTCTTAGCTGACTCAAGAAACCAGTAATTTTATGACTTTAGCGCCAACGTATGGTCGTGTGAGCTTTATGACTGAGTTGACTTCTGATGTCAGAAAATGAGGACCTTTAATTTTGGTATCAAGTTATGGATTGAACTTAAAATCCCCCCAAACATAGTTAAGGGGAGGTCTTATCACCTGAGAACAGGGGGAGTACCTGTGATTCAGTCAGCAGGGAGGAAAGGAAATATTCACTGCATTTGTGTTTTCTACTGTACATTTAAAGTATTTATATCAAAAAACACATTATGAAATGGGTGCAAACCAAATTAACTGAATGTAGTTCGTTCTTGTTTAAAACTAATTCTCAATGAATTAAAGAAAACAGGAAAAAAAGTTTTATTGCCTGGTTACATTAGAAAATGAAGACATACATTCAGTAAAAAGATCCTTTAGCCGAGTTTCATCTATCTCTCGGCTGTCCTAATTTGAGAGAGCTGGTCGAGTTGTTTACTTTTATCTTTATGAGCACAGTCGATTGGGTAATCAGTGCCATCTCCTTCTCAGTTATAAGTCGAGGCCTCATGGTTATTATGAAATGGAGGGAAATATTGTGTGAGATTGCAATTTATGCCGTGTAAACACTGGCCCAAGGTTATATCGACGTGAGGCCAACGTTCGAGAACAAGCTTGTTCTCGTGCAGCTAGACAACACCACTACTTTTATCTCACTGTCTTCGACATTTGTTGATGTTTATCTATCATAAATTGAATTATCCGGGCAGTGAACGCAACGCTTTGAGAGCAGTGCAACATGTAGGGCGTCATGATGCACTCGGTAAGATATGGCGATTTGTCCGGAGTCACAGCAAAACTCCACGATGGCGAGGAATGTGGAACCGACCGTATGACTGCTACACAGCTAACGTTCAAATCCTGTTCCTCTTTTCACCCGTTGCTTTAATAGATTTTGAGGATTTGCTTCCTTTCTCAAAATGATCTAACTAGTTTGGAGAAGCACATTAAAACGATTTGCCTTTGCAATGATTGGTCACGTTTGTTTAAAGAAGCTTTTTTTTTTTCTTTCTCATAAAGATGATATAGTGAATATTTAAATAATCACATGTCATGATAAGTTAGTGGACAAAACCTCAAAAGTAATGGTAGCTAAATATCTGCCACGTTTGCTGGTCTGTTGTAAATTCTATTAGCACACTCTGGCCACACGGGTTAGTACTACATTAGTGTTATGTCGACTAATTGAGCTGGACAGGATGACTTTGGTTGATTAACTTGTGGAGAAATGAATGTCTTGATCGACTGTTTATGAACATTAAATCAACAACAGAATAAGAATAAATGCAGTTTAAATAGCGCGAGAACACCCCTCAACAAAAATATTGCCTCTTGGCTTTGGATAATGTGTGCAGTGTGAGAGTTGGGTGGGGTGGTTCTGACTCTGAGGAGGGGCTCATCCTCGCACGAAACCCTCAATTCAGAGTATTTTGCCGTTTGACAACTAAATGATTGGTCTTTCCAATTCATCACTGTAAATGTACCCTGTCAGACTCGATCGCATGCTTGTACTGTATTTGTTAAGGTGGAGAATAAAATAACAAATGCCCCATCCAATCGTACAAACCGTGCGCGGTTTTTGCATCACAACTGCACATTTAAGGTTTACCGACACATGCTGAACAATGACGACACACTTAAAACTTACATCCCAACAAAAGCTGCCACAGTACACACATTTACCAGTTTGCTGATGCTGTTAGTGAGTATACTGACTGTCCATTTTTCCTCACAGCGTTGCAACTTTTACAGCCTCAGATGTATGGCCATTTCTTATTGCCATTCCATTTATTACATACTAATTGGATGCTGTGTGCTTAGTCTCTTATTGCTTGCCTTCCAGATAAGCAGCAATTTTAAATACCTAGTGGGTCAGATTTATTTATTTATTTATTTTTCCACTCTTGTACTTACTGTGTCCCGAGTCTCCTCACAAATGACACACATAATAGTTGATCTGCAAGTCTCGAACATCAAGTACATTGGGTGTGGGAGATAATCTCTGACTTACTGGAAAGAGCGTGCTGCTTATCTTAAAGTTCTTATTACGGACGCTTGGCGCTCATGGTCACACTTTATTCAGTCAAACAAAAATATTCTTCTTGGTGGCATAGCAAATTGAAACACAACTTCAAATTACCAGTCACATGTTGGTGGGTGGGTGGGTCAGTGGGGGGGGTTTGCGCCTGTGGTTTGAATGTAGAGTTCATCCAGAGGAAACACAGGAGTGTTGACATGGCCTTAACTCTGAACTCGTAACTGTAAGGCCACGGTGCAGCTCAGGACTGGATCAGTGGTTCAGGTGGTGTAATTGTTTGGCCTCTATTTATAAATGAGTTTTATTCTCAGCAGCTCCTCCTCTGAACATAGCTGCTGCAGAGAAGAAATAAAACAACAACTGTATATATTGTTATATATAACAGTACATGTAGAATTTTCTGACCGATTTTGGGGTCGTCTGTTTGCGATGCAGCTTGAGTGACTGACCAGGAAGGAATGTGGTTTATTGTAAGTGGGTGATGTTCTCTCACAGATACAGGAAATACAGCAATGGCAAGCTTCTTGGGGAGGCACGGCCCCTTCTGTCTGTCTGACAGAACTAGAGCACATTTCATTCTTCGAGATAGCGCTACCCTGCCTTTTGCTTATTCCCTCCTCTACATCATTTATTTGCCTTACTAAAAAACGACTGCTTATTTTGCTGCATTACTACAATGAAATGAGAGAAACATTGAATCAAAGGCTGAGTGAGCACCAGAGGAAACACACGCACACTCACGTGCACGACTCCAGCAGAGTTTGCAAGGCGTCTGCTGAATAGAGCTAATGGAAATGTGCTGCACTTTCACCCTTTATGTTAAAACGACTTGTCATTATTTATACTGTCGCGGCAAATTGAGGCAAACATACTTTGTTATACTTGACTTTAATCACTTAATGCAAATTACAAGTATTGAAACAGCAGGAGAGAGATCGGTATATGGCCAAACTGACTTGATTCGGTTACAATCAGGTAAACTGTGGGGGTCACATGATGACATCTAAGACCTCTAGTTCTTCTTTAAGCTGGAGGTTGTCCTTAAACACTGGCAATGTGTTTAGACTTGTTTTCACCTGCCAAAGAAAGAAATTGGAGCTTATAAAGCACCTCCGTTCTCCTCTTACATGATGAATAAGTAGCATTATATTACAACTACAACTACTGCACAGTCCTCTGTTAATGTTGTGCCTCATATTTCTGGCATGAAGAATTTTGTGTTCTGTGAGTCAGACAGGGAGGGGTGACTTCTGCAGACATATTATGGTTATGATATTTGGTAGTGTTAAGTGGTGATGGACACCATGTTAAGATTAGGTTACACTTATGCGCCTTCTGCCCCGTAACATGTAAAAAAGCCATGATATGAAAGTATGTGTAATTGAACTTCGAATCGCCATTGCACAAACTACAGGTAATTAGTGTAGTAGCAAAGTTGCATGCGGTGCAGCAGATATTTGTCAATAGCTTCAGTTGTGTTCCCCATATGAGCGCCTGCTGCAGCGTATAATAAGAACTGAAACCAAGAGCTTAGCGTTATATAATTGTTTGTTGGTTTACCGTGTTATAGCCACCTACACAGTCTGGAGCAGCATCTCGTTGTCTGTTAAAGTCAACGAAATGTATAAATGTAAAAGTATTGATGTGACAGTATTTGGCAAGCGGCTCTAATTATTTTCCTCTTTACAATCAACACCTCAACCCTTTGTTTTGTTTCTTCAGCTCGTCGTATGACGTGAAGACGGGTCTGAAGGTAGCGGTGAAGAAGTTGTCCAGACCCTTTCAGTCCATCATCCATGCGAAGAGAACCTACAGAGAGCTGCGGCTGCTCAAGCACATGAAGCACGAGAACGTAAGTCAGCCCTCACCTCCACCGCTCGGCTTTTAAATCTCTGGTGAGATCGCGTAACACTATGCAGTGTTTTCCTTGTTCTGTAGTTTAGCCCCGAGGGAAATATTGGATGTGCATGAAAATTTCTGTCTAGTTGTCTGTGTCTCCGTCTGTCTCTGTGTCAGGATGTTATTCTCCACCCGTGGACACTTAAAACAAGAGACGGGCAGTAACACAACTCTGCACATACACCCCCCATATTAATGGGCTATTTTTCTTTCTTCTTTTTTAACTCCAGTTTTTATTTTGAAGGGTAACATTGAAAAAGTAATGCTTTCTATTCTCTTTTTTTTTTATTGGCGAGAGAGTGGGTAAACTCAACGGGAGTGTGACTCAGTGTGTCACTATCCTACTGTGTGTCATCTCCCTCAAGCTGTCAGGAAAACCCCTCTTGCCCATGCCCCAAAAGTAGGGGTGATGGAATGACATGTTAAAACATACAGTGGCTTCTTCAGTTATTTTCATATCTGACAGCAAGAAAACAACTCTTGAGCACAGGCCCCAACTCTGGCTGGTGTGATGTCATGTTCAGAGGTTCTTTCCCCTGCAAGTAATCAAAACTTGTTTTGCTTTGCTGAGCGATGAGTCACCAAACAGGTTTACAATGGCTGAAAACCTCTCCTTCCTTTTGTGCTTTATTGTTGCAACCTTCTTTTTTTTTTTTTTTTTTTTTTTTTTTTTTATTTCACACCTAGAGGGGTTTTTTTCTGAACTTTTCTGGGCCTTCGCTTTAATTTGACTCCCACCATCACTGATATGGGCGTCTTAGTTCATGCAGGTTTCCTTGTTGCTACTTTGCATGCATGCAGACACTTGCCTGTATATAAAACACAAACCCAGTTGTGGGTTCCTGTGTGATATCGCTACATCCAACTAACGCTTTTGATCAAACAGATGCTGTCTTTGTGTGTTTTGTAACGTATTCGGCTCTGATATCTCCAGCTGAAATGTAGATGATGGGTTTGCTATGTGGGAACTTGCCATCGAGAGCACTCTGGGCTTTGCAATGAATAGTTATTGTCTTCCTAAAATAATAGATGTAAGAAACAGGATAATAAGCGAGTGAAAAGTTGTTGTGAGAACTTCTTTGGCATCATCAACCAGCAGCAGCACAAAATGGAAAAACGAGACTTCGTCTTCAACTCTCAAAGGGGAAAACCCAAAACTCTCCCGCATTAAAACGGTTTGATTTTATTGACCACAATCCATTTTTATAGTTATTTTCTTTGAATAACACGTCATGGACTGTGAAGGAAGTTGTACGTTTTCAAGTTGAGAAATTGTTGCTATGCAAGACCTGCAGATGAAGCTGTTCAAAATGCAACGTATTTGTAAAGCTTTACAAATGATTACTTAAGATTTATTCAATCAGAAAATGCTGCACAAGAAGAAGTTTTTATTATTATTGCTTTTGCTAGTTCAATAGGAATCTAGATAAGACCACAGTGAGATAGTTGCCAAAATGTATTGCCAAATAATCCAGGCCATCCTTATGTTGTGAAGAAGTTCCTTATGAAAGATCATGGACGGTGCCAAGACACAAATTAAGCATGCTTGTGATTCACTTCATGCCGCACTGTGCTCAGTCCTTGCACAACACTACATTTGTCAATCTAGTTTTCTATACAAGCCCTATTCTTAGTGCTGGAACAGCTTGGGTGTTTTTAAGCAGTCGTAGCATTGCACAACTGGTAAAAAAACAAACATCGGTTCATTTATTTTACGTAAATGAGATTCCATTAAAAGGTGATTGTTTAGGATTGAAGAGAATCAGTGCCCGTATCACCGTGTCGTGTGCAAGATGTTGACGTTGTCTATAAATGTCTTCTCTCACATGACAGAATATTTCATCTGAGTCTCAACATGCTGTTGCCTGATTCAGTTTTTATCTCTTAAGGGGAAAAAATGTGCAAAGATGTGCTCTTTTTTTTTTTTTTCTTTCTTTCTTTTCTTCCTCCGTCAGGAATCGTCAGTGTTTTATTACCCATCTTTTGATTTACACAGAGCGGGATTCTATGTTTTGCTCATGCTGTTGCCAGGAGACTCCCTGGGTTTGGATTTTGGAAAGCCTGCGTGCGCCAATCAGCAGTTTGTTGTGGCTTTGGTCCACCAATCAGACGAAGGCTTGGGTCCTGTGTGGGTGGGCTGCTACAGTGTTGTCATAATACCTATCCAGCTCTGTGTCTCCCTGAAGGGCGGGGGCAGGGGTGGCACTCTGCATAGCTGTCTGCCAGTGTGCCTGCATCCTCGGGAGAACACACACACACACACACACACACACTGCAGGAACTGACTACTTTCTCTTCCCAGATAATGTCATGTTTATATTTTCTCCTCTGAAATTCTGCCTGAAAGAAAGTATTAGATTGTTATATATATATATATATATATATTATTATTATTATTATTTTTTTTTTTTTGCAACAATAATTTGTCATTTTGACGCATCATTTTTAGCCTGTGCAAAACTGAATAGAATAAACAAGAGTTTGTATATATAAGAATGAAACCAGTTAGTTGTTAACTTAGTCTAACATGACACTGTAATTGCGCAACTGTCTTGATTTTCAAGGTTCAGCTTGAATACACCCTTGTGTGCCGCTTTATCACTCTTTACATGCCTAGTTAACATATTTTCTAAATAACATTTGCTGCTTCCTCTGCCGCTATCTCTTACTGTTATTGGTGTCATTTATGTGATGACAGGACTTCATAACAAAAACAAATGGCCACGATGACCTGATATGCGGCACAAAATCTAATATAAAAAGCGTCTAAGGCAAAAGAGAGGAACAATAATGGCCTATTTGTTTCATGAAATTGATTTAAACGTTGCATCTTCAGAACAGGGTAATATCATGCCTTGCACTGTAATTCTATAGAAGGGTCACACGGTTCAGCGTCAGTGTGTTGCATTTATCGGAACCATCCATGTTGTTATGGTTAAAGCATGCATGATGGCATTCAAAACCACAAAATATAGACAGGTTTGTGAACCGATTTCTAATCTCGACTGCCTTTTTCTGCCTTCAGGTGATTGGTCTATTAGATGTTTTCACACCAGCGACGAGCTTAGAAGAGTTCAATGATGTGTAAGTTGCTCTCTCTCGCTCTCTCATTGTTTTGTTTTTTAATTTTTTGGGAGGGGGGTGCTTCCTTGGTGTTCATCCTCACTCACTCATTCTCTACCTCCTTCTGTCTGTTTCTATAGTTGTAGTTTTATCACAATGAAACTACACAACAGCACATGATAAGATGATAAGAGCCTCAGGAGATTTACATATGATAACAAAGCCACAGCTCACAACTTCATGCATGTCCAGTGTGTGAAGTCATACCCAGAGGAAAGTAGATGAAAGTAGGATGAACACGTGGACTTGGACACATCACAGTTAGTCTCCATGGTAACAGCCATCTGGCAGTCTCTTGGGGTACTGTGAGTGTGTGCATGTGTACAGAATTCTTAATCAGCGCCCTCCAATTCGCTGCTTGGCGGCGCGTCATCAGCATGTTGCACATTTGTGAGAATGTGAGCTCTACCTACACGTACAGTCGCGTGCAGGCTGCACTTGTACACTATTTGAATATGTAATACTTCTCCTTCATGTGAACAGATGACCGCAGAAACAACATAAAAACAGCCATCGTGAAGCATAAAAATTAGACGCATGCTTACTGCCCTTCAGCCAGCCTGCAGCTGGTAAGCTGGAGCAGATATAAAGTGCAAACGCAGGCTACAGCCACCACTGGCCTCAGTCAGTCTACTGTCAAAAAGCAATAAGAGTCCTCTTCTTTTCTGTTTTCACACTATCTGATTTTTTGTTTTTGTACCCTTTCCTGGCTTCAAGTAACTGAATCAGTTCAATAGGAACCTTCAACTTTTCCTCAACGCAGGCAAGGTTATAACGTAATGGTAGTGCACACAACTTTATTGATTCAGATAATGAGATTGTTATTTCAGTATATGACAAGTGATTTTAATTAAACGTTCCATGATTAACTCACACTGACATGATACTTTATAACACAAGAATAAACAGCAAGCGCACGCATGAGTGAACCATAAAAACCTGAGAAAACAAAGAGGGACTTTCTGCTTTCTGGAACACGACATCTGATCGCCTCTGTGATTTGTAGGTACTTGGTGACGCATTTGATGGGAGCAGACCTCAACAACATTGTGAAGTGTCAGAAGCTGACTGACGACCACGTGCAGTTTCTAATCTACCAGATCCTCAGAGGCCTGAAGGTGAGGCGGCTCGGTGATCAGTTCAGACTCCTCAGATGGATGCAGTGAGCCCTCAGGCCATTTTAATGGACTCACTCTGAAGATGGATGAAGTTACCTTTCTTTGTTTGCGGAAAAATAACAAATGTTTAACTTGTAAATTAGATTTCATTTAGTGCAACCTGTGCTGCTGAAGGGATTTTGCGTGTTTCATATAAACAGAACCCTATGATTGTTAATGGGTAAAAAAAAAAAAAAAAACTACCAGCAACAGGAGATATAGATCTTTGCCTGTATAAAGAAGTCACAAAATGTAACTTAACCCATCTTCAGGATGATCATAAAATTACAGGCAAGACTCACTAGTGTGCCACACATATGTAACTTGAACTTCTGAAAAATCCACAGTAAGTGACACGTTGAAATTTAAAGTTTTTCTTGGTGCAGAAGCGCACGTGTTTTGTTTTGGTTTGTTTGTTTTTAATTTCAGCTGTGTTAGTCATAAGCAGTATAAAGCTTTTCTTTTCCTGCAGTGAGGTGGAGTCAATAGCAGCTCTTTGTTGACAGCAGAATATGTTACTGTGTAAAAGTTGAGCTATCAATGAAAGTCCGTACCAATGTTTCTTCAGACTTTAGTTACTGTAAACACTGATAAAGCTGTATAGCTTCATGTAATACTCGTACTTTCTTACCACGATTATACGTTTGCAGAACATACTTTGTACTTCCTCAAGTCTTATTGACTGTATTGACTTTCAAATTTGTTGGTCTTTATTGTTCTGCTCAATAGATTTCAAACATAACACTGCTAAATGTTTGGTTGACGTTCTTATTTCTCCTCCCCCAACAGTATATCCACTCTGCAGATATCATTCACAGAGTAAGTGATTGTCTTTCTAAATGCCTAAACAAATCAGATTCCTACAGATAACTTTGGTTTCTTTTACCCAAAGAGGACATGTTTTGTATTATATAAGTATGTTGAGGTGTTTTACATTACTGAAAGATCCAAACAATAAAGATGAGATTAGTAACTGTAGAAATCTTTTAATGTAAGGGAGCTCAAAAGGCCACTTTGAGTGCATAATGCTAACAAGATTTTGAGTTGCTTTCATATTTGTGTTTTGACTTCTGCCTTTTTTCTCTTGCTCAGGACTTGAAGCCGAGTAATTTGGCAGTAAATGAAGACTGCGAGCTGAAGGTGAGAATCCAGTTCCTTCCTTTTTGAGGTTGACAGTATAGTATGTAACTTAATCCAATCGAACACATTTTGTCAATATGCTTTCAACCCTTATTCACTTTTCATCTCCACAAACTCCTTCCTCATCCTGCAGATCCTGGACTTTGGCTTGGCACGACACACAGATGATGAAATGACGGGATACGTAGCCACCCGGTGGTACCGCGCCCCCGAGATCATGCTCAACTGGATGCACTACAACATGACCGGTATGCACACAGACATTCGGGCGTAAAGCTTCGGGCCAAACCTGAATGTAACGTTACATCATGCGCAGTTTTACATGATTGAACTAGTGCTAAAATAGCTCGCTCCAATACGTCTGAAGTGCAACAGCAATCACAAAACTCTGCTTTCAATCTGTCAAAGTGTTTGAGCAATAATGAAAACGTCAACAGATTGTTTAGTTTAGTTTTTTTATAATGTTAGCAGACATTTGATATAAAAACAAAACATGTTTCCCCCATCATGTCCGCTGTTTTTTCTTCTGTAACAAATGAGGACAATTTTAGAGAATCTAGGCCAGCTTTTCAATGTGCTCTTTCAAACGGAGTATCACAAAGCATCCAGAAAAAGACATTTGTTGAATAGCAATTTGTTTCTGCTTTACGCTTTATTTACATACCTTATGTTTGTATGTATTGTAGTTTTTATTATAAATCTTTGTTGTTGTTTTTTTTTTTCTTGTTGGAGATGCTGTTTAAAGTTACTCTCCCAGAATAAAACCTTTAGAATATACTTCCCATAAAATGTATCACTTCTGCACATAGAATAAACCAAAACATGACAATAAGACCGTCAACACTCATTCCCACAAATTTCCAAGCCGCAGTTGCTTAAATCGATCACGCCAAAATTGATATGTTTACAAACAAACTGGTTTTGCGAACTGACGTCCTCTACGGAAACTTGCCGCTTGAGTTTCTGGGATATCAAAGATGGCGTTGCGACAGCGAAAATATCAACATTTAGCCCGAAAAAAAACCCCAAAACACTTTCTCAAAGAAAGAGCATTCAAGCCACAAGAATAGTCTTAAATGTTGTGAAACTGATCATTAATCCTTTTTCCAATGCGAATCGTGATCTTGTGCGATCAAGTGAATAAACGGGATCTTTCTTCGGGCAGTTCCGTGATGCTGTCAACAAACCTGAGTATCTTTTCCGAAATATAAACGCTGGAAATACGTGTTTCTCTGAGTGTATTGACAAATTTCATTCAGAAAGCTATTGACAACGTATTAGAAATGGACATCAACAACTAAAACTCGCCTCTAAATTAAAAAAATTTCCCATTTAGACTCTGGCAGAGTAACTTTAATGCATTTTCGTCTCCCAATAAAAAGACCTGCTTCATTTGAGGCTTTTCAATGTTGGCAACATTGTTTTATTCAGAGGATTATTTTCTAATGATAAACTATATTGTAAATGTATCTCTGCTCCTCAAGTCTGCACACTAATTCCTAAAGGAAGTTAGGTATTCTCATGTTTTGTGTAAATGAACTCTGCTGTGTATCTGTGCATTAGGTTGTAGAACAGAACAGTTTAACAAACACAATATTGGATCTCGGCTCATTTGCGAGCCATGTATGTTTTCATTTGGGAATTAATGCAGTAATATGACTGATGAATCTGTGCTATTCTATAGCAAAAACGTTCCATCATACTGTAACATATTTACGATTCTGCATGTTTCTATTCTTTCCTGTAATAGTGGATATCTGGTCGGTGGGCTGCATCATGGCTGAACTACTTACAGGACGGACGCTCTTCCCTGGCACGGACCGTATCCTTCCACCTCTGTCCCAATATGTTGCTCTCTGGCAGATATAGAAGGGATCATCCTTGCAAACCTCTGGTTGCTATATAACTTACTTTAAAGAAGTCTACATATAGTTTACAGAAATTTGTTTCCACTGTTTGCTTTGCAAACATCCACACACACACACACACACAAACACACCTTTTCGGCTTCAGGCTGACTTCAAAGTACTGCTGAGTATTGAATTTTCTGAGCTCAACTCCAAAATTGTGAAGTGTGTGTGGTTGCGTGTGCGCGTGTACACATGTGATTCACACACACTCAGAATTAAAGTCTCTGGTGGATGGATGACTCAGCACTGCCCACTTTCCTCTTTGCTGCTTCTCCGTGATACAGTACACCGGACTGTTTCCCTCCCACAGAGCACCCGATACACCGCAGCACAACTTTGCACAGGAAGACACACACACACACACACACACACACACACACACACACACACACACACACACACACACACACACACACACACACACACACACACACAAACTGAATACATCAATTTGCATACGGCACTCAGATATTAGTCATATGAAGTACTTGACATGGTTCTGGTGTAATGTGTTTTTGATTCCTCCCTAAAATAAGCAACCAACCAACCAACCCATTGTTTGTGTGTGTGGTTGCATGTGCATGTTGTGGACCTGCTCACTGGATCAGAATCACTTGGCATCTTTTCGGTCTTTCTTCTCTTAATGTGTTTTTGCACATTTATAGCGGCGAGAGGAAACATAACTGAGCTCTTGTAACACACTTTTGCATTATGCAAAGATATTCTACATTGTTCACGTTGAATGATTGAAGAATGTTGGACATTTGTGTGATTGAACCTCTTCAAACCGTCGGTGAGCAATGAGCAAGCCATCTGGATTGCTGTTTGGTTACATTTCTGGTATGTCTTGTTTGTCGAAATTAGTCTGTTAACTGGTTCGTACAATACAACAACAGTGACTCCACCGTGAAGCTGGTTATGTCTTCATTTGTGGGTGTTGTCGATCTAAAGTCACAGGGTCTGACGATAACTTATGGCTTTTCTTGACTGCTGTGCTTCTCACCCCCCTCTCTCCTCATCCAACACCTTCATCCCGTTACGTTTTCCTTCATGTGGGTGTGGTAGACATTGATCAGTTGGGCCGTATTTTGTATCTCGTTGGAACCCCAGGGCCTGAGCTCGCTATGAAAATTTCTTCCGAGTCTGTGAGTGTCCAAACCATCACAACCAGTGTTTTTCTTTCTCGTTTTCTTTCTCTTTGCACTGCCTGTTTTTAGCAGCGTTGTGCCATTTTCCTCTTTTTTTCATGTTGATGCTACCACTTCCTGGCCTCACTTGTTGCTGTTGCTCTGAAAGGTGTATTCTCCTAACTGCTTTATTTTTACTTGAGCACATGGCTTTGGCTTTCACTTTTTTCCCAGCGTGTACTTCTACTTTGTGAAGTCTTGCTGATCCCTGTATTTACCTGGGAAACATTACTTTACTGGATTGCACTCAACACCCAAGGGTTGTTTTAAAATCAAAACCCAGAAACGGTTTCATTCCCACTTATATCCATTTCATCCTCACCCTGTGCCCCCCTCTAGCCTGCTCCTACCTCCCATACATAAATTCATCTTATCATCCGTGTCATTTGACGTGCTGACCTTCATGTTATGATGCCCCTTGACTCTGAAACTAAAGATATAAACCAGCTGCAGCAGATAATGCGCCTGACGGGGACGCCCCCGGCCTCCCTCATAAGCAGGATGCCCAGCCATGAGGTGAGACATGTTCCCTTCGCTTTCCCACGTGCCCCGGCTCTTCCTCCCTCCAGCTGGAATCAACACAAAGCCACAACTGTCAATACCCCCAACTCCTGTTCACAGGCGAATACCACCAGACATGGTCTTCAAAACACTTTCTGTTGGCTTCTTTCTGCTTACTTCTCTCCACATATTCCCTGTTTCCACTTTGACTCACCATGTTTTTTTTTTTTTTCAAAGCAAGGCTTTCAAGGGTGCTTTCCACTGCAGCCTGTTCATTCTGAGGAGCTTTCTGTTGCATCAGTAACACATTCTGGTTATGTAAATTAGGGCAGAGTGTTTGTGTAATGCATGTGTTTTATGTGTTGATGGGGTTTTGATCACCGAACGATGTACAGCTGAATTGTTCTTTGCCTCAAACATGTTATTTTTTTTAATGGAAATTATGGCAACACATTTTGAATTATCAGCTGCAGCAGCTTGAAGGATGTTTCTTTAAAAAATGTTTTTCCTCACAGGCGAGAAACTACATCAACTCACTTTCTCACATGCCAAAGAGGAACTTTGCTGATGTGTTTCTGGGTGCCAATCCTCTTGGTAAGTTCTATGTTGTTGTCATGACATTCCGGGCTCACCAAGACCCTCTAGTGGTCTCAAAAAGTCATTGCTTTTAATTATTTTTATTTGTTCTCCTTTGTTTTGATGTGGTTTCAGAGGAAAAACACGTTGTGGTAACCTGATTCTGTTAGTACAGGTCTGATATTTGCCGTGCATTTTATTGACGAGAGAAAATTACCCACTTCACCTGATGACATGCAACTCTTTATTTATATTGTGTTGTGATTCACATAAAAGACGTTTTAAGCCATTGGCACTGATGTGCAGTATTTACTAACCGTTTAAACACACTAAAATGTGTACAGTTGATGAAACTAGCACTTTTATTATGCATAGATATTGTCTTGTTGGGGGCAATGGCCGCCTAAAGGTTAGTAGACTGGTTTGCTGAATCCAGCTGCCGACAATTCAGTCACCTTGCTAAGGGAAACACCACTTTAACCTTGTACCAAATCAAGCAGCGCATCACGATGATGATCAGCTGCGACGACCCCAGAAGTGGGCAGTCGAAATGCAAACAGGTCTGCATTGTCTTATTGAGAGCAAGCCTGTTTCAAAACGACTCGCATTTGAAGAAATGTCTCACATTAACGTTTACAATAATTGAAAAGTAATTAGAGGTAAGGTGTTTGAGGAAAGACGAAAACGTCATGCATTCTCCCTCAGGTTTTTTTTTAAATGATAGAAAAAATGTGCCATATACATTAAAATAGATAAACCATTGGAGACCTAATGAAAAAATATTTTGGTAGACTTTTATGAATAACAACAATCGTACTTTATTAATTCCTTGGGGAAATGGAGCGGGTTGTGTTAGTCGCATTGCTGCGGGTTGGTTCCACCGTCTCGCCCTGTTCATATGCTGAAGTGACATTGAGGAAAGAACCAAACCAAAGAAACAGATTAGGCTTAAAAAAACACAGAAATAGTTGAGCTTTGATAGGTAGCATCCACCCTATGTTCCCCTAACTTTCTCTGTAAACATACTCATCTTTGTCTTTTTGGTAATACTGTGTTTTGCAGCGGTGGACTTGCTGGAGAAAATGTTGGTGCTGGATACGGACAAGCGGATCACAGCGTCTGAGGCGCTGGCCCACCCGTACTTTGCCCAGTACCACGATCCAGACGACGAGCCTGAGGCAGAGCCCTATGACCAGAGCTTTGAAAGCCGTGAACTGGAAATTGAGGAATGGAAGAGTGAGTTTTCTTTTTGTGGATTAGATGTACACGCTTTACACCGTGATTCTTTCCTGTCTTTAAAAAAAAAGAAAGAAAGAAAGAAAAGACCAATGGGACAATATCTTTTGCTGTAGCTGTCTCGTACTGTTGAGACCTTCGGCTACTTGAAACCAATAATAGAAGTTTGCAGAAAATGTAATCATCATGCTATTCAGGCTACACTGAAACTAAGGTTTGATATATATGGGAGGAGAACACTGAGCCACGTCTACTTCCTGTTTACTTGTGTACCAAACTGTTACACTGAAACTACACGAACGAGTGAATTCACGAACTCCATGTAGTGCAGTCTGTCAAGCTATTGATTCAGTATTTCTAAGAATAACAATATGTAGGCACTCATATTGGAACTTCCTATCAGTAAATACACACTCCTGACCTGTGAAAACGTGGTGTCACATAAATGCTACAAGAACGACTCAATTCTCGGTCAGCTTCATTTATTTATCTCCCTATGTGTGAGAAGCCTCGATGTGACACTGAACATGCACATTCATCCTGTTCATGAATAACCAGTACATTGTGTTTTTCACAGCCTTAACTTACGAGGAGGTGCTGAGCTTCGTGCCACCTTCGTTCGATGGAGACGAGATGGAATCGTGAGGAGGAGGCGCGCTCTCATCCACCTTTTGATTTCCGAAAAACTCTCTCTAAGAACTATCAGTCTCATGTGGCTATCCACCACTTTTCCTCACACTCATGCACAACCACCATGACATTCAAGTGCCTGCCATCATTCACACCGGGGGGACGATATCAGGGAAAAGAAAGGAAAGAAATAGTCGACATCCTGTTCATGCCGCCCCCCACGTTGCTGTTTATTTTTGTTACCTTGCATCCCAAAGTGCTGAGGCAAACCTTAATTCTGCTAATATTTCTTTAGTCTTTCCCTCAGACATCGAGTCTTGACATTGTGCCCCTTGTTTTACTCACCGAACTGAAGATCACATGTTTACGTCTTCAGGCCAATTAGAGGAATTCAGTTGCTGACATTGCTGGGTCTCTTTTTCTTTTAGAGTTTAACATTTAGTAGTAACTAATATTGCAGAGCAGTTGAAATTAGAGAAGTTTGAAGTTATGATATATCTAAAGCTTATCTATCCTTCACACATTGAACTACATGTTTCTATGAATGCATAGAACTGTGTAGACATGACAGCAGACAGTATTTGTATATAAGTATTTGAGGCGGTTACCATATGT
This sequence comes from Lipophrys pholis, assembly GCF_963383615.2. Classification (NCBI taxonomy): domain Eukaryota; kingdom Metazoa; phylum Chordata; class Actinopteri; order Blenniiformes; family Blenniidae; genus Lipophrys; species Lipophrys pholis. Next base: position 18,701,091 of record NC_137637.1, read on the forward strand.
GGTACAGTTCAGCCAGCCCCTTCTACAGTATGGATTTGATTATTAGAGCGTATACTAAGATAGCCTATATAATGATACTGTAAGTAATTTATGACAAGCGTGTATGGGATAGGCTCACTGTAAAATACTCACCTCAAGATGGAAAACTCAGTGATTCACATTTCTGATTGTTGAATTTCTATACTTCAGGTGTCCCTTTTTTTAAACTTAATCAGTTTGTAGAGAATTGCTTATGTGTCCTTTTTGCAAACCTTTTTCCAAGTTTCCACCAATTTTCTCCCCTTTTCCCCTTCTCTGTCCTGTTTTCCGTTGAATGTGTGAGCAAACGGTCTCCACCCTTCAGTATCGCCACCGCATGATGGAGCCACATTTGGCTTGGTAGTTTGTGAAAATTTTGATGTTTCTCATCACGACATCAACTGACAATGTAATTTAATCATATTGCATTTAGAAACCATAGTAATATTAATGTTTATTGAATGTTTGGGGCACCAGTTTGCCCTCTTATTTATGATCTTTTTCTTATATTGTTTGTATATCGATGTAAAAGAGAATATTATTTGTCAGATTTTAAGGTTGTTTTTATTATTTATGAAGTTGTTTATTGTATCAGAATCCAATTGTATCGTCACTAGCGCCACACGTCAGTCGAGCCACCGTGACTGCAGTTACAGCTTGTGCATTGGAGCCAACGGTGACCGGTCGCATATAGTGCTGAACCTTTAGTCTAAAATCAATTGAGCAAACTCGACTGATTTCTCACAGCTCAGTTATATTCAAACACTTGCTAAAGCTGTATTTATTTTACTTTGGTACCTGGTGTACTGTCCTCCAACGGAGCTTGTTTACTAAAACATTAGTCATTAAAAAAAAGGAAATCAATATAAATTACAAATCTATATAGACCAAAAGCAACCGCTTAATATAGATCACAGTTTATTAAAAGTTGGCATATTATCGCTTAGTTTCAATGTGAACTATTGAAAAAAAAAAATACACACACACACAAACAATTCAGCTGTATCTACAGTTCCTCTGGCTGTGTCAAGCAATTATCTGATTTCAGTGTCATGTGCAACTGCTTGTTTAATGTTTTCTTTTCCATTATATTGTTTTACTTTGTGTGTTGAATCAGAATTTGATGTTATTCCGTGATTCTGTACTATTGATTGTTTTACAAGCGGCAGTAGAACTGTATCATCTGTTTGAAAAACTGAGCAGGGCACATGTTTGCAGGAATGAGTGTACGTTTACTCACTGGATGCTGAAGGGCAATGCTGAAGCCTCACAATTTTTTTTATTTTAAAAACAAGTGCATCCTTTAAGGCTATTCATCTCGTTCATGTCCCAGTGTCTGTAAAATACTTGGTTACGCTTGTTTTGCCTGATATGCGTTCATATTTTTGTCACTATGGTTATGACCACATGAACCAAAACAGCAGGCCGCACCACCTGTAAATACCACCATTAGAAAATAAAGGCTACTATTTTTAAAGCTCACCTACTTGCCGTGGTGAATTTGTTACCACTGGAGGGCAGCATAGATCACAATATTAGGAGTTTATTACGGTGGCCTGGAAGTGCAAAACACTTCCCAATTCAAAAAAAAACACTTCCCAATTAAAAAAAAAAAAAACACTTCCCAATTAAAAAAAAAAAAAAACACTTCCCAATTAAAAAGAAAATCCCAATAGAGAAAACACTTCCCAATTAAAAAAAAAAAAATCACTTCCCAATTAAAAAAAAAATCCCAATAGAGAAAACACTTCCCAATTCAAAAAAAACACCTCCCAATAGAGAAAAAAAAATCCCAATCCTCTATTGGGAAGTGTTTTTTGGATTTGGAAGTGTTTTCTGAAGTTTGCAGTGTTTTGCACTTCCAGGCCACCGTGGGTTTATGTCTACTTTAATATGCCTTTATCAGGTACGTATTATAAGTATGCCACATATTATATTCTATCATATTATCTTAAATACCTCTGCTAGTGAATTTTCTTTAGTTTCCCATACTCTGACCTTTCACTGGAGAAGAAATAGAAGTGTGCCTCAATATGCGTCACATTAGAGACTATTTGCAACCCACTCAACGTTCACAATTAGAAGATTTCAACATTTCACAATAAAATACCTGAAAATGTTAAATAAACCAAAGTGAGGGAACACCATCCTCCATAAGAGATGATTTACAGCACATTAGGCTTACTATTCATTAACGTTCACTCCAAATAGAGTGAAATGATTCATGTTGATCTTGAAAGAGATATTCTCTTACACTGACAAATACATTTCAGGTTAAATCACAATGTTCAATCATCAAACTTTCAGAATAAAATGATAAACATGTACCTTACAACAGATCAAGTTGCAATAAGTAGCAAACATAACATATTGTTATGGTATCAGTACCTGAAGTCAATTCAGACGGAACGATTGCTGATGCAATCTGATTTGATCAGATTTCTTTTCATAATGGATATGTTATTATTTCATCTGGAAATGTCTTTTCACACAGTATTAAAATATTCTGTTCATACAGTTGAACAAGTCTATAAAATTCAAACAATTTAGTCCAGTAAAGTTTGGCCATTAGACCAACAGATCAGTTTCTGATAATATGAGTTATCAAATAGAAACAAACAAAATGTTTGTAAACTGACCATAAAAAGGACATTTATATGATAGACAGTAATGATAAATGACAACAGACACAACAATACATTTTAGGGTAATGGTTGCTCATGTCGCCAAGGTTTGATTCATGCAACATGCATGATAGAATGTTTTCTTTCTTAATATGAAAGTTGTTTTTGCAATAATTTCATCAGGAATTATTGTATTGCAACTTGAATCTAATCTTTTGCAAATGCAGAAGAACAATTCCATAAAATTAGACGTAAATCAGTCCAGTAATTGTAATCATGAGTGCTCACAAGAAAGACTTTTAGACGGGCTAAAATTCAGGACCAAGGCTGGATTTTGGGGAATACACTTTTAATGGAATGTTTTTGGATCTCTGACACCTGTGTGATGTTGTTGAAAAACTATAATATTTGATCTTTAAAAAGTACCTTTCTCCATGTGCAGTGGAGGGTACCTCAAAGATCCTCGAGAGCAGCGAGAGCAGACCGAGCTGCGCTCGCCGGCGAACTTCACATGGGTGAACATCTGCAGTGGATGGACAAAAGCAGGATCCAAAGTCCAGGGAGGTGAAGCCCATAAGACACCTGAAAGCCTCAAACTTCATTTAAAAAGAAACTGTGCACTTGAAATGTCTTTAAGCTCACCAAGTCCAGGATTGATAATTCAAAACATTCTGTTACAATAATGTTTTGCCAAGCAGAGCCAGCCAGTCCTGCCATGCGATGCCAGCCATATGCATGCCAAACAGAAGGTCAGGGCACTTACAGTCAAGACTTACCTACTGTGGAACCAGGGTACAAAAATAAAAGGACTTAAAGAGAATATATATCAGATATGATTGTGATTTAAAAGAAGTCAGATTCTGCATTAACAAAAGTACTTTCAGGCCCAAGAAAGTGACCCTCGCCTGGCTTCCAGACCTCTGATGTTCTTTGACTGTGTGTAGTGTGTGCGACGGCAACGTGATCTCAGAGGACGCTTTCTGTAAGTGGGGACACCCCGAGGACCTGGCGTAGTAGGACTGCAGCCTTTCAGCACAACAATACAACCAAAAATAATATGAAACTGTAATTACAGAGGCAAATCAAAATGACAGATTAAAAAGTCTATGCTGCAATAAAGATAATACTAAAAAAAGGTCTGTGTTTGCTCACGTTGAAATTCAATTCCCTGATCTCACATGTCCAGAGTGACCTGTCAGTATGAGCAGGGGTGATCACAAATAATCATTGGGAACTTGTATATCATTTTTTTCCCCCAATAAAGTAATTTTACTCATACCTCAGTACAATTTACACAATTTAATCTGCTTCTTTACTTTTAAACTCATTAGTTTGTACCAAGCATACCCACAATTTGAACCATGTTCAAACCTTTTGACTGATAATCTATAACCAGTGAGTTTGTTGTCATCAGGAAACTCTTAATGTCTTTATGTCTACATTTGTTGATGGAGTGAATTTGCAGTTTTTCTTCTGAGAAATGTGCCATAACCATATATATTTCACAATGATAAATTAATAAGAATTCATGCAAACTATATTAAACACTGAGAAAGTACTTTCTGTGAAGATTAACTGAGAACACTTCAACCAATGCACCCATAGCTTTTCAGTATTTTTTTTTCTCCCATTTCCAGTTAGGTAGGAATGACAAATTATAAAGTATACATTTGCCTACACTAACAATGCGGGCAAAATGGAAGGGGGGTGTAAATGAAAGGCCACGATAATTCAGAAAAAGTGAAATAATTACATTTCAGATTAGTGACAAACAGAAAAGGTAAACACCAAACTGCCACCTCTATTTGTTCATTGATGCAGCAGGTGGCTAATGAAAACGGCCCAAATAACTGAAAACAATTGAAGCCTAATATCTCTTTATTGAACGAAATACAGCTTTAGTTCAATTCTGTAATAAAATCCAAGGCAACCGACTAGATTTAGAATAGTTCATGTAAATACAATTAAAACATTTTAACATTAAATCAACAGAAAAACACACTCTCTTTCAGCATTAGACCCTAACATTTTTCCCAATATTACATTATTATCAGGACACTGCGCACCTCTTGTCAGTTTTCGCGCACTTTGGCGTCCCGACGTTTCCCACAGTCCCTGAACGCAGCGTGAGCTCAGACTGGTAACCCACCAGCATGGAGAGAAAAGGTAATGACGCTACCTCAACCTAAATGTCTCTTTTTACACCGATCACATGCAACACACACACCTTTCCGTCAGACCAGTTTGTTGTTATGATGACAACAACAGTCTGCGGTTTAGAGAACCCCGTCGGAAGTGGTAAAAAGTAAAAGTGGACCATGCGCTCTGCGGTGTATGTGTGTTACCAGCATGCTAGCGCTAGCCAACAGATAGCATCAGATTGTTTATAAAGTATGTGCGCAAAACCCGGAGGCTTTAACAGCGGTGACGTCCCCAGTGTTTTACGTTTTCTCTTTGTCCCCGCTGATAATGAATATACGCCAGGCGTTCGTGGTCGAAAGCAGGTTTCTTGCCCGTTAGCAGCTAACCTCATAGCGCCACATTTCTGGGTATCACATCCCCAAGGCCGGTCTGCTCGCACTGCTGGAGGCTTTGACTTTCCCCGCGAGCCCGGCTCGTTTCTATTGTTGATGCTTTTGTAAGCTGTGAGTACAACTTTCTGACACCTGCCGTCCGAGCCACACCGGGTCCCCCTCTTTCCCCCACTGGAGCCCAAACAGAGACATGATGGAGGTGTGCAGCTGTGGTTCTGCTGTTCGCTCATCTCTCTCCCCTCTTTCTAGTTCTGGCGATGCAGGCGAGGAAAAAGAGGACAAGGCCCAGGAAACCTGGAAAAAAGTAAGTGGGGGGGGGGGGGACGATCACCTGCTGGTTTTAACGTCGCAAGTGCCTGCAATAACACAGCTCATCTGAAATTTGAGATATTTTACCGAATCAAAAGGAATCATATGATCATTTAAGTAATAAATTCACAACATATTTGATTGTTTTACCATTTCTACATTACTAACACACAAACAATAACAACTGGTCTAAGTGCTTGCTTTTGTGGTTATTTGTGTTCATGTTGCAGACTTTGTCACCGCAGTCGTCAGTGACACATTCTAAAGGTGTCATACAATGCTTCTTATCCATCCTTGCATTGCCGGCAGGAATCTCAAACATACAACCCCTGGTTAATTAGGAGCTACCCTTCATAGAAGTCATCTTGTGTCCACAAGAGTCCTGATCTTAACGTGACGTTGTCTGTGTGGGTTTGCATAGAGAGACAAATGGATCTGAACCAGACTACACCTACAGAAGATCTGTTCTTAGTGCAAATGTTTTTCTTTGTAGTTTGCATCACGTCACATGCACAATTTATTATTTTAAAGAAGGTGAAAATACTGAAAAATTATCTGTCCGTCGAAAAGTTATGCTTTGCTAGGCGACTGTAGCATTTAGAGTTAAGAAGGAGGCCTGTCCCTTTTTATTCAATTACTACATTTAAAATAAAAATGAGAATACCTCCAAACTACTGGTGACTTTAAATACATTCAACCTTAATTAGTTTTTTAGAAATGTGACAGTCACACTCTGTCCACATGAGCAAAAATTACCCCCCCCCCCCAACAACAACAACAAAATAAAAAATTCCTTCCACACACCACTATGAACTCAACACATGCCTAAGGGCATGCACTACATACACCAGCCCTTTAGGGGCGCTGTTACTCACCAAATACACCAAAAAACGCAGAAGATGACACCAAGAACATAGAAATATAGAAGTTGACTGCTGCTCATAGATTTGTTTATAACTCTGACTTATATAGGTCTATGCTCCTGCTCCTCCTGCTCCTAGCGTCAGTAGCTTCTGCAGCTCGACCTGGAGCTTGTAGTCTGTGATTGTTGTTGTTATTAGGTGACATCGTGGACTGCAGTGGGGGGGAGAGGGGAGCGATGACATCATATTTTTCCACAGATGTGTTTCTTGCCCATCCACACCTCAAAGCCAAGCTGGCATTTTAGAATTTACGTTAAACGCGGCCCCGTTTGAAACATCGGCCAAAAACGATGCATTTACATGAAATGCCGTTCTTGTTTGGACAGGCCCTTAGAAGTTGATGTCTTTGCTTTACCAGTAGTAACAATAACACACCAATCAAAGCATGGCACTGAACGGCTGCATTTCCTCTCATGACTCATGACTGTCTTCAGTATCTGTTGATCATTTTTCATTTCACAGGCCTTCGTGGTTGCCTGTCAAACTCGAAGAGCGGCTCAGTTTGGTCGTGACAAAAGATTTCAATATTGTTCACAGTCAATCTCTAATGTAAACTTGCTAATATAGCTTTAGTGAATACACCTGCTGAGTGCCGTATGAATTCTGTTTATATTTCAACACTTTTTCACTGCTGTTACTGTCAAACTCTGGCAATGATATTTTGTGTTGATGTGGTCATTTGCTCATGATGGTGGGGAATGCAAAAATATTGAATATCTTGGTAGTTAAGCTAAGAGGCATGCCACAGGGATTATTTGCTCTTATTCTCTGTCTTAAGATTGTTACTGTTCTTTGTCTTCATTTGTTTCACAATTTAAAAAAAAAACAGCCACACCACAGCCACCATGTACCGTATTCCAATTTAAAGCTGGATGGATGGCCTTTACAGCAGGGATCTAAAATTGTTTCACAGCTGACTGGATTTTTATTCTATTTTTTATAGAAGTCAGATCAACTGAATTGGTTGCCTCTAACCTAATCTCTTCAGTTGTCCCATGAGTACTTGTACAGCATTTATTTTCAGACTGTACAAATTGCAATAACACCACACAAGAGATTATATTAAGTCCATAAAAGCATAATTTGTCACATGTTTCCGAGCCAATATATGGACAACTAAGGACATATAGTGTATGTACTCTGTTTGTGTAAACACTGATATTTGTTCGTAAAGGCATGAACTTTACAACGCGAACTGGATTAACTTCAATATTCACCAGTAATGTGCTGCCATCGCTGCTGCTGCCTCCCAGAATAGTTTGAGAATCGTTAGTAAAATGTGTGGTCGTGGCTTAATCGGTGGGCGTAGCGTCGCGCCGTGTGCAAGTTTCTTTGTTTCTTTTAAATAAAGTGTGTTTTGTTGGAAAATGAAAGACCACAACAGTAGATGCTAAAGTAAGATGCCAATAGATGCTCACAGATACTTACTTCAAGCTCCCGTTGCAACATTACTCTTCAGGATGTCCTGGAGGGTAATGCTGTTTCTCTCCGAGCCGTCACCGCATATTCTCCTTTCTTTTCAAACACATAAGTGCCACAAGGCTGAGGCTCCGTTCATGTGCATGATTCGGACGTGTTATTGTTCCGCGATTGCGTATTACACAATCAGTCGACGTGATGAGGCAACCGCCCCGGCTGTGAGTCGGCGCGTGTGTTCGTAGAGTCTGCAGACATGATTGTTTACATCCGTCTCGTGTATTGTGAGAAGCTGTGACTACTGGAAATTGTTAAAATCGCAGATTGTGGGGAAGAATTTAAGTTACCCCACCAGAAAAAATCTTAAATATCTACTTCCTTTAAAAGGTATAATTTCTGCACATAGAATAAACCAATATACAAAAACGAGACCATTACCACTCGTTTCCACAAATTTCCAACTCGGAGTTGCCTCAATCAATCACACCAAAGTCCATATGATTACAAACAAACTGGAATTTGTCGCCATCAAACTGTGTTTCTGGGATATCAAAAATGGCATTGTGGCAGCTCAAGTGAAAAATATCAACATTTGATCGACACAGCCGGGGAAGAAAAAAAAAGCCAGACTTTCTCGAGAGAGAGAGAGTATTCAAGCCACAAGAATAGTCTTAAATGTGGTGAAACTGATCGTTGATCGTTTTTCCAGTGCGACTCGAGAACTCGCCAGATCGTCTGCAAACGGGATCTTGGGCACACAATGCCTCGGGAAACTTTGGGAGTTTCCGGGACACTAAGACGTCAACAAACCATGGATGTTTCGCAAAATGTAAATGCTGGAGTGTGATGATGAATTTCCTTCAGAAAACGATTGACAGCGTCCTTGAGATGTGCCTCAACTAAAACTGGGTCCTACAAGTGTTCATTTTTCCCCTGTGGATTCTGGTATATTAACTATAAGTTTCACTCCTCCTGCTTAATAAATAGTCTTGTTTGTTGGCCACTATAAAAACTTGAAAGCAGTGCAGTTTCCACTTGGAAATTACTTAAAAAAAAAAGTTTTTTATACCAATAACGTCAAGCTAGTGGCAAGTATCCTACCATCCATTTCTCTCTCTCTCTCTCTCTCTCTCTCTCTCTCTCTCTCTCTCTCTCTCTCTCTCTCTCTCTCTCTCTCTCTCTCTCTCTCTCTCTCTCTCTCTCTCTCTCTCTCTCTCTCTCTCTCTCTCTCTCTCTCTCTCTCTCTCTCTCTCTCTCTCTCTCTCTCTCTCTCTCTCTCTCTCTCTCTCTCTCTCTCTCTCTCTCTCTCTCTCTCTCTCTCTCTCTCTCTCTCTCGTTGTTGCGCTCTTTTCCCCCCTATAGCCATCGTGCTTGTTCCCTCCCACATTCTCTCGTGTCAGTCGTTCTTTTGTGGCTGCTGTGCTGACAGGACACAGCCCAGCCACAGTACAGCTGAGGACTCCGGCGAGAGGAGTGCAGACCTGTTCTCAGGTCCAAGTGGTTTTGTTTAATTTATTTTTATTTTTTTTCTCCAAAATATTCGAATGCCTTCACTTGTTTCAGCCTGTCAGAGAACTGAAAGTTAGTGTTGTCTCGGTCATGTGGCTCCTGGACTGGATCTTCTCCATCAATACAGCTGTGGTGAAGCTTGCCAGTGGCCTAACGTGCTCGTGAGTAGTGCTGCAGTTCTTCTGTGTCGCAACTGAAGGTGTTAAAATCTAACTTGGCTTCAGCCTGCCGTGCTTGTGGAGTCTTGACAATTTAGGCCAGGGTTGTTGTGTTTAGGTGTTTATGTTTGTGCACAGCATGCCAGTTTACACATAGCTTCACTGACTTATTGATGGGCAGATCAATTTTTTATTAAGGAGCAAATGTGAACTGTTTTCCTGCTGAGTACTACCTGCTCGTTCATTCTACGCTGCACGAGCACAAGCAACTGAGAACATGTTTGATTATTGTGCTTCCTACTTTTCAAAGATCTTATCACAGTTAATTTTTTGAATTTTAAAAGATTCTTTTTTTTTTTTTTGCCATTTCAGACATGAAACTACTTGTTTTTATACGTTTTTGTGGCTCAGATACATTTTGAATATTGCTCTCGCACTGGGGCAAATGAAGGGCAGTAGTAGTAGTAGTAGTATTTACCAGGTTCCTTGCTCTCAGTTGTATTTTGCTTTCTCTTCCAGCCGTAGCTGCAGTTCATTACATAACCCATCAAGTCTTTTATCATCTGCAGACCACTACAGCTCTGTGTCCCTCTGATTCTCCCGCTTGCTCTCTGTCCTAACACTGAAGGTTATACGTTGCTCCTTTTTCTAATCTGCTCGGGAAGTACTGAAATAACCGTTGGTATTTGCTTCACTGTAATAGGGTGGTGGGTCCCATCAAGCTATGGACATGAAGGGTGTTTATCTGTGGTTCATGTACTGAATGTTTTCTGAACTTAAAAAAACCTGCAGTGGTGTAATAGTTGCTGTTTCATACCCACACCTGCAGTGTGCTCTCTTCCTCTCTGCTCCCTCCCTTCTTTTGCCTTTCTCTTTTCAAGGCATGCGGTCCAATGTGAAGCGTTCCTTTACATTAAACTGTGGTGATGAAAGCGTCAAGCTGTGTCTGTTTACAGATCGTTTTCTGGAGTCCACTCACGTAGCACTGCACATTAAAGGCAAAGGTGAATGTAAATGAAGGTGGTCAGAATACATTGTCTCCTGCACCACACTAGAAGTGAAAGAAATGCTGCCCGACACTTGTTTACACTTGGTGTGTTTTGTGTCCTCAGCCCCTCAGTACAGTTACCTATTGCCACTGCTGCTCCATTCTGCTGTTCTTGCAATTTGCATTGATTTTCTTTGAAGGCAGGGGAGGAGGGGAGGGGGTGGCGCAAACTTTCTGGCTAAACTCCATCCAGAAAAGCTCTTTCTTTCTTCCTCTGTGCCCTTGTTTATTTTTGCTCCGGAGACTTGATGGGGCCAGACGGGTGGAAGAACAGCAACCGGGAGAGAGCAGGAGATGCTGACACTCTCTATCATGTCAGATTATTGCTCAGGAATGACAGTGATGTGAAGCGGTTGTGGTTCTGTATTGGATTTCCTCCCTTTGAAACACCCGTCTCCCGACAGACTTCTGTTCCATTTTCAACTTTTTGTGACGACCTATGACTTTTTTTAGTTTATGAGAAAAGTATAGGATGAATCTTGGTCTTTTGTCAAAGCTGTCAAGTACTGAAACATTTGGGGTGTGGGTTTCTCATTTTTTGCCGAGTCTGGGTTTTGTTATGATGTGATTTTTTTAATATAACATTTTTTTGTTTAAAAAAAAAAAAAGTAACCATAAATTGTTACTGTGACTTGATATATGCTGTCTGCCATATGATTGAGATCACAGCAGCAAACAGACTACTAATAATACTAATGATTTTGGAATACGAATGAATGATTTTTTTTTTTAACTTAAGCTTTTCATCCACAGAATCATCAGTTTCATGGATTCCATCCATTATCTGGCTACTGTTGTTAGCCACAGTTCACACACTGGTTAAGTTGTATGGTACTTCTCTTGCATCAGTAAGATTGGTATGGCAGGATCTGAAAGGAACTCGCACCGGTGCACTGAGAAACTTTGTGTTGGTGTGTAAAAGTAAAGCACAATAAAATGCAGTATTTTCTTTCTGTCGCGTCCCAGCCCTTGTGAAAACATTTTGACTTGTCAGAATAACAACAGATCGGACTTGCGTTCACATTAGCAGTGGGTTTGTGGTATTTCATGGAGTGGTTGCACACGCACGCACGCACACACAGTGGGTACACCATCAGGAGAAACTTGGGGTTCAGTGTCTTGTTCAAGGGGATGTTGACACATGAACAGAGATGGTGAATCAAACTGGTTGTGGCTGATTAAGGATGGCAGTTTTGCCAGACAGGACGGCCTAACAGAATAGCTGCAATTATATGGCTAAAGCTTGCACATTTTACCAAACTATGTCCTCTCAATACTATCATTAGTTATTTAGAAATGGGAGAGAATTATTATTACTGATGGCTACTCGAAAGAAAAGAGTAAAAAGAAATAGGATGAAAAGACATTACATGTTGTATTTGTATATAGACTTGGGGTTTGTGGGAGGTTGCTATGGCAACTTGAACTATTCTCATTTTTTGGGGTAGTTTTACTAGTTATAAAGATTCAAGCAGCATTTTAAATTCCAGGAGTAACCGTTGTTTCTTTGTTGTTTTTTTGTTTGTATTTAACTTCAGCATTATTTGTTATTGTATTAATAAAATATTTGTTTGAGGAGCAAGGTGAGATTATTGGCTTTCAAAGTCTCACCAGACCTTTCTGGCTGTAGGACAATGAAATATAATATGCAGACACACATTTCATATAGTTATTGGATCACTTTTGGGTGGTGGTATTGAATGGGGGAACACTATGTTTATGGCTATTTGGTTGCCTGATTGCACTCTTTGTGTAGAGGCAGTTTTTAGTGCAGTTGTGATGCTTTGTATGCATATACCACATTATTCATTCTGTTTGTGATCATTATACAGTTTTACTATGGGATCCTAACAGGGCTTTGGGTAGTGCTGGGCAAAAAAATCGAGGTTTTTTATCCCCACATTTTTGGGCCATTTTTCGCGTTCCGTTCTACCATCCCTTATGTGTTTCCGTATTTTCTATTGCTTTTGCTTTAATTTGTTAAATGACGGAGCCTCATTTACTTTTTATTTTGGGATTATTTATATGCACTTTCGACAATATATCTGATGTCTGCAGTCATTTTTAGGTGCATTGAGAAAAGAAAATCGAGAATTGAAACTCAAATTTTTCTTTAAAAAAAAAAATCGTAAACCCGAGCTTTTGCCTTGGGTTTTTTTGAACTAAGCAGGTTTTGTCTTGTGCCTGTCAGAACTGGGAACACTGGTCCTGATGGTGGCCGTAACTTTTGATCCACCGGGGACTAAAAGTTTGTGTATTAGAAATGTGCTCTTGTCACAAGATTTTCCAAGCTTTGCCCTTGAAAAAACTCCATATACATACTCGCTCATCTTTAAGTATTCAGAAACTGTGATGAATATGCAGAGCAGCACCCGCTCCGTTTTGCTGATATTCACTTCTTGGTTGACTGACTGGAGGAAGGATCCTGCGGACCTTGAAGCAACTATTGTATCATTACTCTATTACTTATTCTTCTGGAGCCTTCACACCAGGTTCAGCTGTCTTAATTTGAGTTATTTTACATACTTGCTCATTTCTATTTTCTCGCATCTTGCTGGCAAATGCAAAAAGGAATATTAACGTATGTTTGAACTAATTTCATACTGGTTCTGTCGTACTGATATGCTGCAGCGCTGTTACTGCCAGCCCCATCTTATTAGTTTGATGATAATTAACTGGGTTTTTTCCCCCTGTGTATCAGATTGATCATCGGGATCCTATGAGGGAAATAAATCTTGTCGCTTGTGGCACTGTGGTTTCTTGAACCTGTTAGACATCCTATATCTGTGGCGTATGCCAGATTCAGAGTGTGTATGAAGGCTGATTCTGTCCCTGACGGGCACTTTATCCACATGATATTGACTCCACATGAGGACAAGTTAAACTCGTGCAAAGCGTGGCTCATCATTTATCAAAGCTGCACTGGGCTCTGTGTGAAACGTAAACTGATTACACAATGACAGATGGGGGGAAAGTATTTGAAAAGATGAGCTCAGGTCGTTGTCTTTGTTGAGGCCCTGTTAAAATATTTAATCTGTCACTTTGTGCATGAAGTCTTGAGATGTGATAGTAATTCCTTTAAGGAGGTGGTCAAGGATTTGGGCCTTTTGTGTTGTGGGCCTGTCTACTTCAATGTGCAGCTTCATTTCTCAATGTCTGTGTGCCGATTGAACAACACAATTCAGTTGTTATTTTTGGTGATGTTTCACCCTGTCAAATTGTTTTTAGCCAGGAGAGAAAAGCATATGTGACAAGATAGTTTCAAGAAATGTTGAGAATTAATGATTGATTTAATCTCTTTCTTATTACGGGATTGTTCAAATATATATATATATATATATATATATATAACCTGATTTTGTTGAAAGGGCAAACCTCAGTGAGGCTGGAGATGTGATATCAATGCTGTTCCGGGGCAAGAAAACATGAGTGAACATTTCCAGAATTGCTGGCAGATGATTTGATAGTGACGATGATGTGTGATGATGATGATGGACACAGAGAGACGGGAACGAAGAATGGTGTTGTTTTGGTAAGATGAGGAGGGGGGGAAGCAGAGGGGGGAGCTGATGTCGTCCCTCACCTGCAATGCAGTGCTGGTCTGTAACACCCAATCATCTCTCAGCTGTCAGCGAGGGGGCCGGGCCAGAGGCTGACGACAGCCAAGGAGAGTTCTCGGTCACACAGGCAGAGAGAGCAAGTGAGAGGGAGGGAGAGCGAGAGAGGCAGTGGATGTGGGAGAGAAAAGTCAGCGAGTGTGCAGCGGTGCCATGCGCTCCGGGACTCAATCTGCAGCAGATCCTCCGCATTCCTCCTCTTCTGTGTTCATCCTCTCTTCCTTCTGATCTTGTCATTTTGTTCAGCAGCTCCATCCTTCAATTATAGCCGATTTTCTGTAAAACTGCTTTCTTCATCTCCGTTCCACTTTTTGTCCCTCTCCATCCCGCTCATTCTGCAGAATCTCATCCGTTTTTGATTTCAAAAATCCTCCTGGGAGATGGCGTGAGAAGCTCCTTTTTTTTTTCTTTGTTATATATCTGCACTCTATCTTGCCCAGTCTTTCCTTTTTGACATCACGTCCCATGGGCATCCGTGCATCCTGCAGGTAAGGGTTGGATGTGTACGTGTGTGCTCACAGCCACAGATAGTTGCTGGATATCTTGAGAAAAGGTCCAGGTGTCCTCCGTCTCACAGGAGACCTTGAAGTATCTTGTTTTTTGTGTGATCGGAGCGCTTTAAACTGTCTCTCTCACACTGTTGCAGCCAGGGGAAAAAACTTGCATGCACAATAATAAAATATGTGTCTGATGTATTTAGATGAGAAGTGTTGTTTGCAGTCTTTCCTTCCCTGCTTTGCTCTTTAGTTCTTTCTTTATTCTTGAAATCATTGTCCTCTAACCTCTACCTTTCTTTAACCCCCCCCCCCCCCCCCCCCCCCCCCCCCCGTCATTCTAATGTGGGCTTCTATTTTTAGTACAGGACCTTGTCCTGAAATTGACTGTCCATTTGTGTCTTTTTATGAACAAACAAACTTGTTCTGATTGCGTTTTCACACCAACATGCACCATCTTCTTGTGTACACGTAACAAATCAGTTTGTTTACTTTCTACACACAATGTACCGTTCACAAGTTGTTGAGCAGACACAAAGCATGCAGGTGGGGGGTGGGTGGGGGGGGGAAGCAGCTCTTCATGAAACTGCACACACAAAGATGAATATTGTAAGCACAACTTTGATAATTGGTGTTACCACTTTTTCTTTTTTCTTTTTACGTTTTGCCTCACTTTTCTAAGAAGTGTCACGCTGCTTTTGCAGCCGTTGTCATGTCATATGAGCGGCTGATAACTTTGATAGCAGCAGATCAGGTAATACAATAAACTAAACCCTTGAGAAATTAGGGGGAAATATTTTACTTGCTACAAACTTAAGAAAACTTGCATTTTCAAACATGAAATTGATAAAAACTGCTTTTGTGTCCACTGTTTGGAAGCAGGCTGACCAAATGGAGAAAATGAAAGTGTTTATGCCCACTTCAGTGACACCTTTTCAGGAGGAAATCTCACAGCAGATGGGTGACTCTGTGCTGCAGAAGCAGAATGAATAGTGATCAGTCTTTTTGTCTTGGCTTCTTTTTCTGCAGGAATGCCTCCCACACATGAGCCAGACTGATGCATCAGCAGGCCAATAGTGCTCGTTTAGATGTTTGGATTAGTGCAGATCTGTTGACATTGGTATATACGTGGGCGATATGCAAATAGAATGTGCAACTTATCTTTCTTCATTATTCTCCCATTTTCAATGGGTGTCTGGATCCATGTAGCATCGCGACGTCAAGGAAATTGGATTATTAATTAATCTTTGCAACTTCATCTCAAAATTTGACATAAAGCTACAACACCGGCGCAACAAACAGTTCGGGTCATCAGAAAGCAAAACGTGACACAGGTTTGTGGACATGCTTTTGCAGAGATGCGTCTTGAGTGGTCGTGCCGCTTAGACGTAAGCCAATGAACTGATTAGGTTTTGTTAATCCTGAAGACTTGAAAACAAATTGGATGCCCATAAAAGTAACAAACCCTCAGCCCGTGCAGTCACACTTTCTTCTGTGTTTACTTTCACTGCGAGATTACGTTTGTACAGGCTGTGACATTTCCCAGTTTGAATTTTTCTAAGGAGAGCACAGGGTAAACGCAGCTGCTCCGACCCTCTCAAAGCTTAAGAGATATGTGACTTACTTTAATTAGCTTCAAATCCCTCTGAGCACCAGCCACTGTTTTCTCTTTGACTCAGTAATGTAAGCTAAAACGCAGACAGAAGCACACAGGACTGTCAAGTATCAGAATTAGTCTGATTTGGCAAATTCACATAAGTTAATATGAATATAAGATATTTTTGGCGTTTACATGTATCATCTGACTTGACTTAAAGCTAGATAAAACCCTGAAAACATCATATTGTGGTGCCTGCAAGGAGCAGGACTTTTTGCTTGTTTTGAATCTCCATGATCGGCTCAGCCCTCTGCGGTCATCCCATTATGACATTAGAGATTTCTTTGGCTTGTTTGCCGAGGAATACTTTGCTCAGTGATAACAACAATCTAATGACGTAGTTGGATCTGTTCTATAGAAAAAAATGGCAAATCAGGTACTTGTCAACAGAACATATACCTTGTTTTCATAATAGTACCAAAACAAGATACTGTATACTTTCAGTTATATGTCTTTGTAACCCTGTAAATACTTATTGTCAAGATAAATGCTGCCACATACTAAGTTGTGGTTAAATTGAGGTGAATTTTTTTATCCATCCATCCATCCATCCATCCATCCATCCATCCATCCATCCATCCATCCATCCATCCATCCATCCATCCATCCATCCATCCATCCATCCATCCATCCATCCATCCATCCATCCATCCATCCATCCATCCATCCATCCATCCATCCATCCATCCATCCATCCATCCATCCATCCATCCATCCATCACTTGGTAAAAGGCTGTTTGTTCATCATCCAGAGGTGTGGTGGACTGTGATGGACAGTCACCAGTTAACCTGACAGCCATAGTTCTAGACGGGGAGGGAGCTGAGTACAGAGATAATACTCACACTAAAGAAAAATATGAAAAGCCAGGAGCATTTTTATTTGAGAATTTTTATTGTCGTCAAGTGTGTTTAGATTTAATGATTCCTTAGTGAGTGGAGGGGCTTTGTGATGACTCATCTGTCCCAGACAGCTGCTGCCTGAATGTTGATGAAACTGTTGAAAGTTATGCTTGTCGCTGCGTCATTGTGGTATTTATTTAAAGTTTAGTGGATGTCTTTGGTCCGGCGTTATTATTTGGTGACGTTTTTTCACTTGGTCGTCCTGTGGGACAGGCCAGTCACATCTTTCAGCACCCTGGACAGCGCTAAGAGGACGGTCACTATAACAAATCACCTTCTACTGTGTTTATCTAAAACATGCCATTAGCTGTGCTGGCCCCATTAACGTGGACCAAAATGATGAAGCATTGCAATGATGTTTATGAATCCTTCATGGTGTTATATTTTGCTTTACTAGCCAACTGACTGTGTTAGTGTTGATTTAAATGTGGCACCTTCATTATGAAATCCTCTGTATATGATGTCTCTTACTCTCTCAAGGTCTTTCTCATACAAGAAACCGGGGGATTTGTTTTAATATTTTATCCACCATGTACAGATTCGCACAACACAACCAGCTCATTTAAGCATCTTGGAATCGACATTTGTTATTCAACAATATGATCAATGTTTAATGATATTAGCCGCTGGTCGAAGGAGCATCTTGGTTTAATAATGTCTGGTTTTGTGGTGATGCTTTGGCTGCAGTCGCTCGGTTTCAGAGAAAAATACTTGTCTTACCACCTCCCCCTTGTGATCAGCATTTATTGTGTGGCAAAATGACAAAACACTCATGGTGGATTTCACAAGTTTCTTCCATTAATACCACCTCAGTCATTCACGAGACACTTGGGTAATGTGCTAAGAAGAGATGTATGTGCCAGATGAAAGTCCATTTTTCTTGCCAGGAGGACTCCAAGCTCTGTGCAAGTTATCACATTGAAGAAAGCTCAGCAGGATTTTTTGTGTAGTTTTTGTACAATCAGAAGAGAAAAATCAATGTGGAATTTAAAAAAAACACACAGCAGCATCTTTTCATCTGTGCTTCTCAACTGCTGATTACTTCGGGAGTGACTAATAATTCAGACATTCTTGTTTTCTTGCTGGACTTGTTAGGGCAGAGCTCATCTCCTATTGGCTCCGGCAACAGTCTGTAAATATGTATACAGATTCTCTAATGTTGCACATCATACTTTTATTCTTAAACTGCAACTAAAGCTACATTCACACTTGTCATGTAAAACGAACTCTTGGATTTCTGCTTTTGTCACACACCAACCAAGTGTGAATGCAACATAGACTGAAGAGTTGTTAACAGACCAAACACGGGACCCAATGAACTTTAAAGGTGTCGCAGCCTCACATTTTATTGTGATTGATCTGCAGATGAGGGGAATTCATGCAGTTTTTCTGGCCACAATAATCCAGCACACATTGTGCTGCATTCAGCTCTGCACTGTGTGTCAGAAATTACACCACAGATAAACTTCACAGTGACTACCCAGCAGGAGACTTGTTTACATCTTTTTGTCCAATGTTTGAACTGCTGGTGTGAGCGTGAACAGAACCGAGGTCATGTGCAAACTGGACGAGGAAACTGCGTCACTTTTCTCTTTAAAATGGACACAAAGCCTATTTTCACTCATATTAAATAATTATCTTCTATGTTTTGCAGTTTACTATCCCTGCAAGCAAAAACATTTCATTTAAACTCATTTGTCCTGGACATATTCAGCAGTTTGTTTGTTCTAGCGTTTAATTTTGACATCTTCTGTGCATCATCCTGCATCAGTGACTGATCGTGAAGGACAGGCCGTCACATTGTCCTGCCGTGACTCTGAGCGCTCATGTCAGTTTGGATATGACACATAGGGAACAGAGTTACTTTCTTTTCTTAGTTTGGTTGAACTTTTTGCCTCATTCATTGTATATTTTTATTGTGCTGATTTAAATGCTAACTCATCGTCTCTGTGATCACAGATATGATATATATTTAAGATGTACATCTCCATATCCTGATTACTGAAATATATCTTTGTTGAAATACTTTTTCTTATAGCTACGTGTCTTTGGATAAAACTGATCTATGAAAGTTGGATATCACACTCTGTGAGTCAATCTGACATCGCTCGTCCAGTTAGCTACTGTCAGCGTTTCTTCCCTCTGAACTTTTATTCACTGTGTCATTTATGTTCCTGTCTTCTTCTCTCCTTCATTTTAACATTCCCGATGTCTGTTTTTTCTTTTTTGCTCTCTCAGACCAGAGCCTCATGGTCGTGGAGGTGGACCTCAGCCGGGTCAGGCAGACTCACCCCTCCCAGATCAGGATGAGGAGATCCTGGGCTCAGACGACGACGAGCAGGAGGATCCCAACGACTACTGCCGAGGTAGATCTTCTGCCCTCTGGCTCTTTTTCTAGACGTCAGATGAGGAACTATCATGCAGTTGAGTGGGTTTCTGAACCTGGCAGGTTCTGAATGATCAAGAGCAAAGTCACCTCACAGAAAGCGGCAAGTCCTAACATTACATGCCGACCAGCCAGTACATTATGACCACCTACCAGAGGCAGAGCACTCGACCTCTGAACCCCTGGTGGTGACAAGGGGTCACACTTGCTCAAATCATTGAACTTTTACATCCTTCCTACCCCAAACATGTACTCTTAGGACAAAATGTTCACTTGCTGCCTAATATCCCGCCCGCTAACAGATGCCATGAGAAAGAGATATTCAGTGTTATTCTCGCCACCTGGCAGTGGTCATAATATTTGGTGTATTGTGGGTTGAGTTGTGTGGAAAAAGCTGATACTGTTGTGTCTCAGAGCTTTGCTTCACAGCACCCACTCCTACTGCATTGCGAGTGTAGTTATGCTCATGAGAAGGATGCAAGCTGATTATTACAGGATAGGAATGAAGGGGTGAGCAGCAAAGAATAGACATCGAGTTGCTCAATATATAGCAAATATGTGCAGTACGAAACACTAAACTGATAAACTGTTTCCTTGCATTGAGTAATCATGCTCTGCAAATTCAAAGTGACAGAACTTAAAATATGAATGAAAAGTGTTATCAATCACATTGTGTGATTAAATAATAAAGATTTCATCGATCTGACCGAGAAAGAGCACTTTGCATGTGCACCCTTGATGGGCATCACGAGTAGGGATGGGCACCTTTCACATTTGTAGCTGGGAATCGATACTGGTACTCAACGGTACCAATTCGGGGTACTTTTGGGTTTATATAGCAATAAATGTTAATTTGTTTTAATGTAAAATAAATGTTTAATAAAATGTCATATTGATAATATAATAGTTTATCAATTTAACATTTATTTCTCAATATGTCAATTTTAACAAATGCCAAGTACCGAATTTGATAGATATCCCTATTTACTAATGACATCTTATTCATTTTACTTATTTTACTTTTACTTAGGTAATGAAGTAAAAAAATTTAATAAAACAAATCCTCAAAATATATTTTACAAGAACAGATGTTTTCCTATTTCTTGAAATGGATGCTGTACTTGTCACAATTGTCCCGTATGGCTCAATGTTTGTTCATGATTCTTAGTCAATTGACAGTGGATTCTTTGTCTTTGGTCAGGTGGATATCACCATGTGAAGATTGGCGATTTGTTCAACGGAAGGTACCATGTGATCCGAAAACTGGGCTGGGGGCACTTCTCCACTGTGTGGCTGGCCTGGGACATCCAGTAAGCTTTGCTCATGAACTGCGATACATGAAACTGAGACACTCGAATTTGCATGAACTGATTTGCGGCGGTCATGAGTGGATCTCATCATCACACAGCTGCCATTATGATGCAGACAGGGGTGCTTTATTAACACTGGAATGCTTCCGAACATGGAAGGGTAGAAAACAGCGGCATGTCAGAATGAGAAACAGCAGATGCAATGTGTATTGTTTGTTTAATTAGACAATGATCCAACGTAAAGATCGGGAAGAGTAGATTTCACTGCCATTTATAGAGCAGAGTTTTTTTTTTGTTTTTACATTTTTAATTTTCATTTTGTGAGAGCATTATAATACAATACAGTGAATACTTTCAGACAGCATACTGTTCATACATACATTTACTTCTGCCCCTCACAATTGAATGTTAATATTATGATTTTTTACTAAATAAACAAAATACAAAAAATCAAACATATCGGGAAAGATGATCAGATACAAAAGATAAAATATTAGTAATACAAGACTAATTGTTAGGCTTCGTATAATATCTAACAATGAAATATAAAAACTGCATTACAGGATCATTCATTAAGTACTTCTGTCTGTAGGGGACTAACATATCTAACCGACTTGGTCCAAAGTTTAGTAGTAGTAGTTTAATAGTTTTTTGTGAAGGTGAAAGGAGAAGGAAATCCTTTCTTTAGTCCCTCCTGTATTGTGGGGGGAAAAGGAAGCAACCAATGCCTTGTCACTGCCTTTTTACCAGCGGTTATCAAAATACCAAATAAATGTTCATCAGCTTGTCTGACATGTAAATAAATCTCCTTAAAAAAATTTGGAAAACTGCATAGATACATTAGTGTTAAAAATCCCTCTCAATACTTTGTGAAGCTCCGTCCACAAGGATTTGATCACTGGACACTCCCTAAAGATATGCCAGTAATTGGATTCCCGACTCCCACACTGTCTCCAGCACGAAGCTTCCCCTCCAGAAAAATGGGCCTTTTGTTTTGTTGTAATGAAGAAGCAGACAATACACTTCCACCCAAACTCTCGCCACACATGAGAGTTGGTGCATTTATACTGGAATCCTCTTCAGATATTAATAGATTACCCTTTTTCTCCCATTTTTCCTTAACATATCCGGTACTGTGGGACTTTGTAGACAATAGGCCTTTTTACATTTTAGAGACTACACCCTTATTTGATTTGAACTGCAGAGGTTTTAAAGTGTGGGAGGGAGACATGCTCCTCCCATGGAGCTTTAACCCATCCACCACCCTCTAAAGCAGACCTGGGCATCTTAAGGCCCGAGGACCACATGTGGCCCTTTAGCACTGCTTGACCGGCCCTCAGGAAAATCCTCAATTAAATGTCTTTGTCTTTAATACATCTGAATGGTCACATTTCTTTCACCTTATTGGCCTTTATATTATTACAATATTGCTTGTGTCTAGGACCTTGTGTATTTGAGCTTAGCAGTTGATACTTCTCAAATTTGGCGTTTCACAGTGGAAAAGAAAGATGGTGGATTATAAAATACAGTTTTTATTTTCTAAACACACACAAAAAAAAATAAAGAATCATAATTTCCAGACGACAACTGGGAAAGACTGAGAAAAAGTTACGCAGAGAAATAGTAGCTTATAAACATTGTGTTTAAAAAGACATATTTCTTCCTGAGCAAAACTCAAGTCAACATAAGTCTCTACCCTCAATAGTAGTCCTAATTATTATTCCCTTTAGGAAAATGAGTTGCCCACCACTGCGCTAAAGTGTCATGCAACACTTGCTGTCTCTCACAATATGTAGTAATTTCTTATTTTAACATTATATGATGTTTTATTCTTGGAAGCTGTTTGGTATAAAGAGGTACAAAAAAGCATAACTATCCTCATGGTAGTTGGGGGCTTTTCATTTAAATACCTGGTAAATTCTTATATATATATATATATATATATATATATATATATATATATATATATATATATATATATAGTCTCCATTTGTCGTAACTGGCCCACTTTTTGCACTAAAGCATATTTTGTGGGTTAAAAGAACCATTTTTTAGTTAAACAGTCCACTTGTTTGCATTAATCAGAAATTCATCTGAAAATCATGCTGCAAAAAAGGCATCCTACCAACCTCTGGATATTAAACGCAAAACCTGCGAAGAGAAACAACTTAAAGAAAACATCCTACAAGCACAAAGTATTTTAATTCATAAAGTATATTTTCATGTCTCAAAATGGAGAAAAACGTGGGAGCACACCCAGCAGTATTTTCTTCAGAGGATTAGTTTCACTTGTTGTATGTAGGTGTATGTGACATTTTGCAGAAGTGCTTGACCTGTTTCTACCTCTACTGTGTGAGTGGTTTGTCCATCTTCAGTCAAACACTCATCATCATTAACGGCCTTTAGATAGTCCACTGCTGGACGCGGGCCTTCTCCAAATCTTTCCATGTTTTTCTTTTTTTGCATTTTTGGAGACCGACAAACCCTGTCAAGCTTATATTAATGTCATCATACTTATTTACTCTGAGATGTATTGACCTGCCAATCAAAAAATTTGACTCTCTGCTTCGCTTAATAATAATCATAATAATTTAGCATTCATTTCACTAATCTTGAATTAAAGGGTAAAGCCTTTACGCCATGCTTCCTTTTTCATTAAATATTTGTTACATGTACACAAAGTGATCTCTGTGTGAACAGAACATCTCAAACCAAAAACTAAGGGAACACAACATGCATGGAAAGTTTATTTTAAGTTAAAAAGTGACAGATGATAGCTGCCTTGTGACATGAGCTATGGTTCACAAGCAGCAGCTGTGGTTTATGAGGCTTTCCTGAGTCGTGACTGAAAAATCGCCGCACACTGATCTGAGCTCTGCAATTGATTATGATTTATTATCCGTGCCAGAGAGATATGACACTGCAATAAACTCGTACTGTTAAAATTACCCTCTGCAGTCTGTCCCTGCCCGGTAGCTGATGTGAACTCGCTGTGAAAATACAGAAAAGGTCTACTTCAATTATTTAATCGCCTTGACAAAACCAGGAATTTATATTCAATTCAGCTGGTTGGAAATATCTGTCAAATTTCACAGAGAATTTATTAAATACAGAAGTAGTCAAAAGGTTTGAATATTATCTGAAATTGTGGATGTGTTCAAATATTAATATTCGTTAATGTTTTAAAAGCAGCTATGTACTACAAAAGTATGAAGAAAACCTACACAATTGAATAAAAAGTCAAGTACCCGAAAATATAATGCATTATTTTATTTGTGAATATTTAGTTCCACTCCTACAGACATCATGCTCATGTTCCATCCACACAAAGATCATCATTTGGACAACTGCTGTGTTCCAGTTATATGACATCAAGATGAGTTCCTTTATACTTTTTGTAGTGACACTTTGTGAGCCAGATTTCAGGTGACTGTATTAGTCGAGTCAAACGTTTTTTGCGGCTCCTTCATTAGTAATATGATCACCGTCAAATATGTTCTGTAGCAAAAGTCTATTCATTTTCACATGTATGTTGTTCGGACATGCATATAGCGTCAATTAAGATGTCGGTTTTCTCATTTCCAGGGAGAAGCGCTTCGTGGCCATGAAGGTTGTAAAAAGTGCCGAACATTACACCGAGACGGCTCTGGATGAGATAAAGCTGCTCAAATCTGTAAGGCGCATGCCAGTTGTCTCTTGGGCTGCTCGTCTGTCTGCTCCGCTCCTCACATCTTCCGCCTGTTGTGTGTTTTCCAGGTGAGGAACACAGACCCCAGAGACCCCAGCAGAGAGAGGGTGGTGCAGTTGCTCGACGACTTCAAAATCTCCGGCATGAACGGGACTCGTATCCTCTGCTCAGTAAAGAAATACTTCAAATGAAGCTTCGTGTTTGGCAAAGGCACATCCATGATAGTCCATAGACCAGATATGTTACTTATAAAATCACAAATTAGGGACCTTAAAATGGTGTAATCTCAGCAGTATGGCGACTGTGCTGATAGGTTGCTTTGTGTATGCTTCACTGATGCTCCTGATTCCCTGAAGAAAGGCATCAGTGACATAACTGCATCTTAACTGCTTTGCATGCCTTCATTTTCTCTTCCCCACCGTCGCTGCCTTAGTTTCGTTGCTTGAGCGAAATGATTACACTCTGAGCTTCATAACCACAACAGGTTGGTACTGAATGCTGAGCGAAACAGTGAGACTTTCATACAGCTCATCAGTCTTAAGGCCGATTCATACTCCATAAGAACAAGAAGAAAGTTTGGCAGTCCGGGGTCCTGCCGAACAAAATGACATAGTTTCCTATAGAAATTTGTTTGGGCTGTGCCAACCGTCCTGGCTGAACTGTGTCGGTGCCGCACTGCCGAAACTTCAACACTGCCGTGTGCTGTGCATGCGTATTCCAGCTCGCTAATGACTATCAGTCATATTTTAATCATGTTTAGCTTGTAACCTCGCTACTGTACGAGCGCCGCAGCTCTTTCACACGTCGGAGGATGGACTTACGTGATGCACCTGAACGCATCACTCAAAGCTGTCAGCTCCGGTAGTTAAAACCGGGCCAACATCGCGGCTCGTACAAAATCTCTTTTATTACTGAAACAGTTTGGCGAAATGTGTTTCTGAAAGCACTGGAGACGAGAAATAAACTGTGCAGTTGAAAAGTTAAAACGCCGCTTCACAGATGTGTGCCTGCCGTGAGGGGGCGTGGCCTGCAAGTTCGACAGCTTCTCCTTGGAGTATGAACTGTCCTGCCGAAAAAGCACTTTTTTCGGCAGCTGGCCGAAGTCACTGCCGAATTTACTTCTTCTTCTTATGGCTTCCAAAAGGAAGTATGCAGGGCCCTTTATTATGCTTGAAGGCCACGTCTAAAGAAAAGCAGCTTTCATCCAGACTTCAGGTTAAGTGAAGAGTTCGTCTGCAGACAGCAGTGACAGCAAGCAGTTTGAGTGACACGCCTGATAATGCAGCCGTGTCATTACACCTCCCGCGTTTGAGCTCGACTGTTTGTGGCTCGCAGATGTTCGTCCGACTTTCGGCGTGCCGTGTGCTTTGTGTCACACTTCGGGACGCGCTGACACTCGTTTCATCCCTTTTCTTTCCCTCGCCATTCACTCTGCAGCTTTGTGTTCAGGCAGTCTGCTCAAACCTCCAAACATTCAAATTTACAAAAGTGTTTATTTGTCTATCAAACTACCGTTCATGTCACAGAAATGACCTTTACTGGAATCAAATGCAGCATTGTGCATTTTTCTTGTTCATATTTAGTTCAGTTTTCTGTGCTGCTTTTACTGGAAGTGTCCGTGATGTAATATGAGAAAGTTGCAACTCCCTTAACCTTTGCACCTCCTCAGATGTGTGTATGGTATTTGAGGTACTGGGCTACCACCTGCTGAAATGGATCATAAAGTCAAATTATCAAGGCCTGCCCCAACCGTGTGTAAAAAGCATCATCCGACAGGTACGGCACTACAGCAGATGTGTATTTTTCATGTTAGTCACTTGGACACGACACAACAGCTTTTCTCAGCTCTGTCCTCCCGAGGCACGCCGTTAGAAGTGTCACATTCTGGCGCAGGCTTGCCGCACCTCGGCGAGGCATTTTACTCACAGCGGGAATGTCTGCTTTTAAAACTCTGAGCATCTCTCTGTTTGCCCCTCCAGGTCCTGCAGGGTTTAGACTACCTCCATACCAAGTGTAAGATCATCCACACAGACATCAAACCAGAAAACATTCTGCTCACTGTCAACGAGCCGTACATAAAGAAGATGGCTGCGGAAGCCACACAGTGGCAGAAGATGGGCGCGGCGCCTCCCTCGGGTTCTGCAGGTCACAACCCTTTCTCTCTTCCTCTGCTCCCATGTAAACAAGTTCTGTGGTTTGACAGAAGAGTTGCTGACAACCACAAGGTTTAGATTCATCAGCAAAGTCTCTGATGCATTACATTGATCGACTGACATTTATTTATTCAGTGGTTCACTTTAGCTCTGAGTCATCATCAATAAACGGCACTAGACAGCTGTCACCACTGAAGCAGGTAATGGATTTAAGTTTATTAAGAGTTTTTTTTTCCCCACTATACAGTATTTTTAGGTCACAAGAATTTGGAGTAGACTCAATCCCTGCTCTGTGGTATAATGGCAGTTTTGAGAAACTTGAGGGCTTTAAATTTAAACCATGCGGATGTTTCTATTAAAAGAACAGAGCTTCGCTTTCTGATTCTATGACTCACCACTGGATGGGTTACGGTTATCACCAGCGTGCTTAGAGGAGCGTGTCACTTCCACTGAGCGAGTGCCGCTGCAGAGACACTCGATTAGTACAGCGCCGTGTGAATCAACTCTGCCACCCAATCAGAATACTAATTATAGAGAGGCAGTGGCTGTGCCATATGTCAACAATATAATCATCCCGCGTTTCCTCTTTTCCACAGTGAGCACAGCTCCGGCGCCCAAACCAGTAAGTTGTGTGTTTTTAACAGAAGCTTATCAAATCCAGCATTAGGAAACATAAAATACTAATGATAGAATCTCCTCTCCTGTTCATATTCTTAGGTGGGCAAAATGTCCAAAAACAAGAAGAAGAAGATGAAAAAGAAACAGAAGAAGCAGGCTGAGCTGCTGGAGAAGAGGATCCAGGAGATGGAGGAAGGAGCAATGCCCGATGGTGGAGAAGAGGAGGACGAGGAGGAGACAACGGAGACAACAGAGGATACAAGTTCCTCAGCCACCCTCCCCACGTCTGCCACTTTGCAAGATATTGTTAGTCCTTCTACCACAGGTGAGTCACACTGCCGTCCTGGTTACATCTCAGTAAACATGGGATCTTTGACAGCTCAGATGAACACATGCAGTAGAAGCTCAAGTTTAAAGGAAGACAAATGCCTGATAGTAAATAATTAGGTGAAAGAATCTGGTCTCTTCTCGCTTTAGACCTGACTCCCGATGAGCAGCCCCAGCTGACAGAAGTCAGTGTGAAGAGAGAGGACGCCACCGAGAACAACATGGAAGTCAACTGCAACGGCCGCATCTCTACACCAGAGAGCGAGACCAGTCCCGAGGAGCAGGTGACCAAGCAGACCACAGAGGAGCAAGAGGACCAACAGAATGCAAACCAGCCGGAGAGCAGCACAGAGCCCACCGACACGTTACGCAACCAAGAGGAGCCGCAGACCTGCAACGGCTCACGCGAGGAGGCCGACGTCAGCTCGCAGCAGCCGCTGAGCTCCCTCAGCCCGGACTGTGTCACTGTGGAGCTGCAGGACGGAGTCCAACAGGAGAAGGAGGAGGGCGACGTGGACACTCAGAGGGACATCACACCAGGGGACAATGGAGAGGACAGCCAGAGCGGTTAGTTGAGGAAACCCTCCTCTTTTTTTGTTTTCCTTCTAATGAATGAGTTTATTAGATGAAATTCATACTAATGAAATAGTTTTGCTGGATATGAAAAGACTCATAACAGACTCGGATCATTTCCCAAGCATTATTTTTTTCGGCGCAGTGGTTTGGAGATTATTTATCTTGAATTCCTCAAAATGCATTCGGTTTGTCTTCTGTTGTTTCATTCAGAATGTCCCCCCCCAACAAAAAACAAGAGAGACAAGTAGATGGACAGCATTTATCTGGCCACATTATCGAACTGTTTACTTCTGGAATACAAGTTATTTTCTGTTTCACATACGAACCATTCATCACGCAAAGGTCATGGTAGTTTAACTGATACATAATGTTTTAAGTTCTGCTCAACAGCAACATCAGTACACAATCATTTCACTTCAAACTATCCAGTTGGATGTGCGAGTTTGTTCCCCTGTAATCTTGGACTTCAAGACATCCCTGTTTCTGTTGCACTCAAGATTGAAAAAAAAAAAAAGAGGTGTTTTTACTTAATATCCGTGCATGTCTCTCTTTCCTCTCTTTAACAGACCAATCAGGCAATTTGTTAGTAAACCCGCTGGAGCCGCTCAACGCCGACAAGGTGCAAGTTAAGATTGCTGACCTCGGCAATGCCTGCTGGGTGGTGAGTTCTCACCTTTTTTCAATTGTTTCAGGGGAAATTAAATATGACTGCAAATCGCTGCCAAATGAGATCCACGGCTACAAACCTAAGACAAGGAACTACTCAATCAGCCGCGCACTAATTTTGTTTTTCCAAGGACTTTCTCATGCAAAATGTCTGTCTGTGCAAAATATTGTGTCCTGCAAAGAGAAAAAGACTTTTCTCTTAATTAGACACGGTCAAATGTTTCCACAGCCATTATTTCTATAGGTTTCATGCAGGCAACAGCCAGTCATAAAAGTGGAGGACTGTGATGATCGGACAGCAGTGTCCTCCTTCACATTCTGTGCATGCTTAGAGACGATTTTCTCCTCGCAGGACATGATGTCGCTCACGAGCAGAGAGAGTAAAAAAAAAAAAAATGCATGTGCGTGGATTTCATGTCATTTTGGCAGGAATATATCGTCATACCTTGAGTTTGGAAAATCTGTCTTGTTGAACTTTGTGATTGCTAAATGATTTTTTTTTTTTTTTTTAATGCTTCCCTGCAATCACAGTTTCTCCTCTGTGTTTTCAGAACAAACATTTTACAGACGACATTCAGACGCGGCAGTATCGTTCCCTGGAGGTGATCATTGGATCAGGCTACAGCACACCAGCAGACATCTGGAGCACAGCCTGCATGGTAAAACACACACAGCTCACCTATCACAAACTGGAGGCACCTGAAACAGCACTGGACTGCAAGAGTTATTTGTGCAGTTTATATACGAGAAGCTGTAGAAACTTTTTATATAATAATGTCATGAATTGCACAATTTAAAACGTTTGAATCCAATGGAAACAATCTTATAATCTTAAGTTGTTTTATTAGTGAAGCCATATAGAATTTTACATGCATCACTCCTGAACACCTGCATTTATAATAGTAGTGTTATAGAAAGTCACGAAAACTTGCAATGTGTTATCTAATCTTTTTTTTTTCTAGACTAAGAGGCCATAATAAGTTAACAACTCTCTTTACGTTTTAGTTTCTATGACCTGAGCATCTGACAAAGCAGTTATTGCTTCAGTGATATTTATATTTTTGACATCCACCTGTATTTGATTGGCATTTAGCTGTAACCTGTGACGTTACACTTCCTTTCTTCTTGTTGAAGTCAAACTATGTGCTTGTCTCCTTAGGCCTTCGAACTTGCAACCGGAGATTACTTGTTTGAACCCCATTCTGGAGAAGACTACTCCAGGGATGAAGGTCAGTGTCACTAACGTTCCCAAGTTGCTGAACAAACTAAATTTCAGATTTATTTGATTCCCTTTGGATTGTGGCCTCGATGTCGGGGAGCTCGCCTTATATCAGAAGCTTGCTGGTTCCCATCCCTCTGACAGTGATGCTGTCTGATTCTTGCTCTCAATGAATGAATCACTTTAGTTCTTTTAAAAAAAAAAAAAAAAAAAGTTAATTTCCTGAGTTGTTCCCACACTGAAGTTTGTACTGGTGCTTCATCTGTGTTTGCGTTTCTCTGCCTGCCCGTAGATCACATAGCATTAATCATCGAGCTGCTCGGCAAAGTCCCTCGGAAGCTGGTCTTGGCAGGCAAATACTCCAAGGAATTTTTCACCAAGAAAGGTAAACACACAAGCAACTGCCACCAGCTGTCTGCTGCAGCTCGACTGCCTTTTCTCCTTAAAACATATCCAGGTATCTGGTGCAAAAGTTTCTATTTTGGGCCGAACACCTAACGGCTCAAGGGCGCAGCCATCTGCTCAGTTTGAGGACAAGACTTGCACATTAAATTTGGTGCCGCTATTTCAAGTTCAGACATGGTGCAGTGGATTTAAATCAACGGAGAAAAAACTAAACTGGTAGCATAACATTGGCCCTTACGTCACATAAATCCCGTGCACCACAGCTCTGTGATGAGATATGCTAAATGTGTTTTTTTCTTCTCAGGTGACCTGCGTCACATCACCAAGCTGAAGCCGTGGGGTCTGTTCGACGTCCTGGTGGAAAAGTACGAGTGGTCCAAAGAGGAGGCGCACACTTTCAGCAGCTTCCTGTTGCCCATGCTGGACCTGGTGCCTGAAAGGAGAGCCACTGCAGCCCACTGCCTGTCCCATCCATGGCTCACCTCCTAGAGGCCACGCATTGCACACGGCTCCCCTCCCCATTGCGAAAGGATTGATTAGATATTAAGGTTTTGTCATTTAAAAAAAAGTATCCAATCATGTCTGCAACAGCCTCCGACCGCATCGTGCCTGCATCCTCATGACGTGGCTCTCAGACTGACCCACACACACACACACCGGAAAGCATCCAAACCATAACGAGGAAAAGCCGCTGCAGACTCTTTGTCCTGTTACAGATTACACTGGCTGTAGAAGGAGCTGGAGGTTCTCTTCCTGTATTGATGCTTTTTTTTCTACTGACTGCATAGAACTTAAAAAATGTTGCTCCCCTGGGTTTTTGTTGGGGGTTTTTTTTGGGTGGGGGGGGGTTGACCCGAGCTCTTCCTCTTACTGCACACGACTCTCTGTATTTCAGTGCTAGTTGAAAAACTGTTAGATTCCAAAGGGGAAAAAAGAAAACTTTTCTACAAATTGAAATGGAGGAATGCCATAGGAAAACCTAAAGACCCCCATTAAAGCTGCACACGGTTCCATTTGTTATGTTTGCTGTTCCAGCTTCCTGGCCTTTGGCTCAGAGTTAATAAGTGCATATTGCTAAATGGAATGAAGAGTGGCTTGTAACAGTCCAAGCACTGGCATGTTAGATCACCCCCTCCTTAAAAAATGCATTTTTAAAAATGATATTTGTATGCAGGTTGGAAAGGTTTTTTTTTTTTGTCTATTCTAGCTACTGAAGCAAAAGAAGAGATTCACCAAAAATCTTGGAGCCAAACCCCGTTTTTTTTTTTTTTCCTTTGTGTTAATAGTTTAGTTTCTATCTTTTGGTACAATATGATGTGATTTTTGGGGGGAGAACTTGCACAAGTTTGTCTACATCTTTGCAGAGCACTTTCATTTTCCAAATGTCGCTTTTTATCTATAAAAGGCTTCACCCTTTCCGATTTGGGGGGGGTGGACACACCAAAATGCATGGAGCTATAAACATTCTGCAGCACTGCGCATCAAACAGTGTTTTTAATCACTCCCTCTGCAGTATGAGATTTGTGCAGTTTCCTATCCACCAATGTGGCATTTCAGCAAATTGTCCTTTTTCACATGATTTGGTTAGAATTGCAGTCATTTGAGTAACAGACAAATGAAAGGTAATTATTTGGTCCAAGTGCGTCAGAGTGTGGTTCAGGTGGAGGTGTTGGGTGTGAAGACTGTAGTAATATTGTAAAAATGCTTTGAGTCCTCCAGAAGCCATGCTGGTTGTTTTTCTACAAAATCACTTCTGTCCATGTGTTCCCTCTTTAGGCAATAAAAATAAACTTTTCTTTTTCAAAATCTGTGCCTGGCCTCTGCTTTAGCGAAGTTGTTGAAACACCTCAGGTCAGGTTTTCACAACTTCTACAGTTATTAAAATTGCACCGAGGAATAACATTTGTGCAAAAGTATTATAGTTTGGGGAAAAATAAACATTTCCAGGTTACAGTTTAAGGAGAGAAGGCTTCTCAATGCACTT
This sequence comes from Lipophrys pholis, assembly GCF_963383615.2. NCBI lineage: Eukaryota > Metazoa > Chordata > Actinopteri > Blenniiformes > Blenniidae > Lipophrys > Lipophrys pholis. The sequence continues at coordinate 18,733,630 of NC_137637.1, forward strand.
TTTCTGGGAGAAAATAGTTCCCATTACAGCTCCAAAAACTAGAAATGGCACTTGTATTAATCAGGATGTGATTTGTGACGGAGGTTTCACCACTTTCACTTGTTTTGCAGAGGGTTGAAATAACCAACACCACCTCCACTCAATGATTCTTTGAAGACGTGATGAAAAAATGAAAAACAAACAGAATTATGCTGGGCTGCCATCTATAGGTGAATGACTAATGAGATCCACAGACAAAGCGCCACTGATTTACGCCATTGGGAAGGTTTTACTGAGAGTTACAATGAGTGTTGTTCGGCATTTACAGTCAAAAAGTCTGCAGTCAGCAAAGCCTCTCTGTCCTCTCCATACTGTGATGATTTCGAGGACGACATTATCTTTTTAGATTGCCGGTGACCATCTTGAAGCTGTCGTCGATGTCAATCTCCAAGTTAGTCGCAGTCATTGTGAAGTTCTTGACATTCACCAATAATTCAGGCATTATCTGTTGAAAGAGAACACAAACATGACTGAAAGGCAGATTTAATTGTCAGTCAAGTCAATTGCATTCAACAATGGAATTGCCATCCATTCTACACATCCCTTCATCCTGGTACCTTTTCCCTCCACCTGGAAGTCCTCAGGCAGCAGCTTGTCCTGCCGGCTGCCCAGGCTGAAGGCCACAAAGGAGAGGATGAGCGAGTCCATGATGCTGATGATGGCCAGGATGTAGGCCCAGCGCACTGTGCAGTTGCCCAGGGTGTATTTGTCGGTCCGCTGGCCACACATGCGCTTCACCTCATCCGAGTCCCAGCCGTCAGGATAGATCATGCAGCCGATCACCATGCAGGTACCTGAGAGACAGGATGATGATCCATCATGAGCTTGTGCTTTTTAATCTCAATCAAGCACCTGATCAGCGGCCCGAAGGAAGCAAAACATTCAAGTAATGCCATTTTTATGCGCTGGGTGGCAGTAATGAGCCATCATTTCTCCCTCCTGGTTTCAGTTTCCTGTTGACAAAAAGAAAAACCTATCCTGTCAGTTTCAAGTCAGACTCTGAAAAGAAATAAAAAGTGAATTTAATAAAGTGATGGAGACTCACTGCATCATCTTGAGATACAAAGTTGCAGAAATGACTGGGCTGGTTGAAGGAGGGCTTATTGGCAAGTTTGTTCCAATAGATTCCTCTCCTGCTTTACTGTCATTATTTTTTGGGGTTTTTGACAAAAATATTGCAGAGAATATATTTAACATAATCCAATGGGAAAACTTGGACATTTATGTCACGTTTTGGATGATGACAGAGTCGCTGGTAAGGAGCAATAGCGCAAATTGTCATAGCTCCAGTGCTCAAATAACAAACATGACAAGGAAACCACTGGAGAAACCAAACACATGCACACACGCACATACCTTGAGTTGCCAAGCAACTCACCCAGGATCACAACTCCAGAAAGCCGAACTTGTTCATTTATTATTGACTCTGCAGACAGACAGCTGGCCCTACGTCATCCCACCTCAGCGTAGCAACGTGCAACACATCTCACCAGCACCGTCTTATTCTCAAAGTATCACTCAAATTTAGAGATATTTAACTACAACACATGAAAAATCATTCAAAAATGCTTTCAGACAGGATATTTCTGCAAACAATCCATCTCTAAACTAGACTTCACTTGCATACCAGTATAATAGAAAAGGCTGCCACTCATAAGGCCTTCACCTCTTCTGAGGTGAAGGGTACCTGTGATACCTGAACACACGTGCTCAGCAGCAGGCGTGAGAGGACTGAAGAGGAAGAGGAGAAAGTGTAACAACACACCTCCAGGATAATCTCATTAGTGGTTTCTTTACAGGCCGGTCCTTTCACTTGCAGCTACATCTGTTCACACGCTGCTTCATGTTTCACACACAGAATCGTGTTTCACTTGCTTACTAGGCGTGTATACCGACATCTCCCTGAAATTAAGTGCTGCAAATAGCATTGTGGATTTGGTTTACATATTTTTCAGACTGAATATCCTCTTATAATGCACGCAGTGCGCTGGATGTGCTGACCTTGCTTGTAATGAAAATGAGCTTCATGATGAGTTTTAGGCAACATACCGAGTGTAGCTGATACTGCAGTATGACTATGGGCATTGACTTTTATTGACTTCAGCCAAAGTGTTTTTGTAGTTTTTCCACACTGTGCAAGCTCTTCTGTGAGGCTCATCATTCCCTTGTACCCGGAGACAATTACTGACATTTATCTTTCCAATACCTGATGTATACTTTCTTGCTGTGAAGTGAAGATTTATTTGTTTTTGGAACACAAAGAAACACGAGCAATGGAATACTTCATTATTATGGCGGGATATGACCAAACTAATAGGTGGTCAGTTTACTTGGAGAGGACCTATTGTACGGTATAAACTCACTGTACCAATCTCAAAAGATTAGTATGTAGTTTATTAATTGAAAAAAAACATGAATGAATTCATTTCAGATGCTGCTAAGACCTTCTGATGGGCAGAGGTGACCTGCAAACCAATAAATGGTGTCATATGTGAACACATTTCTCTGGAACGTGTTTCCAAATGTACTTATGTCTATTGTTTGAGCAATGTTTGGGGACAAAATGCTGATTACGAGGGCATCGGTGACTTAAAGGTTATAGAAGGAACCTTGGGTTCAAAGATTTGGAATCCTACAACTGACAGGGACGGCCCTGGACCTCCAGCTCCTTCAGGGGCTTCACCAGGGCACTCCCCTAAAGATTACCTATAGCAGGGTGTCTGCAACCTTTACGACTAAAAGAGCCATTTTCATATTCTCCACAAAATAAAATTTCGCTGGAGTTGCAAAACCTGTAAATTCTCTGAAATGAAGAATTAAATTTTTTTTTTTTTAAAACGGCTATTCAAATAAAACTTTAGGTTGCATTCAATAAGTGTCATAGGTACTATTTAGATATATTTCATGACATTTTTAGCTCTTTTAGCATTTTATTCTGATGGGTTTTCCTGCTTTAGCTATTTTATTCTATGTTGTACATTTCCTCATGGTTGCAGCAGGTCTAGCCATGCTAGACGGTTTTTCTTTAGTTTTCATCTCCTTTTTCTTTTGTTTTCCTTTCGTCTTCCGTTTTCCCCTTTACCTATTTTTTCTTATTTTCCTGAAAAAAAAGCATTTATTTTATTTATTCTGATTTTATATAAAAATGTATATTATTTTTTAAATCCCAAAATTAACATGCAAGCAGAACATTTACTAATAACTTTCTGAAAACGTCAGCGAGCTGCTACAGGAGGACTGAAACACGTGGTCCCAGAGCCACATGCTGCAGACCCTTGCCATACAGAGTAAGTAATTTCCCTAATGGACTCAATAAATTTAGCTTTCTTTCTATTGCAGTCAACTCAGTGATTAATGGACAGCGAAGTGCTGAGAAGTGAACCCAAAGTTTTCCATGTTTACATTGTGTCGATGCGCTTAACGCATGCGAAGCCTTGTTTCAATACCATGTTGGTAAACTCCAGAGTATTTGTTTAGACATGTCTTTTCTCCTAAATAGATTGCAGCTGGTAAAATGTGAATTAGCACCACTTGTAGATCTTCTCTCACTTCAGTTATTTTTCCACGAAGACAAACTCACGCCACAGACAAACCAAAACGCACGGAGACCCTGAGAGCTCACTGGAGGCCAGCTGCATCCAGGCGCAGATCTTGTAGACGCTGCCCGCGTTGCAGAAGAAGAAGAGGCTGAAGCAGACGATGCTGCCCACCACCAGCAGCATGGAGATCCCCACGAAGAACATGGCCGTCTTGAAGGCGCCGGACGGGATGGAGCCGAAGTCCAGCGCGCTCCCTTTGCACGTGAGCTCCGAGGTGAGCGCGTTGCCGATGCAGTAGTGGAAGAGGCCGAAGTAGCCGGCCTGCGGCGTGTTGACGCTGTCCCCGATCCAGTAGGGCTGGATGAAGACCACCACGGTGATGACTGCGAAGGTGATGGTGAAGACCGTCCACAGGACGCCCACGGCGCGCGCGTTACGCACGTAGTTGGTGTGGTAGATTTTGGCAGCTTCCTGAGCAGGGAGCATGGTAACAGGTGGGGGAAACTCTCAACTGTCTCTTCAAGTAGTGCCAAGAGCGGCTGGAATGGTCAAAACACTTCTAAACACGTCAAACAAAGTATATAATCCCGGTAATATCCTCATGTGCGCGTCGTCTAAACTGAATCCACTGAAGCGGCTCCTCTGTCTGCTCTCGGTGCCGGAAATACACCTGTGATGAGCTCCAATTAACTTCTCCCTCAGAGGTGAGAAGTCCCTGAAAAACGGGGGGATGCCACAGTGGCAATTAAGTGTTTTGTTTTGGGTTGTCTGACGGTTGCTTGTGTCCCCTCTGTAGGGGCAGACCGTTTCCTCTTTGGAGCATGTTGTGATCCACACATCATGAATCATTAATGGTTAAAAGATCCGCTGACATAGTGAGAACTTCTCTAGATGCTGAGCAAAGCTGTGTCACAATGAAGGACACCAGTCACTTATTCCGATGGCTTCATCTCCTTTTGATTTCTTCTTTAATTTTGCATAAATATTACATCATGGCAGGGAAGGAGGAGGTTCTCAGATCCTTTCAATTGATGCAATTTTTTTTTTCAAACTATTCAACACAGTCTCCTGACTGAACATCATTATTATTAATGCCTTGAGCCTATGGGTAAGCATCATCATCATGCTGCAGCTGTGAGAAGCACTAAGCTCTTTTCAGTCCTTCTGTAACTGGATGCAACAATATGGTCAGATTACCAGCCACAGACTGCAGGATGCTGGGAGCTCCGGTCTAAATTAGAAACAGTGACTGAGAAAGAAAATGACACAAATTAAACAAATATTTATACAAAATCACCTCAAAAAAGCAGTTAGGACTCTCAGGATGAATTTCCTGGATACGAGTCCAGATGTTTCTATGTTCTCCCTATGTGGTTTCATCCAGGTACTCCCACAGTCTAAAACATGTTACAGACAAATGTGCCTGTACTGTGTGAGCGTGGGTCATTGTGTGTTTGACCTACATTCAACCAAAGTCTAAATTGGATAAAGCTGCATAGAAGTTGGATGGATGATCGTCAATAAGGCAAAGGTATCTAAACATCATGAAGTGAGGCTATAAATGAGTTTACGTTACTCCACTCAATAGTCTTTTCATCTAGAAGACCAACAACTCAAGATCAACTTTTCTTCACAAATTAAAAAATATAATCAATTATTGTATATTCACATATATATACTTTCAACAAAATCTTCATGTTTATTTTTCAAATCTGTACTTTAAATTCATGCTGTAGTTGATCGTCTTCATGTGACTGCAGTCTTCATGTGTTTCTGACCCTTTTTTCTCTGGTAAAACAGAAAAGTGTCTCTCCTAATATAGACCTTGAGAACACGCCCAAAAATGTCTTTGTTTGTGTTGGTTTTCTCCTGAACAATGACATCAAACTTCAGCACGTTATTGAGTCCTGCTTGTATGTACTGCAGGCGAACACTAGAGAGAGCTGCAGAGCTACACTCTCCAACACCAAACAGCTGCTGCTGACATCAAATAAGTTAGTTAGTCCCTCGGCTCTGATGAAGAATAAAGTGTGTGTGGGGCGGCTGGTGGATGTCAGCGAAGGAGGAAACATTCAGACCTGACATATATTGGCGTGCAAAATCCTTCTGGAATGTAACAACAAAAGAATCATTGCTGACGCAATCACGTGTAAGCGGCATGTTGATTCTTCTGTTATGTGGCTTGTATAAAATTGTGCAATAATCACATGTTTTCTTCCAAAGGCTACTGACCTAATAGCCGGCAGTTTACCACAAGATGCAAAATATAGCATTTTCATCCTCCAATGCCTGACAGCTTGAGTTGTCTGTAAATAATGGCGTTTCTTGTCAATCATAAAAACACACATAAATATAATTTTGCATGTGTTGCATTAAATCATGAAGTTACACAAGGCGGTGTGAAAGTCTGTCTTTGCACGGGCCGTACCGTGGTGTCATGGTGAGCAATCTCGCCTCACAGCAAGGAAATCCCATGTTCGGGGGCTTATTGTTGACTTTGCCTTTTCTCCCTGGTCAGCCTGGTTTGTCTGTAAACTTGTTGGTTGATTATGCGAATGGGAATGTGTGTATGGCTGCCCGTCTCTGCGTTTCAATGTGAGTTTAATAAAAGGTGGATAAGTGGAGAAGCACAGTGGTTGGATGTGTACAGTCGTGTGGTGTCTAAATGCTGCGATGCAGTTTTCGAAATTCATGGAACAAATTATCACATTATTTTTCTGCCGATATGCTCACATATACTATGCTGCGCTGTGACAACACCAACATATTGACCGTAGGTTTTTTTTTCATATACATGATGCTGACAGCCAACATTTATACACCCCAGGCTCCGTCTGAGCAAAAAATGTTGCGGCCTGATTTTTGATCCACAATCCATCATTTTTCTGTTTAACCTGACTATACTCCAAGGGCTGTTATAGTCTGCACATTTATTTGCTCTTTATTGTTGTAACCGCTTAGACATGCAGCAGTGTATATGCCAACATGTGTTGGTAGGCAATACTGTGTCAATGCACTTAGGATTTATTAAATGACAAAGCCCCAGTGGCGGCAGAAACTGTTTATAATTAAGTTATTTGGAGCAGCAATCCAATTTTCCAATATAAAATGAAGTGAGATTGCCCACGCGTTTGTGTGTCTCTCTGTTGTCAAAGACGAGGTTCGGGATTTAAACCGGATCACATGCCAGGGTTTTCTCCTCGAGTCCATCATATAATCTGATATGTTACTCACGAACGGCTCTCTAATTGAATCCACCGATTCGAATGAATGAGATCCCACTGACACTGAGAACATGCATGCGGCCTGTCCTCCTGCAGAAATATAAGACTTATTTCCACACAAACTCAGTCAAAGTAGACTGTGAAGTGATTTGGCTTTGAGGGACACTTCAGGAGTCTGGTGATGCTCCTGGTGTCTCGGTCACCGTGTCTTTTGCTGAGGGTGGAGGCTTTGTGCATGTGATTAACCTTCTCAGCCCTCTTTAGTCCGTCCCGCTCTGAAAGCCTCTGTGGGCACAAAGAGGCTTTTCTGCCGTTTCAGCATATCTTCCTGTCCCTTTTTACCCGTCTCCTTCAGAAGCTGTTTCCATAGAAACGAGGTTTAGGATGTCCTCAAAGAAACAAGATGGTAGGTGATGGGGTGAAGAGACAGTGGTAGCACATTTAAAAAAACCAAATCATTACTATACTATTTAACGAGACATTTTCTCTTTCCCCACTCACAGAAATGTTGTAAACGTCCACGTTTCACACATGGATTCTGTCTAAGTACGTAAGTGCGCAGAACAATTTATGCTTCTCTTTGACTTTAAAGAAGTGAGGACAGCTTGATCCTTGAGCTATGAAGGGGTCTGTCTCATGTCAGCTGACAGAGATGAGCTCTATTAGTCTTTTGTGAATGTGTGAGGAAAAGCAGAAAACATGGAATAACCTTGGGGCAGAGAACCGAAGAACAACCACCGATTGTTGACCTCTCTCTCTCTCTCTCTCTCTCTCTCTCTCTCTCTCTCTCTCTCTCTCTCTCTCTCTCTCTCTCTCTCTGTCTCTTCAAAGCCAAAACCAAATAAGTATCTAACTACAGTGTTTTTCAACCTTTAAAGGGGACATATCATGCTAAATCCACTTTTTTAGCCCTTAAATGCATTTTGTTGTATATTTAGAGTGTTTAGAAGTACAGAAAAGTTCAAAGTAGTCTCTTCAGGTGCTCCGTTGATATCTTTATATTCTGTTTTGGTCATATTTTGCGATCGGTTTCGATTTTTCTATTCTCTATTACGTTTTTTGAACAATGACGTCACAGTATTCTCAGCGGAACTGCCAAATTAGGACATCGACATTTCGAGCAATCCGCCATTTTTGTTTCTCGCTGCGATTTTGTAGTCCAACCGAAGTTACGAGAGGATAAGTCGAAATGTTCGGTTGTTGGATGTAGTAACCCACAAGCTTCGTTACACCGTCTCCCAGCATCAGAACCTTTTCGAAGTGCCTGGTTGAGTTTTATTTTTCACAGAAATGTACCCACATCTGTGGGTAAGGTCATTTTTGTGTGCGCGAATCACTTTAAGGACGACTGCTTCAGCAACCTCCGCCAGTATAAAGAAGGATTTGCTGAAAGACTTCGTCTGATTGAGCGGTCAGTTCCTTCTATCTATGGAGACGACGAACAGAGCACTTCGGTAAGCTGTATATAACGCTAAAAAGTGTGATGATAAGACGTCCCTGTCATTGTTTTGTTAGCATTAGCAGTTGCACCGTCTTCATATGTTAGCGCTGTGTGCTCGTTTTAGATTATAATGTAACTTCTGTGTTAAATAGTCGTTGTAATACACGCAGTATTGTAGTAGTGGGCATGGATGGAGAAGTTAGTGTAAATATAGTAACACACCATTGCGTTACATCCATATGAAGACGTTGTTCTTCAGGTGCATCATCGTCATTTTCATCTCGCTCCGCCGGGTCCGACTCTGGCTCCAACATGTATGGCTGGATGGACAAATCTTCCGTTGTTGACATTTTGTAAATAATGTGTGAATATAAAGTTTCTGCGCCGCTAGATAATTGTATCTGTTCTATCAAACTACAAAGATGGCCGAACAGGGTGACGTTGAACCGAGTGTCACCTCTGCAACCTGGAGAGGAGGCGGGGTATGAAGTGTCTCATTTGCATTTGAAGAGACCGCCCCAAAACGAGTTGCTCTCAGAAGCACATCAGAAAAGGGGTTGAAAAGGGGCCTGTGGAGCTCTAATAATGAGGAATTCAGACCCAAGCATTGCAGTTTCGCGTTGTATAGACCACAACTGTATGATTTATATGTAAAAAGGAAGGATTTAAAAGCATGATATGTCTCCTTTAAATTGTGGCCTCACACAATAGGCCGTACCCCACATGTGCAGCGTGAATGTCAGACCCCAAAAAGACTCCTGATCTCAACCACATAACCTCAACTTAATCTAAAAGAATAGGATTTTTCCGATGGGCCTTTCTTAGTTTTTATCATAAAAAGACAAGTTCCCACATTTTTTGGTTGCCACTAAAGTGTTAACGTGTCCATGTGCACATGTGTGGAAAGACACATAGGCATCTGCACAGCATTACTTGTGGGGACCACCCATTGGCATAACTGCATTCCATAGCCCCTTAGCTGAACATTAACCCTCACCAATCAGCATCTAAACATAGCTCAATTCCAACCTCCTAAATGTTCACTCTTAAAAGAATGATAAATGTTGTCGTTCCTCTGAGGACTCCACAACTCCAGCAATTGCACATACCCGCCTACATGTTCTGCTATGGGATGCAGCAGTAATGTGGTCAATAGATGTCCTTCAGTGTCGGTCACACCCTGAGGCAAAGCCACCTTCCAGCCCCAGTCACCACCACCATGGCCGCCCCCCTCACAGCCCAGCAGGGAGCTCGGGATGAAGGCGCAGTAAAGTGTGGGTCAGTGAGTGCCTCAGGGATGGGGAATGTAGGTCTACTTTCTAGTGGATCATGTCCATGACTCATTACGGATCATTCTGTCCGTTATACCATTCTTGGACTGATGTCCTGTATTCAGGCTGCTGCGGGCTCAAGTGTATCTAAATCCTTTTTAAGTATCATACGTTCCTCTTTCTGAATTCTTTCTCCCATAAAGCTCTTCTGACAGTGCATACCACACATCTGCAACACCCTCTATTACGCTCCTGCCAGGGGAAACTTCAATGATTGTCACAAGAGTGCTTTATGTCTCAGTGTCGCTAGAGATGTATCTTCTTTTTGCCAAGTCTTTGACAAATTAGAATAAAAAGGGTAAATGTAGAAGTCTTTTGTGAAAACCTTGAAATGGGGGAGACACCTTTGCTTGTCTTCCTTTTAAAAATGGCTCGGTTGGTAGAGCGGTTGTCGCCCAATCGTATGGTTGCAGGTTCGATTCCCATCGCTGCCTGCCTACATGTCGAAGTGTCCTTGGGCAAGACACTGAACCCAAATCTGCCTGTGTGTATGCAGTGTGAGAGTGAATGCTTGGTGGTGGTCGGAGGGGCCGATGGCATAGTTGGCAGCCTCGCTTCCGTCAGTCTGCCCCAGGGCAGCTGTGGCTACATACGTAGTTTAGCACCAGGGAGTGAATGAATGATGCAATGTAAAGCGTCTATTAGGGTCCTGAAAAGCTCTATAGAAAACCAAGACATTATCATTATTATTAAAAATGGTGGCATATTAGAGCCACTTTAGAGCAAAATTTATAACTAGTGTCATTTTAAATAAAGACAAAACGTTCAAGGCAAATTAATCTTACTTGAAACAAAGTACTACACACACACACACACACACACACACACCATGATGTCAGTGATCCCAGAATAAGGTTAGAGAAGCTGGAACGTGGGTTTTGTTCCCTTCTGACTGAGCCGCTCTGTCTGTTTCTTTGCATTAACTCCCATCACACTGTTAATATCGAGCAGGCCTCGGCTTGCACTAAAGACTCCTCAGTGTCAGATATGAACTCGGCCTGCAGGATGAGGGGTGGACAAAGCACGACAGGAGGTCTTACACTGCCAGGAACTGGCAGAGGCCTGCTCCTGTGTATGCCAGTGCAGCTGACACACATAAATCTGCAACACATAAGCAGCTTCTCTGAAACACACGTGTAACATACAGATGCCATCACACAGCCATGCTTACTTATTGAACTCAGCCAAGCATTTGAACTGCGGGGAGAATAAAAGGGAAAAACTCTAAATGTGGAACAACTGTGTGTAATTCACCGGCCTGATTTTTCATTTTTCGAGGATGCACCTCTTTCTCTGCCAGCCAGTGAGTCGTCAAATGTGCGTTTGCGTAATCCTGGCCAATTCAAACTGTTTTGTTACGGTAAAGAATGGGGGATTAGTTTATGGAGCTTCAAAGCCAAATATAGAAAACGCATGTGAGGGATTATAGGCACTTCAAAGTAAAAGAAAACGGATGGAGAATACATTAGGGTGCAGTTTCATCTTCCATTTCTTTTTGCTTCTCGTCTTTTCCACTGAAGACAGTCAGACTGGAGAAATTATATAGCCGAGGAGACTATATTCACTTTAAGTGCATTCTATTCGTTACACAAGATGGTTTATTGAGGTTCCCAAAACACATTGCATTGAATCGAAAATCTTTTTCAAACTTGTTTTGAAAGCTCCATTATTATTCTTATTTTTAGATCAGGCTTGATCCAATTTAGGGTCCGAGGAGCTGGGGTCAATACTTGATGACAGCAGCTGGAAGGCGGATTATACACTCCTGGACATCGTCACCAGTCCTTATCATCTAATCAACTTGAGTTGAAGTTAATCACAGGGCTCACACAGACAATTATACACAAAATTACAAGTGATTTTAAAGTTGCCAATTAACCAAATGTGTATTTGGACTATGAGAATAAACCAATAAATCTCTGGAGAAAACCCACAGAAGGAAACATGCAAACTCCACACAGAAAGTGTGGAAACAAACCAGGATAATTCTCCCTGTGTGGCGACAGTGCTAACCACCTCACCACCATCCAGCCAAAACGGGAATCATGTTTGTTAAAATCTCCAGTTTGTATAAGTCCTGGTCTAATGGAATTTGATCTGACATTGATCTAATTATGTAAGGATTAAATGGAACTGGAGGCTACACAATAATGCAGAGATCAGCATCCAGCTTATTCCAGGATTAAGGACCTTGCTGTATATTCTCCCTGTACATGCACTGGTTTTCTCTGAGTACTCTGATTTCCTTCCTCCAACATGTGTATGATGTTAACTCTTGACTCCTTGTTGTACCTCGGTGTCAATGGGAGTGTGTGTGTGTGTCTCTGTCTGTCCTGTGATGGACTGACAACCAGGACTGGAGCCAGAGTTTCAGAAATACTGAGCTCCACCACTCATTATCCCAAGTAGCGACCAAAATGAAGACCAAAATTCAATTAAAATTGAAACATTTAAAACAAGTGATTTCAGTATGTGTTGTGAATATGTGTGTGTGAATCCACTAATAAAACCACCCAGTTGTTTTAACTATTTTTTATTACATACACAATGCTCAATGACAGCGACGGCCCTTCTGACAACTTGTCCCGGGTGCATTCTGCCTTCAGCCCTAGTGAGTTGTAGCTCCAGCACCCAGTCGCCCTGAATAAAGCAATATAGAAAGTGGATGGACACAAATCCTTTGCGGTCAATGGCAGCCTAAAGGTTTGAAGCCAAACAATTCACCCAAATACTGTCCAGATATTTATGGACCTGACTGCACAGATAGACTCAAGGGCCTGAACAATGTGAGTGCAGCACAGGCTTTGACTCCCTGGAAGCAGTGTTGGCTTCTACACAAGATTATCGTCCAGTTATGAGGAGAGAGAGCAGCATATTCATATTCATATTCATATTCATATTCATATTCAATCATCATGTATTATCAAGCTTCTTGGGCATCTTCAGTTTTACCATCTGATTTTGCTTCAAAATTGTCAAACACAATAAAAACAACATGAACACATGATTATTTTACCAAATGTCAAGTCTGCTTTTACTCAAAGTGAAAAAAAAAACCCCTCTTAATTTGCTCAAGCTGCCAAACCTTGTCTGTTTCTTTTTATATTCACACTATTTTATATCAAGAGGAGGATAAATTATATCCTATATATTAATATATTAATAACTCAGAATTTTAAGTGCTCCAAAAAGATTGCAGCATATTACAGTTATGAGTCATATTTGCGTGGCGGGATATTATCATAAGCCCCAGAAACACACGCACACACACACACACACACACACACACACACACACACACATCCAGAAATACTGAGTGTGTAGGAAAGTGTCACATCTGAGCAGGAGAATAAATCGCTGACTTCACCGTGACTGACAAGAACCTGAGGGCAGCTGGACTCATTGTATTCTAATGTCTCTTATGCATTTGGGGTGCTGTTGTTTTGAATGAAACCCCAAATACATGGATTATTTTGCAGTTTGGCAATGGCAACATTAAAATATCTTCAGCGTCTTAGAACCCACACAACGTGGTTACGAAATGTGCTTCTTTCAGACGCTGTAAAGCACTGAAGAGGTGGCATTCAGAGGAAATAATCATCCGCAGTATGCTGGAAATCTGTAAACATGCCCGAAGAGGCATAAAATGGTTTTTTTTCCATACGCTGAGGAAAACACTGCAGACTAATTATGTAACGCGTCTTATGAGTTGATCTTAAAAGTTCACAAAAGCAAGGCGAGTGTGCGTTTCTGTGTGCCACCCTTTGTATATATGCTCTCTTGTCCCAGCTGTGGCGGCTGGGGATGGCAGATCCTAGGAGGATTGTCGCTTTATCCTCGTAACTGGACGGTAATCTTGTGTGGAATCCAACACTGCTTCCGGGGGATCGAAGCCTTGTGCTGCACTCGCGTCGCCACCTGGACCTCGGGACAACACACACACACACACACACACACACACACACACACACACACACACACACACACACACACACACACACACACACACACACACACACACACACACACACACACACACACTCTCTCTCATAAGCTCTTTGCATATACAGAATTGGTTTACAGTCCCTGCCACGATTTGCACGAGTGTGTTTCATAACAGTGGTGACTTTGCCTATTTTCTGCCCCCTAAGATAATGTTTGTTTATGGTCAGATTACAGGTGATCATGCCATCTCTTTCCAGTGCACTTAACATCTATATTCAATCATATAAGCCACTTGAACAAAGCAGCCTGGTTTTGTGAAATCGTGCCATAAAGTGTGTTTATGCTGTGTTAGGAAATGTGTGGAAATTGACAAACCCTTGGTCATGTTTGATGCAATCACTTGAGGATGTGAGAGTCACTCAAGACAGGGAGAATAAGGATTTGTAAAGATTGCCGCAGTGTGCCCCAGTAACACCATTGACTTAAGTATAGCGGGCCGAACTATTCAGCACATATCCCTCTTAAGGACTTAAAAAATGGATCTCAACAATAGCGATAAGGAAGAAAGACTTTGGATGAAAAACTGGCTTAGGGCAGAGAAAGAGCCTGACTCATCTAGAAAGAAGATTTAAACTTCCCCTTTTGGAGAACATGTCCTGCAGGGGGGTGAAGTTTAAAGAAGCTGAACTTTCTAATCAGAGCAAATGAACTCCACCTCTCAGCTAGAACATTTTGACCTCTGAATGGGTTTTGACCTTTGACCTGTAAGGTGTTCAAAACCGGTGGCCCCTCCTCTTTGCCGTGGGAACAGGCTGCCTCCGTTTATGGCCGTTTAACACATTTCAGATGCGGCTGCCTGTAGAAAGCGTGCAGCACACCCCAGGGTTTGTAATCTTTACAGTCTGTGGTGGGTGTGTCGCTGGGCGGGGCCAAAAACAACATGTTAGGGCCGCTAATTGGTCTGTTACTTTCCAGGAAGGCGGGGCTGATTCAGTGATTGGTTCAGCGTTGTGCCAATCAAACGCGATTATGCTGCATTCAGGGACTCTCCGTCTCGTTTCATTACCTCACATGACAGAAAATCTCTCCATTTCAGTGTAACTGTTGCAGTGTATGTATTACATTGATTCAGTATTAAGTATTGTATAAAGACCAGCTTTTAGATGCATTTGCAACATCAATACATTGAAAAAACAACAACACATTTGGTCATTTCTCTTCATAACACCACTATATATGTGAGAGAGTGAAGGTCTGGCTTCCTGCAATCAACAGTTACTTGCCAGATTAATATTTTAAAATAGTGGACAGTTTCTGACATTCATAGTTACAGTGTCATGTGTGATGACATACATCTTTACATATTGACTTTCCACTTTAAACTAATTGTCTGTATCTCGGTCAGCACAACAACAACAAAAGCTTGTTTTTGTAGTAGTTAATGAGTATACATGGTTGATATGAGCAACCTTTTAATCTCAATGAGTTTTTTGAGTGAGGGGCATACATGAAACAGAGGTGTTATGGTTGACACTCTCACCCATAGCGAGGAGACTGCTGTGCCTGGTTTCCAGGGATTTTTCTGATGGAAGTTTGCATGTTCTCCATGTCCATGTGTGGGTTTTCTCTGGGTCTTCCAGCTTTCACCCACAATTCAAAACTTGATTTTCTGACCAGTGAACGTGAACATATGTTGGCGTTTCTCAGTTATCCTGGTAAAGTCTAACCTTCCAGGGTGGCTATGAGCTGGATGGATGAAATGTTAGATTTGTATTCATAACTGGGCTCTTATGTGGCTCAGGGAGGGGGGGGGGGGGGGGGGGGGGGGGGGTTCTGCAACCTTTACTTTACTTCCAAGAGAACTATTTAGATGTATACATATATACAGTATATATAGCAAAACACTAGTAGTTATGTTGAACACATAGCATTAAAGAACTATAGTTTAGAAATTGCTGACACATATTTTACTGTATGGGGCCTTTCGAGCTGTTTATCTCCTACATTACTTTTATTACCTTCTATTTCTCTCCAAACATCAATCATAGAGAAAAGCCAGCATCAGAAACAAGGCATTAGTTGTCGGAAGTAAAAGATACGGGGCTGCCAGCATGGTAGGGTGTGAATACATTATAGTTGATTAAATATTAAACTCAGTAGGGTGTCATATTTCCAATCAAATTGCAGGAAAGAACTTTTTGAAAGATTATGCAAGAAAATCATAGTCGGTAACTTTTGCATTTGGGCATGCCTCTTTTGAACTTACTTTGATGACAATCACAGAAATACATCTAATTGTTTGGCTAAATGTTGAGATAGGAGCTGCTGTTTGCTTTCTGTCCAGCCAGTTCACTTGATCAAAGAATTCCAATGGAAAATATCACCACTAAACTATGAAATATTTGTACAAGGTTTCAGAAATATGCCGAATACTTTCAGTCAATCATATTTAGGGTACATTTGTGCCAATAATACAATATATACCAATCAATTACATACATTCGTTAAGAAATGTATTCAATATAAAGAATTTTAAAGCTGGAAATTGTGAAATGTTGGATTCTTTTTGGGGTGCAGTGTGAATGGCATAAAGGTGTGTTTTACATGAAGAAGTATTGAATTACGATAACACAACATTCTGGGGTGTGATATTTGAATGAAAGCGTTAAAGGGTTAAATATTATATTTTATCTGCATGCTGAAGTCACTTTTGCAGCTCTAGAGTTTAGATTTGAACGTCTGATGAGAGGGGAGTGGTCCCACACTAGTGCAAAGCGTGTAAACGCTCGAAGTTAATATTTCGGACAGTCCGTGAAGGCAGCACCGCCCCCTCCGGTTCACGGCTCCATACCGCTCCAGCGTGACCGAACGAGAGAGACGGTGTGGCTGCAACAGCGGCGCTCCGAGGCTTCGCTCATACGCACTTTAAACAGGATGTAGCGGCTGAGACAGACCGCGGAACGAGAAACAGAAGCGGGTCAGAGACCGAGATGTGACAAGCCAGCAGCCAGACAGAAATGACCGCCACGGCAGAGGAGCAAAGGAAGCAGACGGTAGTCCCGATGAGGCACCTCGCCGCCGGCAGGTCTTGACGGCTGCTCCCGCTGACCTGAGACCCCCGAACCGCCGCCGCCGCAGCAGCAGGAGCGGGACACATTTCACTAACTGAGAACACGAATCCTCCACATTGAACGCCACCATGGCGAACCAGGGCGACTGCTGCGTGAAGGTTGCGTTGAGGTAAGCCTCGGTCTGTCTGCTGGAAGCGCGCCCACCTTGGAGCAGACCACATTGTGTCTGCGCCTCCTGGAGCTTAATGCACCGGCACTCATTATGATCACCGTGTCTGCATGTTGGGCTGCATGCAGCCGTAATGCACCTTGTTTTGTAATACGTGGGTGGTGCTCGGGAGTCTCCTGATAAAGCAGGGCATGGGTCCGTGCCATGCTATATCCACATGACAAGTTGTGCAGGATTGAGCACGAGGTGAAGTGACAAGGACAGCTGCAGCCAGGTGCAGGGAGGGGAATGGGCGTTTCTCTCCACACCAATTTTTGAGTAATTATTCTGACAGGCATCTACCTGCATTCCCACCATTTTCCCAGGGTGCTTGTGTGCACGGCTGGACGTGGCTTTGCAAACAGTCGTCCCCCCCCCCCCCCATTTAGCTGCCTCTGCAAATGAATTGTGCACAAAGAGATTTCCTCCTTCAGAGCTGTGTCATTCACTGCCTTTGTTGGAAATGCACCCAAAAGCTCAAGCAGTGTAAGCCATTTCGAGTGAGTAGCTGCTGATGGCTCATCAATCATGATCATGTCCCCCAAATGATAAATGCAGATTCACAGGAGATCATGCCAGAGTGCATATGAGCAATTGCTGGGTGGCAGCATCAGCAACTGGGAGGCATGGCTGCGCCCGTAATCCTCATTTTACAGTGTGTGGAACTGAGGCGGTGGTCTGATGGACTCACAGTCCATTTAACTAAGAGCTTTGGAGCCTCTGCCTCATCATTGGGAGGATCCCAGTTGGTCACATGTAATGATGGGAAT
Source organism: Lipophrys pholis (assembly GCF_963383615.2). NCBI lineage: Eukaryota > Metazoa > Chordata > Actinopteri > Blenniiformes > Blenniidae > Lipophrys > Lipophrys pholis. Next base: position 18,751,198 of record NC_137637.1, read on the forward strand.
CCTTCTTTGGTGTTAAACATAGATTAGATTAGTGATCAGTGCACTCGCGTCTCCAATGCAAATGTAAGAACTTGGCGAATACTATTCCTCATTGAGGTCATTTATTTGGCAATTATTGACTGAGCCCAGTGTCAGCTGAGAATGGGGGGGTTGTCTCAGCGGAGCCGCCTTTTAAGATGTACCCTTTGCAGCCGATGCCTGCCTCCCCCCTCTTCCCCCAGGGGAGGTTTCAGCTGCTTGTCAGATGCTGAGTGAATCTCCTTTGTGCTTGTTCACAGTGACAGCAAAAACAGGAAGTGGAGTCGGTGGTAGTGACAAAAAAAGGTGAAAAGAGAAGCCGTATAGATAGCCGGCGGCGGCTGCTCAGCTGAAGTTATTGATTGAAGCTCGGAGGTCAACTGAAAGGCTCGATAGAGTAGAACTGAAAGAGAGAAGGTCACAGACTTACTGTGTCTGTGAGTGCATCACTGTTTCAATTTATTATTATTTTAGAGCACAATATTGTCGTTGATGTCATCTACTGCACTCATTAAAGAAGGCCAAATCCTCACACAGAGAAATAAAAGCCATGCTTTTGGTGTTTGGTTTGTTCTTCTGGGGTGTTTGGAGCAATGGTTTCCAACAGGAGCTCCTTTTAGGGCCCCAGAGAACTTAACAGCTTGAGAGACTGCATGGGCTTGCTCTGAGGGTTTCAAAATGGAATCTGCAAATGTAGAGAAAACCTTCAGCTTCTTTAAGGTGGAGACGTGTGGAAGTGAATATTGCTTTTATACTGCTTTTCTATGTTGGTGACAATGAACAGTGTCTGGCTTCACTGTATTGCTTTTTCAAATCAGAGGGGGAAGAGGACGTTCACAGTCCATTTCCACATTGTTTTTCAGGCGAAAACACAAAACTGCTGTTGCAGTTCAGGTATCCATTTTCACGATAACGGTCAGAGCCACGGAAAACACAACTTTCTGCCAACTGCTCCCATAGTGGAACTTTTTGAAAACGCCCCTACTCTGTCGTCATGTGAACGGGGGAAGGCGCAACTTTTCTGAAATGCTGCGTCTCTGTGGAGACAGTGGAAACGCTGCTACAGCACCTAGGCACCATGACTGTGGTAATTAGCTGATCTGCACATGCGTGAGTCGATGCACAATAACAACAATAGTGACCTCTAGAGTGTCGTGACTCCCGGTCCATATTCTCCTGGGACTTGGTAGTTTTATAGTTGAGTCACCCACAATAGCAATCCAACTTCATGGTCCGTCCATATGAATGTCCTCGTACTCCTATTGTTCGTTTTCGTAGCCTATTGTTCGCTGTGCGTGTGTGTGTGTGTGTGTGTGGTTTCACTTCAAAAACAACCAACAACACCGGCCCCGAAGATCTGCAACATCAGCAATTTCTCACTTGAGATTAAGATGTACTTATATTTAATAAAAGTGTCAATTTGATAAAACTGTCTCAGTATTTTTTTATCAAATTTGTAAAAGTGGGGAGCTCCACATCGTTCCGGTTCAGTTATCAGTTTGTTGGCCCGACAGTCATGGATCAAAAGAAACGTCCATTTCTTGGCACATAAATGATTCTTTTACAGTTCCTTCAAATCAGTTTTAATCAGTGTGCTCTTAATGTTGTAATGAAAACAAATGACTGCTTTGGTGGGCAAGCGGCTTCTTTTCATCAGGAGGGATGTGTGTGTATTTTTTTGCCCCTCGGAGTGCCACAAGAAGTGTTTGACAGGAAATGGGACGCACACAAATAAACACAGGGAGAAAGATGACTTCCTGTCGTATAATAAGCAGTGGGTTTTTTTCCCCCCACCAAACAACCCCTCAGTTTCTTTTTCTTCCCCAGAGAAAGTTGTGGCTGATAAGACAGGATTGTGCTTAATTGCTCCCACGTTGCGTTGTCCTCGGGCGGATCGCGTACGACCCTTGATTTTGTGCGCGGCTGATTGAATATGCAGGAGGGCAGTGAGGCTGCCGCGAGGGTCGCCCAACATGCAGACGCTGTCTGGAGTCGCCGTCGTCCATTTCCTGAATGTCTGCGCTGCCTTCCCTAAACAATGTGCGTGTAACCGGTGACATGACCTACAATCCTGCATTCAGACTTGACTGCCCGAGGAATGGACTTGATATATACACACACACACACACACACACACTTAAAGCGATGAATCGGCATTGCATTTAAGTCTTGACATGAGCAGATATGTGTAATGTAAGTCCCCACTAAGTGGCCGTTGCTAAATTGCTCCGGGCCCGGCTTTGGAACCTGCTGCAGCTGCATTCATTTACAAAATAGGCTTTGTCTAATGCAAACAGGTTATAATGGGCTATTGCATTTTCCTTACCTCCTCTCATTTACCTCCGCACACACAGCCATCCATGATTGCATGCATATGTTCATGTTCACCTGGATGGTGTGCCTCCTGTTAATTTATCCCGAGTGCCGCAGTCACCTCAGACTGAAAGCTTTACACCTTGACCGGCCCTGAGTGTTTGTGTGCACAACTATAAATGTCAATAACTTAGCTTTGTGCAGAGTGAGACTTGACACGAGAGTTATGAACTGTGTGTAAATTTACCATTTGCATATGGATCTGTCCGGTTGGCGTTTCTCTCCATGTTGCTCTCTCCTCTCAGACCAATGCGCGACTCGTCCACTTGCAAAGTGCTAAGTCAGCCTCTGAAAATGTAAAAATAGTCACAAAGACAAATCTGTTTGGGCCTGCAATGGTGTCTGACCTTGTGACTGCAGCTGAATGTTCTCACCTTTACAGATTTCTTTTCTTAAGGCTGTCCTGTGTCTAATTTGAGCTCCCCAAAGAAACCCCAGAGGTGAATGCATTCCCTTTCATGCCTCTGTGGTTTGAGGATGACGACTGTAATGAGGCTGAAAGGGGAAATGCAAAAATCAAAACAAAGAGAGCATGAAATATTCAGTGCTCCCACAGATCCTACAGGTGGCTAACGGGTGGTTTTTGTGGACAGTCGTGACGCAGGCAGTTGTCGCTAAAAGGCGATGTGGAGCTCAGCTGAGCAAAAGATGAGCTTTAATCTACTGGCTGATCAACCATCACCAAACAAGGCTGTGCAGAAAGAGAAATTTTTTTTTCTTCAATTACTAAAGGTGCTTCATTGACTTCAAAACAAAACAGGAGTTGAACAGTGGTGGAAGGGCCCCGTCACAACAGCTGATACACAAAGGCTTTAAATGGGACTTTAAAAAGAAAGGAGGTGTTTTGTTGTTGGACGTATGTCCTGTGTCGGCTACCAGTCTCGCCTGTTTCCTGTGTGTGTGTGTTTGTGTGGGTGTGTGTGTGTGTGCGTGTTAATAGCTTGCCACACAGTCTGCGTTATAAACCCCACGGGGAGTGGTGGTGGTGGGGGTGGGGGTCTGCTGTTTAAATGCCTGGATTTGCTGGGAAAGTTAGTGTTTTGCACTCGAGGTTATGGTGCAGTATTTCCTGGGCACTGTTTTGCAGTGTAATCTCTCTATGGGAACATTCTTTCAGTTGTGCTTGACATTTTCAAACCCTTGTCTGCCGACACGCAGCACGTCCACACTCACCTGCTGTGAAAAGTGAAAGCGCCTCCTCTCCGATGATGGGAGTTGCCACTGAAATTGGTTTTGTGATCAGCGCTTTGGACTTGTGCAGGGGAAGAGCATCAGGAAACGTGACTGGGGCACACGCCCAAGTTGGCTGTCCACAGTTGAGCATCACTTCCCCCTCATGCTCGCCTGGGGGTGGTCACATGTTTTCGTGTTTCTTTTGTTGTGGTTTCTCCTCAGACCCCCCGGCCCTACCAGTTCAGTGTGAATGTGATGAGTGCTAAAGAAGCACTCCAGGTATGTACTGTATGGCCTTGTGACACTGACATGTCACTGAGTGGGGACATCATTCATGAAGATTGTGTAACAATAGTGTGCAATATCCATGATCAGAACATAGTTGTGGGTATTTTTTTGGCCTTTATTCAGGACTTGTTGCATAATCCGGCTCTACAGGCTCAGGGGCTTTTCGGGCGCAGTGCGGCTCATTGAGGTGAAAAATGTATGTAGAACAAAGATGTTGGTGAGGTTGCCAAGCTGCCTTCTCCTAATCCGAGTTGCTAAACATTCACATACCTCCACGTAACACATCTGATGTCAGGTGTACAATTGAAATGTTTGATTTATGTCTGTGAGGCGGTTGAGCTGTCAGGGAGGTGGAGCTTGTTGCTGAGTGTTAAGGTGGTCTGGAATTCACGATCCGGCAGCTTATGTGTTCAATAGATGGAAAACTTTTTGGGTCACGGCCTCAGCTTGGTTGCCGAGTTGCGCAAGCCGTTTGTTGATGAACGTCTCCCGGTGAAATGTTTCACCGCTCCCGAACGGTGTGCTGCTGTTGCAGAATGACTTCCTGTGAGGCCGCTTCTGGATTATCTACATTTCCTGCTCACTTCCTGCTTTGTGAGCCGTTAACCACGATTCAGTTTGAAAATGAACGCTGAAGTGTGAGGAGGTGAGACGAGTAACTCGATGTCGGCGGCACAATGTGTTGTGTCAGCGTCGACATTGGTGCACACGTCACATCAAAGGATGTCGAGTGTCTGTTACGGGAAATGAAGTCCAACACGCGTCATGACGAACCATGTTTTCAGTAAGTTAGAAAAGGGAAGCTTTTATGGTTCTCACTTTTTGTGACAGATCCACAAGAGAAGTCGTTCTTGAATAGTCATTTACTCCCAATTTCAGGGTTGCAACTGTTTGATATGAACAACCCTGTCATTTTGAAATGATGGAATCTTTTGAAGTAGAGCAATTTAAGTCAGCGACTACAAATTCCGGTTTACTTACAAAAATAGCAAATATTAAATGATAAGCCAAAGATCTCCGTGATACATGGAACTAAATTAGAGAATTTGATTGTAACCATTGAGGGGCCTGTAAATCACAGAATTAAAGCCTAAATATTTTCTGGTTGAAGTTTTGAAACCAATAAAGCTTCAGAATGTAGCATCCCATCATTTCATTCTGAACCGATCAAAGCTTCCAGGTGAGGGACAATGTCTTCAAAACGTCAAGCAGGTCCAATTCTCTTTGTGAGGATATTTTTCAGTGCTTTGGCTTAATAAACTGATAAACCATCTCAACTGGAGTATGTTACTTGTAGTTGGTGCAAAAATGTTTAGCAGAGCTGCAGAAACCAGTGCTGCATCCACAGAAGGTGTTCAGACTAATCCAAGGTGGGTAAAATGCATTTTGGAAATCCGACCACAATGATTTGATGTAAAATTCATAAAACAAAGGTGGACTTGATGTCCTAAAATGTGCTTGGAGTTTGTGGTTTGACCTAGAAATCAAGGAATTCAACAGCTAAATGTGAAGCAGAGCCACGTCCAGAGGCTTCCCGCAGCTACAACCTTCCTTTGATTTTGGCAGGTTATTTCAATTTCAAGGGTTTTTCCAACACATGAAATGTTTAAACAGTGCATTTGAAAAGTTCAACATGGATTTGATTTCACTTTTCTCTGTTGTCATGCAGCTCTCTCTTGAGGATAACTCAGATCTTTTTTGACCGATACAACTCATTGACTTCTAGTGCTCATCAGTTGGCTGTTCCTGATTAAAAAATAAATACTGGTAGTGCTAAATGCGCTCCCTATAAACGTTTTCCTTCTTTTGTTGTCTCTTGCTCAAGCTGGTCTGCGCGTTCAGAAAAATACAGTGTGAAACTGTGACCAAAATGTTGGAATGCGACCATCTTTTTCTTTTCTCCCCACCTCCTCCTCCTCCTCCCTCCTATTTTGACACTGTTGCACGCTGACGCACAAACACACCCAAACAGATCTGTATTTATTTGAATTTAGCCATTTGAATTCAGCCAGGAATGAAAGGCGCTTCAGTCCAGCGGCAACATTTGCATTTTTCTCTGTTATCGGGGTGCCATCGTATGTCAGCTGGCTTTCTGAAAAAGTCGTCAGTCGTGTTATTCATGCATGCCAAGAAAATGAAGGGTTTCCTCGATTGTCGGCATGAAGTGGAAAATTAAATCTTTGTCTTGAGACCTTCCGTGGTTCTCACATTTTGCTTAAACCTCATAGCCACTTTGTGTGTGTGTGTGTGTGTGTGGGGGGGGGGGGGGGGGGGGGTTGGCGAGGGGGAGCAGCAGCCCTTTAAACAGAGCACCTCTTGGGTGAGCAGAGACAGAGGACACAGTGTGACTGAGCCTGATGTCACTGCAGGTCTTTGTGTGCTTTGCTGAGCTTGCACCCAGAGACACACCATGCACACACAAACACACATACAAGATAAAGACACACAAAAAAAGGGCAGGGTGGATTAGGCGGTAAACGTGGATGCAGTCCAGGCTGTATTTTTAGAGGACACTAGAGGAAGGGGGGGGGGGGGTAAAGAGAGTGAGAGAGAGATCAGCTGAGCCCTTTTTTCTTATGTTGTCTTTGTTTTATGCACTGCTCTCCCTCCTCCGAATAGAGCAGCGCTTCCTGCAATTCAACATCATAAATACAAAGAAAAATCAAAGCGGAAAATAGACAGAGGGTGGTGGTGGGAGGGGTGGGAGGGGTGGGGTGGAGCAGAAAAAGGAGCAAGTGTCTCGTCTGTTGTCAAAAGGTCTACTGTAGCGTGCAAATATGAGCTGTTAGCCAAACGTGTGTGTGTGTGTGAGAATAATTCTGTCACAGCTGCACGTGTTCGCTGTATTCCCATGGAAGCGGCTGAGAGATGAGGCCTTCAGGTGTTTCGTCTAGACTGTAACGAGTTTGTTTGCTTCTCTACGTCTTTATCTGCGCACTGGAGACGTAGCACTGGTGAGATATAAAGTGTGAGGGTTCCCAGAATGTTCTTCCATTATTCCTTCCGTCCCATGGATGGATGAGACACTTCTAGGTTTCACACCGTTGGTCTCTGAAGTGTTGCACTCCCTCTGCTCTACACTGTTTCCATGGAAGAGCTTTTTTGTGTTCTTGCCGATTTATTCATATATTCACTATTTTCCCTCCAGGGAGCTTTATTTCGCCTCCTGCACAATTTCAACACTTGACTCAGTTTGACATGGTCTTGATGTCAAAATACATACGTGTCTCAATGCATGCCTGACCGTGTTGTGTGTTTGCATGTGATGGTAGACGTACACTCGGGTGTCTGCTGTGCAGATACGACTCCATGGTGTGTGTGCGTGCGCGTCGTCTGCATGCGTACGTGTGTGTCCAGCTGGCCCATAATCACCTCCAGTGCCTAAGTAGCTTAATCATGGCTGGTGTTTGTGTCACGGAGTTTGTTTTGTGCCATTGTGTGTGAATGAAAAGAGGTGTCAGCAGGGGGAAGCTTTAGAATAGCTGAAATGGGCATCACATATGTAACTAATTAAACAAATGGAAACCATTTGGTCATTTCTAATTTTGCTCAGTTGTTTTCTAAACAACCACTGACTGTCAGTACATTGTGTGAATGAGAAGAAGTAGATTTTAAGTCTGGAAGCGGCAGACTCGATGTTCAGACACAAAGATACTTCAGTTTTACTCGTATGATATTACTGGTTCCACGTGTGGGTTTTAGACGGAGAGGTCTCTACCCCTTCTGTTATGGTCACTGACGGACGTGGTGGCGGGCTGCATGAGCACTCATGCTCAAATGCTGTGTGTGGTAACGTTAAGCAACCCTCCAGGGAGGCAGACTGACGACCAGAGTCATGGCTGCAGTCTGCAGTTCTGCACAGTTTAGTGTTCACCATGGTATAGAGAGAAACAAGTTAACCTACGCGTGTTTGCTTGATGACCTTTATAAAATAACTAAATGACTTCAAGTAAGATCACCTGAATGTTTTTTGTACAGTTGTTGGACTCTTTATTTTGATGGGTACCCTTTGAATGGTTCAGATATAAAATGCTAAACAATGTGCGAAGAATCTTTTTTCAAGAATAATATCCAATAAATATATGAGCAATTAATTTTAATTATATGGTTCTCGAATGGAAATGACTCATTTCACATGTATTTATGTGGAAAGGTTCTGAGCCCTGCTTATGGGCAAATAGAACAGAACATCCACAAATTAGGTCTTTGTCTTTCTTCCTCATGTTTCCACTCTACATTTTATCTTTGATGCTGTTGTGAACCTCCTGCGCGGCCTCTCAGTTTCACTTTGAGTCAATTAGCAACGTCCTTTGTGGTCGTGTCAGTTATGCATGTTGACTAATGCTGTCTATTTTATCTGTAATTCCCATGGTGGAGCCTACACAAAGTAATACAAAGTCAAGGTTTTGATAGAGCATCCATCAAAAAAGCATCTCATTCTCTCTTTCAGATCATTGAATCTAATTACTCTCAAGTAGGAATGGCACCTCGCTGACCTTGACAAGACTGTCTGGCATAAAATTGTAGGAAAGGAAGCTAATTTGATTCTTTGTGGTGCCTCCACCTCCCCCCTCGCTGCAGCAGACAGAGCAGATGACGGGGGGAGGGAAGGGAAATGAGTTTGCGGGGGGGGGGGGGGGGGGGGGGGCAAGGAAGTGGGGTGGAGATTGACCCAGAATCGGCTCCGATGATGCGGACTGATGTGACCCTATAACAGTGAGAGGAACGCTCATCTGAAACTAAATGACTACTCGTCTTTAACAGCGAGGAGAAGTTGGTTTAATTCTCATTTGTCCAGTTTGTAGCACTGAGCTTTAAATAATGGCTTTCCCCTGATTGTACAGTGAAATGCCCTTCTATTATTTCACTGGTGTGTCACTCACAAGACTGTGAGCGTTGGTGTCATAAACGTTGCTTTCTCAGTTGAAATATTCATCACAGAGTTGCACATCAAAGATATTTCAAATACAATGAGTGTTTTGACTGTGCGGAAAGCCGGAGGGCAGATATGGTCCAACTGCAAATAAAAGCAACCTGTGTTGGCTTAACTGCAAAGTTCAGGCCGAAGTCTTTCACAGCTGACGTTTCATGCAGGATTTCGCCAGCTTTCCGCTCGGCTCTGTCCTAGTTTGCCTGATGCTATCAGCAGAAAAAAGGGACATATGAAACCATGACTCATCCCAAAGATGATAATCTCAATTCTTTGAATTCAGTCCTCAAGTTTGTGCCTTTGAGATGCTGGGACAACAGGAACAATAGAACGACAAATAAACAATGAGGCCTCACGGGGTGCGTTCAGGTAAGCCTTGGGTCGACACATTTCTTTAGAAAATGAATTGCAAATGACAGTTTTATGACTGCGATTATGTTCAGCTATTTTGACTCATTAGCCAGAAAGTGTGAAATAGCTTCTGTACAGGTAACTTCAACTTTAAATAGTTTGTTGTTAATTTATATTACTATGTGTTTTTGACTGCCTGGTACAAATATGTTGACTGTTGACTCTTCAATCTTGATTGCTGCCGAAACAAATTGGTGCAAAACCTTTATTGGTTCCTTGGAGACTTGTAGATGACGGCGATAGTCAATGAAAGGAAAGTTCTAAAAGTTATACATGCCACAGCTTTTCAGTGGTGACAATAGTTATAAGAAAAGTCATACTGTCCCTACTATTTCTGAAAAATGGTGAACAAGTTTTGTAGGGATTTAATTTTAAACGGGAACTCTGAAATAGTCAGACAATTAAGATTGTCTTTCACAGGTCAATGATTTTTTTTTTTTACAAAATAATTTCAAGTACAAACCACCAAATGTTTAATTATCTAACTTTATTTTCAATATCCTATTCAGTTCCAGTATTTATGGAAATTTCTACGCGGGAAGCTGACATTTCTTGAAGAGTCGACCTCGCTCCTTCCAGACAATGTAGGACAGTTTCGTCCCCGAAGTCTGGCTTGTTTAAGGAAGCGCTTAGCGTTAACATCGATGAACCAGTTCACTCGTTTCTGCTTCAGCATGCTACTACAACCAGTCAAACCAATGTGCACCGACTATGTGAGTCCTGCTCTCTCATATCGCCTGTTACCAATTGGCAGCGGGTGCCTCGGGCCGCAGGGTCGCCAGCCTGTGAGATACGTCTGATAGATAAGGTTATGTGGGTCACATGTATGGTTTGTCTGTATATGCAGTGGGGGAACAAAAGTGGAGAAAATCATCTATTGATGGAGTGATTGGGTGGATGTTTTCATGCATCAGTCTTCATGCTGTTACACTGGCTCTGTGGGAATCTGGGGGTGTATAACAGTAGAGATGTCACTTCCTGTCTGCGCGCCACCTGGATGAGCCAGCTGTCCACGCCCCGCCAGCCTCCTGCGACCACTGCCCCACTTCCTCTACACGTGCTTACGAATGCTTGCTTATTAAGCGCGCACTCCTGTGCATTATCCCACACTTACTCAGCCATACGCTTACGTCGCGCGTCACTGAATCCATTTGATGAAGCGGTCCATATAAGTGCTTTCTCCTCTGGTTCTGCCACCTGAGCCAACCACTTACCTTCATAACTCAGCGGCCTTCTCTCTGTATGTAGTAAGACAACAAGGTCAAGGAGAAACGGTATTCTTCACCCTTCATTTGCTGACATTGCACAACGAGGCACTAGTTTCTTATTCTTTTCTCTCAGAAAGTCTCGGACGGGAATGTGAGTGTGCGTCTGGCTGGCTGCTTGCCCGTCAGCCTGCTGAGATGTCGAGCCCATGTGGGATTGGGGACCGAAGCGAGAGACAGATTTTGCAGACAATAGCCTGCGTCCACAGCCCATTATAGCAGAGGCTGTGTTGCTATTGCTCACATACACAGACACTTAACTGATTAGTAGAAGGGCACAGCGCGTACATTAAGGGAGAGGTGTTTTGAATAGACTGTGACTGTTCAAGCAGCAGACAGATGGAGAAACGGGGAGATGAGGAGGTCGATTCACGGGAAAGACAGTTGATGGTTTTATGCGGGGAATCAGTGCAGACAGCTGATCCAGAAAATCAATGTGAGCACTGATTAAATGGGCAGCAGGACAGAAATGCCTACTGTAGCTCAATATTCAGAATCTTTCAGCTGCTCTGGGCTTATGTCTTCGTTCAGAGAACAGGAAGTTGGTAATAATACAGTAATGAATAGACTTTTCAATGAACGCTTTAAGACGGTCATTAGTATTGGATTCATAAACTTGAATTAGTGGGTAGAAACTTGCATATCACAGTCAGCAAAACTACTGATTAATTCGGGTGGAGTGCATACAATTCACTTTATGTAGAAGCTGTGTGTCAGTTGGGCTTTGCATTATAATCTTGAGGTTGGTGGTTTGACTCCTCACTATGCCTTCTTCATGCTTCAAGTGCCGTTGGGCAGGACACTGAACCTCAACTTGTTCCCAATGGCGTGTGAGCACGAGGCATGACAGCTGTCACCACTGGTGTGAGTGAATATTAATGAAAATGTAAATGGTAAATGGATTTCACTTATATTTGGGGACTGCGTAAGAGCTATACAAATAAAGTTTGATTTGATTTGACATGTGGAGATGGGAATTAAATCAGCAACCTTCCAGCAAGATGGCTACAGCTACAGCTGCCCAAAGTAGTAGTTCAGACGACTTGCATGGTAAAATGTGCTAAGTGAGTCACTGTACATATTGTTAACGCTACTAGTTAAGAGTGTTTGGTAACATGTATAAATTTAGATCCCTATAATTGGTGGAGGTAGCAGTGTTTTTTTCTGTCTGCTGTTTTGGTTCATATTAATATTTCTTGACATGCATTTAATGGATTTGTGTCAAGTTTTTGTTTATACACCTTTAGCAGCACCCGAACGGACAGTTTTTAGTTTTAGGACCAAATATTGGAACAATATATTGACATTCACATCATCCTTGGATGTGCTTTGATTTGTGCTTGTTGCCAAATATCAGCACGCTAACAGACGAGACTGAGAGGATCAACAATAAACATTAAATCTGGATGTTGGCATCGTCACTGTAAGCGTTTCACCATGCGATTGGTGGCTGAGCCTGTAGGGACTTATTTTCAATGAACTGGTGGTAGTGATATATTGTACATGTAAATGCATGTTGCTCATCTTTTCCTACTTAAACTACTTCGATTGTTTGGAAACTCCTCCTTGAGGGTTCTTTGTCTATAGAGCTTATGAGCCACCGACTGACCTTCACACTCATGTGCTTCTCTCTCATTCATTCTTTTTACTTATTTTGTTTTGACCTTCGCAGCCAGTAGTCCGCCTACCCTTCATCCATTTCTGCACCTCGGGGCTTCTCCCATTTCAGTCTGCAGTCACTGATATCCCCAGAGCTCCGAAACCCAAAATAGGCCATTGCAATTTCCTAAGTTCTCAGGGCTTTTCATGTCAAACATGCAACAATCCCCATGAATTGCCATTTCATCCCCCTCTTCTGTTCTTGGTTTCATTTTCCCCCTCTCTCCCTTGCATCCTTTGTTTAGGTCTTTTAAATTAGCCTGAATAAGTACAGGATAGGTATGGTGAGAGAGAGAAGCACAGAGATAAATGGTTCAAAGAGTATTTATCAGCTCCACCTCTGCAGCTTTTCAAGCGGTTTTTTATCGGATAGACAACATGAGAAAATCTGTTGTCACAAGTAGGCTTGTCACGATAACAAATTTAGCTTGACGATAAATTGTCCCAATTATTGCGATAAACGATAATGTTGCCGTTTTGATACCATTTTTCCACTAATATATTAATAATGGTATAATTATGCAAGTATACCCTTTTAAAGATAAGTGAACTTTTATTTCTTAAGAATATTTAAAATTGGAATTGTATTATGAAAAAAGACATTGTAAATATCCAAAATAAATAATCAAAACAACCTCATCTCTCCCGCTACCCTTCACGGGGCTGTCATGCTGCCCTCAGGTGTGCCAGGTGCCCCGCCTCCCCACACAAGAGTGATTGACAGGCAGTGTTGGGAAAGTTCAGTTTCTACATGAACCAGTTCAAAGTTCAGTTCACAAATTTTAATATGAACTAGTTCAGTTCACAGTTCTAAATTCATATTTCCAAAAATGAACTGGTTCCTAATTCTTTTTTTTCAATATGTTGCTGCGAGCTTTGGAGTTACATGATGCACCTGAACGCATCACCCGCGTATCAGCAGCAATGCTTGTTAACCCTTAAAAAGTCGAGTCGTCCGCCGCATGGTTCAAAGCATGTTAAAAAAAAATGAATAAAAAAAAGTAGCAGCAGCTTGTCGTCCGGAAAGTACGGTAACCATACGAAGATGAAGTATTAATCGTGGAGACAGAGTCTGAGGTGGTGCTGCTGTCTTCTATTCGTTTTTGTCGTGGTGCTTTGCATTTTGATGACGTATGCGGCGGTGCGACTCTGGTGGCTGCTGTTGCCAGATTGGCTGTTTCCCCCAACAGGTTAAGGTCTGTTTTCAGTCTGCCTTACCCGGGGTTTCTACTGGAAGGCTCAGAAATCTGGCAACTCTCTAAAACAACGTTAAACTGTGAGAGCGCCGTTCACTCACACCATAATGAGCACCGCTCACAGTGACGTCTTTGGTAAATGACAAATGGCAAACTTATCGAGCTCATTTTTGATTATCGTGCAATTAATTGATTTATTGATTATCGCGACAGGCCGAGTCACAAGCCGTCGCAACACCTCTATTCTGAAATGCAAACAAGAATAGAAATATGCAGAAATGCCACTTTAGTGAAAAAGCCAGTCAACGTCACTGGCTGATACATCAATGCATGATGCAATGTTTGCCAATTACTGGTGGACTCTGCAAGACGTGCAACGGGATGCTCAGTGCTTCTTTCTCCTTTGCCTCAAAAAATATTCATTTTAATCTCATTTGTAATTTGTTGCGCAGGTTTTTTGTTTTTCAACGACATATAGATGAATGTTTTCTTACTTTTCGGGAAGAGTTTGGTGAATGACCTACTTTGAGTGTCTCCTTAGTTATCTCTCCTGGGGTGTGACAACATGACTTGAACTTGCTTCCATGGACAGTGATAAGAGCACAGCTGGTTCGTCACGTTAAATATAAGAGTAGACACACTTCAGACATTTAACTCAGCTGGTTGTTTTTTTCTGCTCGCTGTGTCTTTGAGGATTACACTGGAAGTATTGAAAGTATACGGACTGGGATGTCGCTGTCATAGTCCCACTATCAGTCCTTTCAGTCCGTCTGCGAGATTAAAAAAGACAAACATATCATTTCATGCTGAAAATGACCGATTGACTATTACTGTGCATCTCGATGATGTGGATGCAAACAAGCATTTGTGGCTGTGTCAGTCGGGTTAATCCTGATCTGAACTCTGACAATGACGAAGCACTAATCGGAGGTTTGGTACAAGCAACTAGAACAGAACCAGATGGAGACACGTTGCTCCTGTTTATGTAATCTGTGTCGGGCTGGTTAATCTCTCTCAGAAAGGGAAGGACAGTTCTGCTTAAAAAAAACATGACGAGTTTGAGATTGTGGGGTTGTTTCAGGTGCTGAGTGCAATGTGCTGGAAACACCCACATCTCATGTTCCTCCGTGTGTTCAGGTAAACAGAAGTTAAAGAAGAGGAAGTTTGATGATAGTGTGGCTGTAATGTTTTTAACTCCATTGCCACCTCAATTAATGGCGTTATCGCCCATACGTCAGCGTGGTTTTCAAGTTGCCAACAGTATAGGTAGGTTGGGGTTGGGAGTGGGGGAAGAGATCAGGCTTCACCTCTGTTAGGCATATTGACACATTTATGTCTGAGATGAAAGTCATTATAGAAATAAGCGTGTAAAGCTTTCTATTTTGAAGTGTTTTTTTTTTTCCCCCACTGAATCTGTTAGTGTAAATGTAATAGATATGAATTAAGCTTCAATACAAAACCAGAAATATACCAATGGTTGCAGACTCTGTATGAAGACTGACCATATTTCACTTATTTATTTAGTTATTTCAGCTTTTTATTGATCTCAACAATAATATCTCCTAATTTGACAATGATAAGTAAATCCAGTGTTCCACTTGATGTGTTAGTAAGAGGAATTTATCAATTTATCAATCCACCTGATATTTTGCTAAAATAAAATTCTTCCGGTTGATTTTCACGTACAGCTGAACACACGCAGTGAAACACAAACGTGCACCGCTTTAAGTTTGGCAGCAGCTCAGAAGCAGCCTCATACTTCTGCTCATTTTAAGATCGATTTGATTGGCTTGCTGATAAATGGAGGGGCCTGCATTATTTCATGACAAAGTGCTCTTAGGGTTTACGAGAACTGGTGTGTGTGTGTGTGTGTGTGTTTGTGTGCGTGTGCAGACAACACTCAGGCAGTTGACAGTTTGGCGGGGCAGACAAACCAGCAGAAATGTTTTCTGAAGCCGTCCAGAAAAGCACTGACAGGCACCAACAGGCTCAGAGCTGTGAGGCAGCAGCACATTTTACTTGGGAAAACAATTAGGAGGCCTTTGATATCATTGTTGTTTGCGGTGCAGCGTTTTGCAACACATTTAAAAGGTTAAAATCGAGTTAATGATGTTGTCAAACTGCATAGTGTAATAACAGAAACACAGGAAGCTGGCTTTGATTTGCCTCATAATTGCCCCCCCCCCCCCCCCCCCCCCCACACACACACAGGCCTGTTTTGATTAACAGTTGGTGTTTTATATATTCTGAAACCATGAAATACTTTTCATATGGTGGTGAAAAATTGCAGTGTGACAGCAGTAAAGTGAACAGAAAGGAGAGAGGAAATGGGTGAGGGAAAAAAAAGTCAATTTTAAGCTGTATAGAAGATAAATGGAAAGAGCAATGACATAAAAGTGACCCTTGTTTTACATTAGTGATGATTTGTTAGACATTGCCATACATACACTGGTGGTTCATTATTCAGTGGAAAGCAACCACCGCATGATCCTCATTGGTCATACAAAGGAAATGGGCTATGCGAACGAGGCGGCGGAGAAGACATGATGACAGGTTTTGCACTCGTCTTTCTGCTGCCTGGTTATTAATGAGTGGGATGACAAATGCAGGATATTCAGCTCGCCAGACTTCTACATTGTCTGGTATTGTTCAGGGTTTAGTTTGAGGATACAGAGGCGGTGACAGCCACACACTCATTTACACATTTCTTTCTGAAAGATGCATGAAGGGCTGCATTGCGTATGTAAACTTGTCTGTAAGGTAAAGAACTGCTTCTCAGTTTTCTCAGACACATGGCCATGTTGTCTGCCATATGTTCCAAACATATCCCCATGCGATCTATTTAATTGTTTGTTGAATTTTGTGTGGTAATAACTCTGAAAACTGCCAATTTGCATGACATAAAAACTAAAATAATCAGCAGGAATTTTGTGACTATTAGGGAGAGGAGTGATAATTATGTGTGTTTGTATATTTTTCTGCGTCTCATCATCAAATGAATCACTTTGAAATCAGCTTGGAAGCTTTGACGTGGTAGACGGACGTTTTGGACACAAAGTACCACCTACATTTCAGACACAGGAACCATCCTAGGTTGATGTTTTGGACACAAGCCACATTTCAAAATACTTTTACAATTTATTAAATATAAATTGTATTTGGTCTATTTAGTTATTGTTTTTAAAAAAATAATTTTATTATTGGAATTTTAGTTTTTATTCAAAGTTTCAGTTAACATCCAACTCTGCCCATGTTGTTTATTCCATTTAGCTTTTGTAAATCAGTCCTTTGTCTGCACTGACATTATCGCAGCTCGGCTTGAATACATTCATCTGCTTGAGACATTCATATGTATGTGACCTTAAGGACAATGCATGTGTGTCTGTCACTTCTGGCGGAAAAGATGATGTTGCAGTCCTCATCAGTCAATGCTTTTCTGAGCTGCTCAGTTTGGCCTTTGGATGGATGAGGAGATCTTTAGGTCTACATCACTTTATTGATCCCGTTCAGGAAATGATTCCACTGCATTTAACCCATCCTAACCAGGATTAACCTTTACTAGTCATGGTAGGAGCAGCGAGCTGCTGCTGTGCAGTGCCAGGGGAACATTTATAGGCCTTTCACATTGGGATAGTCCGGAACTCGGTTCACTTGGGTGGCGTTCACATTCACTTTTGAGACCGGACCAAACCGCCTGGAAAAGGTAATGCAAACGGCTGCTGGTTTGGGGGCGCTGTCGCCTTACACGAACACTGACCAGAGAGGAAGTAAAGAAGAAACACGGATTATTGATTGGTCCAGACCAAAAGTGGAAGTCCTGCCAATTTAGCCCGTGATGGCGAGGCTAATTAGCTTGTGGCTAATGGATAGCCACAAACAACCACGATATATAGTCTTCAGACCAGATATCAATGAGCCCCTTTCTCACTACTTCTTCCTCTCTACCTCTTCCTCACTACTACTCTACGTCTGCCCACAAGATATTTTCCAACTTTTTCTTTCTGTGTCTGCCTTTTCTGATTCGCGTGGTTAACTTTGTTTGTTTACTACCCAGAATGTGTTGCGCACTACATCACGTCCTCTCACCTCACCCATGAGAAAGATTGTTTGCAAACGAACCGAGGCCGAGCATTTCAAGGGGACCAGGGATCGCTTGTTGCCTCCGGTTCAGACAGTTTTTGCCTCAAAAGAACTCTGGTCCGGATCAAACAGGGGAATGTGAACATGCCCTGAGACGCTACAGAAGAATAGAACCAAGGAAAAATGTCCAACTTAATGTTAATGAAAAAAGTTGTCACATGCACCTTCTGTACAGAGGCAAATAATGAACTGAGCCAACAATAGCAAGAAGAAGAATATACATGCTTAGCAGACCAAATGTCAAAGAGATTTGTCAGAGGCAAATGTCACTAGACTCTCTTCAAAACATTTCTCCGTATTCACACCTGAGAATAAATCCCTTCTCACATCTTCTCTAGGTGCAGTTTCCAGTGCATACATGGTTTTCTGTATCTTCTATACATTGGATCAGCACCTGCAAACTTTCATTTTCTACTCATCAACCGTCACCGTTTCTGAATAGCAAATTGACCGTTGAGTCACCTGTCAACAGTTTTGATTATGTTGTGTGATATGGGAGGCGAGTGTTTTTGCGTCCGTCACAAATAACTGTGTAAATACACACGGTGTCAGATGCGTTTTTCCGTGATAAAAGTAGCATTTTTTCAGTAGAATGAAAAAGAGTTAGGGAAATAGGATGTGGCTGAGCGAGGGGTAGTCCACATTAGAGGTTAGTCGTTTCAGTTATCAGACAAGAAAGGAAATGGAACAGGCCCTTCCACACTGCCCCTACCATTCTGGCCTTTGTGTCTATAGTCTGTTTTCATTGGCAACACACGGAGGGAGGGCTCGAAACAGGCTGAGGTGTGACGATAGACATGAACAGAGAACAGCACAAGAGCCAACCGGCAGTTTGCAATGCAATTATCACCAAGTTAAAATGCATCAAACGCAACAAAGGGAGGGGCAAAGATGGACTGAAGGTTTCGTTCAAACAGTTCCTGATGGAGAAGTTTGATGAGTGGACATTGTCCTTTGAAACAATAGAGTGTGTTAAAGGGATGGAGCGTGTTAATGGAGAGTAGCTTCCTCTGCTGGCACAACGCCAGACAACAAACAACAGCGCCCTGAAACATTCACAGCTCAAGTGAATACGATTAAGAGTGTGTGTGTGTGTGTGTGTGTGTGTGTGTGTGTGTGTGTGTGTGTGTGTGTGTGTGTGTGTGTGTGTGTGTGTGTGTGTGTGTGTGTGTGTGTGTGTGTGTGTGTGTGTGTGTGTGTGTGTGTGTGTGTGTGTGTGTGTGTGTGTGTGTGTGTGTGTGTGTGTGTGTGTGTGTGTGTGTGTGTGTGTGTGTGTGTGTGTGTGTGTGTGTGTGTGTGTGTGTGTGTGTGTGTGTGTGTGTGTGTGTGTGTACATTAGGGAAATGAGCTCTTTGGCTATCACTGGCCTGTTCAGGAAGGTTGACTGAACATGAACACACACTCAAACCTGCACACACACAGGCATTACTGGCAGAGGCTGATTTTATTGGGACTCCCTCCTCGTTTGGTAACAGAAGTGGGATTTGGTCCAGGCCATTTCCTAGATTGTAATTGGATAGAAGGTCAACACTTTGGTTTCGGCTGACGATTGCAAGATAATTGGGGTTTATGGGGTATTAGCATTTGCAATTTACCATTTGAACGCCACCATGATACCATTATTCTTTACTGGAGTAGAGACAAAACATATGCTCACAAAAGCAGGGATTACAGATTAGTGGTCTGTGCAGTTTGTATAGTTCCCAAGGAAACTGGACCCTCCTGAAGTGTGCCAGCTTAAACAAAAAAAAAAAATAAATACACACCACACTTGAATGTGATTGTGTATGGCCACATATATATATATATACACCCACACACACACACAAGCTACAATGTTTTTTTTAGGCGTTTGTTGTTTTGAAATTCGATTAAACTATATTGATACGGTGCCAAAAGCAACAGAGAAAACCCAACAATTCTACCAGAGCGGTCATAAGCGACTGTGGAAAGGAAAAGCTCCTCTTTGATAGGAAGAAACCTGCAGAACCAGGCTCAGAGGTGGACAAATTGCAAAAACAAGTCAAAGTTTTGATAAATATTTTAGATTTCTCCCTTTTTTCACAGTAATTACGTCCGCCAAGAATATTGAGTCACACCTTTAGCTTACAAAACACACACGTGAACAGAAATGCTTTTCAAACATTTAGATAATATGGCCCCCCCTTTGAATCTCTCAAAAAGCTGAATACAGTTACTCTGAATGCTCCATACCTGTGAGGTCCTGAATGTATTAGAAGCTGACCCTGGTTCTTTTTGCCCTTGTGATGCTTTTAAGTTTTATATTTCTCATTTAAGTCAAAGATATTTTATCTTTCTGAAGCAGACATTTAATTAGAGCAGTAAAAGTTTAGAACAGTCCAGCACAGGATTCTCAGGCGCCTGCAGCATCCCTGGAGTCATGCATCACTGAATTTTTGATGCCATCAAGGTTTGATTTGGCTGTTGCTCACCGCGTGTTTGTTTGCATATTTGTTGTTTGTCCTAATTAGGGCTATAAAGATGGGTAATTATTGTATTAAGTGAATCCCCCCTGAGCTTGTGGATAATGAGTTTCTGACTTTGCCCACGTTGGTTTCTTTGTCTGTTTGACAGAATTGGGTTTGGTGCCTCTGACAAAACACTGCCGCAGTGAGACTGAACGTCACAGTCACCTTCACATCCATCTGTGTGTGAGGATTTCATGTAAAAAATAAAAAAAATATGGCAATGCAAGAGTAGGCGTTATCTGTGAGAGACTTTGTTTACTCCTGAGGGTGTTTGAACCATTTTCCTATTAGTGTGCGATGATGATAAGTGATACTTGCTTTAATTTGCTGCTTCAAAGATCCACAATCTGCTCCTCTCTGTTTCTCTACATGCCTCCGTCTCATTTAGATATTTATTCGTGGTATTATGGGCTATTTTTAGCTGCCAAGTGTCCTTCTTTTTTGGGGGGGATTGTGCAGTTTGAGTGTGCATCTCTGTGTTGTAAGAGTGAGTAATGTTTGGTCTTCAGATCAATGTTATGGATTTGATCTTTTGTTGGTGCAGCTGGCTTAAACCCTCATTCAGCTGTGTGTGTGTGTGTGTGTGTGTGTGTGTGTGTGTGTGTGTGTGTGTGTGTGTGTGTGTGTGTGTGTGTGTGTGTGTGTGTGTGTGTGTGTGTGTGTGTGTGTGTGTGTGTGTGTGTGTGTGTGTGTGTGTGTGTGTGTGTGTGTGTGTGTGTGTGTGTGTGTGTGTGTGTGTGTGTGTGTGTGTGTGTGTGTGTGTGTGTGTGTGTGTGTGTGTGTGTGTGTGTGTGTGTGTGTGTGTGTGTGTGTGTGTGTGTGTGTGTGTGTGTTCATTATTGGAGGCTGTTATTTCTTCTGCTCCTTCTCCTCCCTGTGGATCGCTGACACGTCGTCTTTGTTGCATTTCTGTTCACATGTGTGTTTTGTAAGCTAAAGGTGTGACTCAATAAATCTGATCCTTGCCCTCAGAAAGAGAAAGAGACAACTGGACCTTTCTTACAATAACAGTAGGCAGCTTTAAATATTCATTCATTCTTTCTGTCTTTCTCTTCTTTTTAGAGAGAACGGGTGTAAACAGAGAAGAGGAAATAAGAACAACCTCCATCCATTTTATGATCCAGCTGCACTTCACTCACGCATACTGTCCTCCCGCTCTGTCCATTGTGCAGATCGCAGGAGCTCCTCCTCTGCCGTATCCACTTCATGTTAATAATTGGCTTAAATAGCACTCTTAAGGGACGTGTGGCTTGAGGAACATTAACCTCGGTGTCAAGGTCAAATCCACCAATAAAACAAACCTCCATCTGCAGGCTTCTTTCAAAGACACAGTCTCTGTCGCTGGGTTGTCTGGTTTTAGTGTTCTGCAGTTGAATCGGACCATTGTTATACCTTTAATTCCCTCCTGGATGACTCTCTACAGTGACGCCTCAAGGCCTGAATGAGGGCCAGAAAATGTTGCAGTCGTCGGCTCTCTGTGTGCGTTTCTGTAGCACCACGAGTACGTGCGGCGAGTGGATTTACTGCGGCGGCAGTGGAGGGTGTGGTGCTTAATGCATACTTGAGAGAAACCATGTGTGAACTGAAGATAGTACTGTAGGTTTTTTTTGAACAGTGTGTGTACATCATTTGTTTCTGAAGTTTCTTTGTGTGTGTCTTTGTGGTGTGCCCACTATCCTACTGCAGCTGGATGTGTTTGGGGATTTCTCATACTTTAAATGACTTTACACACTTAGTGTGTGCATCATTGTTGCAGCATCCCATTGGGAGTGTCTGGTGCAGTTTTCGTGTGCGGGGGAGTTGATTTGCATCCCCAGATGAGAGAAGCATAGGGGTTCAGCATGTGCAGTGCTGGACGCAGCGCTTCGATATTGCTGGCTCATGTTTTCTTTCCCTGCAGCTTGAAGTGATTAAATTCCCACTGTGTCCACATTGTACTTCTGGAATCCCAAGATGAGCACGCTGAATGTGTGCATGGCAGATCTTCAGTCTCATGCACATTTCGTTATGTGGAAGCAACTTTTTTCTTTGAAGTTCCCCCACTGCAGCACAAACATGTCACTTCTCGAACTGCTGCATCTTAATTAATCAGCTGTCCCGCCGGCAAGGGTTTTTCCTGGCGCTCCGCTGGCAAACATGTAAAACTGATCCTAAACTTAAACACCCGGCCCTCATTCTGTCAGCGAGTTCAAAGATATTCTGGAGTGGTGGCTGCGTCCGTTTGTGCTCATCTAATCAAGGATTATTTTACAACTGGGATGTCAGGTGAAAGCAATTAACTGCAGTGAACTACCTGTCAGGATGGAAAACGCAGCAGAAACCCTCAGTCCTGAGCAGGAGGATTAGCAGCCGTTGTAATAATAATGACTTATGAGCCTGTCTGGCCTTCATCATCAGAGGCTCCGCGTGCACTGGTTTTCTCAGAGCTGTCCATTTTGTGCCTCATTACCTGTTTTCCACACGTTCTCCAACCTTTAATGTCAGCAGCACAAACCAGCCTGCTGTCGTGTGTCTGCTTTGTATAATTTGTCATGTGTACAACAGAGAGAAGCTGTTGTGTACACTGTGGTGGTCATCAAGGTGTGGACAAGCAGTAGCTTTCTCCACCTCAATGTATTGCAGGGCAAGCAATGTGAAACATCATCCTGACACTTTACTGGACATTTAGGTAGTTTTACCTCAAAGTAAACCTCTTGGTATTTTTCTTCATGGATATTCTAATATTTAGCCTTACAGTGAGAGCACCTATACAGTTTTCATGTTCATTTTGTTTGTACTTTTCTGTGGGTACTATATTGTACTATGTGAATGTGAATGTGAATATGGGTGATTGCCTCTCTCTGTATCTACCATATGAAGAACTGACAACCTGTTGAGGGTGTGTCAGGTCTTTAGCCATTGTCACATGTAATTGGCTCCAACCTTAGACTTTAAGTTTAATTTAGTGACAAAGTAAATGAATGGATGGATCAATAGTTGCAGTAGAGATGAGCAAGAAATACACACAAAGTGAACAAAAAGACTACGCATACCTTAGGTTGTTATTGATGCAGAATTGCAAACCTTTTTGAATAAAAAAGTAACTTTCCTGAGACATGTGTGTATATATATATATATACATATATATCTCTCAAACATCCTTGTTTAGAAGGTCCACACTCCCTCATGTCAACTTCAACTCACCTGAATCGGATGAATATGCCATTATGAAACTCTACCCAAAGATGCTCAGTAAGATCATATGGAAAGCATGCAGGACTCGAGCCTTTATGGACCAGGATTGAACACCTCTGTGTTGTATAAAAAATGTGATTTTCTTGATAATTGTATGTTGGGTATTGTAATGTTAACTCAGTCAGAGTAACTTTTGTGTATATTATATTGCCTATAGCACATTGAGCCGGTAGTTTGAAGCTCATGCTGTGGAGGAATCCGTGCAAATGGGAAAAACCAGTATGTCCCAATAAAATGTGGGACTGTAAGGTAATTTCAGTGCCTTTACCCTGAGTAGTTTTTGGCTTTAGATTTTCATCACTATGACTATGACTTGACAGTTTTAAAGTTAGAGTGACCAATCTTACATGTCAGGTCTGGTTTAATTTGGTGACTACTGAGTATGTGACTGCAACAATCACTTTGTGTCTCCGTACTTATAGCTGATGAGAAATGAAACCGATGAATCTGTACAATCAGCTCATTGAATATATATTACAAAATGGGCGAGGAAGAAGAATGTGTCAAACTCTCCCCTTGCGAATTGGACTCATAATTTTCAAGGAAGTGCAGCAAATCTCATTATTCTTTTAAGTGAGAGAACGTCTGTTTCTATGGTTAAGCAGTGATGCTTGTAGACTCAGTGGTCAAGTTTTAAGGAATGTAAACCTGAATCCATCACAAAATATGCTGCTGTGATTCAATACCTTGGCTAATAAAGGATATCATAATTACATGATCATCTATTTAAAATCTGATTTGCTGATGTTTCCCTAAGCTCCTCATAATGTGCTCACTTATTCTCACCCTTCTATATTTGCAGGATGAGACGATCATGTCCTGTCTGCATGACACATTAGAACATTAGGAAGCACTTCAAGGCTTGATCACGCTCAGTGGATGCTCTAATGTGCTGTGATGTCACATTTTTAAATTTACAATGGTGAAATGATTTTATCCGTTCACTCAGCTTCTCTTTTTTTTTTTTTTTTCTTTTTCCTTGTAGGATTCGTCCTCAAATGGCCAAGGAGAAGATCGAAGGCTGCCATGTGTGCACGCTGGTCACACCTGGCGAACCACAAGTCCTCCTGGGGAAGGATAAAGCTTTCACCTACGACTTTGTGTTTGACGTCGACTCCGAGCAGCAATACATCTACCAGGGCTGTGTGCACAAGCTCATCGAAGGCTGCTTCGAGGGATACAACGCCACCGTGTTCGCTTACGGTCAGGTATGACAGCGTTCACCAGAAAAAAAATAATTTTTGAAAAACAAAGGAATCGGTAGCTTCTCGGGTAACTCTCACTTATTAAATTCCCTGTTTTGTGTGCAGATGCAAAAATAATTGCACGGGAATGTACGTACATCGGAGCATAGTGTAAAAAGTGATGAGAAAAATAAGGTGAAGTTACAAATTTGGCAGCTGGTGAACATAATCACAGCTTTAGCTCACAGACAAGATGATCCCGTTGGGTATTTCCGCACCTCAGAGTTTATCTTAGAAAAACATGAGCGAATATTTTCCCGTTTTCTGACCTTTTCAGGGGATCTGCTCAACATGTGCTGTTCCAAATTAAACTTGGTAATTAAAACTCCGAGGGGAAACACAATCTGTTTCATTCAGAAATTAGTATTCGTTTTTAGACGTTGGCCGTGTTTGTGTCAACAATTTTATTCAGCGTCAATAATGTCTTAGATAGCTTACAAAATAATTGAGATTTAAATGTTATTCTTTTTGAAATGCACTTGTATAGTATCTTATATGTAACCCCCGTTCTGTAATTTCTTTTATGTGATAATGACATAAAGAAGCTGCATTTAATATATAGGCCTTGTCACCTAAAACACAGTCTGGTTGAATATATTTTGATTACTCTCTTGAATCTGATTTGATAAATTTTTCATAATGTGAAAAAAAGAGGCAAACGGACCTCGTGCCCATTTCAAGTCTTAGATCATAGTTGACACAATACCACACACGCATCAACACGTGCCATGTGGAGAGTGACTCGACTACATTTAACTATCATTACACTCATGTAAAAATTGGCCACCATACAAAAGGTTTGTCGGATAATCCATGTGTGTCAACTGGACTTCAGAACTATTGATGTGTTTCAGACGGGCTCTGGTAAGACGTACACCATGGGGACGGGTTTTGACGTGAGCCTGACCCATCTGGAGCTGGGCATCATTCCCCGGGCTGTTCACCAGCTGTTCGAGGGGATCCAGAGCAGGAGAGAGCGTGCTCAGGGGGCTGGTACCCAGCCACCAGACTTTAAAGTCAGTGCCCAGTTCCTAGAGGTCAGTGACACTCAACATATTACCTTCCAATAATACAATGTTTTATTTACATTGTGTTTGTGTGTGTTTGTGTGTGTGCTTGTTGGCTGGGATGGATGATAACTGATAAACTCTAACCAGATGGGACTAAGTAGGGAAATGAGAGGATCAGCCCTCGCTTCCACAAACAGGAGGTGACAACCTGAAGACAGATGAGCAGGAATGTCTGCGTTTGCTTTGTTGGGCCTGATTAATGTTGGCCATTACCTCTGACATTATTCCTCATCACTGTGGGACAGGAGATGGATAAGAGCAAGACATTAGAGAGAGGCCGAGATGGTTGTGTAGGAGAAATTAGATAATATGACAAGTAATCATTTCCTCCAGGGGTTTCTGGCAGGCAAATGTTTGAGTTGCATTTGGGGGGGTTGTGCTGTTATATGCGTGGGTGAATGCATGATTAGATTACTCTAATAATCATGTTGCAATAGAAATGCTAATATAAAATGATTTATTTCATTCATTTTTCTGTTTCTTCTTCTGTTGAGCTTTTCTTTGTCCCGCTCTTTGGTATTGGTGTTTTTTCTGTCGACTCAAAGGTCAAAAGGTTATCTTTGTTGATGGTAAACAGATGGAAGTGTGAGGGTGAGTGGTGGGCAGTAGGTGGGAACAGCTGAGCTTTCAGCTGACCTCTGTGACCCTCAGAGGCCTCTGAGAGATCCTGCATTTGACCTCCGTGGCTGCAGAGCTGGGCGTGAATAAGAAGTGCTGATGTGAAAAAAGATGGGACGAAAAGTGGCCGATGACCCTTGAAAAACCATTTGATCTACTAAGTTTTAAGAGATGTATAAGCACTGCATGCAGGAGTTTGTTAAACAGTCATTGTTTCGTCATTGTGCTTGTTGTAGCTCTACAATGAGGAGATCCTGGACTTGTTCGATGGAACCAGAGACCTAGAGAGCCGCAGCAGGAAGTCAAACATCAAGATTCACGAGGATTCCAATGGCAGCATCTACACCACCGGAGTCACCTCCAGACTCGTACAATCAGAGGAAGAGGTGGGTTTGGACGGGGTGGGCATGTCTTTGTCTAATTTTTGTATAATTTCTGCATTTTTAATTATATTGATTTAAACTTTTTTGCAGCAGAAATTTCTCTTTGCCATGCATTACATGTACTGCAAGTAACAAAATTCCAATTCGAATATCAGTTTATTTTACTGAATGCATTAACGGATGCATTTAACAAATAAACACTGTTCTCATCTGGATGCTGTTGGTCTTCTATGTCAATATATTGTTGTGAAAAGAAAAATGCTGATATTTAAGTACCTAACTGAAACACAGAGCTCCTTAATTAATGTGAAACACAGTAACCATAAAGCTTTTATCATTTCTAAATTGAATTATTCCTATAATTCTTTTTCCTGGATTTCGATCAATAATAATTTGTGACTGTTATTTGATAATCTGATATTTGTTTGATATTCTTGTTTCAATATGGTATTGTTGCTTGTACTGCACTCCTTTGATGAGCAAAAAGGTTGAGCTGAACTTAGTGCATAAACCTGATGAAAGCTCAGGTTATTATCTGTAAGAATTTATTTAGTTTTTTTTCATGCTTGCAATGTATTTGACAAGTCATGAATATTCCTGAAATTGTATAAATTTTACACCGGACATCTTTCAGAAGCGTTTACAAATCTGAAGAAGTCAAACCAATAGTCTGAAAAGTTCCTCATGACTGAAAAGTGTCACGCAAAATAGGAGCTAGAGCATTTAATGCAAGTCTGAAGACATGAATGAGGCCTGTGAGCTGCCAAGAACCAGCTGGAAGTCACTCCTAAAAACAACAACAAATAAGTCGAGGATAACAATGGAAACTTGGCTCTGAGATCTTGTGCTCAAGCCAGAGTAGATAAAACTGCAAGGCTACCTTTTCTTTTTTTTTTTTTTATGAGATATTAAATGCCAAGCAGTCGTTGACAAGAAGAGAAACAGATCAGCTTGGCGGGAGGCAGTGATGAGGTCAATAGGGCAGGAGGACTATCTGCTAAAGAGGTTAAGGGAGAGGGCAGGTGATGATTTAGCAGAACGGCTACAGTAAATACTGCTTGGAGAAGACCATTGACAATAATATAAAATGTATGTCTCAACCAGAGGATGATGTACAAACATGAATATGAGCACCTTAAAGAAAGCAAAAAGTGTAGAGTTTATTTGTGCTTTAAATTCCCTAAACGTGAGACGGCTTCAAGACAAGAGACAGATGTGAGAGAGGAGACGGAACATATTAAAGAAAAAAAAGTGGAGAGGTAGGATATTGAAATATGGTTGTGATGTAATCAGTGGAGACAGATAAAAGAATGCAGATTGAGATGAAAAGACCAGATGAGGGGACTCAGGAGGAGATATGGGACGTTAAAATTGAATTAAATAAAAGTCTTGTTGGCTGCATTAAAAGAGGGAACAAACGAGCAGATTCCCTCTTAGATTTGATATGCTGATGGGATTCAGGGAAAAAGCAGGATAACAACAATTCTCTGTATTTGATCCTGAATTTACATGTCTTCATGAATAAAATTGACGTCCAGCTACATTGGATTCGTTACAGTTACTGCAGTGTCTGAAGCTGGGCGCTCTGTCCCGCACCACCGCCAGCACGCAGATGAACGCCCAAAGCTCCCGCTCACACGCTATTTTCACCATCCACCTCTGTCAGATGAGAGTCTGTCAGCAGCCACAAATGGTGAGTTGAAGTTAAAAGAGGAGTGCGTAAAAACTGTCAGAAAAGTATGAAAGCGTGACGAGAACGTCCTGAGAGAGAGGTGGGTATCGGTACAGATTCAACGTCATCTTCTTAAATCATGTGTGCCAGCTGTTATAGGAAGGAGGCTGAAACTGAGAGCGTGTGTGAATGTGGCTAAAAAAAGATTGTGTGTGTTTGTGTGTATATATATTTATTGAAATGATATTAATATTCTTATGAAAGAAGGTGTAACAAATTGACTGCTGTTTAAGCTACTTCCTTGTTTTTTTGTTTGTCCACCCCTGCAGCAGAATGGAGGAGGAGAGAACGAGGAAGAGCTGAATGGTGTGACCTCGAGCCCCATCGCACAGCCAGAGTACGAGACGCTGATGGCCAAGTTCCACTTTGTGGACCTGGCCGGCTCCGAGAGACTCAAACGTACCGGAGCCACAGGAGAGAGGGCCCGCGAGGGGATCTCCATTAACTGTGGACTGGTGAGTGGTTCAGAAATCAACACAGGCCTTTTAATAATAACTCTACAATATTTAAGCAAAGCAAATGCACTGCACACAAAAAGTCAAGGATTTTTAGCTTTTGGGTGAAATTTCTGGAAAAATTTCAGAAGTTCATAGTACAGTGATATGTAATCATGGAAGCAGGGCATTTAAGCATAAGCATGCAACAGTGGAGAGTGATTTCCTCGCGTCAAACAATTTATTGTAACTAAAGCCAACAACAGTGGAGGGTATACTGCAACAAAAAATGTCCATGGGTCAATAACTTGTTTTGTGCCCTTGAGCATCAATTATAGCGTGACGACGATGTCTTTATCGATCATGCGGAGCACATTGACTGAATTAATGATGTTATTCAGGTGGTATGGGCTTCTAACACTGTACCATTCACAAGGTGTATTGGTGTGGTCAGGCACCAATGTAAATGGTTTCTGATGATCTGATGTGACACTTGGAACCTCTCACCTCCCTCAAAATGTGCCTGGTGTTGAGTGGCATTCATTATTCAGTTCCACTGGGCTCTGTTCACAACGAAGAGGTCATCGGTGTGGGATTCTATGCCTTTCTGTGACTCTTCCAGTCTCTCTGGTCAACCTGCTGATGACACTGTGACACTCTCAGCTCAGTGGCCACTTCCGTTTGAGAACATCCTGTTTGAAGCCTCACAATGGTGAGGTACTGTTGAAGTGTCAGATGTCATCTTGGTCTTATGGTGTCAAAATATAAACAGCTGGAGGACTGTTAAAATATCAACTCTAATAGAACCAGGAAATGTATTGTTCGATTCATGGATTTCTTTAAGCTCCTTGTTACGGAACAGCAAGTGGTGCAAAATGTACTGAAACACTGAACAGTTGGACAAGTGCATTCAGAAGTTCACATTAATTTCACCTGTAAAGGTTTTAGTGCATTCTAGGTTCATCAGGAAATTTCACCTGAAAGCCTTACTTTTTGTGAGTAGTGTATATGCTGGTGGTCTGACTGTAAACATTTGAACTGTGCAAATAATTGGCTCTTCTTTGTCTTGTCCTTCTTATGTTAGCTGGCTCTGGGAAATGTGATCAGTGCTTTGGGAGATCAGACCAAAAAGGGAGGACATGTCCCGTACAGAGACTCCAAACTGACCCGACTGCTGCAAGACTCACTGGGAGGGAACAGGTACGGCTGAAAATTTGACAAACATGACATTTTCTTTCTGTACCACTTTATCTAACTTAGGGATGCAGGCGGATGAATACACCCTGGACAGGTTGTTAGTCCATTACATGGCAAGACTGTTCCCCACATTCACATTCTCAGTGGCAATATATGTTTGAAAAGTTTGATTGAAAGTTGTGGTCATTCGGGTCTCCGGTTTAAAAAAGAAAAAAAAGAAAAAAGAAAAGTACTTGATTATGTTTAATTAATATTTTGAGATACTGCATTTCATATTTATGACAAGTTGATATTATAAGCAGTAAAACTAAAAAGATTCTTACCATGTCAATTCTTGTGCAATAAAACTAAAATAGGTGGAATTGACTAATGGAAAAAGTAGGAGAAAAATAGACTCATGCATTGCATTTGCAGTGTTTAAGATGCACCTGCATATGAACAAATGACACAATGCAGATGCATAAATACAAACAGTCCGTGCCTTTTTGCATTAATTGTTTCCTCCCACTTCCATTCTCTCTAGCCGCACAGTGATGATCGCTTGCGTAAGCCCCTCAGACCGGGACTTCATGGAGACGCTGAACACGTTGAAGTATGCCAATCGGGCTCGAAACATCAAGAACAAGGTGGTGGTGAACCAGGACAAGACGAGCCAGCAGATTAGCGCGCTGCGTGCCGAGATAGCCCGTCTTCAGCTGGAGCTGATGGAGTACAAGGCGGTGAGAGATTAAAGGGAGTGATGGGTGGCAGGAAGTTTGAAGTGATGTGGGAGATGGTAATACAGAAAACAAGGCAAAGATGACGCTAAAGGAAAATAAAGTAGTTGTTTGATAGGAGGCAGTTTGGAAAAGAGTGATAACATAGAGCTGTCAGTTTAACTGGTGAAATGAGGATCTAACCGAGGGGTGACGAGATGGATGAGACTGAGAATAGTATATAACGGTGGTTGGGTAAGGAAGGCAGAGGCTGTGCTTCCAGCAGCAGCAGCTGAAGATGTTATTAATTTAAAGTCTTTTCTTGAGCACGCTCCTCCACTTAGGTCTTATATATAGTGCAAGCAGAGCCTGATTAGGAGGGAAGATTAATGCCTGAAGAGTCAGCATTTTACATGTCGAATCAAGCTGTTCAGTCAAAGACGGTGTATATAAGATATATACAGAAGGAACAGGAAGTAAATAAAGTATTTATATATCTTCTTTTTCCATTAAAATCAACCTCTGGGCCTATAAGTCACAAGTGGTCATTTCGGTGCGTTGTCAGTCTATTATAGGATTAAGGGGGTTACCACAGTTATGAGAGAAAAACAGCTATGGGGATGAACTGCAAGCTGACCTCAATGTGTTAATAAGAGATGTGATGTGACTGGAGTCTGGAAGTAATGGTGTGTTGGATGAATAGAGGTAGTGCCTGTGAGTGGTGGCTGGATTACATAGAGGCTCTCTGTTTAAGACCGACACAACAAGATGTTTTCAGCGATATCCATTCAAAATGCAACAATAGTTGCTTGAAGACTCACAAAAACACTCCAAGTCATTGTGTTCTGTTGATCACAAGTCTGGCAGTCCTGACTTTTTTTTTTGACTTTTTGACTTATTTGTTGTTCATGCTCACTCTTTGCTTTGTGTAGGGCAAGCGTGTGGCATGTGAAGAGGGGTCCGAGGGCTACAGTGACCTGTACCAGGAAAATGCCATGTTGCAGAGAGAGAACGACACGCTGCGCCTCAGGGTGAAGGCCATGCAGGATACCATCGACCATCTTAACACTCGAGTTACACATCTTCTGGCCAATGAAGTCAGCACCCTGCTCACCAAGTCAAGTACGTTAGAGAGAGCCTTACTGAAATTAAATCTGGAATCACATCGGGAAGGAAATAACTTCAGGAACTCTTTAGTTTGTTCAGAACTGTCAAGTAAAACTGCATCTTTTTGAACTGAGTTGCCTTTTGCTTTTGCCCTTTAGGTGAAGGCAATGAGGAAATTGGGATTCTGATCCAGAAATATATCCGAGAGGTTGAAGAACTCAGGTAATACCTCCACACGCTGCCTGACATATTTTCATGTGCTGCGTTTGATGTTTTCACCTGATGTATGCCCTAATATAATCCTCATATATACACAGTTTGATACAAACGATAGAAAATGATGCAAGAGTGTCATTCATTCGTCATTCCTGGAGAGATGGCCGTGAGACAGCCACTCTATTAACCACCGTGTTGCAGCTGTCAGAGGAAATGTCAGTCAAACAGCACAGAGAGCAAAGATGCTGTTAATTAACCTGTATGTGCGGCCGCTGAAGAGCAGATTGAGTGGCTGAGGAGTTATCTGGAGTCGAACTGAGATCTGAGTGAGATTTTCTTCCCGGATTTGTCCAAACTGTACCTCCCAGCGGAAGAAGCTCCCAGTGAATGTACCTTCCGATGCTGATGGACACATCTTTGTAAAGTTGATCTTTCTACTGTCACCGACGTTGGACAGAGGATCACGAAAAAAACCAATACAATTTCAACTTTTTAATGAAAGTCATGACATTTTGTAACGCTATTGGTTTGGAAGTACATCTGCCAATATGAGTCCTGTACTTTTCACAGATATTGGCACAAATGTTTTGTCATGCAATTAAAAACACATAGAGACCACATAGAGAACATACTGGTGCTTAAAAGACTTCCAGGAAGTACAAAAGTTGTATCGGATGATGGGATGCAATAACAAATAAAATTCATTACAAAAGGAAAACATCACTTAAAGTAGTCATAAAAAGCAGATAGTGTGGGTTTTGGTAGGCAGGTTTTAAATAGATGAGTCTTAAAGTGTTTTTCCAAAGCACCTAAAGAAGTCATAGCACGTAGGTTTAGAAAGGAGGGATAGGGGTATTACCCAAAATGCTCAGTAAATCAATGCCTGGCCATTTAGACCTTTATATATTGGAACTGAATTGTCTCTATTTAATTCTAAACCTGATGAGAAGCCAGTGTAGAGAATATAAAATTGCTGTTCTGGATGACTTGTACAGATTAGTAATGTTGCAATAATGAGTTTTGCTGGGACAAGTGTAAAAGTGAGTTAGAAAAATCTAACATTGATGAATCCAGGGCATTTAGAATCCTTTTCTAGCTGAATGGCAGATTGAGGAGCAGAGTTTGACTGTGTTTTTATCTCGGAGACGGCAAGTTTACATCCGCAGACTATGTGGCGCTTGATGATCATGACTTGATCAACAATGACACCTTGATATCTGACATTGGACTTAATATTTATGATATTTATCTTTGAGGAAAGGTGACACTATCTTTTGGTGAGGGCACATTTTTGTGAAACGTTGTGAGAAGGTATGAACCCTGCATAATGAAATGTTTGACTTGTGGTAGTCTAATGTTAGAGGCTATTGAGGAATGTATAGTGGGAAAACCATAGCTTTAATCAAAAAGGTCTGTACGAAACACAACTCATTTACATTTACTGCAAGAATCCTGGTACATCCTTTTCATTCAGTTTACCTAAAATCAAACAGACTTTTTGTCATTATCTTCATTGCTTTCTCTTTGCCATTGCTTTTACTCCATCTATCAGAACCAAACTTCTTGAAAGCGAGTCCATGAACGAGTCTCTGCGACGACAAGTGGCCCGTCTTTCGGCGCGCTCTCCGTTCCCCGCCTCCTCTCTCAGCCCTGCCCCCGGCCATCCCCCCGGCTCGACTCCCAGCACGATGTCCATGGAGGCTGAGATGACGGACGTGTTACGCCGGGCGAAGCTGGACATTGAGAGGCTAAAAAAGAAGGAGAGGAGGCAAAGGAGGATGAGGTGAAATCTTACAGTGATTTTTATGTTCCTAATGCACATAAAATACTCCAAATGAGTATTTGATTAATTGGAAATGTGAAGTTTGATCATTTCCAAGAAACTGTCATCTCTTCATGTCTCGCACATTTCAGCTTTATGTAAATTAAATTTGTAATTGCTCTCCGGGAGCCTGCCTCCATGAACCTGTGCGTCTTGTAATTGCTGAGGGAGCATCACGCGTACCTTATAGGTCCTGCTCATAATCCTCTGCACTCCTCATTACTTCACTCTTTAAGAGCCACATCACAAGTCAATTACAGCTTTGGAAAAGCTTGCTCCCAAATAGAGTTGGGATGCTGCCAGTGCTGACTCAAAGTGGTTGAAGTCATTCAGCCACTGGGTCGTGAAAGGGAAGAGCACACAGCCTAACTGGCTAATTGAGGTCTAATGGCTCAGAAATGAAGGTAGGAGATTTAGAGAAGTGATGATTCATGAGCACCATAAAAGAGGGAGCAAAGCGTGGAGTCAAACCTGTCATAAAAATGTAAAAGCTAAAAGAGCGAGATGAGAGTAGATGAGATGAAGAAGACTTTGCTAATGACCACGGAGGGCTGAATTTTGCCATAAACGCATCACTCTCATAGCCTTAATGGTAGATGTTTAGAGTGAGTGCCATATTACTTGTATGAAGGGAGCAGTGCTTCAGCAGGTCAATGGGCAAAAACATCTTGGAACACTCCTGCTGGTTAAAGTGCTTGCATAAATATTACCGATACACTAGTATATCCAAAGCTTCTCACACTAGTGCCCCAAAGAATTTGACCAAAACAATTTTAATGGCAAAAACATCCCCAGGTAAAATAGCTCAAGTGCTAAAGGAATCGTGTTGTTTTACCCCATCTTATAACAGCCTATGTTAAGATCCGGTAGTTTCATTTTGACTAAATTACAATAATTTTCATATTTTGAGCAGAATTCTTTTAAGTTTTGTGAAAAACATGAAAAAAGGAATAGGATCTGAGAGGGTGACATTATGTCACAGTAGGTTTGAATGCCACCCTCGACCTGACAATCACACTTATTCCTCCTTGCAGCCCTGAGCTGGAGAAAGGTCTGAAGAAACGAGTGAAGCTGCACACTTACGAGAACGGCGAGAATGGGCAAACTGGTGAAAATGGTCAGAACGGAGAGATCGACTCCGATGACAATTACACTGAGGTAAGATACATTTGCATCTCCGCCTGTCAACATTTTAGCAATAAAAACAAAGTCTGACGTCTGATGTGTGCTTCCGCTCTAGGACATCATGTCTCCGCTACAGGAGGAGAGCGGGTGTGAAGACGACGAGGGGGAGGATGAGGAGGAAGGCAGGGAGGAGGAGGACGGGTTTGACAGTGATGAAAGCCTTGTGGACTCCGACTCTGATTCGGATGAGAAAGGCGAGTGTTTCACAGCTGTTACAAGAAAATCGCTCTCTTGTTGGTTTTGGTATTTTTCTCTGGACGTCATAGGATTTAGAATTAATTCAAATGTAGAAAGAAGAAAATATTTTTATCGGGACGGAGCTGGTTTGAATCATCAGACTTAATTAACATTTCCCAAAACAAAAAAAAAAAAAAAACTTCTTTAATTTGATGTCAAAGATAAGATATAGCCATTAGCGTTGAAATAAATGCTTTTATCATTGCATGTCACCACATACCAAATTTAAAGTGTGTAACACTCTTTGCCATATAAAAGCATGACAGACTTGCACATATTCACAATATGCACACTCACTATAATATAGGTACAAAACAGACATATATGACACATACACATCACACTCATTTGCATATTTAGAACACATCATTCTCAGACATACGGCGCTCTGCACAAATGTGTCATGTCTGAAGGCAATGCAGCTCCAACTCACAATAGCCCCCAAAAAACATTTGATTATTTTCAGATTTGCTCTGCAGCAGAGCACAAGTCACACAGATCTGTCATATCAAGCCGCATCTGAGAGTATGAAGATAAATTAGTCCTGGAAGTAATAACATAAACACAGAGTGCTGATTTAAACATCATGGAATCTGTTTATCAATAGAAACTCTGTCTTTGACCTCCTTTACACACTGCAAGATTACCAAGAAAAATCCATGAAGATTATTTTCAGGTGATCACACTAAAATATATTATTTTTATGTTTTAGTTAACTTTTGTTTCGTCTGGTTATCTCATTGTGACCATTGTGACCTGCCTTCCATATAATTAGTTAGTTACAGACATAATGACTAACACATCTTCAATTACAATACAAGTTTCTCTTCTGTTGGTTCACTTTGCATATTAAGTGATAAAAATAAACTATTAGCTATTTTTGAGAGTGTTCTTACTTTGCAACTCTCTGTCACTTGTCATTTTGTTTGTTTCTTTGCTTGCTTGAGACTTTAAAAGAAGTGAAATTGTATTTAGCTTTTTTCTTAAACCCCAAATTGCAGCCAACTTCCAGGCGGACCTGGCAGACCTGACCTGCGAAATTGAGATCAAGCAGAAGCTGATAGACGAGCTGGAGAACAGCCAGCGGAGGCTGATGATGCTGAAGCTGCAGTATGAGGAGAAGCTCATTCTGCTGCAGAACAAGATCAGAGACACGCAACTGGAGAGAGACCGTGTGCTGCAAAACCTCAGTGAGTGAATTTATTCTGGGAGTGAAAAATGACCCTCAAGTTAAAACACGGCAACCTCTTGACATTTTTTTACATACTTGTGCAGTGACCATGGAGAACTACACCGAGGAAAAGGCCAACAGGGTCAAGCAAGAGTATGAAAAACGTCTGAAGGAGATGAACCGCGACCTGCTCAAGCTCCAGGCGGCTCAGAAAGAGCACGCTCGTCTCCTTAAAAACCAGGGGCGGTATGAGCGGGAGTTAAAGAAACTCCAGGGTGAGGTCAACGATATGAAGAAAGCCAAGGTGAGGAGTCAGCAGAGACGAGGTGAGAGCAGAGGACAAGGATGTGGTATTGATTATCTACTCCGCTGTATACAGGTAACACTGATGAAGCAGATGAAGGAGGAGCAGCAGAGGAGGAGGATGGTGGAGGCCAAGAGGAACCGAGAGATTGCCCAGCTGAAGAAGGAGCAACGACGACAAGAGGTTAGACAACGCCTGTGTGCATGTGCGTGTTTAGACGGGTTAAAGTTAAAGATTGTTATGATAATTCTTACACATTCAATATTCAGGGTAAACCTTCCATCTGCGGTATTGGTCTGAATGGAAGACGACGCCCCCACCACCGTACAAAGCTCATAAATGGAAAAAAAGTTTTGCAGAATAAATATTATGAACAGGGGGAAAACATTTCTTCTTTAAATATATTTTAGTGAAACACATGAAATGTGTCAGAGTATCTACGAGGACACACCCACTCCGAGCAGCCCCTTTCCTGCATGTATGATGATGCCTGCCGGGTTCTTTCATAGTAATTCAGAACAGACTCCAGGACAACATATGGAGAAAGTTTAGTTCTGTCAGTGAGACACGCAGCATGACAGAGACTCTTCATTCCCACTGGATCCTCACTATCACTGATCTTTCCCCTTTTTCTTTACACTGGCCAATATTTGCATGCATCAAAAACCCAAAACAAAACACAGCGTTTAGTATGCATTTCGTCTCTGATTCTGGGGGTCTGGCTGTTTTGTCCAACCAATTAATTAGTTTACCCTGAAGTATCAGGCTCAATAATACGGTTGAAAGCATTTACACTGTCAATCCCTGCATGTCATTCATAATCCTGTTATAAACGGCTACTTCTTGAGTCCTGAAGTCCTAAAGGACCAACACTGTATAAACCTATTGTGTGTAACAGAATCAGTCGTCTGATGAATGAACCCTGAATGATCATATTTTAAGCTTCTGTTTTCCTGTGCTCTACCCAATAGTATCAGATCCGAGCGCTCGAGTCCCAGAAGCGGCAGCAGGAGCTGGTGCTGCGCAGGAAGACCCAGGAAGTGACCGCGCTGCGCCGCCTGACAAAACCAATGTCGGACCGTGTGGCAGGACGCGTGGCCCGCTGGAACACGACTCCCCCAGCCACAGACTCTGGAGCTGAG
The DNA here is from genome assembly GCF_963383615.2 of Lipophrys pholis. Lineage (NCBI taxonomy): Eukaryota > Metazoa > Chordata > Actinopteri > Blenniiformes > Blenniidae > Lipophrys > Lipophrys pholis. The sequence continues at coordinate 18,788,931 of NC_137637.1, forward strand.
CTATCAGCCAGCACCGCGGCGAGCAGCTCTGAACCTGAGGCTGCGAGGACCGTCAGCGGACTGGTGCGGCAGTGGAACAACAAAAACAGTGCGTTTGGTTACCTCGGAGAGAGCGAGGGGAGCATGGATGGAACCCGAGTCATTGGGTAAGATGAATTGATCAACAACACAAAGTGGGGTTTTTCCAACCAATTTTTAAAAATGCAGTATTATATAAAGAGAATTATAGCTTACTGTCCACCTTACTAAGAATAATAATTTAAATTTAAAGTAGTAATTTAACACAGTCAGAGTTGGGGAAATATTTATCTTGGAATTACGAGTCTGTTTCATGACGTCTTGCATGACGTCACCACATATTGTATTCACTAGCTATTTAGTGAGGTTTAGATAAACTGGTAAACTGTTGAGGTTTAGGTAAACTGGACTTCAGTGGCGACTCAATTTGAAATTTGTTTCCATTTTCTCAACAAAGAAAACCATTGAAAGATCATGTCTTCTGTGTTATGGAATATCTATATTGATCGGTGTCTTTGATTGGTCGTCCTGAACTTGTGGATCCTTTGTCTCCTTCCAGCAGTAGGAAGAAGCTGCAACGTAAACCGGCTCTCCTGAACAGCCTCGGAGCTGCCGGCAGAACCGGCAGCTTCTCCAAGTCGGCCCGTCAGAAGTGGCAGACCTTGGAGCATCGCATCATGGACATTGTCATGCAGAGGATGACCATCTCTAACGTGGAAGCTGACATGGATCGCCTCATCAAGGTAACACTGGCACAGAGGCTCTGGCTGGAACTGGTTTTATTCAGCTGTCTAAACTGTTGTCGCTTGCAGTGTCAAAATAGTTCGAAAGAAATGCTGTACATGTTTGGTTTTCCTTGTAGTTAACAAGTCAAACCAAGTGTGAAACTTTCCCTTCCTCTTTTCCTCATTGAAGCAGACACGTAACAAATGGGGAAAGTGTCAGCTTTGTTGGATTGTGTCAAGACCTCACTCACATTTTTCTTTGTTTTTCTATATTTTGGGCTGATGAGTCATATTATGTTAAGCATTTCTCTGCTTTCGTTGCATTCAAAAGGAATATAGTCAAAGTCTTTAGCATGAAGACTTTTTGCCAGTGTGAAACTGACTTTTTTTTGCTGGGTGTGCATTTGTTCCTTTGATGAGTCAGAAACGAGAGGAGCTGACGGCCCAGCAGGAAGCGCTCTCACACAAGAGGGAGGTACTGATGGCAGATGGGGAGGGACCTGAGGCCGAGGACCGCCTCCTCCTGGAAATTAACGAGGACATCGAGGTGCTGAATGCCAATATAGACTACATCAACGACAGCCTCTCCGACTGCCAGGCCACGATTGTGCAGATAGAGGAGACCAAGGTATGGAGACACATGTGCAGAGAGGGGACTGAGGGCAATGAGAAGAGAGGAGATGCATCCAGTGACACTTAGTTTTGTGTTTATCCTGCAGGATGAGCTGGACTCGGTGGACACCTCAGTGGTGATCAGTTCCTGCTCTCTGGCTGAAGCTCGCCACCTGCTGGATCACTTCCTGAAGGCTTCTATTGACAAAGTGAGTTGTTGGGCACCTAATCACTGAAGCGAAGTATAAAGAAAAATGAGCTGATGTGTGTGTTCACAGGCCTAATCCTATTATAAATTTCAGTAAAAGGAAAAAAGTATAGACAGACCCTTTCATAGAATAATCTGTCTATGAATGCGTTACATAATGCTTACAGTGCCATCTAGTGCTGAATGATCTAAAGCAACTAAATGTTTTTTTCTGGACTCAAATTATAATGGGGCACTTGGATTTATTTTGACTTCATTGCTGTAGATTTGAGGGGGGGGGGGAGCAAGTTCTGCCCCTTTCCTCATGCCACAATCCAGAATTTAGTCATTGTTGACATGATAGGACTATAAGGAATGAAACAAAAACCTCAATAAAATCTCAACGTTTAGTCTGTAGCTTTCTCTTGTCACTGTTAGCCCAGTAGTTTGTTGTTGTCATTTGCTTTACATTGTCTGCTGTTTCCATGTGCAGAGTTTACAAGTGGCTCAGAAGGAGACTCAAATCAGGCTGCTGGAGGGGCAGCTCAGACAGACGGACATGATCGGTTCATCCCACAATCACATCATCCTCGACGCCCTGCGAGAGAAGGCCGAGTACATCCCTGAGCTCCAGGCGCTCATCCACAATGTACAGCAGGGTGAGAAATGGTTTTTAATCTGTTGGAGTCGAAAAATGAGAGAGAAAAGAAATGTCCACTCTTCTTTCAGTTTCTGTCCTTACATACGATTTAGATGAAACATGTTAAAACTGTCAGAAAATATCTTTATTCTGGCCCACATTTAGTAAATCTAACTGAATAGGAGGTTCATTGTAACTGCACTGCTTCTAGATTAGCCAATTGCATTTAGTATGATTGTTTCATTTCATTTTTAATATAGAACATACAACAGTAAGTCTGAAGTTTAGATTCTAACTTCCCTGGAATACTTACAACTTCCTCTACATGAAAGCAGTGTGAGAACACAATGTGGTACCAGACCACTGTGACCATCAGTTGAACAGTATTGCAGTGTGTTGTGTTGTTATATAAATGGTGAGAAACAAGCAATTAACAAAGGAAGAAAGACAGACCATCATAACACTTTAAGATGTACGTTTTTCTTAGAGAAACTGTAAAGAAGGTAAATTTGTCAGTGAATACAGAAGCTGACCAGAAGAGGTCTGGCAGACCCAAAGTCACAACAGAATCAGACCAAGTTTCACTCGGGACTTCATTTATGAATCAATCACATGCTTTCTTTTTCTTTTTTTTTCTTTAACTCCTATTATTTATTTGCTCTCCTCTTTAATTTCAGAGTGCATTGAGACATTAAACTGTATAATTATCAATGCAAATCTGGAAATATTGGGGCGTTCTAAAACGGGTTTTCTGTGTATTTTAGAGAATGGATATGCCAGTACAGACGAGGAGCCCTCGGAGTTCAGCCAAGCCTCCGATAGCAGGTGAGTCAGCTCTCCCCTCACCTGTCTTCCCTCAAAACATAACAAAACATCGACCTTTCACTTTCATTGAGTGTGCAGTCATGAGTGGTCTAATCCGGCAATTTCTGTATATGTCTGTCTAACGCTCTCTCTGTTCTCCTCAGTGTGTCTCACATGAAAGAATCCAACAGCCAAGATGATTTTAAAATCAAGGTAAAGCTGATTTGAGTTCAATGTGAAGATGTACGTTATAAGGTAACATTTCGATTTTTGAACCATTTGTGCTCTTTTTTTTTTTTTTTTTTTTTGGCCATCATGTCTTTTGTGCCTGACATTTTTTGGTGTAACCACAAGATGGCAGTATAAGCAAACACTTAAAACTTGAAAAATGCTTCACAGGCTTGATACCAATCCCTATTATTATCTTGTTATTCCTATGTGCTCTTTTCTTTATTGTTTTCTGCCTTTTCTTCCCTCTATCCAGCCTCTGTTTGACCTTCCAAAATGACTGTTGTCGAGAATCGATCCACCACATTCTTTGTTTTACTATTTTCATATTCTCTTGACACATTACTGTACTGAATAATGTTTCCAGGCTGTATTGCAATATCCTCATGTGCCTTAATGAGATGCAGTCTTTGTCTTTATTTCATGCCTCAGTTTCCTCTCCTCAGCTGCACTCCAGTTTTCCTCATTTCACCCTCTCCCTCTCTGGAATTCAGTGACACAAACGGCTGATGTTTCCTCATTCAGGTGGAGCCTCGTCTGTCAGCTCAGATGAAGGCGGTGTCGGCGGAGTACCTCGGTCCTGTCCTGGACCCCTCATCAGGTAGCAAGCAGCAGCACATCACAAAGTCTTTGGCCTCGCTCACCGACATCCAGGAGGACGGCCTGAGTCTTGTTCCGGGGAGTTTGGCGCTCAGCCTGGCCCTCCGAGAGCCCTACCACAGGGACCGCGCATCCCGCACCATCAGCCTGCCTGTCAGGGGACACACCTTGTAAGTCGTCAAGATGTAAACAAGAAAGATCTATGAGATAAAAGCCCCTTTCAAAGGTTGGTTGCTAAGAGCCACAAATCCCAAACCCCTGTACTTCTCCACTAGTAGGGGGGACCAGTGGTCTGTGATTTGATACTTGAAGAGCCATCCCGTGTAAAACTGGCCAAGTCCGTGGTGACGCCTGTTAGCAGCCGAATAGATTCCCATTAGTAGTTCTGTGGAATTGCTTAAACCCCCTTGTTGCTTAGATTTGGTTGTCAGAGATCCTTTTGATATCTGATATCCCTTTTCGCTGGTACCTGTGCACTCCCTTAAAAGTATGCTTAGTTTGCTTGTGTATTTGTGTGTGTCAGTCCCAGGCAGTCTCGAGGTTATGACACTTCCCCCATAACAAGAAGGAAATCATACGACCGAGCTTACAGGTACATCTAATCCTCAAACTGAAGTGTTTTTGCATGTAGATGGTTTAGATTTCTTTGATTGCTTCAGATGATTCTGTCACATCATTGACATTTACATATTTCCCTTCTTGACCCCCCTCATGTCACTCACTTTGACTGTTCTGCTTCCTACTAGGCCCACCGATGGCTACACTCCCCCCTCTTCCCCTCCTCTGCGAACCAGGAATGACCGCAACGTCTTCTCGAGGCTCACCAGCAACCAAACACAAGGCTCTGCTCTGGATAAGTGAGTGTACACACACACACACACACACACACACACACACACACACAGCTTGTGTCCTTTGGTTTCTCATCCTTTCAGTTGAAATGCACTATGAACCCTTTTGTTTAGTTTGTTTTCCACCTTCTCTTCTGTGGTTAATTGTCTTCTCTGGTCTTGTAGATAGAGAATTGTTACTTTTAAGAAGAAAGCACTTTTGTCAGTAGTTTAAAGGTGCATTTTACTCCACATATGTATCGTCAGATGAATCCCACTCTTTGGCAAAAGAAAAAAAACATTTCCTCTGGTTTTAATGGTGGATCCTGTGGGAACAGGTACAGACTTCAGCGGTTAACCAGAAAATGAAGATGTGGTCATTGTGACCGCAAGCTACTGACAGCGAGGTGAACTTTCTGCAGGCCTGGAATCCATATCTATACAAGTTACCAGGAAACAAATGGAAATGAGCTCGTGTGGTGCCACCTTCTGCTGTAACGTGACATATGGATGTGTTTGGGATACAAACAGGGTGTCGTGTGATGGGTTTTGGTGTAATGTGCTGTACATGACAATGATACCTCTTGTCTGAAATGAAGGAAAATCAGCATGCACAATCTCACATAATTTAATACAAACAGCCCTGTAATAAATCTTCTCTTATAATCTTCCGGGTTTTTTTGCCCCCCCCCGACACCCTGTCAGACAGAATTTACTTTAGATGGAAGGTAATTTATGAAGCTGGATTCATGGCGCCGAAATGACCCATGTCGGATTTACTGTTTTCTTCTTGTTTGCATGGATAAATGCAAAAAAAAAAAAGAGATTAGAAACATCTCTCTGTGTGTAATTGTGTAATCCTACCAGATCGGATTGAGGGGTAGTGTGGACACGAGACGCATGTAAATGTCAGCCGAGGAGGCAGCGGGTCTGGATGAGCTTGCTCCTGCTGGCAATCAATTCCAACTTCCGCTGTCAAATGTCAGCAGTCAATTTCACTCAGCGTTTGCCTCAGCTGAAAACTTATTAGTTTTATCATCTTTACTGGTCCGGAGCACTTCTCTGCTTTACTCAATTGTCTTAGTGAAATGTGTTTGGGGGCATTTTCTGTATACTGTATGTTTAAATTAACCGCGTGTGTTGTGTGCATCGCAGCCTTTGGGTCCTCATTATCTGGAGCCGGGGAAGGTAGATGAGTTGGCTCTTGTCATGTGTCTGTGCAGCCGTTGTCATCGGCAGCCATTTTGAATGAACTCTTGAGTGGGAGGATATTCATGTTAAGGGCCTTTTTATGCGGTTCTCGCAGTAGAAAACCTGCCTTTGCGTTGCTGCGTTGGAGATTCATTACCATCATTTCAGGTGTGTACACTCCTGTTTGCTTTGAGCTTTTCTTGACCCACAGTTTTTCATTTATTATAATTGCACCATCTTTTTTATTTTATTTATTTATTTATTTTTAATTAAGTTTCATTACCCTCACTTTGCTGTCACTTACCTCACATTGACACTCAAGTCATTATCAAATTCACAGCAAAAAGTAAGAAGGTAAAAATGAGTTGTTTCTAAATGCATATTAAACCACGAAAAGAGAGGAGTGATGTTTATTTGTGCGTCGACGCACGACTGGACTGTTTTCTGTGTCTGCATGTTGACTGCTGGAGTCGATTCTCTTTGAGACGGAGATCAAACGTTTGACTTGCATTTGAAAAACAAATGAGAATCAGAAAGACAAATTAAAAGTTTTCTTGTCATCCCTGGTGTGAAGATGTTTTGAATTCCAAATCCACTTTTTATTTTTATTTGTCATTCACTTTGCATTTGCATTTTCGAAAACCCAATGAATTTCAAAAGCATGTTGTGTTCAAAGTCAGATGAAACTATGCTAATGGCCACCGGGGCTGTCAGTAACTGCTGTTCCCTCCAGACGCATTGAAGCCATTTTGTTTTATTCTCTCACGCTCGGGGTGAAAAGCCCAGACCCTTGTGGTGACAAACCATAGCCTCTAAAATATTTACAATATAATAAGACTTTTATTGCAGTGCTTACACACATACCCATCTTCCCCCCCCTTGTCGCTGTTTTGGAGTTATGAATGTGGCCTGAACTTTTCCTCCTTCCAGCCTTACTGGATTTTCCCTTCCGTTCACCCTGTTCATCCTTCCTAATGCCTCTTCTGTACTAATACGCTGAATATCGCTGTAAACAGCAGCTGCAGGAGCACACACTGACTTATCTCTCTGAATCTTTTGTCTTCAGTTCTTCCTCCATATTTACGGCCCTTTTTTCTCTCAGTAGCTTTCAGTTTTGTTTTGTTTTGTTCCCCCCCCCCCCAAACAGTTTGACTTTTTGATTAAAGCACCTGTTTGCTTTCTCGCAGAGTGTTTGAGATTCTCGTGTTTTTACACTGAACATGACACCACAGCCTGTAGGTGTTAGTTTAACTTGGCATAATGGCAAGAAACAGATGAAAATGTCTCAATCACCTTTTTTTATTTTGTGAGTAAAATCTACCTCTAGGCACCTCGATTTTCTTCTTTAACATATATTTTGTTTGTGAGTCAAGTACCTGATCCATTACATGTTTTGATGATTTAAACTGATTTAGATGTGCTGTGTCACTTTTAGACAAAGCCTTTTGTTTTCAGTTGTTATTCTATTTTAAGAACGAGACATGCTGTTTTATTATATATGAGATTATATATGAGATCACTTTTCTCATCTCAACTCTTGGCCAGAAAGTGAATAAGTTCTATTTTTGCATCTTTCTGACAATTTCTATACACCTCAGCAGAGGGAAAAGGTTGATTAATTGTTAAGTGTGGGTGTAGAAACAATAAAACATCTACAGAGTTTGTTGCTCTAAGAACGCAGCTTGTTCAGTGGTTTTCTCAACATCATTTAAAAAAAAAAAAAAAAAAAAAAAGACGAAGTAAATCTTCGTCATCGTTCGTTGATAATCGCTGGACAAGCTGTTTTGTTGACTGATCTTTCCTGCCAGTTTGTTCACTGCTTTAGGTCTAAAACCCCTCCCACTGGTCATTCCTCCCTTTTTAACCCTTTGCTAGTAACCCTCCTGTCTTTTCTTGGTGTGTTTAACCCTTTCCTCTTCCCACCCTGCCCCTCCCTCTCCTTGCTCCTCTTCTGCCTCCAGGTCGGATGACAGCGACTCCTCGCTCTCCGAGGTGCTCAGGTAGAGGAACCGTGTCTGTTGCTCTCTGTGTTCCCATTTGCCTGCTAACTCGCTCGGTGTCATCTCCACAAGTGTTCAGTGCCTCGTCTGGCCTCTCCTCTTCACCTCACGTCCCTCATTCCTCCAAGGGTGGGGTCGCTGTGCTGCATGCTTTAGCCACAGACATTTTTCTTGACCCCACCTCCCTCCGGGCTTCTTCATCATTATGATGTTGTGTTTTACACCAGCCACGTGCAAGACCTCAATGAACAGAATCACTATTTAAGATACAAAATGGTGAAAATACTAATTATTAAAAGCCTGTTGTGGAAGTAACACACTTATTTTCTGTCAACTAAATAATCTGAAGTGGGACCTGCTCAGCAAACAGGGTAGAAATAGCTTCCCTGGCTCTGTCAGACGACAATCATTCTTAACTCTTAACCTGAAATAAGGGCCGTGTAAAAAAAAAAAAAAAAAAAAAAGGTCTTTTCTATAAAGGGCTCAGCCCAGATAATTATGACCCTGGGGGGATTAGGAAAATCTGCACAATTCTGCTACTCGGCTAATCTGCCAACTGCAGAGTTTTCAAGGTATTTTTGTACAGAATACTCAATAAAAATAAACAATTGAAGGTTTTTATCAAACTAACTTTTTCCCTTTTTTTTTTGGCTACTATACTGCAGAGCCAGTTTTTTCCTATCTTAATGTTAAACCAAGCACATTATTTTTATGTATCTAAAAAACATTTCATTTTTTTTTTTAAGTCATTGTCTTGTGAAGATTAACTAATATTTGACAGAAAACCGTTGTTATTTCAGCTGACCGAGGAACGAGTCTGGTTCTTATACCTTAATAATCCTAATGAGGCTGCTTTCTGGTTTCTATCAACTTCAGCCTTCATTTTAGTTGATGCTCCTTTAAGGCTCCAGTTTTCACACGTTGTATTTTAATAACCACAGACACAACATAATGTGTTGATAAGTTAGTTTCCTGAGATTTAGATATGACCTTTGTTTGGTAGAGCATTGCACTTTCCTCTAGTTTTTATGCTAAGCTCAGGGCGGCTATGATTAACAAGCTAATTAAAGAAACAAAAACTTTCCCACAATATGCCGCCTTATTTCCTCCATTAAACAGTTTATGGCTTGAAAATAATACACACACACACACACACACACACACACACACACACACACACACACACACACACACACACACACACACACACACACACACACACACACACACACACACACACACACACACACACACACACACACACCGAGACCCTTCATTCTGTTTTTCTGTGTGCTGCAGAGAGCACACGCTGATCTCCCTCCATGTTTTCATTAGTGCTGCTCTCTTGGGTCGTTGCCCTGCATCATCCATTAGCAGCTCTTACACAGTGCATAGCACGGCACACTATGAGATCTTCCACAGACGCTGATGGAACTGGAACAATTTTTGCCATTTGGAACATCATGCTACTGTAGAGTATACATTGAATAACATAAGAGTCGGTGCTTTGTAGTAAAAAAAAAAAAAAAACCCAAAACATTATAGATGGCTGGCAGGTCAATTAGACTGTCTGGTTAAGGAGTTGCTTCAGTTGAATAAAAACCTGGAAATGAAAGTATATCTATAATTTTAACATCAGAAGAAGAATCATCATCATACTTCATTAAGCACCTCAATGAAACAATCTAATCTAATTTTAATCAAAGGCAATAGAGCGTAATGCTTTAATTAGACATCATTCATTTCTGTCATTTAACTGTAAGTGCATCCCAAATCTAATTTCTATTTATGGAAATCTTGTCAATCCTTTCTGCATCAGATAGAACAAAAAACAAAAAAAACATGTTGGGATGGCCACATGTGGTTTTTCTTTTTAAATCAAGCGAACACCCAGTTTTGAAAATGAGTGCTGTGTCCGCTCCACGCTGGTTTTCCAGCTTTGCAGAAGCTGACGGTGTAACCATGTTTTCTGCTTCTCGCTGCTCATGCACATACATACACACATGATTTATGCCCCCAAAAGATGATTGACCGTGGAGGTGTTGAGAATCGGCTTCCACCTGTGTGGTAGCAAATGTATGTTGCATGTGGTGGGGATGATGACGTCTCGGGATGCTGGACAAATCTTTTAAAAAATGTTCTGCAGTATGAAACAGCTGTGGTGTCTTTCGTCCGGGCTGTGGCTGTCATAAACGATTGGTTTGAGCTTATTCTTATGCAAAGTCGGTTTCTATTTTTTGTTTTTGCCAAACTTTGCAGAATTGCATGTAACCTTTTGTTGCTGGTTGATTTTGGCTTTGGACAGGGTTTTTTTATGTGTTGTGAGCAAGACACATGAGAGTATGGTTTTTGATTTGGTGGGTGTGTGCGCACACATGAAGATGAGCATGTTGCCGTCTTTATCTGTATTTGTGCTCACTGTGTGTCGAAACAAATCTGTCCCGAGGTGTGTGCAAATTTTCTTTGCTCTCCTTCCACATTCCTGCTCCCCTCTTAGTGTTTTACTCCATATCTCACTCTGGCACACATGCACTCCCACATACACACTAACCACCACTTGTGAAGCCCACCAGGGACCAATTTTCCCCCATCGCCCTCCCTCTTTTTCTCAGCCTTCCCTTGCTTGGTCTCACTCTGCTGACTGCTCTGCAGGCACTCTGGGACTCTGGCCTGTCAGTGGGACATAGATTGGGATGGTGAGAGGAGGAGCGGTCCAGCTAGTGAGATTGAGAGCACATCATATAAAAGAGGTTGTGTGTGTGTGATTGCGAGAGAGTGGGGATAGGAAGGCAGGTTGAATAGGAAAGTAGCTCTCACTGTTGTAGTGCCTTAATTGGGCTGCACCACAACAGAAGCAGGGGAGGGAGGGGTGTGTGGAAACAGCAAGCAGGTGGGCTTCCACCAGCAGGAATGTGTGTGCTCTTGTTTTACTGATATCATGTGGACAGGGCTGTTAAAACACTCACATTCTCGCTGTTTGTCTCTACGATTACAAATGTCATAGATTGAGTTTTAAGAAGCAGTATAGCTATGGTAGGTATTTTGTACTGTCTTTCAGTACAAAGACAGTATATATATATGCATGTATGTATATATATATTTGTGTGTGTTTGTACTGTCATGTATATTGAAAAGAATTTGTGTTTTTATGTGCCTGCTGCAGTTCAGCTTGTATCTCACGGTCTGTAGATCGAAGGCGCGTTGACTGACATCATATTTGCTCTTGTGTACCAAATAGACTGACACTGTACGCACATTTGTGAACTACAGGGGTGTGATCAACCCCATCGGGGGTGTGAAGGGGGGTCGCACGGCGCCCCTGCAGTGTGTGTCTGTGGCCGAGGGCCACTCGAAGCCGGTTCTGTGCGTGGATGCCACGGACGAGCTGCTGTTCACTGGATCAAAAGGTACACAAATCACTGACAGTAATATCAGCTCCTCATTTAACCCTCTTCTAATGAGATCTATTAGATGTATTTAAAGTTGATGACTGTAAAATCTTAAGAAATTGAGCAGTGCCACTTTTTGTCACGTTAACTGAGATTCTTTAACATAATCCTGTTCCCTGTCAATCCAATACATATTAAAATGAAAATATGCTACTGCCCCTTATGCACTAAACAATTTTGTGTAGCTTTGGGCTTAAATGTATAAAGATAAAAATTGTCTTGAATTTCAGATTTATATGACATGTAACTCAGTGAGCTGTGCAGCTTTTGCTCTGAGTCTTCTGGTTCATTTCTTATGCCAAGTTAAGCTGCACCGGCCCTTAAGCTATACTGAACACACACACTCGCGCTATATTTCTCATCTCAGGGGGTGATCCCAGCAGACTCCGTGAGAAGGCAGGATACACTCTAGACAGGTCACCAGTCCATCACAGCACAAACACTCAGTGATAAGACAATCACACACATTCACTTTCACACCTATGGGCAATATTAGTGTTACCATTTAAAAGCACTCTTCTGTTTTTGAACTATGGGAGGAAACGATACTACCCGGAGAAAATCCACAAAAAGGGAGAACACCCAAAACTCCTCACAGACCCTCCCATAAACCCGAGAAAACACTTTCAAGGTGGCGTGATGGTGTCGTGGTTAACACTCTCACCTCACAGTTTGAGCTTGAGGGCTTTTGTCAGTGGAGTTTGTAGGTTTTCTTTCGGTGGCTCAGTTTCCTCCCACTTTCTAAACACTCCAAGTTAATTGGTTGTTCCAAATTGGTTGAGCATGTGTGGCTGTCTATGTTTGCTCTGTGATGGAACGGCGACACCATCTTCTTCCATGGTTAGTTGGAATCAACTGCAGCCTCCCAACAACCCTAAGACAGAAATATAGCACAAAATGATGTGGCAAATTCTTGAATAGTTGTTGAGATCTTTCATTAATGCACAAGCAATTCTTGCCTTGCATAAAGCCATTCTGCTTGTAATCAACTGATCAGCGTGGATTGGCACGATAAGCACGTTCGCATCAACGCAAACGTCTTCACAGCATTTAGACCCTCTCCGCCTTCCTCCTTCAGATCGAACTTGCAAGATGTGGAACCTGGTGACTGGTCAGGAGATCGTCACCCTCAAAGGCCATCCGAACAATGTGGTGTCAGTCAAATACTGCCCAGCCTCCAGTCTGGTCTTCTCCGTCTCCACCTCCTACATTAAGGTGTGGGACATCCGCGACTCGGCCAAGTGCATCCGCACGCTCACGTGAGTATCTTCCCCGGGTGAAACGGCTCGCGGCACTGTGAAATCTCTGTGAAATGCAGCTGAATTGAGATGTGATTGAACTTGTATTAGAAATGATTTTCTGTGCACTGATGCGCTTTGCGCGTCAGAAAAATGACAAATTAAATTAGGGAAATGTGATTTGAAATGCATCTAAAGGGCACAGCAAGTTTTGAAAGATGCTCCCCTCGTGGTATTTCCTCTCTTGTTCTCCTTTTACTCTCCTCACTCGCTCTTTTCCTGTCACACCATTTTGTCTGTGCCCAAACAGTTCTTCTGGACAGGTGGTTTCAGGCGATGCGTGTGCCGGCACCACCACCCGCACAATAACCTTTGCTCAGGGCGAGTGCCAGATCAACCAGATAGCCCTCAACCATTCAGGATCTGTGCTCTACGCCGCTGCTGGAAACATTGTTCGCATGTGGGACCTCAACAGGTAAAATTCAGTCATTCATTTATTCATTGATCAGGTTGTTCATTAGTGTCCAGCTTATAATGAACATATTCAGTGAGTCATCCATTTATTTAGAATTTCCTTATTGTTTTCAATTCATTCATCTTCGTTTTCCATATTCAGTCCGCACAGTCAATTACTGACTCAATGCAGTTTCCGTTTTACACGTGTTAGTCATCCAGAGCGTTCATGAACATCTGACAGGAGAGATTTAAGCCTCTTTCACGAGAGAGTGCAGAAACCCAGAGCATGTAAATGAGCATGTCTTCTACAAGGATCCTATTTCTGGCATCCCCTGGAAATGCTGTCTCCTCAGTTTTTGTTTTTTTTGCTTCTTGAAGAAAATGATTAACGGATTGGACCAGACAGTTTACGCTGAAGGGTTCAGAACCATTTAATGATGCATAAGAGCCCTCAAGAAATGAAAAATTAATGTATTAAACATTTCTTCGGTGTCATCGCTGCCTGTGGCGTCGCTGCGTTTCAGCAGTTTTACTTCACTCCTGAGACGGAAAGTGATTTCATTCAGTGACACATCCACCTTGAAAATCAGATTCCTGTGAGTAATGAGTTTCACAGACCTTTGCCTCACCTCCTTCGCTGGGTGTCTCTCTCGTGTGCGTCTTTGTGTGCAGGATGCAAGCAATGGGGAAGCTGACAGGCCACATCGGCTCCGTCATGTGTCTGACAGTGGGACAGTCTCTGCTGAGCAAAGACCAAGTGATCACTGGCTCCAAAGACCATTACGTCAAGGTAGCATGAGGCACACGTTAGAAGGAAGGCACTTATGTGGAAAAAGAAAAGCTTCAGTTGCACTTATTTCGTGTCCCGTCCGCAGGTGTTCGACGTGGCAGAAGGAACTCTGGGTAATGTGGGTCCTGCTCATAACTTCGAGCCTCCGCATTACGACGGCATTGAATGTTTGGCCGTCCACGGAGATGTGCTGTTCAGCGGGTCGAGGGACAACGGCATCAAAAAGTGGGAACTTGGGCAGCAGGAGCTTACACAGGTTTGTTTGCATGGATACGTTGCTGTTGCTTAAAGAAGGGGTCGGGAAGATGAGCCCTCTCACACAGAACTGAAAGCACAATGGGCAATTTTTGATGAAATGCCAAACTTTTTAATGGTTTACACATTGTTATGAGTTGCTGTTGGTGCTACATATTTCAAATTGAAAGACTAACTCGCGCGTGATGAGAGATACCAACGTTTACTTTCATTCCAAAGCTTTTCTGTTCACTCGGTGAAGACAAGAAAATATTACAATGAGATACAGTTCCTTCAGTATTTACAGTCATTCTTGGAATGAACAAGTTTTTATTCATCAGGTACTGTTAACATTATGATTTAACACTAAAGCTGTTTTTATATATATTTTTTACTCTATATTACACCTACAATAACTTCCGTTTTAAAAATGTATGTTTCAAAAAAAAATTTGATCACTTGAAAAAGCCTCACCCTGACCCCCCAGACTTTTGTTAGTGCTGCACCACCACAGAAAACATACAATCTATTGTTTTCCATGCTTATATGAAGGCAGCAACGCTGTAAGGAGAGCAAGCAGGATGATTTAATAATAATGTGGATGTTGAGTTCAGGCTTCGATTTTTAAAACAACGCTTCTCTGATTATGCATCAGTGCTGCTTCTGACATATTTGGCCCAAAGCCTGTAGGTATAAACATGCACAGTTCTCTGACATTATCGATTCATGATCTTTTGACCTAATCCTCTCAGGGAACAGTCGGTGTTATGTATGCAGCGCTGCCTAACCGCTAACGCCATACATGAGTAATCAGTTCAAGATCCTTCCTGTCAGTGGTGATTGCAAGTTGTGGATTTTTCTTGATTGATAGGAAACTAATCAACAGGCATTTTGATATTTGTTTTTTTTCTCAAAGAGAAGCAAATTTCAAAACGCCATATATCTACTGTCCCAAGATTATTGCTTTTGGCTTTTTATTGGCTCCACTGTTAAGAATGACCAATAAATAGATCAACGATTAACCACATGGATACGAGATCAGTCTGCTACTCTTGAGAACTGTTATGGGAAAGTCACAAAACTTTGGATTGGAATACAATTGAAAAAAATAGTGGAGCTACAGTACATTGAGTTACATAAAGAAAATAAAAGTAATTGTGTGTTACTTTTTATTGTCTTTCTTATTCGGGATGTCAAATAGTGTGGATGTTGCACATTAGCTGAGCCGAACTTTGCCTGATGGCTGATTGACTTAGAGTCCGTTAGGATTGAAATGGAGGCGTGCAAACAGTACATGCTATTTTGTACAGTTTAAATGATTTATTCAACTGTTTTCAACTATAAATGCTCCGCTGCACGTGCTCCATCAACGAGGATACAACTGTGAGCTGTCACACAGATCAGACGTCCTTGAAAGAACCAGATTAATGAACATATGATAGTGGGAAGAAAAACAGCTGAGACAAACAGTTACGAGCATGCTGCTGCCAAAAGTAGTGGTTATACTCCCAACATTGATTTTTAACCCAGTATAAAACTGAATCTCTGAACTCACAAAATTAAAAAGTCTTTAGCAACCAATAGTGAAGTAACTAGCAATAAGTTAGAATTGCCAGTGACCATAATGAAACCACTGTAATGGCTACATATGTTTTACAATCAGAATTGAGAGAGCTGCATAATATGTATCCTCTTTGATTTGGTAAGATGACTGTTCTGATGATAAGCAAACTGCACAATATGTATTTCCGAGAACACTACTCCTTACTGTAATAACTTATTAGATTATTTGCAAAATGTTATTACAGCAATGGCTGGACGCTCCTCTTACACTATTACCATGTTATTACAATGTTGGGTTTTACACAGTCAGTTCACACTCAGTTTTAATGTTGTTTTACTGTTTCTACTTTCAAGGTCTTTGGTGCACTTATTAAAATGTAAAATCAGTTTACAGCTGAGCAGAGAGGCTTCAGCAGAGACGGTTGCATCGTTAATGAAACCCCCTCTCTTGTTTTCACTGATTCACATTGAAACAACCCGATGTCACTTGGTGTGTGATTTTAATGCAGTGACTCAGAAGTGATGTTACAGAAAGGGGCAACTCGCAACTTATTAGTCAGTATGGTCTTTTCGTGTTGGGTCACTCATCACACAAACTCTGTTTCACCTCTTTTGAGCCTTTGTTAACGCCACTGAAGCCGGCACAAGAGTGCAATAAATCAATCCACCAGTTCGCCCCTGTGCCTTTCAGACAGACAGGCAGAATAAAGGTGCAACAGCCCTGAAACAAACTGCCTGTGTGAAAAGATCTGGTAAAGCGACCCCGGTGAACCAAATGCAAGCCAAATAAAACTTGAAGTACGCTCATTAGTCACTAACTACATCTAAACTCAGTGTCGTAAGATTCGACACTGAAAAGCAACGTTCATATGAGCCAAATGCATTCACTTTTCATCCTGCTATGAACGCATCTTTGGTTGAAATGACATATTAAATAAGAATTTGGTCATTCTAAGGATTAAAACAAATGATGAACCAACCAAGAGAACAGATGAAAATCCCTGATAATATCTCTGCCCAGTTAGAATAACGGTCACATTCTCAGAACTTTGTATCTGCTGGACTGTCTCTCCCAATGTCGTAAATAGTCTGCACGTTAGCTGGACACATATGTTAAGAGCAACAACAAAAAAAATCAACTTGAAATAAATCATTAGTGAGACTTGGTTTATAATTCACAGAAATGGTCACGGTCACACTCAAAGCCTCAAACGCATTGGAAATTAGAAAGTATGTTAGTAGGATGGATACATCATCCATACTGATTGACTCGCAAAGGCAATTGGGATCCGGTGAATACATTATAATTAAGTTGAACAAAGTAAAACAGTGTGCCCATATAAGTGTGAATATCGGGTAAGATATGAAAAAGACATGATACATTTTATTCCTCCGACAATGGGAGAATTCCAGAGTTGCAACAGTGATATTAGCAGTAGATAGTAGGGAGAAAAGGATCAATAAGAGCAGTAACAACCTTATGTGGAATTATGGATTGAAGAATAAGATATGAAGATTTAGTATCTAAGAGTTCTGACCTTAAAGATCACATTAATTAAAAGTTAAGTTTCCCCTGTATGTTGTATTTATTATACGTTTTTAATTATGACTAGTCAACTCACTTAAGAAAAGAAACCGCTCCGAACACAGTCAAAATATTGCAGCGTTTATTCGGGCTTAACAAATTGTATGACCTTCTTTCACCTCCAGCAAAGTAATCTGGAGGTCTAGCTTGTTGAGGGCATTGTCAGCTTTGTTACCAGGTTAGAATCACAGTGTTTCTGGGTAAAGATAACTGATTGTGGACATCTTGATGTGGCTGGCAGCAGTCCAGCTGTGCAGGTTCATGTAGAAAATTGAAAGTGGTCAATATGCCATTTCTTCTGACACATCCTGCATGCTAACATGTTTTCTTTTCTTCGAGGAACTTTCTGTGCTCTCTGATGGTATAGTAATTTCCTGATGCCCCATCCCATCCCAATATCAATTGGACATTGTTTCATGAGTCTTTTAATGTTCATATCTAGTTTTATCACTGAGGTTTTTGTCGTGCTGCAGCTTCTTTCTTTTTTATTCTCCATCGTGGCAAAGCCGCAGTCCTCCACTCTAATTTTCACTGGCCGCACTGGTGGAGTAGGACTTTTCACTTGTTATCCCACACCGGGCTTCCGGTGACAGTGCAAGGCTGCGCTGCCACTTGAGTGTTGGGTTAGTGGACAGCTTCCTGCCACTGGAGAACTCCCTCCATGTCTCCCTTTAACCAGAGTGCTCGCTTGGTGACGGAGCCAACAGAGTGTCGTCATGTGTAATGTGGCAGGAAAGCACAGTGTCAACATCAAGGCACTAGAGTACCCCTACACACACACACACACACACACACACACACACACACACACACACACACACACACACACACACACACACACACACACCGTCACAGCCACAGGTACTGGAGAAAAAAGTGTGAAATTGTGTGCTTTTTTATTTGCATGTGTTGACTTGTGTTGCTTTTCTTGCATGTCTGCATATGTTACTATTGCAGGATAATACACCTCGTGGGCGGATTTGGTTCATACATTTGCATACGCAGTAATGTGCATATTAAACAAGACTTTCTCAAACTTGTTTTACATGCGCTCTTTTCAGCCTTTTGTTTGTCTGAGCGGTCGAAACATGAGAACACAAGACTTTATTATTTTCCTTGAAAGGCTGAATTAAATCAGCTCGGTCAGTGCTGCGGTCTGTGGCATATGACCTTAACCTCATTTGTGAAGCAGCAAGCCCAATCCATTTTACGGCCTCTCTAACTCGGTAGTCTCTGCCTAATTATGTAATGGGATCAAATTGTGGCTTGGGGTATAATAGGAGGTATTACAGTAGACTGAAACTCTGCCTCCTTCAGGAGTGCTGTGGTGAGCTGTTCTGCTCTGACCCCCCGTGTTAAAATGAATGCTCTATAGTCTCCTCCTTCAGGGATGTGTAAAGCAATTTGTTTATAATTACTGTACAGTGAAGTTTAGTGATTCTCACCAGCTTGATAAATATCTTAATATACCTTCCTAAAACAATTTCAAGCATGTCTGCATTTTTACTGGTTTATCGACATGCTTATGCAGCCATTGTTGCGCCGTCTTGCTGCTCTCAAAGCATTAACAGGTTTTAACCCAGAGGTGTAAAGTTGTTACAGATATCTCGGTGAATATGATGTATGCGACATGTTTCTTTGCGTTTTTACAATTATTGGCTATTCCCTGTGTGCACTACCTAGTGCACTCTAGTTTTTCAATTTCTTCTGGCCTATAAAATCTATAAATGACAACATGCTACAGACTCCAGTGGTTTTAGTTCTCATCTGCTTTTTTTATGCAAACTTGAAGGGACATTAATCTCTACTTAAAAAAAATGTAATCTTCCTGTTTTTGTTATAGCCCAAGCTGGACCGCAACAACCACAGAAGTCCCTCAAGTTATATGAACATTATTGCATGTGGGATGACATATGGTTTAGTGTAATGCACATCATCTTTAGAGCGTAGAGTGAATTTACTTTAGTTATACTGGAGCTTTTCATGTTTGCACACCGTCCTGAGTCTTTCACGTGGATTCTTCCACCACTCGCTCATTGATGGCGATTGAGCTGATGTGCAATGTTTTATAGTTTTGGCAACTAAGAATGAGGCAAATAGCAACTCTTAATGATTCTGTCTGTAAATGTATAATTCATGCAAAGGTAAACTATGCATCGATTCGGTAGCTAAAAAAATTCTCAAACTGCAGAAGCATGATCGCCAAATAGTCGATTCCATTTTGGAGACCGATGTAAATGTTTTCTACCTTCCTCTAATCCTGACGACAGGATGACACGCTGATGCAATGGATTAGACGTTTGTGTGAGCAGCATGAGTCCTCAGCTTGTTTCTCCTTTCTGTCTACACGGTCAGGCAGCAATTAAAGCATCGCTACTTTTGTCTGTTGATACCAGCAGGAAATTCTGTGCTGCTCCTGAGTCATGCTGCTTTTAAATGCACATTAGTTTTTCCCCCGAGCTTTGTGATATCTGCACCAAATTATTATGGGGATTGAAGCCTTTCTAAAAATGTCACTGGCAATATTTGAATCGCTTCCGACTCTTCAATGAGTGTCTTTTTTATCAGAAAATGACTTGAGCTCTGTTTGAACACAATTAGTTTTTTGCAGAATGATCTAAAGCGAAAGTAAAGTAATAGTATGTTGAAAACAGTTGCATGTGCTATAAGCCACTGCAGTGAAGCAAACATTCACAGAAAGATAACTGCAATTAAATGTGTTACTTGATGGAAATGGTAATGGAAAGCAACCCATTCACAGCAAATTTAAAGAAACATGCAAATAATTGACAGAGGTTGAAAAAAAAACCTCAACAGGAAAAAGTAGATAATTAAAGCTGTGTTAATTGATTGAACCAATCGGAATTAACAGCAATCACAAAACTCAAAAGTAAGTTTAAGTTTAGATAACGGTTTGTGCACGTTTTGTTCTCGTTTTAATTGAAACAAAAACAGAATCTGGAGCGATTATGTTTAATATCTCACCCACTGTGATGCACTGCAGAAATGGTTCTGCAGAATCTGTCAGATATTTCAGTTTTTTACAGTTGGCGTGTCAAACGGAAGTTATTCTGCAGGAAAAGTCTAGTGAAATGTACAAATAGCTGAAAATATTAATTAGAATTAAACTGCATAAATGTGATTCACGCGGAAGGCTGGAATCTTCAAGTGAGCTTTTACAAATTCTTTATATTTGTATATTATATGAACTTCACACATTGAACTGTCATTGTGAATATGTCATCCTGCATGAACGTCTTCAAAACGGTCTGAATAATTACTTTTCAAAAAGCTTATTCAAACACAAAAGCTAAGAATAGCTGTTACTGAGACTAAATCTGGTTTCTATATGAATCTCCACCATAATTTTCCTCATATGTTGCCTAGCAACGATCCTGTGCAATATCCATTAAAGAAACATGCCTGGGTTCAGGTGTTCATTTCCAATCGTTAGGATTGAATCTCTGAGCAGGTTTGTTTTTCTGCTGGACACAATAACCCAGGCGACTGACGTCCACGGCTGCTCTCCAGTCACACAATGGCTTTTTATGTCTTAAGAGTTACAGTAAGAAGTGGCTTTCTCTGTAATTGTTCCAATATTTTCAACAGCAAATCCCAAACGCACACAAGGACTGGGTGTGCGCTCTGGCGTATGTACCGGGACGACCCATGCTGCTGAGCGCCTGTCGCGGCGGCATGCTGAAGGTGTGGAACGTGGACAACTTCACTCCCATCGGAGAGATCCGGGGCCACGACAGCCCCATTAATGCCATATGTACCAACTCAAGACAGATCTTCACTGCATCGAGGTAAAACCATGCAAATAAACCCGTACAGTTCCTGCCAAACTGCCTTAAAAGTTCTGTATGTGTAGTTATTTGTTATCCGTTTATAACGTTTCAGTCTATTGTGCTGACTCATGGCTGAACTGTTTATTTTTACCTAGCTCAACAGAGGCATATTCACAAAGTAGTATAAAAAGTTCAAACTTGATTCTTAATAAATTTCAATCTTTTAAGCGAAATCAACCAAAATCTAATCAAAACTAATTAACAGCGTCAAAAGTATTCACATATATGTTGAAAAAAATTTTAAATAAGTCCAACATAGTGTAACAAAGCAGAAGAGGTGTGGACGCCCTGCAAATTTTGGACGCAGAGTCCTCATGTGAACACCGTGAGGATGTGTTATTCTACTATCAAAATATTCAAGTGTGCTGGTTACATCCTGTTCTAATGTTATGGCTTCATCTGAGCATTGTGCTGTAGGTATTAGCTCAGAGTGGCTCGTTGAGATTTCTCCTGCATCCTGTCTTTTTCCCCCCTCAAATAGGCGTATTATTGAATTCTCAACCGCATTGGATGAATATAATGTTTTTTTTGCTTGTCTCTGTGTCTGAATGGGACATTTTGTGGTCTGACGTCTTTTCTCCTCTCTCGGGCTTTCACTGCCATCAACTAACGCCTTGTCTTCTCTCTTTCATCACATCTCTGCTCTTACGCATCTTCTGCTGCTTTTCTCTTTTTCTATCATCTCCTCTGCTGGCGAATGTTTCCTCTTGTGACTACTTCTTCCTCCTCCTCCTCCTCTTCCTCCTCCTCCTACCCCACTCCCCCTGCCCTGTCGACCTCAGTGACTGCAGGGTGAAGTTGTGGAACTATGTGCCCGGTTTGACCCCATGTCTTCCTCGACGGGTCCTGGCCATCAAGGGCCGAGCCACCAGCCTCCCATGATTGCCTCTTCTCTGCTCACCAACCTTCCCCTCCTCTGGTACTCTCTTAGCTAATTTCCTCCTCCTTTTCCATGCTTTTCTTTGGCGCAAACCACTTTTTGTTTCTGCTTTTCCCTTCTTTTCTTTTTGTTTCTACATTTCTTGCGGTTCTCTTCACAGTTTTTGTTGATTTGTCATCTTTTTTTTTCTTTTCTTTTTTTTGTTAAAATGATCAACTTTGGTTTATTTGCAGGCAGAAAGTAACTAACAACTAAGTCCAAACTAACAATCTTTTTATCTCGTTTACAAAGGAGAAATATTTTTTGTTTATCCCATTAGGAACCCAACATTTTAATCACTTTTGGATGTTGTGTGCCTCAGTATTTGTTTGTGACTTCACCTGCAGATTATGGTGTTGAGTGCACGCAAAACTTAGACAAACAAGAAGATATCATTTCTACGATAAGTTGTTAATGTGTTGCTGGATTTGTTACGTTGGTTCCAGGTACAGAATCCCACAAGGCCTCCAACTTAGCTGTTGGCTGTTTCCTTCATGGGCATTTATTGATCCAGTCAGTTGTCATTTAGTGTGGAAAAGCAGCCGGGGCAGCTGGCAGTGGGGAATGTGATGATGTGTGAAGTGAAACTTAAAGTAGAAGCATAAAATGGGGGGAAAGTGGCTACTTCAGGAAGGATGATTGGTTTCACTGGTTGCTGAGCCCCGAAATCACAAAAACTATAAGGTTGAAGAGATGTTTTTTTTCTTAAGCAACTCTGAAAATACTTAATCGGTGTATAAGTCTGTGCACATTTTGAATGCATGTCATTGTGTCAGGTTTGATGTTGGAAAAGTTGTTTGAAAAGTGAGGGCTGTCTGTTGATGTTTCTTCTTTTGTTATGCTCTCATTGCTTTCCTTTTGCTCATCGCGCCTCCTCTCTCTTCCTCTCCAGCGACATGACAGTGAAGATCTGGCTGTCAAAGGTGTACAGGAAGAGGTGAGAACCGAGGGGAACCATGGTTTCTTTGTCACTCGTCGCTGCTGCCACTTCAGCCGCTGTGCTGTGAACTGCTCACTTCTGGCACCGAGATGTGACACCAAAATCCAGTTTCCAAGGCAATCAAGATTTTATTTTTATTTTTTTCGTTCGCTCCCAGTCATGGTGCAACATGACAAAGATGCGGTGAAGTATGCCGAGAAAGAAGAAGATTTTGCCTTTCAGATTTTTTTTTTTTTATTATTTCTTATTTTTTACTGCCAATTTGAAAGTGCCATTCAGAGACGTGGTGCTACTGGGGGAAAAGATCAACTGCATTTGCCTGGTTGGGAATCCGTCGGGCAAAAACCATTACTCTCTTGACATGAAGACTGCCGCATCCTGGCATTAAATGAAAAAGTGTCCTTCTGTTTCTTCACTAACGTTTCACACGGTGAGAGGTGAACCTGCTCAGAGACATGTAATCATGTAACCTACAGTGTGAAAATCAGGAGGCGATTTGAATTAAAATCCCAGCTGAACGTGAACTCAACACTGCAGCATTTTCCTCGATTCAGGACTGTTTCGGTGGACTTGTGGCTGAACACACTGGACAATCACCCCATGTGTTCGTTCTGGGGGATCAATAGACTGTTGCTGCTCTTTGGATGAATATCACTGGTAAAACACCCAAAATACCCTCACATGGTGTTTTGGTTTTCCACTTGGGATCCTGTTTAGTTCATCTCTCTCAGTACATCACTGAAACTTTATTGTGTTCCACGAGTCACATTATTCTTTTTTTTTTTTTAATGACTGTTGTTAATTTATTACTTCCCCCTACCTCAGTTGTTTTGGACTTCAGCACGAGGTGGGTGGAAACATTTTTACGGGTCTCTGTGTACAAACACCTGGTGCTCGACATTTTGAAGTCTTTATTTAACGCCCGGCTCTTCATCTCTGTGTGGATGTGTCCTCTGTGGCCCTCCAGCTATCAGACCGTCTGGCTGCTGACCTCGCAAACAGGAAAGCACACATCCAGTAGCACAACTTGGGTAGCTCCGGTTCCCGAAGGACCTGACTGGTTGGTATTATCAGCTCTGTAAAGTGCCAACTGCGGCGAAACTCGGAAACACCCCTGCAGATGCGCATGACACACAGCAGTACACACTTCTCACACGTCTGTGAGACGGGTACTGCATCCAGGCCAAAGTGCCACATCATTATCTCAACCTATCTTACAGTGCGTGGCTTATACCTGCCACTTATCTGCCATGCAAATGGTAATAGGAGCGCTACGAGTTTCCCCCTCTGCCTGTTTTCAGCCTCACTCTGATCTTTAAGGGTTGCGATGGTGTCAGACTGACCACGGAGGAGACCGCCGCTTTCCCAGCTCCCGAGTTTCTCCGGGAAGCCAATTTAATTAGAGGTCTCACATCTTTACTTGCCGCTTTTCAGGCAAAATTACTTGGTTGAAAGTAGGTCATAACTGAGAGGGATTTCTTATTAAAATCCCAATTTTTCTTCCACCCACTTTTTGCTGCTACTCTTGCAGTCAGGAATCAGCTTCCTGGATTGGTGCACTGACGTTCAAATCTGTTCATGCGGCAGATTACACGTGTGGGCAACACATGCATATGCACGAACTGTGGACACGATTTCAGTGGACGTTTCGGTTATCCGTCTTGCCTGATAGGTCTTGACATCCCTCGCTGTGTTGATTTAGTGTCTCTTTAATGAAATAAATTCAGCCCTGCAGCATCCCACTGACGTATGCACATATATTTACACACACCTACAGGCATCAGTTTAGTCTTAAAAGTCAATTCAATTATCGTTTTCGTTGCCTGACACCTTTGAAATCTGAGAATAGCTTTCATTCGCATTGCTTTGTGAACTTTTTCTGTACCACTCCAAACATGATGAGCAACACTTTACCGCTTGCTATCACACAGATGTCTTAGAGCTCAGTTTAAACCTGGATTCATATGTTTGAATTAATGTTAATTGTTTCAGCTTTGCAATATGACTCATTTTGTTGGGAAAAGAAAGACAATATTTTCATGATTTAGTGCACTTTTACTTATAAGAGACCCAGAGTATGTAGTTGGATTTGAGTGGTGGATCATAAAGCAGCATTCATAGAGGCTTTAAATGGTGAGTACTTTCAACATGCTTTCTCTAACCTCTGCTCTGATGAACGAGTCTCTTCTGCTGCTGTTTCATGTATCCAGCACAAGTTTAAAGCTGCTTACACTCCAAAAGCAATTAAAGGGGTTTTGGTGTTACTTTGGGGCTGGGGTGTTGTTGGGTGTAGTTTTGCTATGATAGATACTCAGGTAAAAGGTTGAAGAATAATTCAGTCATAACTAAAGTTGGAACTTGACCCTGTGATAATAGGTAGCTTTTTGAATTGACCAAATGCCTTGTGATAATTCTTTTTTTTTTTGACTTGGAGAAAAAAATGGTACTATCATTTCCATGTCTTGCTTTTGCATTCAACTCCCTTTACTTATTATCTATGTACTGTGGTTCTGTGTACAGAAAGTACACTCTTTTTAGATAACATCTTTTCAATCTGGCCAAAGCTCAAAGTCTTGCAATTTCAAGAAGATGTGCACTGAATTTAAACCATTACTTGTTTAGAATATGTATAAAATGTGGTGTTTGTATAGTGGTTTGCCTCTAAAACTGGAGTGGGTGGTACAAGTTGTGGTCTGTAGGGAAATTAACCTCCATACCATGATGGTTTCTATACTTTAACTTGGCGTCCTTTGGGCCCGTTGCTGTACGCTGTGTATTTATCTGTGCCAATTAGCGAAACTGACCCTGCGCAGCGGCTCAGCAATGCGTTTCATGTGGTTATAATGCAAAGACGGGCTTTATCTTAGCGTCTTTTCACTTCCAAACTCCTACTTATTGCTAGAGAGGATCTTATAGTACTGTAGCTTTAGGCACTTCTCTCTGCTGTGCCCCCTGCTTGTACATTTGCTAATGGCTGCATGATGTTAGTGGTGCTGATCGGTTGATTGGACATCTTGAAATAATGCAGTTCAGTGTGCCAGTCATTCATTGGTGTGCAACCAGTTTCAGAAGTATTGATACGCAGAATCTGAAGCGGTCAACACAATATGCAAGAAATTACTAAAATGTTGAATGTACTTGACAAAATCTGCCCACCTGGAAGTGTTTTTTCTAGCACGCAGAAGCAGCAAATTATCATCTGGCCTGGAATCAGCCGCACCTCAAGTTGCCCCCGAGCTCTTGGGCTCGTACTTCAGCCCCATTCAGCACCACTTCATTACTTGATGTGTAAATATTGTGCCATAGCTGTTTAGATATTACGGAGGAGACGCAGCTGAGGTCAGCTGGCTTCTTGATGTTCAGATGGCCTCAGTGGAATCTCCACAAGTTAGGAACTCACATGCACTTTGGAAAACGAATACTGCTGTGAAAACCCCACAAGCTGTTTTCCAGATATGGATTAAGCCACGTTGTAGATTTAGTTTACACAGAAATGGTTCATAAGTCTCTGACGAGGCTTTAACCACTAAAATTCCCCTGGAAAAGGAAATGTCTGCTTAGCTCTAGGGTAGGATTAGAAAAGTAATGATGTTAATGTACCGGCTGATATATGATGTAACATAATAGGTAAGAATTTCTTTTTAAAGAGCTTTTTTTTGGGGAAAAAAAAAAAAAAAAGAAAAAGAAATCTATATATATATATATATATATACAGAAACTGTGATTGAGACTGATCCGTTTGACTGAGCATCATGAAAAAGTCTTAGGAGAGTCCATCCCCATCCTTATTTCCCTGGTTGTGTGCTGGTTTTCAGGATCTTTTTATTAATAACATTGACCACAAAAAGGTAATATTGTTCTCATTCCAAGTTTATATTACATTGTGAAAAATATGACCAGCGACACTGGCTGACATGATCCAATCTCATTGTATTTCTTTTAAAAAATCAACATGGGGTGAAAAAACCTGCCTAAAAAAAAAAAAAGTGAATATTTTCGACCATCAAATATACAATTTAGCATGTTTTGTGTTGTTTGACCTTGTTTGAGTATCACGCTCTAAAAAGGGTACTTAGTTCCTGGTTTGGGTCTCTAATCTGTAGCCAACCATTTCAAAATAATGACCATACACCCTCCGTTAGGATTAAAATATAAATCGACTAAGGAAACTTTCTTCACTCAATATGTGAGCACAAATGCAGCATTAAGGAAACATTATTGTAAACAAGCAATACATACCAGTACTCCCAGGGGAAACAATAGATTGACCATTTGCTAACCTTTGCTACTTGTAGGTGGTTTCTTCTCCTAAATGTTTCTGAAAGATAGAGGAACAACAATGTGAGAAGTCATTTATGTATTCAGCACTGTGGCAGCCCAGAAGTTAGGGAAGCAAGTCTGTAACAGAGGGTTGCTGGGTTGAATCCGTGAACTTAACTCCCAATTGCTCAGCCTGTTTTAACAAGGCTATTCAGTGTAAAAAAAAAACAACTAACTTGTGCCATATTTAACCTGTAGGTCACATGATAGCAGTCTAAACATAATCACAATTAATATGACAAATATTTGTTTTGTTGCGCTTTCCCTGTTCTACATTTCTTTAAACCACTACAAGATATAGTTTTTACTTTGAAGTATTACCCTTCTGTCTTCCATTGCAGTGGATGCACCAAGTCTAAACAGGTACATTTCTAAAACACAAATTTAATTTCTATAGAATGCAGCTAATGATAGTTTCTCTTTAATTTTTTCTAAAGGACAAAATAGGCTCAACCTTCTAATCTCCATGAATCTCAACTGATCACGAGAGGCAGCATTCAGGATGGTCAAGAACAGTCATCAGACATCAGAATATTTTTGAATAAATACCTCACAGTTAGTATTGCAGCGTGACTATGTGGATGATTAATGTTCATACAAGGAGAGATGGGGTAAGTAGTTTGGAAACAATGATCAAGTAGGTGAATGCAAATGATAAAACAGCTGTTTTGCAAGATCAGAAAATAACATTATTGGACATTCATGCAGCCTTTGAAACTAGGGAAACATTGGTCATATGATCCAGTTACATGCTGTGTTACAGGTACATCTCAAAAAATTTGAATATCATGAAAATGTTCAATATTTTTTGTCACTCATTTCAGAAAGTCAAACTCATATTAGATATAGGCTGTGTCACACAGAGTGAAATATTTCAAGCCTTTATTTCTTGACATGTTGATTATGGCTTACAGATAATGAAAACCCAAAATTCATATCATATATATCATATATGGGTTTGACTTTCTGAAATGAGTGCCAAAAAATATTGAACATTTTCAGGAAATACACATTTTTGGAGATGTACCTGTACATGGGTTCGATTGGCTGTGCTGTGATTGGACAGTTGCTTTTTTTGGTGGGATGGTTTTAGCAAATGGTCAATTGGTACTATCAGATGAAACTTGCACCACTTTTCAAAGCAAACCGTTGTGAACACTGGACCACTGATGAGAGCCAAGTGACCGCTCTAAGACGACTGACCTTTTGCACTCCCTTGCCCGCCTGGCTACCTTGACTACTAAAAGATAATCGTGAAGTAGTTGGTGTCGTAGCTTCAGCCTCCTGCTTCAGCCGACAGGCCTTACCGTCTCACAAAAAGAGAATGTGTATGTAGGACATTGATAATCATTCACCTGGTAAATGTTTTCGGAGGAGATTGTAGATTGTCCTACAGATTGTGCAAGTCTGTTTCAAGCAGGCCGACGACTCGACTCGCTTTATCATTGTGGCTGAAATCACTCTCAACGTCGCCTCGGGCTGCCGGTGGGATGGGATTGCGTTTAGACGCATAGTCGAGAGAACTGTGGAATCTCTGTCACACACCAACACGCGTCTCCTTCTCTGCAGCTGCTCTAGTAGTTTTTCTCTTGGTGTGTGTCATATAGCTACACAGTGTCTGTGAAATATGTACTCCTGGGACATAAATGCAGGGTCAAAGGTCATTTGTGCCTTTTATTGCAGAGACTACTCCCTCTTGAACAAGTGTAAATGGATGTACAGTTTGTTTTTTTTTCTATGTGTGACAATGTGCATGTAACTAAGCCATGTAAAATATGTTCCAAGTGTAAATAATGTAAATACATATTTAAAGGATTCAATTTCCCTTGAGACAATTAAAAAAAAAATTAAAGCAAGAACCTTTTATTTCTGGTGTGAGTCATTGAAAACTAATATCACTGCATTCAAATTAGAGCTTAATAATGTAATCTATTGACTTTTTTTTTTTTTTTTAATCTATTGAGACATTCTATGGGAAACGTCCTACATGGGTCTGTATAAGGTTTTCACACATTATGATATGCCGCTGCTTTATGTGCCACATTTGTTTTCTACTGTATGTTTATTCATGCTATTAGCTATTTTAATCTCATAATTGATCAAGGTTAAACTTGAATGTAAACCAATTTCATTGCATGACCTGAAAGAAGTCGTTATCTTTCAACCGTGTTGATACCTTTCAAGGTATTCACTCTGAGCGGGTAACAACACTTAGGTCCTAATGTGTGGCACAAACACCAGAGCAGGTAAGAAAGAAACTGAGGCTTTTTTGCTTCGGCAGACAGACGAAGATTTTATTGAGCATTTCGAACGGGTAGACAAACAGGTTGTGTGAAATAACTCAGAGGAAAGAGTGGGCCTGTTTTTCATCCAGATACATTTTTATTCCTCTTCAGGAATAGAGATACAGACCCGAAACTCATACATCTTCATTTCCTTTGCAAACTCTGATCATTAACTTGTGTCGGGCTGCGCCTGTCCCAAACGCGATGGGAGACACGAGCACTGTGATGTACGATGACCATTAATGCCACGGGGGGACATTTGAAGTTGCTGGTCACAAGAAAATAAACATCCCCACAGAAACCTGGCAATGTTGCAGCTGTATGTCCTCCTATGATTGCATTTGAATGCCTCCGTCTGTTTCATTAGACTGCAGCGTTCCAGTAAGTCTGTTTGGCCTCACTGATGCATTAGTCTCTGTCCTATGGCATCCATCTCCTCATAGAAATCAATGTGAGATGCAACCAAATAGTCCTGAGACCACAGTAGACCAGAGTCTGCACCCATCCAGCTTACTGGTAAGTGAATTTAGCTCCCGAATCACTATATGAAAAGTAGTCTGATTAGACTATGATTAGAAATGGCATTGATGGTGTACAATTGGAGCTTAATTGATTTCCACATTTTCCACAGGCCTCCTCTCTACACTGCATGTTGGATTGATACAGTTTGGTGCATTTCAATGTCATTCTTTGATTTCTGTTATGGTCGTAGTTTTATCAAATCTTATATGAAAGTTGAGCTTGAGCAGGATGGAAAGCTCAAGAGCAGCTGTTAAAGTGTGAAAGGATGACTCCCACCGACTTTGTCTCAAACTGAGAAAGAATTGTGAATGCTGAATTTTCTCATGGTTTGCATGTTATATATTTTTACTGCTCTTCATAGGGAATAAGACAATGCGCACTTGTTGTTCTTATTGGATTATTTTAATTAGAGATAGCCTGTCCTTTTTTACATATGCAATAACTTGCATATTTGGCTTTGCACTCGAGCCTATTTTTGTTATGTTCTAAAGACTGTGTGCCAATAAAGTAATTAATACTTTAGAGCAGATGTTAAAGCAGTGAGCTTATAATTGGATGATGTAAAACTTGTGCTGAGTTAAACAGACAATTCTGAATTAATAATTTAGTCACCACTTTTTGTTATGTTAATTTCCCCAAAAGATTAAAAGAGAACAAAATGTCATTCTGGAAAGGCTTCCCCATATCTCCAGATTGTTCTCACTGTTGGTCCAAACCACATGGATGAATGGATCTAACGACTCTGTGTGGACGGATGTGGCTCACTGTAATGAATTCACAAATAAAACCTACCCTTGTGGTGCCCTTCAACTTTATCCATCCATCTTCTATTTCGTTTTTATCCTGTTCAGGCTCACATTGCTCTGGAGCCAATTCCAGCTATGTGGTCGAGGACAACTGGACAGATCGGAAGTCTGTCACAGGGCACCTAGGAGAAATTTAGGATCACCAAATTAACCTCACATGCATATTTTTGAACTGTTGAAGTAAACTGAGGTACCCGGCGAAAACCCACGCATATATATCACACATGCAACATAAAGCGCTTACCACTGCACCATTGTGTGTTCCTATTTTGGTGAATTTCAGCTAATTCGAAGCATCATCAGATAAGATAAGATAAAACTTTATTCATCCCACATGGGGAAGTTCAGTTATCACAGCAGCTCCACATTGCAAAAAGATATGAAAAAATAAGAAGTAAAGAATAATAAATATTACAATAAGTGAAGCATTCAGCTGCTATTAAGAGACAAAATTATTGCTCATGAATCAGTGGAGACCAAAACAGGAGCTGAAAATGAGTATAAATATTCAACTTCGGTCATATGGAAGTAAAGGGTTTGTACCAAATGCTACTATGAGCAAACAAGTGTGTCATTCACTTCAACCTGTGGGATGACATGACATTGTTTTCACACATTACAAAGAAAATAAGAAACTTAGTAAGTGTGGATAACACTTTTTAAAGGAAGATTACACAACACTGACACCCAAGCTGAATGATCTGTCGGTGAAAGCCACAGTAATGAACATTTAGCATATATGCCATACAATAAATTCATACAAACATGCATATTGAAAGACACAAAAATCTGTGGACATGGCTCTTGAACATTTGCTCAGGTTATCGTACCTCTTTAACTAAAACTAAAGGAAGCTCTGGACCTGTCAACAAATGTATGTCACATATTATCCAAGCCAATGAAGATGTAATTGAGCCGTATGTGGCTGCTGAACTAGATATGTTTGACACCCCTGATATGTTGATTGGATGATCCCACATATCATTTGTATGGGATGTAGAAACCATGGCAGTCATTACTCTTGGTGTGAATGACCGTGTATGGACATATGACGTAAAGCGAATTGAGACAGCTGAAGCAGTACAAATGTGTCACTCGTAAAATTAAATTTCCCATCCATGATGC
The DNA here is from genome assembly GCF_963383615.2 of Lipophrys pholis. Classification (NCBI taxonomy): domain Eukaryota; kingdom Metazoa; phylum Chordata; class Actinopteri; order Blenniiformes; family Blenniidae; genus Lipophrys; species Lipophrys pholis. The sequence goes on from NC_137637.1 coordinate 18,820,849, forward strand.
ACTGTTGATGTTGGTGAACAGTTTGTTTCCGCTGCTCTTCAGTAACCAGCCCAATCAAGGGTTGTGTATAGAGTTCATTTCAATTAAAACCTGAAATGTTGTAGGTGGTCATACGTTCAGTGAAATGAACTGAACTCAAGTTAATTGAACTGAATTCAATTAATTTATTATTATCACGTGTTCCAGTACAATGGAATTACCAGACGCTGTGAAAAGAGGAGAAAACACAACCCATTTATTCTGTATGGATGAATTCAAACTTCTCGATTCTGACTCAGAAAACTGCTGCTGTGTGGAACAATGGAAAAGTAAAATGTAATACACATTCCTAAAAAGCCTTCCCTCAGCTGACAAACCATTCAGACTTGAAGGTTTTTTTCTTAATTACTTTAGTCATTTCCTGAAATCTTGTGCAATTGTAGTTATGTAGTGGCCATAGGAATTGACAGAAATCCTCCATTAATAGTGTCAGAGGAAAGTGTTCTAGGTATTTTCCTTGACTGGTAAATACAGTTCCTGTCTGAGATAATGAGGCAGAGAAGCCGCATCACTGAAATGAGCCTGAATGTGGGAAAAAGAGTGATGTATGAGTTTTCACTGGAGGGAGAGAAGGTCTGCTGAGAGGACTGGCCATGGAATAAGAGCAGTCCTGTGGAGAAAGGCAATAAACGAGCAGCAGCAGACTTTTATTATTCTTAAATAATGGAAATGCAGTGGGTTGCAACACTGATGTGGCAATGAGGGAGGTAAACAGAAAACCTCTTCTTTGTATTACTTGAATAAAAGATCAAATGTACAGAGAACAGAAGCGGAAGAGTTTCTCACGGAGTGGTATGACCTTGAAAGATCTTTAGATGGAATGATCAACACATGTTACTTTATTTATCTGCATTAAAGCAAATGTACAGAATGAGAAAATAGCGGAAGATGTTTCGGCTGGAATGACATGCACTCCAAGTGGATTATAAAGCTGAGAAATGTAAACTTGACGTTTGAAGTTTCACAGAAACACAGCGGGCATTTGGGCAACCGCTGTACAAAGCCCTGGGACTATCAAGCGACACGTTCTAATCCCATTATGCACTCTCCCTTCCTTTTAGTCTTACACACACACACACACAAGCAGAAGTGCGCACACACACACACTCGCTACTAATCTTAACCACATCAGAGGGAAACAGAACCCTTCATGGAGTGTTCATTTCCTTTTCTAGAGTTTTGACAAGTTTTTTTTTCTCCAGATTTTCTATTGACACAGGCCTTAAACACATTCATGCAGGTATCAATGAAGTATGGTGACGTTAACTATAAAGTCAGTGACTCATCCGTTCCTTCTGTGAAATGTCAAGGACAGGAAGGACAATCTCTGTCACTCACCGAGAAACTTCCTACAGACCAGATCAAGTTTGTATAAAAGATAAAATGTCATTTCATTTTACAGGCTCAAAAGTAAGAAATAATATGGTTCCTGGAGTCTGTCCCCCGTCATTCCTATTGCTGATTGGTCTCTATTCATACTCTTGTAGTGTTTAGTTGCATTTATGTGTCCTGTCGGGTGTACATATGTTCTTCTACGCCGCGCTGCCCTGCACTTGTTGAAGAAGCTTATAAGACTTATGGAACATTTCTGAGAATCAGTCACTTTTCATTCGTGAAATTGGTGTTTCAAAAAGAAAGAAAAGAGGAAAGGCTACTTCTTACAAGCTTCCTGAATGATGAAAGTTGCACAGTCGGTGACGATAAAAGTGGCTCGGACGATTATTTACCACGCCAGTGATAGATTACCATAAAAGAGCCTGCATCTATTTTTGTTTGTTTATCTACATTTGTTTCAGTGTTATTTCAAGATAATTTTGAACTGATCAACTTTTTTTGGGGGGGAAATCACATCTCCAATGTATCACTACAATTATTCATCTATGAAATTATGTTTGTATCCTGTGTTGGCTCTAAATACTGAATACACTGTATTCACTCCTGTATCTGTTGCTTAAAAATGTCTGGATCTGATATATTTCTGTTCATTGCTGTTGTTAGATTACTCTTAAGAAAAAGTGACGACTGACTGGAAGGATGGATAGATGGATGGATAATTGATATGGTTCTAACCAGTTTGAACCTGCTTTCTTGTTATCTTATTGCAGTCCATAGCTCCTGGCTCTCACTTCTTCTTCTTCTTTGAGTCTTTTTCCTTTGGAAGCTCATTTTTTCCTCTCCATGGCAGGAAGTTGTAGGAAACCAGAGCTGTGAGCAGATATGTGCACATCCCAGTATATCCTCCAATTATGAGACACAGTGGCTGTGCCAGCACAAACAGACAGAAGACATTCATCGACGCCCGGTCATCCAGTTCCACACGATCGTCCTGGGAGGCTTTCAGCACTCCGAAGAAATAAATCAGGGCCACGGCGGGATACAAAGCCAGTTCTGCAGCTGCCATGCTGATGAATCTTTCCCACTCACTGGATTACCTTTAGAATCAACATGCAATACATTGGAAAGACATTTGTCGAATCCACTTAAACATTGCCTAAAGAATGACTTAGAAAGACACACTCACCAAGATTGGATTTTCACTCGGTCCCAGACAGAGATCTCTCTGAAATGGATCTGAGGGAAAACAGAAAAACAGACTTAGACCTTTGAGCCGTCATTACAATAGTCTTGTCAAACATTATCTCGCCGCTCGGCTCCTAATCAGGACAAGTCATTACCGTCGTAAGTCAAACTGGCGATTTAAGTCGGAAAAGTATTTCAAAGGATTCTGATCATTTATCCGTATGACATGTTTAAGAAATGCTATGAAGGATAACGTAAAAGATTAAGTAATATTCATTTTTCAGGTCATTATAAGATTCATGTACATGAACACCCGTTTGTAAATCTTTGATACTGCTGTCCTCACAGTAAAAACACAAAGAGACACACATTTACACCTGCAGGTATATTTGATTCAAGAACCCGGAGAAAAGTTGTACAGGAGAAAAACATGCAAAGGCCACACAGAAGCAGACTGGAATCCAACTGTGGATTGTCTTGCTATAAGATAAGAGTGCCCATTACTACAACATCACATTATACTTTTACTTTCTACTGTCTGACATTAGGCCTTTCAAACCCAGACAGGGAGAAGTGTTTCATGTACTGTTCAACATTGTTGGGAAATCGGCCTATTCAGTGTAAAGTACTATTCGATAAGATCAGTACTTTCATCAAATAGCTTAATTTGAATCCAAAATCCCTTCAGTTCTGTAATTCCTGGGTAGCCCAGTGGTGTAGCGGTTTGCTCTCACTTCATTGTTCACGTAGTTCGATGTCCAGTCCTGGAAGCCTTCCTGTATGGAGTTTGCATGTTACGACTGGATTATTGACTGTTTCTGACTAATGTGGTTGTGTGTGTTTTCCTCTCTGCATTTGCCCTGTGATGGACTGTTGACCTCTCCAGTGCAAATACTCCTCGTGATCACCTGATGCCACTCACCTTCAAGTTGGATAAAACGGTGTTAATGTATGAAAATGTAACTCCTAACCACAGCAATAGTGGAGTTTAAAGACTCCCATAAGAATAGCCTTTCCTAGAGGTCTTTGTCTAATCAATTTTAGATTGATATTCCGATTAATATTAGACTCAACCAGCTTTACAAATGGAAGAAACTTTTTTTTTTCTCACTTCTAATTTCAACACTCATTCAAATCTGTCACATTTTATGATACGGATTAATTCTCTTTAATGAGTTCTGGATCTCGTTGTTGGGGGCAGATATTTCTAACTGTGTGACCGGTAGGTTTACATTTTACTGAGGTCACCACTCTCCCCAGGTTTTTACTTTAAATAAAAGGTCTTGTGTGTGTCTCAAGTAACTGGTACTTTTTTTTTTTTAAAGATGATGATTCATTTACAGCATGTTTTTCTGTGCAGCAAATTAGACACGTGAACGAAAATATCAAACTGCTGCTCTAATTAGTCATTTTAATTGGAAAACTTTTAATGTTGTATTGATACAACCAAAGACCTCAAAAAGTACATAAATGAAGTGAAGAAGTAATTGTGCAGTCTTGTGTGACTTTGAGCAAACTGCTCTGTGGATGTTTTTCAAGTTTTCTGTGCAAACTTTGCCTTTTGGGAGCCTCGTCTTGCCCTTGGAGTAATTTCAGCTTTCAAAGTTTGTCACAACATATATTTATTAGTGGATAGCTACCCCTGCCTAACATATGCTTTACTGGTTGAAACAAAACCCAATAAATAAATAAAAAGTAAAGAAAAGGAATAGCACTTCCCCAGAAGGAGACAGTGGTGAACTTTCCCCACAGCAGAAAATCTGGTGCACCATTAAAACTTTTTGGGTAAGTAGCAGCTCAGAATGTGTGTTGAAGTTCTGAATTTATTCCAGGGCCTGTGTATGCATGGGAGTACTGCTCTGTAAAAGTGCAGTTCTTCTTTTTTCTTATTTCGCTCATGGCTTTAATGCAGCATTGACTTTTTTTTTTTTTTTTTTTGAATCCCTACTGCTGGAGCCCAGGGGGAGCGTCGGGCCGTTAGCCAGCCAATCACCCACCCAGGCTGCATGGTGGCTCTCCATGAATACTGCATATGTGACCCTGTCCTTGTGTTTGTTAGTCAATCTCAGTGCAATCACTCATAAAAGGTTTCTTTGTGGTGTTTGCCACCTTGGGAGGGGTTTGATTCTGGATTATACCACTGGGCAACAGTGCGGGATCACACAGTGGGAGAGAACATGTGGCCCTTTTGAACTTTTATCAAATAGGCCTACTTCTCCATGGGGGACTAGTGAGGCACACATTTGTTTCTTGCAGAGAGAAGCACAAAGCCTGAACAGCCAGTTTAAACCCAGTGCAATCATAAATCAGAGGCTGTTGGTGTTGACTTAAGCTGCATCAAATTGCTGTTGCTGTAATAGTTTTAAAATACACTATGAGTGTTGCGGCAGAAGAAAGCCGGCGCCCAGGATCTCTGACGGAGCAGAATGAGGAGAAATGCCATGTTAAATAGGAATGCTGTTATTAGCGGAAGACGGGCATTAGCAAAACGATTTCAAGACACAATCAATTTGAATAATGTGAAATGTTGCAAGCAATTCAACCGCTTTAAAGTTAAAAAAAAAGAAAAAAGAAATAAATCTTTACTTTCCAGACTGACCTTCTGAGGCAATCTGGAACTGACATGGTATTTATGTGCTTTTAGGTATACGTTCATGATCATTTTGTGTAATTACACTATGATCAAATAATTGTATTCCTCTACTTTGTTACATATTTTAATTAACATTTAATTAAATGATCCTCCTTTAGTTAGTTGGGTTGCCTTCATTTGTTCTCACTCATTAAAGTTTTGTTTGTCTTGTGGTAATCGTCACCTGCATGACCAGATGTCATGAAAATAGTTTGATTGATTAATGTTTGCAGGTGTTTTGTAACAGAAGTTAAGCATTCAGTTTTTAAGACCGCTTGTAAAAAGCAACAGTAAACTGAGTTTAGAATAGTACAAAAATATCCTTATTTTCAAGGTTACAGGAAAATAAATACACTTAACTATTGTGTTGTAAGAGAACTTCATTTGCTTGACAGGGCATTTGTTTTTTTTTTTGCATAATTGCTTCCAGAAAGACGATATTTTTGGCCAGCGTGACGCATGTAAGAATAAACACAGTAATTAGTGCTCTGAAAAACGTCAGGAAGCCAAGAGAAAAGAACGGAAAAGGAAGGGAAGGGTCATTTCATTCCCCTATGGTATTATTAATGTCACAAAGCAATGACCACCTCCTTGCGCATTGCAGTTGGACTGCAATACCATGTTAAAGAGATATTCGATATTTTAATGATCTTTCCTATTGATCACTTCAGTCATATCAAAATGTTCAGGAGTAAATGTGGCCAATATATTTTTCTGATAAAATTCCTCCAATGTGTATCATGCTGTTTCAGAATAATCCAAAATTGTATTTGTTCATACCAAAAAATGTATGCCAGTGTTTGTCATGTCATATTGAAAACAGCCATTGTGAGGTGTTAGTGAGTTTTATTTACTTGTATGTTTATCTTTGTCTCACAACCTGTTGTGTACTGAATTATGTAGCTGATAAGATAATTCTATATTCTTTGGGTGTGGCTGACACAATTGATAAATGTGCTACAAAATCTATATAGTTGTAAAATGTATACATATACTATTTGTGTGTCACCATGACGGAAATAGATGGTTTTAACCCTCTGAGGACCATCCTCCCCGATTATGGAGGGTATGTACTGTATTTTTGCTAACCCAGTACTCCATAGGTTTTCATATTTTTCACTATAGGCATATTATGCCCCGTTTAAATGCTTGCTTTCTCTACAAGTTAATTTTATGATTAAAAATACACCTCCTGTAGTAAAACGGAATGATACAGTGTAAAAGGCAAATCAGTAATCTAGCATTTCCTACATTTTCTCCACTTCTGTGGGTCCAATACAACATTGGAGTTGTTGTATTGTATAATAATCCACCAAACAAGAACATCACAACCTACTGTATTATCCATCTCGTACTTTAGCTTTGGCATTTGGGTTTGTATATTCACAGAAAATCTACTTAAAATAGTTCCCTCATTGTACAATTTATTGAGAGGTCAAAGCAGAGGGCGGGATAGAAATAGGAACTGGTTGGAAGGGAATTTATTGTTTTAGTGCAAGTTTGTTGGAAAATACTGTTATAAGTAAAACATGGCCCATTGCACACTTGGATTTCTGATATGGGGTTGCTTACTCAAGGGAACAGATTGATGTTAAAGTCCTCTTCTTCCCATTTCCTGCATTGTTTTGTCCTCTGGCCCTGAGCCTGGCAACCCACTCTAAGAACATCTGCAACAAGACACTCACCCACACCAGCCAGCCATTCTTTGGAATATATGAATCATCCTGGCACGGGTGGGGTGTGTGTTTAGACGTGTGTACCTCTTTATCTGTGTTTGGAGGCTGTTAGTGGCTTTTAAGGAAATAATTTGTGCACATTGGTGCTAAAAAATAAGTGTGTGCGTGTGTGTGCGTGTGTGTGTGTGCGTGCGTGCGTGTGCGTGTGCGTGTGCGTGTGTGTGTGTGTGTGTGTGTGTGTGTGTGTGTGTGTGTGTGTGTGTGTGTGTGTGTGTGTGTGTGTGTGTGTGTGTGTGTGTGTGTGTGTGTGTGTGTGTGTGTGTGTGTTCCTGATCCTGAACTGGAGAGCTGTGTGGGCAGAAGCGTTCTGTGCCGGTGTAAATTGATTTCCAGAATCCAGACACTAGGTGCTCCATGCAGGGAAGAGCTGTGTGCTTCTGCACCCATTTATGAAAGCAGCAACAAAAATGGTTTATGGCAGCATGTGTCTCTGTGTTGTGTGATTTGTGTGCTTGAGAGTGAGCAAGCAGACAGAAACGGCACAAAGACATGAAGAATTAGGGCGTTTCTGCTTCCACAGTGGCAGAAAAAATGACAACTGCAGTTTTCCAAGTTGGTACGGAGTGTTTTCTGTCCTGATACAACCACTAATCTATGGGTGGCAGCTGGTTATTTGTTTATTCATGACCACTAGTGTTAATGTGCGTTTCATATATGTGTGTCAGCTCTTTGTTTATTTATGAGAAGAGACAAAAATGTCAGAAAAAGTGAGACACAAGGACACAGGCAAACGCACGCGCGCCCACACAAACACACAAACACACACTGCATTTAGGAACTGTCGTCACCCCAAAATGACAAACCCATCACTTTCTTACTTTCTTGCTTCCTTGGCAGCCGAGTGAACTTGTTTAGCATATTTATCACATTGTGGTTTGCAGGGCAACTTTTACCTGCACACTATGGGGAAATGATGGATGGCAAACATTAAATCTTTACGTAATTCCCTTGCTGTAATTAATATAGATTTTTGAATCAGCCAGTATAAACACATTTTAATTGGTTTTGCGATTCATAAAATGCCATCCACATGCCTACTTCATCACAGAAACTACATAACAGAAACTGTTGCTGTTGTGATGCTTTTAAAACTTTACCTCCAAGTCCAAGTTCATGTGGGTGTCACACCTTTGGCTGGATGTACAACTATGGCTCAGGAAGCACTCGGGGCTACAGAGCCATCTGAGTTCATGTAGTATTTCTTCACCCTGGAGTTAACGTTTGCTCAGGGAGCTGTCCAGATGCTGTGGTGCTGAACTTTTTTCATCCAACTTTGATGCTCTTGTATAGTGGATATTGAGTGTTAACTGATGTTAGCCTATCTTCACAGGAGAGGCTTTCATATGTGAGGCAATACTCGGACTACTGCCTACCTACATTTGTAGCTTAATTGTACGAAGATGAGCTGATCCTTATTCTTTTTTTCCAGATTATTTGTTGATTTCTCTTCTATAAGTGTTAAACAGAATAAAAGATCACTCTTTCAGTCAGATCAGCTTAGAATGTGTTGCACCTATGCTTCACACTTCTTATAATATAAAAAGAAAACTACAGTATTTGCCTCTTTGACACCAATGGCCTACAAGCACTGACTAGAATACAGGTGCAAATTATAGTAATTTTCAGTAGTTTTCAAACATATTTATTCATATTTATCCCACTTTTCTGTGAATAACACCATTGTAGCATACATCACACCATATCAAATGTAGACTGTATAATCCTTATAGATCTTCATGAATTATTTAACTCACTTAGACACATTGTAATGTTAAATGATGTGTGAAATGTGTGTGACGTTGGCCAACTTTTTTTTTTATATCAAATACAGTAACATTATTGTTATTTTTTTCTGACTTTAAAAAGGCCACAAAAACAATAATAAAAAAATTCTTGCAGATTAAACAATATAACCACGCTTTTGAAGAATATTTTAACAGTGCCATTTTAAAAGTTAAGGGACTTAAGGAATAACTGTAATAAATCTAGATTTACAGTGAAGAGATCAGATCAGTGTCTCAAAAGCCGAAATAATGATCTGATTGTTTAATCCTAAAGGTTTCAAATACCTCTGCATACGATTTTTTTCCCCTTATGCTTGAGTTATAGTCTGTAATGGTACTCAGAGTGCATTCAAACATCCGAGACACACACTTGCACAGACGTCCAGTACACAGGATGTTGCAGGGTGACAGCGGCGGCACAGGGCTATGGGCAGGGTTGCCAGCACCGGAGTGCAAATCCGAGTGGGAGGAGGATGGGTGTGTTTAAGTGTATCTAGTCTCCTTTTCACAAGCTGAGTAGTGAGCACTGACTGAAGACAAAAGCAGAGAGCACTCCACCTCTCCATGTGATGTGCAGCAGGTTGGTGAGGGCGCAGCAGTAAGCTCAGATAGTCTTTTTTTTTCCCCCCATCATTTTTCTCTTTTTTTTTTGCGGTATGTAAGAGAAATATTCTCGCTACATGGAGAGTTAACCAAGTGCGTCTTTGCTTTTTTTTTTTTGCGGGTCTTCACTCACTCAGTGCTCCATCCCCCTTCGTCTTCTCCAGCTTCAACATTTGTGAAGTGGCAGCGTCCCCCGGTCGGACCGGAGGCCGGCTGGTCTCTGATCTGGTCTCAGGAGTCACCGCAAACACGACGCGCTCCGTCGGGTCCAGGCTGTGCGCCTCCCGGATCACCCCCGAGCCGCCCCGGTCTCTCGCCATGGAGATGATGGAGGGAGACGTTATGGACAAGCTGGAGGACATGTCATCGGTGTACGACTTCGACCCAATTACCGGCAACATCCCCGCCACCAAAGTAGAGATCACCGTCTCCTGCAGGTGAGCCGATGCGTCCGCGGAGCGCGCGGAGCGCAGACCCGACTGTCCGCGAAGTTCAGTGTTCAGAGTCCTGGTTGAAAAGTTATGAATGCGCCCCACTCTTTCGATCGAACATAGCCAGGAATGTACAATTATTTTTGCATGAATGGCGACAACTTATCCAGTATCCCGGTAAAAAAGGAAATGCGCATTCGGCTGCAGATGGGGACGTGCAGGGCACGTGCCAACAGTTCCCTGGCGGTTCGGTTTAGAAGTGACAGGGAAGTTGTTAAAATCTTCACCAATACCAGCTTTTGCTCAAAGCTGTTCCTGATACACGGTCGATGCCTGGAGTGAATCGCCTTCAATTTGAATCTTTTTTTAGACTTGTAACAGGAACATGCGAGTATTCTAGATGAGCTGTTTCACGATATCACAAAGACACATTAAGGTGGGAACTTTAGTTGAGAAAAACTGTTGTGAAGAAAATTGAATAACAATATGACATAACAGGCTTTTGAACAGTACAGTGCTTATTAGTCACTTTCATTGATGTTCCATCTTTTCAAGAAGAAGCCTCTTTTATACCCAGTGTAACCTCTGGCTGCTTTCAGCACCAACACAACACTGGAAGCCTCATCAAATTGTCTCCTTGAAGTACTGCTGCATGTAAAAGATTCAAAGGTTTCCATCATATTTACATACATGTGACTCTGATTCCTACAACACAATAACAGTACCTCTGGCCTTGAGCTTACCCCCCCTCTCCTTTTTAGTGTTTCACTAAGGTGTTTCCTCTGCAGAGAGTATCTCAAGAAAGAAAATTCCACCTCCACCCAATCACTCTGCCCACAGAGCATACTCAGTGAGAAGAGACAGTCACTCCTCTTCCCATTAGGAGACACTTTAAAGTCAAGGCTTTCAATGCCTTTCACCTCCTAGTCAGTGCTGGCATGTGTGAACACACACACACACACACACACACACACACACACACACACACACACACACACACACACACACACACACACACACACACACACACACACACACACACGCATGCATGCATGCTTCTGCTCTTTGATGCAGGGTTTTAGGTTGGTGAGCCATCCAAGCAGAGTGAGTTTGAGCTATAACAAGCTGTGCGTGCATTATTGATGGGGTTTCTGACGTTCACAGAAGCTCGCTGCTGCATCTTCCAACCCCCTCCAGAAATTTACTGAATGAAGAACAGTGGTGTCCGATGGTAGAGAACCAGTTTAGATGGAGAGAGGATGGCTGGAGCAGTGCCTGTGTATACTAACCAAAGCCCCGTGTGGTCCTAGATTATGTGTTTTTCCACCTCTAAACATGAGGCGACTGTATTACTGATGCGCAATTAAGCACCATTCAGGTAAATGATGAGTCCCATTCTGACAGCCCCCTGCATTTATGCAAATGATTTCTCTGATAATGTGGATGTGTGCAATCTCTGCTGAACTGTGTTGGAGAAGGGAGAGAGAAAAGACAGTGTGGTGTTGTAGAATCCTCCTCGCACAAAGAAGAGGAGTTTGGGGAAATGGAATCATTTGGCAAGTGGGGAGGGCTGAGTTTTTTTTTTTTTCCCCTTCTTCTCCCGCTTCATTGCCGCCTTGTTTGTGTGCAAGAAAACGAAAGCCAGAAATGCTACAGTTTTGTTTCTTTCTAAACAGCATTTGATGAATCTAAAATCTGTGTATACCCATCTTATAATGAATCACTAATGGCGAGGTACTCTCCTGATAAAGCAGAAGAAATCAACAGTTACATGTGAGTGTCACAGTCAAGCACATGTGTTAACAGTTCAATGCCACACTAATCCTCCAAATCCTTTGTGCAGATGTTGTGTGAGTCAGATTCCTATTCAAGATAAGCACTTCCCTTTTGGATCTTCTTTGCAATTCTCCTTTTGTCATCATGCACTTGTGCCCTTTACAACCCAACCATGATGATAGCTGTTCTCTAGGGGGCTAATACCCCTTATTACAATCTACACCCCCTGCCTTTGACAACATGTAATTATCAGGACGAGTGACAAACAGTGTTGGGTTGCCCCCCCCCCCCCCCCAAAAAAGGAAAAAATATACGGGTGGGGTTGGTAGGAGCTGTTTGTCTTTCATTTTTGGAGGAGAGAATAATAAAAGATCTGGTGCCAGGAATTTGCCAAAAGTGTTTCACCAATAGTGAGTCTACATGACTGATCTGCCATTTTTACCTCCAAATGCAATAAGTCAAGACATTTTTTATTCTTTTGAAGATCTCCCTAACCCACCACAAATGGTTTTGGTTTCCTGACATCATCAACATGTAAGATATGTGTCCTTGGGTTATGTCTCTCGCCGTGTTCGTATTTCTCACAATGCTCAATGTGTTATTTCCAGTGCATTTGTGTCATGGAAAAAAAAGTAGGCCTTCAGGAGCTGTGTCAGACATAGAAAACTAGTGTAGACAGCTTGGCACTCGACAAGGAAGCTATTTGAGACAAAGCCCGTCCTGTGGTTTCTATTAACACTCTTTACATTTCCACAGGACTTGTCAGTCAGTGGTTTCTGATAACAAATAATTTGAAATTGGCATTTGAACAGGAAAGCCTCCTACAAATACAAAGCCGAGCGATAGTCCTCAATTCAGCTCAATGTTTATCTGCCCCACTGCCATTTACATGCAAGCCAGCGCCTGTTGTTTCTGCTCGACCATCTTACTGCTCAGTCAATTCAGTGATATAAAAAGGTACTCATCACTGTAATATGGTCCATAACCCTTTATCAGTCTCTCCAGTCAGCTGAAGAGAGACTGTGTGACTTGTGTATAGAAGGTCTGTTAATGGAAGGAGATCTAAATGATGAGTGTCACACTGAAAAGTAATGAGCTCACCAAGCATGGCTTATTAACCGCTTACATGAGTTTCACTTTTCTTCTAAATGGATAAATGAATATCTGAAAATTTGTGTAGATTAAAGTTGCTCACATCAACTGAAGGCATTCTAGAATCCCCCAAAACTCAACTGAACATATCAGTGAAAAATGGTGGTAAACAAATGCTTGGGACACAATGAAAAAACACACACAGATCAATCAATATAAAATAAGTCATTTAACGTTTTCTTTTTTATATGAGTTGATGAAACTTGAAAAATACGCAAAATTATATTTCATTTAGAGGTTAGAGGACTCATTGGGAATTCACCCAGCACTGTTGGACTAGTTAAATGATGATAAACATGTCTGGGTGTTTGGTATTTGCTTTTTAGAAAATAAAAAACATTCTTGGTTCGTGACTCAGATGATGAAACAGCAAAAGATGAAAAGCGTGAACTGCGACGAGGCTCCACCATGCAATCCAGATCAACATTTTCTGACTGTGGAAAAACAATTAATCGTGACCAGAATTATTAATAGCATGATCTGGGTTTGAGAATCATAAATATCTGTGTGGACTTGTTTGGAGTCTTATGTGTGCAGTGTTGTGGAACGAGGATGGCTTTCAATTGTGAGTAGTTTTTACTTACCAGATGACATCCTACAGAAGCGGTGAAGACCTAAAAAGGAGGAGGTAGGTTGCTCTCGTCATCTCAGAGAACTTCCTACTCCTGTTGTGTGGGTTTTTCTTTTTGTCACACTCTTCTTTGTCTCATTATTTTAACTCCACACTGACTCAAGAGACTGAGATCAGGACCCTGCTGGGAACACATCTGCTGAGCTCTTTATCACTGTTGTTGCAGGTTTGGGGTCATTGTCAGCCCACAGAGGGAAGTTGGATTGTGGATGTTGCATCATGGATAAAAGCCTAAATACACAAAGTGTTTGAAACATTTTCACACTGAGAAGTTGATGTTGGCCAGAGTGAGGTGTGACTGTCAATGAGCACCGGCTCAAAGCTCACATTGACTGAACACAGAGCAGAGACCCAATTAAGCCATTAATGGATTGCCCTTTTCTTGAGAGTGACACCTAATCTAAGGTCTGTGATAAGGTGAAGATAGATCTTGTGGCTGTTGTTGTACTTTAATTGGTTGCTTGAGGTTGACATGAGTCTGTTCTAGTAGTTTGAGAACATGTGTGATATCACAGCTTGCTACCTGCGTGCCGCCGATGCTGCTGCTATTAAATCCTGTTAAATGTCGGGATGGTCGGCATTTGCAAAGAGATTCATGTTAATGAGCAGCCAAGTTTCAGCATTTGCTTGCTTCCTTTATGGATCTGGGACAGATATGAAAGCTTCTCACACTGTGTGGAAATCCCCGAGGGAGATCCAACACCACTGCTTATCATCACTCAGATTTTTTTTTTTTTTTTGCACTTTCCCCATCACATCTCCCTAGGTTAAAACATCCTGGGTGTGAATATGCACTGTACCAAAAGCTTCACTGGAGCTTATTAGCCATATGTAGAATGATATGTATAATATATGAGCTCTGGCTTTTCAAATCACAACATAATTATTTTGCAGATGACTCTCCACCACAAACAGAAGTAAGATAAACCCCATTCTGTTCTCCTCTCTGTGTCTCAAACGCACGCACACGCTGTAATTTTGTAGCGCGACTGGGCACACAGCCTGGTGTCACACAGCCTAACTGACTTTAGCTTGTTAGGGAAAATGAGGAGTGGAGCGAGGTAGGGAGGGGAAAATGTGGATGGCGACGAAGCAGATAAACAAAGGCAGGCCGATATGAGAGACATATTGAGATGGGTATGCTCATCTCTGCACGCTGACTGGAAGGCAAGTTAAGAGAAGTCATTAAGAAATGCAAATACGCGGTTAGAGACAGTGATAGCAATGTTACATTTTTGCTCCTATCAGGTGATTTCTTTTTTTTCATATCACTAAAACACACAAGAGCTGCAGTTGAGAGTTCGTAATTAATGTGAACCAGCATTTCACTGGAATCTGAGCAAATGCAGGAAATAAGAGGAAAGAAGAATAATGACCTTTACTATAAAATCTAATGGCATCCAGGTATCCCACACAGCTTAGAACCTGAGGGGGCTGCAAGTTTAGGTTGTGAATTTAACATTAATGTATCATCCACTTTTCAAGTCGGTATGATGAAACTGCAAGTAATTTGTTGCATATTTGTATATTTGAAAGAAATAATAATCAGTCATCAGGCATTGTGTCTGAGCCAGACGGTATTTCGTTTATTTTAGCTCTGTTTGCTTTAAAAGCCGCCCCCCACCCCCACCCCCACCAATAATTCACCTGCGAGGCACTGAACTGTTTTTAGCACGGACAGCCAAATAACAGTTTATCTCAGTGAGTGATGACCCTTTTCATGCTGTCAGAGATTTTCACAGTCATCCAATAACACTGTTATCACTAAAATATCAATTACAGCTTCTTCTTTCTGAACCAACCAGCAACAAAAATGACAGGAAAATTATTATTGCAAACACAAGCTGCTCACAGTGAAACACAGAAGCATGCTTTGGTTAAGGTATTTCAGTGTCTGTATCCAATTAAATAAGAGAATAGTTTTAATTCTTGATTTTACTGTGAATGGCACAATAATTGAATGATTTTCATTAAACACCCTGAACTGTAGAAATAAAGGTGAATATAAGTGGCAAAATCTTTCCTAACTCTGCTGTTACAGTAAAACGTGTTATGGCAGAGGACTACTTTGGCCTTTTACGTGAATATTGTTCAACAACAGTACTTTTATTTTGTAATTAAGCAAACTTTAGGTAACGTCACAATAGTTGTGCTTGATTACAAAATGTCATGATTGAGGTTTTTTTTTTTTTTAACAGTCTTTCCCGTAATTTGTACTTTACTTTTCTTTTGTATGGTATGAAACAAAAGTCACATTATAACAGAAACAAACAAATGAAATGAGGCATCGGCGGACCAGCAGCTCCTCTGATCTCTGTGATGAAATGACTAAATTTGTCTGTTGAGTCTGGTGACTTTGAAGAGAGAAAAAAATGAATTACATGCTTTAGTTTCTTGTCAGACAGCCGTGAGGTGTAAAGCAATAAAAATATTTCAAGTACAGTATAAATTTAAAGTAATACAGTGTCTATTCAGGAGCTTCTGTTTTTTTTTTTCTTTTACAGTGTTTGCCTCAGGAAATCATTGTAACTTGCAATGTATCCTTGGCCAGTTTATGAGCTGGATGCCCTTCATGAAGTAACTGGGATTTAGAGCTTAGTTTAAATTGAAGTCCAAGACTCACCCCAAAGTGCAGGTTATTTAAAAAAAATCTTAAAACCTAATCGCTCAATAACTTAAAACCTGTTTACATTGACCACACTGCTTTTCCATGCTGTGGACATGCTGAGCACAATCTCCTGCACATAATACACTGACAATCCACTGTCAGTGAAAACGAGACCTCAGATTATTGAAAATGTTTCTTTCTCTTTCAATGGTCCCATCACATCAGCTTATTTAATGGATTTTGTACTAATGCAATAATCAACTCAACGTAATAAAAGGAACCAATTACAGATGCTGCTTCTTACCTTTGGTCCCTAAACCAATTGTTTTTCAGGTAAAGGTTTGAGAATCAACTGAACAGTTGCTTTGGTTGAGATCAATCATTTCCACAAACATTAATGTTTGGTGGTTGTGTTCATTGCACCATTCAGTTAATTTACAAGTAGAGGAAACTAACAAAAGCAAAAAGGGGGAATTTACTTGTTTACCAGTTAAGGTTTTGAGAGAAGACCCAATATACAGATACGAAGCCAGAAACTAAAAGCAATCTTTAATGATGTGCAAATTCAAGAACGAAATGGCCAAAAGACAAAATATGAAGAATTACATACGCAGGCATGCACGCACACACACAATTCAATTCAATTCAATTCAATTCAATTCAATTCAATTTTATTTGTAAAGCGCTAAATCACATCAACAAACATCTCAAAGCGCTCTTACAATGATAGAGTACAACAGGACCCAACTAAACCCTTCCAAAGCAAGCAGGTGTAACAAGCAACAGTGGCCAGGAAAAACTCCCTCGCATGGAGAGAAGTTCAAGAACTCCCTCTTCAGGAAGAAACCGTGGGGCGGACCCTAGACTCTGGAAGGACGGCCATCCGCCTTGACCGGTTGGGGGGAGAAGTACATGGGATAGGACAGGGAGAGAGAGGAAAAGAAGAGGGAGAGAGAGAGTGGCAGACAGGCCAGATAAGTACAAATACTAAGAAAAGTCTATGATGAGCGTTGGTCTGATGATGAGCCAATCTCAGTCTGGAGTTTAAGGGCCGTGCCGTTGCGGTGGGGTCCCGGTGCTGTGGGGGGGGTCGGGTAGTAGGACCGTCGTAACTCCACTCTGAGTCTTGGGTCTGATCCCCTGGATCCTGCTCTCCTCCTGTCAGGGATAAAAAAGACGGCGGCAGTGTCTGGTGTCTACAGTAATGTTGTTACACAGAGAGAAAGAAAGAAAGACAAGAAACAGAACCTCCAAATGTAGAGTTCCTCCCTTTAACGGGAGAGAAAAAAAATCCCCTCAGCAGTCTAGGCCTATAGCAGCTCAACTTAGTGCTCCTATTTTATTCCTATTTTATTCCTAAGGATAAGCTTTATCAAATAGGAATGTTTTTAGTCTACTCTTAAATAAACTAATGGTGTCGGCCTTTCGGACCGAGGCTGGTAGTTGATTCCAGAGTAAAGGAGCCATATGGCTGAAACTCCTGCCTCCTGTTTTACTTTTATGGACTTTAGGGATTACCAACAGTCCTGCATCCTCAGAGCGAAGGGCTCGTGGAGGGTGATAAACTTCTAGAAGTTTCTCGATATAGGACGGAGCCTTCTGATGAAGAGTTTTATATGTGATCAGAAGGATCTTGAATTCTATTCTAGATTTAATTGGAAGCCAGTGTAAGGATGCTAAGACTGGGGAGATGTGCTCTCTTCTTCCAGTTCTGGTTAGTAAACGTGCAGCAGCGTTCTGCACTAGCTGTAAGGTCCTAACAGAGGAGTTTGGACATCCTGACATTAGGGAGTTACAATAATCTAATCTTGAAGTCACAAAGGCATGAATAATTTTTTCTGCATCTTTGAAGGACAAGAAGTTTCTAATTTTTGCAATATTCCTTAGATGGAAGAAGGCTGTCCTGGAGACATGTTTAACATGGGAAATAAAGGACAGATCCTGATCAAAAATAACACCCAGGTTCCTAATATCACTGTTAGAGGTTAAGGTAATATTATCTAACCTAATCAGACTGTCTGAAAAGTTATCCCTGAGCTTTTTAGGACCTAGGATTAGAACCTCAGTCTTGGATGTGTTGAGCATTAAGAAGTTGATAGACATCCAGGACTTAACGTCCCTGAGGCAGGACTCTAGTTTAACAAGTTGGTCGGCCTGATTGGCTTTAATTGATAAATATAGCTGAGTATCATCTGCATAACAATGAAAGTTAATGCTGTGTTTCCTAATTATATTTCCGAGTGGTAACATATAGAGATTAAACAATATCGGTCCGAGGACGGAGCCTTGTGGTACTCCACACCGGACCCGTTCATGCATTGAAGATTTGTTATTTACATGAACAAATTGAAAGCGGTCAGATAAATATGATTTAAACCAGTTTAAGGCTAAGTTTTTAATGCCGACGGCATCTTCTAATCTCCTTAAAAGTATATTATGATCGACAGTATCAAATGCGGCACTAAGGTCCAGAAGAACTAAAACCGATAGAAGACCTCTATCTGAGGCCGTTAGAAGGTCATTAGTAACTTTTAGCAGTGCAGTCTCTGTACTGTGGTTCATTCTGAAGCCGGACTGAAGGTCCTCTAACAGATTATTCTCCTGCAGATAATCCTGGAGTTGTTTAGCCACTACTTTCTCCAGAACCTTTGACAGGAAAGGAAGGTTGGAGATGGGCCTGTAGTTTGACACACGCACACACGCACACACGCAGGCAAGGAGAAAATGAGGCATAGCAGACGACCATCAAGAGTAATCAGGAGAGGTTATGGAGCACAGAGATGAGTGGAGGTAAGGTGTACATGAAACCAGATATAAACGTCTTCTTGATATGAATCAAAATAACATGAAACATAAGGAAATTGGGAAAGAAGGTTCAGAAAATAAACAAAAAAGGCAAATTATAATCAGAAAAGTCTATAAAATTGTGAAACAAGGTTGAAATGCTATGTGATAAATGTATCTTACAGTATATATATATATATACACATGAACATAATAATCCCCCCCTCAGATAATAGCCACTTCCTGAAGCCTTGTGCAACCAAAGGTAGCAGCACTCTACCTCTAGATTATAACCACGGGCTGTTCACACTGCACTCCGTTTTGTTTAATGAAAATCGTTCAGTAAAGCCACGGGAATCCTCGGACCATACTTTATACAGTCAATTTTTACTGCAGCAGTCCTCACGAGAGAGAGAACTTGTGCTCCTTGGCTTTTCTGTAAGTTGCATTCTGTGTAAGCTTGAGATGAGTTATCACAGAGGAGGAGCACTCCTAATACCTGCAGCACTGATGAGACTTCCTCCTCCTCCTCCTCCTCCTCCTCCAGCTGTTTCCCACTCGAAGGGAACATTACAATAAATCTGATGATGGTAGCTCACAACCTTTCTGGTCATGTGTTGCAGGTAGAAAGTGGAAAGCAGTGTTACGGTTGTTCTGCCACAGCAACATGGTTCATTTCACAGTCAAACAGGACTTGAAACATGTTTGCTTATTTCACTTGTGTCCACCACACTGCATTGAGTCACAGATAAAAAAAAAAAGCATATTGTATTTCACATGCTGGTCAGGTGTGAGAGGCACTCTTTTCCTGACCTGACAGAACCAATCAATTATTTCCTTTTACATAGTTATCAACACAGTGAATGGGTGCTTTTCAGACAGCAAACTATCTCCTCTGGTTCAATATGCTCTTATGTGCCCTTTTAAAATTTCCTGTTTCCACGTCCTTGTGTAACTGATGGACAGACTGTGACTAATGCTTTCCCTGGGTCAATGAAAAGGACAGTGGGCATATTGAAGAGATAAAAGGTGCACATGTAAAGGGCTGCTTTCGAAATAATAAAAACGCGTTGTCAATTAACTTTGTTCAAAAAAAGTGTTTTGTCTTTATTCTTTCACCACGGTGATATTATAAAGATGCTGATTCTAATCTGTCACTCGTCACCCTACACTCAATAATCCCCTCCAGTCCTGACAGCAGCACTGTTCAGTTGTCAGCGTCTTCACAGAGCGATGCCTATAATCAGCTCTGGCAGCTCTGCTACTGAGAATTAACCGTCTCATTGCTGGAGCCGCCATATTTCCCCGTCCTGCATGCTCTCGCATCAAGCTTGCATCCCGCAGCTCTCATTCCTGGGTGAAAGAATCTCCTCAAGCCCGAGTCAGGTCTGGAGTACGGACGACAGCCGCTGAACATAAGCGACGATAAGTCCAGAGGAAGAAGGGTAACACTCTGTGCCAGTGTTAATGATGGTTCACTGTCATGCTGGCTTTAGTGGCTGAGAGGCTGAAACTAGGCTTTGATCTGTGCTCTCTGGCAGACGGGGATCGTCGGTCTGCTGGCGGCAGCAGCAAAGTCATGCAGGAGACAAAGTCAAATTTATAGGTGAAGGACTGGAGAAATTAGCAATAACTAAAATCTAAACACGGTTACTGCTGGTTGTAAATGCCTATAAGACCATAACCCAAAAATATGTTGGAAGGGTGACATGAATTTCACATTTAGTGGAGTAAATAGGGTTGTGACCTCAGCTTGGAGCTTAGAGGCATGAAATGCGACTCTCCCTGCCCTCAGATTACCTGAGCTGGCAGCCAATTACAGTTTTATCGGCAAATACTAAAACATTTTGGGTGCAAAAACTTCCGAAAATCCTCCCTAGTCCCCCAAAACCAAAGTTATTGGCTCACCTGATTCCCCGACAGAAAACCCTTTCATTTATATTTTCTACTTTTCACATCACAGCTCCCTAGGTTTTAACATAAGTTTATGTGGCTGCAATGTGGAAATGAACGAATCAATCAATCAATCAATCAATCAATCAATCAATCAATCGATCAATCAATCAATCAATCAATCAATCAATGTTATTTTTTATTGCCCTTCTAGTCTAATCAAAACAGTGTACACTGTACATATCAAAGATAAAGAAATGAGTAAACAGAAATTCAGGTAAAAAGGGACCGTATTTAAAAGTCTTATAAAAAAGGAAGGTGTTTTAAAAACACGCTCGTTCTCTGCAGCCCCCAAGGCTGTTTCTTAAAAGTGGTGCGTAGTGCTGGAATGCAGCCTCGCGTAAGTTTTTGCAATAACAGTGAGAAAAAGGCCGGCGCCGGAGTACCCGAGGGTTTGTGATGGTTTATTAGATAAAAGTAAATCTGTGAAATAAGAAGGCGAATGACTACCAGGACTTTTATAAACCATTGAAAGAACTTTAAAATTGATCTTGAAAGACACGGGGAGCCAATGCAATGCCTTCAATAAAGTAATTATTACTATTTCCAATTTTTGGAATGTTGGCTGCAACCACTTTGCTCCAACACAACAAAGTGGTCTCGAGGCTGACTCAGCACATCATTCAGCCATACCTGAAAGCGTCTGCTAACTGCATGATGGACGTCACACTGAGATTTTTCATGGAATGTTTTGGACGGGAGCCCGCTTCTAACCCTGGTTATCCAATGGAAACATGCGCTCTATTGTGAGGAGTGAGAGCAACAATGTTCAACATTTCACAAAAAGTCTAAATGACATAGTTTATTTCAACAAAAAACATCGAAATGATAGGAAGAATATTTTCGAGAAGCTTGGGAGGGCAAACAGTGTTTTGGAATACAGCACAGCAACAAAAGAAAACCTCAAATGCAATCTGTTTTTCACATGACAAGCACATTCAAACGAGGCACTTGGACATTTGCATACATACTGATTCAAATGGGAAAATGAGACTTTTTGTCTCTTAGTCCTCCTCCAAGTGGAAAGAAGAGTGTGTATACTTGATTAATCTGCAAGTGGGAAATTATGAATCATGTGAGTAATCTCTCTAATTGGAGAGGGCTTTATTAACATCTGACTAGAGTGTACAACTTGCGTGTCTCGGATCCCTCATTACCATTTAAAAACGTTACTCTGGACTGAGGGATTTATTTTGGTATCTCCTGGGTCTCATTATTCAATGGCATAATTGGATTTGTTTTTAGCAGGAGTTATTGACACAGCTAACAAAGGTAGGAGCGTAAATCTCTGCAGGTCCACAACGTGATAGCACTCACAACAAGAGAACGTGTCTGTGAAGAAAAAAAAGAGGCTTTGTTTACATAAGATGGACAGTTTGATGTATGCAAATAATCACAGCTCATAACGGAATCGCCATTTCACAACTTTTCCTGAAAAGAGGGCTTCATGAATGCTGAGTTTGCCACAACTTCTATCCCTGCGGACAAGATGTCTATACTGTAAAACGATGCATACACATATATTTAACTCCAGAAAAGCAGATGAGCAACAACTGCTAAAAATAAGACACACACACATAATTAAACCTACTGAATCACCAATTTGCAATGCCCTCTGTGCCGCCATAAATCTCTTTAAGTGCCTTGCTGATGAGTGATAGGTTCAAGTGTCTGGTAAGTTTCTAAAGTCATCCCAAAGACGCACCCGCCAAAGATTAAATTGACTCCAAAGCTAAAGATAAAACATAAAAAATGGAACTCACTGAAACTCAAAGCAAAGTTTGACAAACAAGACAGCTGCATGAACAGTCGTCTACCTGTGCGAATTGCACTCATTGTGCTGTGCTGGAAGCATCTGTCCCCGACATATGTGATGGAGTAATAGGAGCTTAATAGCTCTCAGTCAGAGCCATTGAAGAAGGTGAGTCACAGCTGTGGACAGCTACCATCACCTGGCAATTAGAAAATTGGAGATTTTTCATCCTCACTTATACCAGAATCATGACAAGTGATGCATTTTAATTGCCTGATTTGCTTTGAATGGCATGCTGATGGTCACGAGCGCAGGTGATTGGATGCTTGCAGATTTAGTTTCTTTCAGGTACGAATGCTTCTAACATGACAGCCGGATTTGGGGATTTTTTTAGGGGAACACGGCAGGTTAGGACACTCAGTGGGATGATTGATCCCAAAACAGAGTGATGACATGCTGCAGCACATCACGACATGTTGTTTTACGCTTCCTGACTGGATGAAGGGAGTTTCACTGTGTGGCGCTCAAAGGTAGAGATAATACACAGTATACTTCAGCTTGTGAGCTCAGCTCACAGGATGTCGTGTCAGTGGTGTTTCTCTCTGGGATATGATGCAGAAATACAGTCATCAGTTTATGTCCCTGAAAATTGTATCAGCAAAATCTACATGATATTTATCCGTATTACCTGACAGGTCCTGAGCATCAACTTGAAAATGAAAGCTGGTTTAACAGTTTTAATCTTTTAAGTTTAAGTTTTAAACTTTGTTAGGCATCTTATCTTCCTTATCTTCTGATTCCTCTTTATTTTATTGCTGCTGTTTTAGCTGTGTTACCTGTGTTCAGCAGTACAAAAACACTATAAATCGTATTTGTCCCTGTAGTGATCAATCCTCAAAATTACTTTTAAAACATATAAAAAAAAAAAAACATTCAAAAATATTCCACTTGTAGAAGTTTGAAAGTTGACTTCTTGGCAATCCACATAAAAATCTTACAGTTTCATTGTAAGACTGGGACATAATGAAAAACATCAACTGTCGTCCTCTGTGAATCCAGTTTTATTAACTGCCAGCCAGTCAGTATCTTGTCGCGAATGGGGCATGATTGAGTTAGTCGTCAGAGTAGATGTGAAATTGTTTGCCTATTCTCAGCCTGCAGAACTATTTCAGCTCTATCTCTGTGTCCGTCGGTGCCAGACGGGATGATGGGCAACACGCTCATGTGCGGTACAGGAAATCTGGAGTGAGATGTGCGAAAAGAGTGTGGGGTGAGATGACTGGTTTTGATTATGGAGCTACCAATAGCCTGAGGGAAAACAGATAATGAATGAGTAAAAAACAAAACAAAAAACGTCAGCATGTGTGTGAGTGAGCATGTGTCAGTGTCTATCTTCCTCTTACGAGACAGTGTTGTGACTACTTCTCTGATGATTGAGGAGAGAGACTGTCATTTATTATACTATGTCAAACTGGTCGCTGCAAACATGGCCATGTATAGCTACCACTTTGGCTAAAATGAGTGTTTCACTGACTTCACTATGTCAGTAGATAATCACTTTGCAGGTGATGAAATCCAAACAAATTTCGTTTTAAGAGATTTACGAATATTCTCAGAAGTTGTAACTATTGGACTTTGTGTTCTTTTTGTACCATCACCATGAGACTGGTACCTTTTGCTTTGACATTTTGTGATCAATGAAGGGACGTTACGCCTTACTGCATTGCCAATATTTTTCCCCATAATGCATTAGTTCGTCTGCAACTTGTAAACAGGTTGTAAACAGGATAAAAGAATCGAAATGGCTAAAACTATAAATACCACTTTAATAGCTAAAATTGGTGCAAAACTGAAAGGTCCAACAGCAGCTAAGTCCACTGAAGAAATGCAAAATGGTTAAAAATGTAATAAAGTTGCAAAATATCCAAAGATCCATTTTTCGTATGCATTTTAAATATATAAAAAATAAAATAATCAATTATTTTATCTTAATTTTAAAGATGAATCATGTTTTGTGGCTCCAGAGGAATATTATTGGGTATAAAGAATGTTGACAAAAATGTTATTTTGCGTGATAAAGTTTGCACATGATTTCAGTAGTGTCTTATAACTATTGAAAACTTATCGACACAGCTACTATTGCTCTAGCTTCTGTGTGCTCATTGCTCAGTTCTTGAACAGTTGAAGTTAATCTACTTCCACAGTGACTGAGATGTATTGTCAGCATTGTCTAGCTGCCAACGACTGGGCTATTGTTGGAAAATCACATCATGAAGACATAAAGAAAGTGTGTTTTTGGCTACTCCATTTTGAATCATTTTACTTTGGATGTGTTTCCTAATGCAACCTGAGCATTTGGGAGTTGAGAGTCCTGCGCAGGCCTTCACAGAGGTGACTTCTCGGTATTTGAAGATAGATTGGCAAAACGTTGTATATAATCATAATTCCCTTGTATCTCATAATTCCCCATTGACATACTTAATTTAGTAGTCACTTCTCTTTGTAATACCATCATCACACTTATTTCCCCACTATAAAATTCACTGTCCATGTTTAGCATCGAGTTGCTAAACATGATTAAAATATGACTGATAGTCGTTAGTGAGCTCAAAGCATATGCGCAACACACGTCAGTGCTGAACCTTCGGTAGTGTGGCACCAACATACTTCGTCCCGGATGGTTGGCACAGCCGACCCAAATTTCTTTGGCCAGAGGAAATTACTTAATTTTGTTGGGCAGGACCCCAGAGTGCTGAACTTTTTTCTTGTTCTTATGGAGTATAAATTGGCCTTAAAGGTCGAACCTCAAAGATAACTATGTCAGGCTATGCTGTATATCAGGTTTTTCAATTGCAATTCCAATTGAAACTGGTTAGTACTTTAATACGTCTGGCCAACCCAGTGATGGTTTCTTCAGAAAAGTTAATAAACTTTCCCATTTGAACAACACAATGTCTGTAACACACCAAATAACAGATAAATCCATCTGTCAGAAGTCAAATCATGTTTAGCAACTCGATAGCATGTCGGAGGGTGGACTTACGTGATGCACCTGAACGCATCACTAAAAGCTGTCAGCTCCTGCAGTTGAACCCGGACCATCATGGCGGCTGAGGCACAAACTTTCTCTTTTATTACTGAAACAGTTCAGCAAAATGTATTTCTGAAAACATTGGAAGCGAGAAATAAGCTGTGCGGTTGACAAGTTAGCGCATTCTTTTCGGCAGCTGGTTGACGTCACAGCACGACTTTTCTTCTTGTTCTTATGTGTTCTTATGCGAGTATGCAGGAGCCTAAATAAGTAAAGTTTTAGCAAATGCAGAAAACCTTTGACTCCGCCCACATTCCTAAACGTTTGCCCTGACATTTGCTCTGCAGACAGGGGTTATTGGAAGGAAGTGGAGGGAGGGGGCAAGATGTGCATGCCCCTAACAGCGCTCCATAGCCTCCGACAATCTCTGCAGGAGGGAATCGTGACCATGAAAGAATCTCTCCACGTTGGGAGCCGGTATAAAAACTTTGCGGATACAGTGGATCTGCACAGCGGTGTCATGTTTTGCCGTGTAAATGGGTCCTGAGGTGGACATCTCACAATGTGATCCTTTGTCTTTAGTGACCCACTTTCCACATGTATTAGAACCACCAATTCTGAAGCGACTTTCGAACTTTTCCTCCCAGGATATTAGTTTTGAAAGGACGGCTTGACTCCCATTTGCATTTTGCTCTACATCTCAAATATTTTCGCCACATTCACTTTGCATGAAGTTGAAAAGTCAGAAAGCTGAGAATGCTCTTGGCATTTTTTTTTTTTTTCAACCGCACAAGGGCAGAAAATGCTTTTCCTTGTTTCCCGACAAATCACAAGCTGAGCTCTGTTTTTGTCCGTCTGAGAGAGCACGATGGGAATCTATCTGTCTGAACAGACAATCTAGAAAAGAAAAACTTTGTCACGTCAACGAATAGCATTTTTCTCAGGGTCTCAACCACACGAAATGTGCTGCTACCCATCACCTGACCTCTGTTGACTCAGGGCCATTGTGCCGTCCATGCTGCTGGGAATTTTGTGATGATCTCGAGCTTCCCTGCCAGGCTGCAAACTCACAGTGTCTGTCTGGCAGGCAGAGCAGGAATCTCCCCAGGGGAAGTCTTGGCTTGAATAATTCAACAGCTGGTGGGAAAAACGATCCTGCCTGATTCTGCCATCGATCTGACACTCAAGCAATGCCAGCAATACAGTTTGGACTCAGATGATTGAGGCTATGAAGACTTTTATTTATGAATTGCTCCTGCATGTGGTTTTGTTGTGTACGATGGATGAGAAAACTTTATTTATAGACAAGATTTGCCCAATTATAAACTTATGCTGAATGCGGATGTTTTATATAACTGCCTTGTATTATAGCACATAAAGAATGTATTGTTTGCTCTATCAGGAAAATAATTGGATAATAAAACTTTAAGAAAGACAAATTGCAGGCCAGTTTTAAATTGAAAGACGGAGATGAATCACCAGTGAAAGGTGTTTCGATACATCATCTATCAGTAATAACACTGTGCTCCATATGCTTTACCCAGGCGCTCCTCGCGCTCGCTTATAAACAGATTACCCATCTTCTTCCACCTCCACACTTTTCCCATATTGCTTCCTCAATATTACCTATTTTCTCTCGTCCCCATCTGCTCACTTACACCGTTTTTCTGCTCCTCTGCCCATACTCCCCTGTTTTTACTTTCCCCTTCCCCTATCAACCACTGCTGCCATCCTCCCATCCCTTTTATTTTGTCTCCCTTGCAGTGGTTTTTCATCTGTGAGGTATGAGGATAGCCTTCATATTACAATCAATCTTTGCTTAAATGTCCTTGAGGAAAATGCACTTTCCTTCATTCTGTACTGACAAATTGTCAATGCTATGAAACATGCAAGGTTTTGAAAACACATCTGAAAAAGGTATTCTTGTGAAGCTTGTCCTACTTGTCCTTAAACCAGGAATCCTTGGCAAGTTGAGGTTGGTTGAATATGCAGAACTACAACCACTTGAAGTGTCATTTTCTATTGTGTGAATGTGGAGCTTAAAATTGCTTCGTCAAATAAGTTTTATTTACTAGTCAAGCCTAGAAATGCTTGTAGCTTCTGTTCTCTTGAAACTCTTCCTGACAACTACCGGTACTTCATGAACAATTACTAAATGCACTGCCATTTGTGTTATTGTATAAAATCAGAAAATAATGTGTCCCATGAAGAAATACATACAATAAGCACTCACCTTAGTAACATTTCCTGGAGTAGCTTTAATATGAAGTTCACTGTGCCAGTGATGTACAGTTTATAGTAGCAGTACATTTAGATAAATACGTATATGACAGAGGTGAAAACTCCTTATTAAATTACCAGTAATTCTTGTAGATTCCATATACATACAGTATATTGTTTCTTGTGCATCCCATGTCTATATGGAAAGACCATGTTTTACAGGAATAAAACTGTTTTCAATAACTTAACACAGTAGGTTACTAATAAACAAAATGGTTTTCCAAATACAATGTCAGTTCCTACAGTAAATTATGAATAAACCTAAAATGTGTTTTTGATGACAAACACAATTATACAAGCCTTACTTACCGGTAATACAATGAAAGATAATTTTACGACGACTAAACATAACATGACATTTGATTCCAAAAATGAAAATTAGTACATATTATAAAACAGAACAGGAGCGAATATACTCTAGTTCTACTCTTGGATGAGATCTGAAGATAGCCTAAACCCAGGGAATCAGATGATTTCATTTTGGAGTGTCTCTGCCAGTGAAGCGGCTCTGGAGGTGGATCCCAGCCTGCCAGGAGAATAGCAGAGCTCAACCTTGAGAGCAATGATAACCCTGGCATGTATTCACAGCTGTGACGAGGCTCCACCAAAACATTTCGTTTTCTCAACAGACAGAAACGAGCAACATAACACAACACAACACAACACAACACAACACAACACAACACAACACAACACAACACAACACAACACAACACAACACAACACAACACAACATAACATAACATAACATAACATAACACAACTAGTGCTGTCAAAAATAATGCGTTAATTAAATTAATTGATTTGAAACATTTTATTAGTTAAACAAATGTAACATAATGAAGCAGTTTTGTTTACTTCCGTTTATTTACTCCCTTACCAGAGCTGCATGTGCAGCGTCTCTGGGCGCAGCACCGTGACTCCAGAGCAGCACAATGCTGAGTGGAATAATATTAAGGCAGAAAGCTTCACTTTAAAAAGTTACCTGACATTGGGAAAGTGAAAGTCATTAGCTTTACTTTGAAAAGCCGAATTTAACGACCACAGAAGTAATTCTGCAGCCAAATACTTGCAGGTAAAATATTAATTTCTCCTCTTTCTCTCTTTCCCTGGCTCTCGTCTATACTGTGTGTGTGTGTGTGTGTGTGTGTGTGTGTGTGTGTGTGTGTGTGTGTGCGCGCGCGCGCGCGCAAGTGTGTGCTGGCATGTGCGTGCCGTCTCTCTCTCTCTCTCTCTCTCTCTCTCTCTCTCTCTCTCTCTCTCTCTCTCTCTCCCCCAATGCCTGCTACATTCTCTCTGTCTCTCATGTGTGGACATTACAGGATATTATTGCCACTTTGTTCATGTAATAACTTTACAACTTTGTTAAATTCTCAAAGTGGTGGACCTGCACTCTAACAAAACCCAGACTTATGTTAGATGTTTATCAAATAATTAATGTATGTTTTTATTATTTTGCTAATCTTGGAGAGAAACAGCATCCATGCAAAGCTTAAAGGACATTATAAAGATAGTCTTTGAATTTAAATATAGTCTAATATAGTGTGTGTTGAGTCGACATTAGGGGTGGTTTTCCCTGAATAAATATCCATTACAAGCTTCAGTCTTCAGTAGAAAAACGATGAGATAAATTGCAATTAATTACAGAAAATTGTGTAATTAATTTGTTAACTTTTTTTTTTTTATCGATTGGCAGCACTAAACATAACAAAACATAACATAACATAACATAGTTAATTTATGAGTACACAACAGTGGACAGAGAGAGAGAAAAATCTAGAACTTTCATGCAGCTATCTCACTCAATGAAAACCTTGAATTATTTATCAAAGTGTTTCAGTCCTGTCACATTTTTTATTTCATTTTTTTATATAGTGCCAATGACTACACAGTCATCTTAAGGCTCTTTTATAGAGGAAAAACTCAACAAATCCACTTTGAGCAAGCGTGGGCGACAGTGGAAAGGAAAAGAAAATCCCTTTTAACAGGAAGAAACCTGCAGAACCAGTCTCAGAGGTGGCAACGTTTCGTTGTTGTGATTTGGGTTAGAGAATAGAAAGAAAAAAGAGAAAAGGGCAAAGAGCAACAAGCAAACAGTTTGTCATAAGAAGGCAAGCTAAGCCACTCACTGCAGACTTGATGGGGGCAGGCGGTTCAGAACACAAACTACGATTTCTGTCAGAGATCCTGGAGAGAGAGAGAGAGAGAGAGTGTGAGAGAGAGAGAGAGACAGAGGGAGCAGTTTAAATCTACAACAGACAATGGGCCAGGGTATTCTGGTCCAGCCTTTACTGAACGCTTTAATAAATTAGAGGGAAAAAAAAGCCTAACCTTAAAAGTAGAGGCTGTGTCAGCCTCCCTCACTGAAACTAGGAGCTGGTTCCACATGAGAGGAGCTTGATAGCTGAAAGCTCTGCCTGCCATTCTGCTTTAAGAAAACCTAGGAACCTCCAGTAAACCAGCACTCTGAAAACGAAGTGTTCTTCTTGGGAGGTATGGGACTAACAGCCCTTTAAGATACAATGGAGACTGGCTGTTAACAAGTTAAACAAAGGATTTTAAATGTCACTTAAACAGGAAGCCAATGAAGAGAAGCTAATATTGGAGTGATGCGGTTTCTCATGCCGTCAGTACCCTCGCTGCAGCATTTTGAATCACTTTGGAGAGTTATTTGGATGATAGAAAATTCCGATAGTTTAGTTTACAAGTAATAAATACGCGGATTCCAAAATGGATACCATGATCTGATTCCTTCCTTCGGATAGAAACACTGATACACAAACGCACCTTCCCTCTCGTCTTGAGCTGTGTTGCACTGTGTACAAGTGAAAGGTCAAGCACAGAGCCTGGGCTGTATGTATTCAAGATAGACTCACTCTACTCCCACAAACTGTCCTCAATGCACCAGTAAAAATACACCCTCGGTGTCAACCTTTCAACCTTGATACACACTTGCATTTCAATACATTTCACTGTCTTTTCTTGGATGTAAAATTTCCAGGGAATACTGTACTGGAAACAATATTCAAATGTGTGCAATGCAGGAGTTGAAATATTCTGGCTTACAGGCACATTGGTTTCTGTAAGACTTGCATTCAATCTCTGCACCAAACCATGGCTCAGCGCCAATAATGTATGGCAACTGTGTGTGAGTGTACACATGCTCAAAAATCCTTGGACAATTGAGAGTGTATGAAGCCCATAAACTTTTGCTTATTAGCCAGCAGCAGATTATTTATGCTGACTTGTGCTCTGTTCGAATTCAAGACTCTCATCAGCTCAATTTGCATGTGTTGAAACGCCTCTTCAAAAAAGATCCACTCATCCCTGGATGTCTATCATCCTTTCCTCAGCCTTCACTGAGAGCAGTAAGCCGGAGAGCCGGGGAACCTCCCGCAGGTTACAGGAACAGGAGCTGTCTAATTATTATGGTTTGTGTCAGATCTCTGTAAATAAAGTCAGCAGTGTCTGTGTATAACAGGCGCTTGTTTCTTCACAGCGTGCAAGAGGAACTCCGTTATAGTCGGTCTATTTCTGATATCTCTGAGGACTTAATTCTTCTTCCTCAGCCTCTGTCTTTTCGTCTCTCTCTCTCTCTCTCTCTCTCTCTCTCTCTCTCTCTCTCTCTCTCTCTCTCTCTCTCTCTCTCTCCCTCCCTCCCAAACTCTGACACACATTTTTCTCTCTTCTCCATCTGTTGTTCTTGTATTTGATTTTTTTCCCCTACATTCCTGCTCTCTTGATTTCCCAAATTCCCCTGTGCACAGATACATACATACCCAAATCCTGCCCCCACTGCCTCCCTGCATCTCACATCTTTTCATAACCTCATTTACATAAGGAAGTTATGTTTCAGGAAGTGAGTTTGAAACCCCTTCAGTATTGCCAATTCCGTTGAAATCCATTATGTAACACCTAATGCAAATGCGGTGACACATTTTAAATATTTCATATCATTGCAGTGATTCTTGATGCCAGTGTGAAAACTTCTTTCTTGCTCCTCAGCACATTTAAGAATATAGCAACTCAACGAAGCCCCACTAATTGAAATAGAAACACTGTTTTTGTCATGCTGCTGAAATCCTGGAGCAATTTCTGCTCAACATTTTCCATTTTCCCTATTTCTTTTTTCGCTTTGCTCCGCAAGACTGTAGTGACCTCAAAACGCCGAGAATATTTGCTTATGGAAGAGGATCATAACATTTCATTAGTATAAGAGTGCTGTATTTTACAGCAATTACCACAGTCTGGAAGCCTGCAGACATGTACCCTTTAAGACCAGAGTCTCCAAATCTCTGCTTCTTTAAAGATGGTTAACATCAGCCAGACTTCTCTGGGCTTATTTGAAAACTCCCTGTCCACCTCTGCAATAAAGCCCGGGAGCTTTGTCGGTATTGTTAGAAGCGAGCACTTCATCCGTGGAGAACGTTTGTGATATTTACTTTCGGAGTCAGGGCAGGGCTGTTGTTTTCTTGAGGCCAGTTGGGAGGAAGGAGTACGCTTTGGGGTTGCAGTTGATGTAGTTAAAGAAAAAAATAAATAAAAGTGCTTTGATGAGGTTTTGTTCCAGCAGACCTACTTATTAATACATCCTGGCTGAGAGTTGGTGTTTGAAGTTTGACTTAATGCATCATGCTCATTATGCTTTTGTCCCTTTATGTTTATTTTAAATGTCTGTAACTCCGTATCTCAGCACATACAGCTGATAAATGAACGAGTCTTTTTCTTATGTTTGTTCATTAGTGAATGTGTCTCAGAAGCTGTGGTGGCTGGCTGCATACGAACAAAGACACTGCAGTCAGCTATTTATAGATAATGAAGACACAATCAATACCTAAACTACTCCAAAGAAAAACAGAGAGAATTGGTTTGTATTCTTGCCTCAGTGATTTTGGAACGTCCTGTGGGGAGTTTGCATGTTCCAATTTCTAATCTTGAGTGGGCCAGACTGATAAATTATTGCTATAATAACCTTTAAATTTACACCTGAAAGTTTTTCTTTGTTGTAGCACACAGTGTATTTGATGAAATTGTCTATATTTTTGCAAGATCAAACAGTTAGTACTGAAAATTATTACACTCTCAACATAAAGCCAATTTTAATGAAACATTCTGGTGCAAAATACAATGAAATGTCAAAAACAACTTGTATAAATCCTATGTAACCACCTTGCTTGGTAGGTTTGTGGGACCACATTGGAGCCTCTTGCGGGTCGGTTTTGGCCCACGGGCCTTATGTTCTCTGTTATAAAGGTAAAGTGAAACCTTCGCGTGCGCAGAGGACGTGTGAAGGTGGACACAAGCAGCAACACACGCAAAACCCCCGGTTAAATACTCACGTGCTCATCTCAATACCTATTTTTCTTAGTTAACCTAGAAAATGTTTTAACACACTGGTGTAACAGAGCTATATTAGCCAATGCGTGAACAGTTTGCTTTATTTATTTACAGCATTTTTCCTCAAGCACGCACACAATGTTGCACCAACCTACAGTTTTTTGTTGTTGTTTTTTTAAGTTTATACCTGTGCCGAGTGCCAGTTAATTACCAAGTAGGAGAGTAGGGTGGATTGACTTACACTGGTGCTGGTCGTGGCTAAAAATAAACTCTGCTGCATGAATGTAGGGAAAAAAAAACAGTGGCGACAAGGCTATATTTAACATAGTAGAGATAATGGAGACACCATTAGAGGGATAACGCACGGCTGACAGATAAACAGGAAGTGGAAATAACAGAGATAGCGAGGAGGTAGCAGTGAATGACATATGGGCTGATTCATTTTGGACCACTGGGAAAAAAACTGAAAACGAGAGTGAAGGAGGAAACATGTTTGCCTGAATGAGGAATTTTCAGTGGTGGATATTAAGTTCATTCTCATATATTGATAAAATATGAACTTTATTTTCACTGTCTGTATTTATTCTTATTCGTAAGGGTTGAAACACAATGAAAAGCTTCTAAATGTCAACCTTCACACACCAAGCTTTATTTCAGATGTGTCATGGTAAGCTCTCGGAGTTCAAACAAAGTCTGACGCACAGCTTTAAAAATAAAAATTGCATAAAAGAAAGGTCAGGTAGACTCCCACACTATCCTCATTAAGACAAAAGTATAATTTACAGATGAGGTTCGAATAATTGCAACCGTCTCCGCCGCCTCTGCATGTCATCTCACCAAGAAATAAAAGAGACAATGAGTTCTCTATGCTCACTGATTTTTGGTGAAAGTTTCTAATTTGTCACATTATATGACAGCTCTCGAATTCACTGACACATAAAAGCTAAAAAGTGAATAATTCCCTTCAGAGCGTGGTCTCTACTTACATTTCTTTATAAGTATCAAAGTTTTAACTCTCGGAAGAAAAGTGGACTTTCAGGTGCTCCAACTTTCTTTTTGTGATACAGGTTTTCATAAGTTCATTAGGGTCACAGGTGCAACGATTAGAAGCTTATAAAGCCACATAGTTTGACTTTTTATATTAGGCTCAAGACCTCCCTCTCTCTCTCTCTCTCTCTCTCTATATATATATATGTATATATATATACACATATGAAATAACTAATCAGATCTGAATGAAATTCTCTGTTATTGAAATAATGTGTAACAAATTAATAACCATTACAGAAACTATACTATAGGTGATGTTTTATGCAGATTTCAAGCCCACGGGATTGTATTTGTATTTGTCAATACCTTTTCTAATGTTGAACTTTTTTTGGTAGTTTTTTGTCCCATTGTGATTTTAATGAAAAGAAAAGTGACCCATGATTTGGATATTCATACTGTGTTTTTTCTTTGATTTTTCTTCCACGTTTTCTACAAGGTGGACAGACAAATCTCCTGTTCTCTTGTTGACATACAGTACATGTAAATCAACCACATTAACAGTCAAACAAATGTCTTGCACTGTCAGTCACCCAAAAGCAGAAATGATGTAAGAATACGCATGCAAACACTATTGTGTCTTGATTGGCATTAGTTAAAATCTATCCAGGCTCCTACCACTTTTTAGAGTTCAGGTTTTCAGTTTCGTGTCAAGCTTCAGACTACCAAATCAACAACACGAGCAACCAAGCACACAAAGGAGCTTGTGTGGCCTCGTGGCCATGATCTGGACAGAAGAGAGTAGTGTCAAACAGAAAACACGATTATAGTCCATGCTGCAGTAACAGGGAGGTACATTTTTAATACATCTTCTAAAAACTTCCTTTTTTTTATTAGTCTCAGAGTTTATGGTTGCAATAACAGAGTCCACAATCTTTAGAATTTGCATTGCTCTCAAAATGATTTAATTGTGGTCATTCAAACAACACTGGGGCGCAAATAAAAAGCAAGCAATGCACACATTGTGTGTTAATGAACCTTAGAGAGCCGTTTGGGTGGGCTGGTGGATGGAAAAGGTCCAAAATGTAACAAAATATGTATTAAATTAAAAAAAAAAAAAAGGCTTGAATACATTAAACCGAACAAAGCACCTAATTATTAGAAACAATGGAGTCTGCGACATTTTTGCATACTAGTATAATAATGTAAAAATGTGAACAGATTGTTTTCCCTATCGCCTGTTGTAGATCTACTACTACATAAGCTGAAAATACTTATATTATGAATGCTGTCTGAGGTCTGCTTTTCTAATTTCATTTTTCTGCCCACCTGTCATAGCAAATCCATTTCTTGATATCTGGATATAAGGACGGACACTTTGTTTACAAAACCCTGAATCCAGCTTCAAGCTTCATATACAGTATGTCTTCAGCAATCAGGAAACATCAAAGCTGGCATTTTCTCTTTACGTCTGAACCAAGGAAGAAAAAAGACTTCAGGACTTCATGTGTTTCTTTTCTTTGTCAATAACTGCCTCCTCGGTTTGCTCTCGAAAGCTTTAAACGAGGGGAGAGGAAATACAGGAACAGAGGAAAGATCAAAACCGATTGAAGCAGATGAAAGGGCACAGATGAAGGTTTATGGCAACAGATACTGCAGGAGAAAATGAAAAAGGACAGAAAGAGAAACTAGAATCAAAACAGTGCCAACAGGCTTTGGCACTTGGAGTAAGGGCTCTCGTGTCAGTATAGTGACCAGGCAAGCAAAAGAAAACAAGAAGGGTAATAGTGGCGAGTACACACTTGCCTCTCGCAGGCATTATGAAAAGGTCAAGCAAGCCTGATGGAGGGGTGACATGGACACTCCAAACATGGGCAGATATAATGTTAGAGAGAGGGAGAAAGAGTTATAAAGAAAATGCATTAAAAACCAAACTGGAGTCTATGCAGGGAGGCAAAATGGAAAAAAAGACAGAAGTGTATAAAAAGCAACAACTTCCTGAATAATATAAAGACCATAAACTATTTTCAGTCCATCTATCAATCACCAGATGGGAATGTGGCGATGTAGCCCACAGCTCAGGACTCTTTCAGCCATCAGCAGGCATCACAAAAGACACAGCTGGAAGAGTAAAAACTATATGAGATACGAAAACTACACATTCAGAAAATAAGTCTGATGCTTTGATGCAATCTTTCCTGGGAATGTAGGTGAAAAATAGAAGATAAATAATGAAAATATAGAAGAAGAAGAAAAAAAATCCCACACGAACGTCTCAAAATGACATTTGTCTATATTCACTGAGAAAAAGACAGGAGTCAAATAGCTATTGAATACCAGAGTTTCTGCTATTGTTGGGTTTTTCCCTACAAAAGCGCCTAGAAATGTCTTATATTTGGCGCTATACAAATAAAACTGAATTGAATTGAATGCTCTCACTGTATCTTTGAGCTCAGGAATGTTTGACAAGATTGTAATGATGCATCTGAGACGATTAAGGCAAACTGATTGCTAGTGGCTTTCTGCCTCTACCCCTGGTACCGCTGCGTCCACAGGAACATTTGAAACCCATTGTAAGTTTTGTTAAATTCATTGCAGTGCAGAAGATACACAGCTGTATATCCAACTGGAAGCTGGTGCAACAGATATTACCAACATTTTCTTTAAAAAAAAATTAATTAACAGATGAATGACTCCAAATGTGAAAGCATCATATTTAAACCTTCCTGTCCCTGCACCTGACCCTTGCACTTTGTCTTATAGTCTCATTGACATCACCGAAACGTTTGTAAGGGCCTCTGCAAGCTTAATCTAATTTTCAATGCTATTTCCCTCAATAGTCTGCTCACCAAGGTTTTGCACAACTGAAGCTTTGATGAAGGACATGACCATTTCTTAGTTCTGCTGATTTGGAGAAGCTTTTCATGGTTTCATATCATCCAGATTAGATTACTGCGAATTCCCTTTACTCCAGTATCAGTAAACACAATACACAAAGTCCACAGCTCATCCAAAATGCTGCCTGTAGGCTCTCAATGTGCACAGGAAGTGAAGGCATCGCATCTTCATCTACTGGCGCCATGTGAGTTTAAGATTTGATTTTAAATTCTGTTTTTTACCTGGTCAGGTTCCCCCTCGTTTATGATTTTTAACTCTGAACTTTTAACTCGTTATGAGACTTCCTGAGCTCTTCTTGGAGTTTCATTTAGCTGTGCCAAGATCTAAACTTGTCAGTTGGTGTGACTGACTGACTGACTGACTGACTGACTGACTGACTACCTATTTGTCACAGACTTTTATTTTTTTCTTAAGGCTGACACATTCAGCAGTTTCTGAAGTGATATTTATATTAGGAGATGTTTTGCCCCCAGTGCATCAGTTAGAGGACTTTTATACTTCCCCTCATTATGGCTAAGTTCCTCCCTGCCCATTGTGATTTACATTAAAAGACATTTATATTAGATATCAGAGTACAAAACTCCACTTAACTAAAAAAAAACAACCTTTGGCTTCATTTCCATTATACGTAAACTGTATATTTCAGTGCATTTTTACAAAGACATGAACTATTTAGGAGATGTTTCATGGAGAGTTCAAGCCTACAGATGTGAGATTGGAATTGCCAACGCCTTTTCAAATTCTGAACTTTGCTACTTTTCAACTTTGTTACTTTTCTCATTCTCTTTGTTGACAATCTGAACAATCACCAAATATGAGCGAAAAGGTTAAAATCCAACAAATTAGCAAATTCTTTGGGATTTTGCATTTATAAATAAACATTGTTTCCCTCATCATGGAAATGATAGGGAACTACATTATCATGGCAATTGGCAGGGGGGAAAAACAGATTTGACAACCAACATGAATACTAGTAGAATAACTGCAGTTTTGGTAATTGTCGGCATCACATCCTGTTGGTGAAGTGTAGCAGCCTGAACGCATGGCCGCGGTTATGCGATTGGAGTGTGAAATGATCATAGTTGATTATGGGTGTGGTTAATTCAATAAAAGCAGAGACGAGCAGTTTTTGACTTCTATGTCTTTATCATTTGGTTTGAGGAATTCTTGGTCACAACGGTAAACAAAGACTTAACACTGATTTTGGGGGTTTTGGATTCAGAGAAGGAGACTTAACAAAACTTAAAAAAAAATTAAAAAGATCCCCATGGTGGTGTAATTGTTTGCTTTCTTGCCTCCCTGACAATATTTCTGGTTTGAGTCCAGACTACTGAGCCTTTCTGTGTGGTATTTGCGTATTCTCCCTGTGCATGTTTTCCCCCCCTGAGTACTCCAGTTTCGTCCCACAGTCCTAAAACATCCGACTCTCAAAATTTATGAATGGATGAAGCTTCAAGCTGAAGCTTCTTACTTTTAACTGTAAATTTAGTTTCAGTATGATTTGATATGTTGATGCTGACTTTTGTTACACGGGATATAAATAGGAGTTTTGAGTGAAGGTTTTCCACTTTGAGCTGTTCATCCACCCAACCGAGCCTCTCATTACGTACAGTACATTTACCAACTATTTATAAGGTATCACTTGACTTACTTTTGTGCTTTCATCTTGATTACTATGACAAGTACTGTTTGCAGTTTAAAAATGAGTTGAAGGTGATTGCAGGGACAAATGTTTGAGGAGAGGACGTTGTCCCTCTTCATGTTATATTATAATTGATTCCTGAAAGCAACATTGGAACATGGAATCGGTTCATCAACATTTCATCAAAGCTGATGGTGAATAAATCATAAACATATTCTCTTTTTCGTGATTCCATGAATCTCAAAATGTGGCTGCTGCTACTTGATTATGGATAATATGATTGAACCCTTCAAAAGAAATGAAAACAACAAAAAAGAAAATTCAATAACTATATATAAACTAAAGATAGAAAGACAACAGTAGAGAAATCAAACAACAAACCCAGCTTGAAGATTTAGTATGAAAAAGTATACAACTATAATCAAATATATCAATGAACACTATGTCCCTATACAGCTATTACAATTATATATCAATATATAGTATGTACCTCTACACATATATACATACATATATTCTCAAATAACTATGAAAAATCCTGAATCTCCTCTTGTACCACTTACTTTTCCATGTACCTACTTCTTTCTGTACATCTCTTTATAATGACTAATGTTTGTACAGCCTTTTAGCTTCGGTTCCAGATTGTTCCACAAATCCCACTCGCAGACATTTGCTCATTATGGTTTGAACACTGGGTTTTTAAAAGTTGATAACTCCTCTCAGTTTAAAGCCACCCAGCCTTTGCCTGAATATTTTCTGCGTATGTATGGGCAACAGGTCACCTCTGGCTTGGTGCATAGTTTGTGATTCCTTAAATTGAACTGAATGCCTACATTTAAGGTGTTTCATTTTAGAAGCAGTGTGTCTGTGTGATCTCTCTATGGCCTACATTGTTTATTGTCAGTATTGCTCACTTCTGCAATGTACATACTGGCTGTGAGATGCTTTGTAGTTATTTCTCTAGACCTCCACACAGCAAGACAGATACAGTAAGAATAACGAGTAGCACAAAGTGAATAATTATTTTGAATACAGCACGTGTCTTGATTTGCCTCAAATTGGCGTGGCCTTTGCCGATTTTGCTCTAATATGGCTTATATGTAATTTTTAGCATATTTTGTGGTGAGGGATTATCAAAAGAAATTTGTTCTCATAAAGTCTTTTTCAATGTATTATTGATCATTAGGTCCTCATTTCCTGTGTGGAGCAACACTGTAAAAGAAATTTCCTCTTGGATAAATTAGGTCTATTCTATTCTATTCTATTCTATTTCTGTCAGGTGACATCTTTATTCTATTCATTTTTGTAGTGATCATATCTTTCTGATGTAGATTCTCCAGAGAGTAAAAGATAGTATCACCTGCGAACAGTAAAAATGTAAATTTGATAATTGGCCTTTGATACATTGTACAGATTGTCTAAACGACACTGAGACAGTGCCTGAAAGAGACAGAGACCAGAGGGTGGAGTGGAACAGCGAGGTGAGACGGCACATAGTATTAAAGAGACCCTTAGCAGTGACCTTATTTCTCCTCTCACCCTTAGCAGTGACCTTATTTCTCCTCCCATTGCCAAGCCTGTAATTTTGTGTCTGAAATCTTTGCCATTAATCAATGCTGCAAGCATTAATCAGACCTCAAGTTCAGAAGAGTTCTTAAAATATCCTGCAATGGCCCAAGTGCTGGAATTACAACTTCTGTAAATTTCTGTCATAGTTAGCAGGATCTGATTAATTAGGTGGGGAATTAATGGGACTAATTACAAGTGAATCAAAGTGACAGGGTTAATTACAATTGTTCTTCATGCAAAGCATTTCTTTGTCTTTTACCGTTTATTAACAAATAAATCGACCGAGCAGAGTAGCACAGAAATCAAATCATAAGGAAATAACATCCCAATCATACAGAGATTTGCTCCTTATCTATTATATCTGTGAACGGGTGAGGTGGAAGATTGCAACCTGAGGGGTATAGTGGCGATGCTAGTAATCAGGCTGCCATTATACACCACCCCCAACCCAATAATTGTCTGTGCTGTTATAACGGCTTGTGAGTTGATTTCATTGTCTGTGAATGCATAAATCACCATGTTTGTCTTTGCATGTTACAGACTTCACATGTGATCATGCTTGCTCATGAAAAACAGCGAGCACCCTCACCACTAATGGCTGTGTTTTTAAGTGCTCTTTCGCCTACACTTACTGAACTTGATTCACACTAACACTTCAAGCCACTCTCAAACTTTCTCTGAATGAGCTTTGACAATGCAGGGAAGTCATTACTTGTATTTATGTGTCATTTTTAACAGGATTATGTAGACGGGTTTATGTAGCTGCAGGAATGTATGGTGTATGTGTGATAATAACCCCTATTAATATCTCTTTTTATCTCTTTTTTTCTTTTTGAAAGAGGTTTTTTTTTGTTTTGTTTTGTTTTTTTTGCTTTTTGTGAGGTAGAAATGTATAGGGCCCACAATGCAATTCATTTTATATATTTGTTTTAGTAATCCACCCTTTTTCTATACCACCTTGTCTCCACCCACTCTACATAAAAATATCCTGTCAGAGCTGCTCTCCATCTCATTTAAGACCCATTCATTAAATGTAAAACAGCCATTTTAACTGTACCCAAAGCAAACTCATGTTCAAAAGCGTCTCACTCTGCTTCGCTCTAAGTACTTTAAACAGCATGTTGGCATGACTATAAATATATCTTCAGCCTGCTCAATGATACTTTAGTCGATAATGCTGACAATATACTGATTGCATGTGGCTGTCAGCCACAGCAGAAGTGCTTTTCATTTTGATCCTGATTTACATTGAAATAGTAATTTAAACTGATTCAAATTGCATTGGGTGTTGATTTATCAGCAAAAACCCCTTGCAGTGTTTTGTGCAATCTGGAAAACTTTCTAGATATGTCTAATTCATCAAGGCAAATAAGGTAAATCAACCGTATGTTGCGTTTTCCAAATGAAATCCACTTTGAGTTTTGTCAGTAAATCAGCTTCCACCTTCATGCGCAATATCGTCTTTGCACCTATTTTTGATTTACCAAAAATATTTTGTAG
Source organism: Lipophrys pholis (assembly GCF_963383615.2). Lineage (NCBI taxonomy): Eukaryota > Metazoa > Chordata > Actinopteri > Blenniiformes > Blenniidae > Lipophrys > Lipophrys pholis. Next base: position 18,862,495 of record NC_137637.1, read on the forward strand.
ATAAGTCCCACTGTCTTTACTTCTCTCAGCATTATCCCCACCATTTTTTCAACTGGACATTGCAATCACAAATCATCTGTGTGTCAAGAGCCACCATCAGACTTTTTCATTTGATTCGGAGAATCCCAGTACAGAACAATGTGGCCTTACCCTGACTGTTTCAATACTTTATCAGCTAGCTTAGACAAGTCCTCCCTTGTCAAGGCGTGGTGAGAGGACCCCAAAGCCTGATGCTGAATACAGACATTGGGAAGCAGGGCTGACGATATGCAAGGTGGTTTCACAAGACATGAGAAACAAGAAGGGAAAGAGGACACAGGCCATGGCCGTGACACCCCTACTACAATCTCATAAGTGATTCAAAGATGACAGCACAACAGAAGTCTCTTTCTGAGGTGGATGTTGAGCCTGTGTGGAGCCATTGTTTCCCTTTGTGCTGGGTAATGTTTAATCTCATGTAATTTAAAGTAACACTGCTTTGTACCATTATTTCTCTTTTCTGATTTTACTGAACGTGTTGCAAGGTGTCCTGGGTAATCTTTCACAGCATGTAATGTGGTTGGAAAAAGAAAAAAGGCTTTGTGATTCAGGGGAGGAGCTTAAGTCACTTAAGTTTAACATCTGCAGTCAAGGAAGGGTGGCGACAGAAGAAGTGGAAACAGGAAGAAAGTTGCCCATACGGAGTTTCCAAAAGTCAGCGTAGCTTCAACTAGATCCCTACAGAATAAAAAGTACAAAGCAACAGCTCTGGCTAATTACTAATTAAACATTTGGGATCTGAAATACAGTATTACAGTATTACAGTCTGGAAAACAGTCAATTTACTGATATGGAGAACCTTATTTGAGTTTATCACCACAGACTTACATGTATAGTATAGGATATCTCTTTTACAGCCAGTAACAACTGTTTTTTTTATTTTCTCTCTCATTTTCCAGAAATCTGTTGGATAAAGACACTTTCTCAAAGTCAGACCCATGTGAGTATGTAACAGCTACTGTATCTGAGTATATGTCTGATATCTTTATTGTGGCACTTCACTTCTCTTTTTGAAATACTGCTGCTCTCTATTTATAGTTGTGTCTTTTTCTCTGATCTTCAATGTGTGTTTTTGTTCTATCCCGTGGATATGGTGCCCAGTGATTTGGGAGATATTTGTTTTACTTCGAGTGCCATGGGTCTTTGTTCACTGTACTGGAGCTAAAACCCTCACATTGATTTCCCATTTGGAATATGCCTGTATTTTTCTGATTCACCATTTTTCTGTTTGCCTTCTTTTCTTTCTTCCTTGCTCTCATTTTCTGGTTCTTTTATGATATTTTGTCTTTTAATGTCTCTATCTGGTGCTTTTTCACAGTGTGCGTGCTCTATACACAAGGTGTTGAAACCAAACAGTGGAGAGAGGTAAGCCTGCATGCACACATAAAAAAACCAAAAAAAACAAAGGGAGGACTTTTGTCCAATTAAACTCCTGCTGTGGTCCCTGTGTGTTTGTGTATGTATGATAGAGGCCCGTGGTGTTCTAGTTAAGACATTTCAATCCTTTGTTTTTCCTCTTTTCACTGTGAGTGTGCGTTTGGCTTAACAATTCATTAAAGCTGCTCCGCCATCAGTTGGCTGAAAATGCTGAGGAAATATTCACTAATTGGAGACTTCAAACAACAAAGAAATCCTCTCACAATGTAATGATCAATATGCTGACATTTTAGGAACTGAACAGCACACAGGGGAGGCATTAATTATGTTCTTACTGTACCTGGTTTGCTTTATGCAGTCCATGGAGCATCACCATCAGTTCTCTCTTCTTGTCATCTCACCATGCTTTCTTCAGTCCAGTCAATAACTCGGATCTCTGCCTTGCAGCCTTTTACCGAAGACCAACCAGCTCAGCTGTAGTTGACGTACTCTCTGGCTCAACTCGCATATTACATGTGGTTATGCTGCAAAGAAAAAAAAAAAAGATAATGAACTGTTCATTGAAAATAAGTAAATGTGTGTTTGGTAAAGCATTTCTTTGTAACGATTCTTCTTTGCAATTAATTATTTTGCTTTTATTGGGACCACATTGGTAATAAATAAATAAATAAATAGTTAAATTGCTAATGTGTTTTGTTTTTGCTGCCTTCAATCTTCCAATCTATAAAACAAATTTAAACACATGTTGTTTGGCATTGGCAGACCAGATTTGATCATTTTTCATGCGTGCAAGGCTCAATCCATAATGCATGTTCATTACAAATATGGTACCATTTTAAACAGATTTTTTTTAAAGATAATATGATAACGAACAATAGTTTGTCACATTCTAAATCCATCTTGCAGTTAATACATCTGTAACAGCAACATGAACTAATACAAATGCTAAATGTAAAATTGATGTCGCTCATACATCAGATGCCTCCATTCTTCAAAAACGAATTCGAACACAACTGAACAACACTTAGTTTTCTCCAGCCCAACAAGCAAATACTTTTTAGTTTATTTATGGTAGGTCTCTGTTCTAAAGTCATTACTACCAAGAACAAAACACAAACAAAATGTTTACCAGACCTCGGTCTTGTGTAAATCTGATTAAATCGCATTCTTACACAAATAAATTATCGTGTGTGTGCTTTCAGAACCAGGTGTTACACCACGAATGACATTTTACATAAACAGGAGTATTTGAATATGGCGGGCGCATCAAAGAACGTGTTTTTATGCACATAAAACGTTTAAAGATCAGGCCCATAGTGTTCAACAGTGAATTATTAAGCCTTATAAAAAATAAACAAATTGTACATACTGGCTGCATTTGAAACGAGACTCAAACACTGATTTTTGAGTGTTATACTATGATAACCATGTACAGTGAAATACATGTTTTCTTTAATTATCAACTATTATAAAAAATATGAATACACTTCATGATTTTACTCACTGCCACTGTCTGCCTGTAGCCTCAAAGAGCACACATTTTCTTTTATTATTCTTTTTTTGAAGAATACATTTCTCTCAACTATTGTGGATATCTATTTCAACAGAGTAAAGGTACATTTGTGTCAGATGTATTTACATACTGTATACAACTGCATGTCTTAATGCAGTCGGATGACCCTCATCTGCTTTTTCTATGATTATCCACTCTTAACAGATGGCTGTGTGGGATTTTACCCAAATATAGCTGCTGCTCTGCAGACGGCCCCATCCGTGAGTGTTTGCGTATCAATGCGCATACATATGGGTATTTGCCTAATGCATAGGCATATGCCATTAAAGCTTTCTGAAACACATCTCACAAAAACCATACTGTATTCCCAGTTTGATATTGAGAGAGAATGTTGGTCTAATTAAGAACACAAAGCATAATTGATATAATAAGCTTGTCGCTTTAGTTTACTTTCAAGTTAAATTAGACTCCGTCCTGTTCACAAAGAAAATTAAATCAGATTTGTGCACGTGGAAATGAAGCATCACCTGTATAACCTCATTGTGGAGGAGTGTGAATGCTGTGTTAACACTGAACACCTCTGAATTAACAGGCGACTGTTGTGACAAGACCCCTGAGCACACCGTTCAGACAGGGGTCCTTTTTAATAGTCATTTCCAGCTCCCTGAGTGTTTCCTACTCAGGCGTGCCATGTTTATGCAGTTAATTCTTGTTGAAGAGTGTCACTGCTTTTTATCTTCTAAGAAAGTTTCCTGTGCATAGTATTCTCCTCATTGCACTCGCTCAGACTCCTCTATATCAACGAGCATTGGTGTGTATTTGGCACTAAAAAGTTTCATCTGAGGCTGATTTGAAAGGTGTTTCCTGCTTCGGATGCTTTAATTTTATGAAGTCAATAAAAATGACACTGTGTACCAACACCAAGTATCTTATACAGTCTCATCTTATCTCAGTGGAATGTTGATGGCAAAGCGTGAAATGAACCTAATCTTCAAACATGTGTTATCATGCTCTTAGGATTTATATGAAACCTCACATTTCTCAAATGTACAAAGATAATATGGTCCTCAGCTGGTTGTTGAGCTGGTTAGTGGAGAAAAAGGCGAACACTCCCTTTACTTTATATCATTTCTTAATACTTAAGCACTGTGTGTTTCTACATTCCTTTGGGATTTATGAAACAGACCCGAGTGCCTTTTTACTGACGACCAAAACAATTCTAAACACAGTCTCACACTACCAATTCACACGACTGCCATTTAGCGCTCTCTGTTAACACTCAAGACTCCACCGGGCTCATTATATCGGTACTGCGATATTGTCCACTGAACATGCTCCAAGGAGGGTAGGAACCCACGTTGGCCAGAAAACTACAAGACATTCAGATGGCAAGAGGACGAAGGTTATGTCTCGTTATGACTAGAGTCTTTATTTTAAACTGAGCTCTCCTCTTGCCATATGTGCGTAGGTCCATGTGAGCTGCTGTGTGCATGTATGCGTGTGTCCGTGTAGGGGGTGCAGGTCAGGCACTTCATAGCAGATTCTCATTAGCTTGCTCCAGCAGCTCAGCAGCATCTAATGAACTCTGCGGCAGGGTATTGTCTCCTTCACTCAGCGGGGAAATTACATTATGGACCTCATCTTTGCCATCACCCGCCTCTTTACTAACATGTGCTCACAGCCTCATCAACACCTCGAGGTCTCTCACACGGCCTGCGGGGTGTACAGATTGAATATCACCGTCCTTTACTGCGACTGTTCAACTTTCCTGTTGCATTTCATTTAGGCACTCATCTTGAGAAGAGTTCAAAGAAGGGATTCAACAAAGGGTGTAACAATAACCAAGTGTTCACTTTTGTATTTGTTGCATTTGACTTAATTGCTCGTATTGTACTTTATTTGTTTTATTGTCTGAAAAGTCATGGTTTACCCACACATGGCGGATGTGTGGGTACAGTAGCCGCCTGCCAGGTTATGGAGAAACAGATCTGACATCGTTTACTTCAAAACTTGTGTTAATGTTGGCAGTTTTCCAATCGAATATTCACATCATTGATTCTCGCTGTTATGTGAGGTCTTAATAAATTGATAAATTGGGGGGGGGGGGGGGCTCTAATCTTTCTCGGAAAGGAAGAAATGTTTCGGTTCATTGTGTAGTCATACGGTTTAGTTACTAACAAATTCTCAAAACTTGCCAAAGTAAATTGTTTGCCTGAAACAAACTGGAGTTGTTCTTAACTGCGTCCATCAAAGGTAACTTTAAAAGTGTGTCTGTTCACTACAAAGCACTTTATAAGATAAAGAATTTTTTTCCCACAAAAATAAAGTGTTAATTCTTCACTGTGGTGGAGTATGTGATTAAATATGAATCCAAGGGGGGTTTAAATGATTTATGTATCTGCTTTATCTCATATGAAACTCCTGCTCAGGCGTCTGTATAGTATATGCATGTGGTGATGTTGGGAGCTCGCCGGGGTTTCTGGCATATTTCTCTGCATTTGAGACTTTGGGAGCAAGAATCCCACTAATTAAGAAGCGCTAATCACTGCCTTTCTCCTCCTTTCCTTCTCCCACTCTTTTCCCACTCCCACTCCTCCCTTTATGCTGTCCAAAGCCCCTACTCCTGTTATAAGCTTTTTTTTTTCAACCCGCTCTGCACCCTCAGCTCTTCCTATTCCCTGCCACTTTTCCCCCTTTACCACTCCACCCGTGCTCTTTCTCTGTCCGCACATTTTCCTCATTTCTTACTTCACCTCCGTCTCTCTGTGGGGTTGATGAAGGAGCTGTAATTAGTGTGGGAGAGGGTTGAGGATCAAGGAACCAGGATGCATACACCTCCAGTTTGCTTCTCCACAGCCGCAGCTTGTGAATGCAACATCATTCATCAGGCTTCTTTGTTAAGTTGCGTAAAGGAAAGTGGTAATAATGACTGGGAATCTTTTCAGAGAAAAGTCGAGTGCAAGCAAACAATTATACTAACTGTTTTCGCTTTTTGACCTGCACTCAGTTCTGTTGTTTGCTCTCATCATTCTTCAGTATTAACCCCCCCCCCCCCCCCTCTCTCTCTCTCTCTCTCTCTCTCTCTCTCTCTCTCTCTCTCTCTCTCTCTCTCTCTCTCTCTAGTTTGGCAGAACGGAGGTGATCGACAACACTCTGAACCCTGACTTTGTTAGAAAGTACATCTTGGACTACTTTTTTGAAGAGAAGCAGAACCTTCGCTTTGACTTGTGAGTGTTTTATTGTCAATTCGCATTTTTTCCTGTCTCAGCTTGGTCGGGATGCAGAACCTTCATTGCTACAGTCAGCCATAGTATAACTTATATTATAAGAAAGCAACTCCTTGCTGTTTCACTGGAGCCAATCAGACGTCTACACGCAGTCTATAAAGCTCTGGATTTTACCATATGCCAAACAGTCTTCCAGTGTGTCTATGAAAAGTTTATTTACAAAGGTGAATAATCCGTCAGTAACATACCCAAAGTTGTAAGTTTGTCTTCTCCAAAGGCATTTGGCATGTCCTGTCTCTGTCTGTGCCAAAAGTTGTGAGGTATGAGAGTTAGTAGCTGGCTTTGTTTTCACATCTAGTAAGGAATCGAGACTGTTGTCTGGAGGCGGAAGCAGGAAAGCCTATCAATGAAAAAACATGCTTGGACGCCAGTTGTCTCACTTTGCAGGAAGCACATGGTCTTTGATTGGATTTGTTGCAGCATTTATTGGCTATGAACTGAAATACTGCCACCTGCTTTCTTTCTTCTTTGTTTATGTCCATGGCTACCGTTTACATGACAACATTCCAAGTGAAAACGTATCATTTTTACATTCTTGTTTAAGAAAGGTTTTGCATTTGCACAGCAACGTTCTGAAAACGATCTCCGTTCACACTGCAACGGCAGAAACTCTGAAAACGATCTCGTTAGCATGCTCGGCCACAGGTTGGCAATGTCGGTTTTTAAAATGAAAAGACACATATGCGTGCAGAGAACACTCCACTACAAACACTGACATTGGAGAGCACACAGCACTCATACGAACAGATGACAAATTGGAAGCTATTAGCGGTGAATCTCAACAATAAAACGATCAATATGGACTATAAAACTAGAATATGGACAGGAAGTAATGCCGCTCCGGATGCCGCCACATTTGTTAGTGTCTATCCACTCGCGCATGAGCAGAAGAACTATTTCCCACGGCGGAGGAGCGCATGCGCAGTATCAGTGCAAATGGCCGTCCAAATGGTTTATATTGTTGCTGGACCCAAAAACTATACTCCAACTTTGGGATATAATAAAAATAAAAATAAAAATATTTCATGTGCATTTGACATAAAATGTCAAATCAGCCAAACTGCTCCGGTTGATTTCATTTGTAGATTGTTTATTTTATACTGTTACACGATAAATGTCTTCAGGAAAAAGGCCAGACAGTGAGTCTGAGCTGGAAGTACACTTGACTGATTTGTTAATTATGAAAGTCTGAAAATACATTTTCACACACAACTTGTGCTTTGGCCTTTGTATCGCTCGGCACTGTTAAACTTCTAATCACTTCACAGTATTTATAGCATGCAGACCAGCTGAATACTCACAATACTCAAAATACTCACAAACAAATAAAGACCTGTTTTAGCAGTCCACCAAATGTGATCTTGGCCAGCTTGTGGGATTAATTGGCAGGTTATTGGTCACAAAGATATTGTTTCAGCTTGTACTGTAGTTATATCCCATATAGAGATATCATTGATTTAAATTAAAAACCTTACAAGCAAACAAGTCATGAAATCTCTTGTGAATGGAGTGACCGTCAGCATAACCTGCTTCTGGATCCTCTGAAGCTGTTAAATCATACACTGGAACTGTAATATTTCTTTTTCATTAATATGGAGAAAAATAAACACTGTACATGTTCAACCGATCATGTGGTATTGTCCTCTGAATATTAGCAGGCAAATCTACCTGATTAATCTGCAGGCAAAACGGATCTATTGCTGCATCACTTTTGTTGCCTTAGATTCACATGCAAATCAGATTTGATCCTCCTCCCTTTACTAAGAGGAAGAGGAGAAAACGCTCCGGTTGAACTGCTCCCCATAGGAAACTCTTAGTCTCTTCCTGTTGCAAGTGCAAAAACTGTTCTGACACCGGAAGGCTCTCAATCACATAATATTGTTTGCCCAAGCTGCCGAACAGGACAAGGGAGAGAGACAGAGAGAGAGAGAAAAAAAAGAACTGTTCCCTAGTTACTGTGCGCCATAAATAATAGCATCTGAAAAGATATGAAGCTCTCCACTCTTTTATCTCGCCTCATTCTGAATTTACACATACAATTACCCCAGTCTTTCTTCTTCTGATGTCCACCCACCTCATTCCACACTGCAATTTTCAATTTAGCACATCAAAATATAATCCCCTTTGCTTTTGGTCTGATGTGCGACTTTTAATGTGTCCTTTTTCTCCAATTATCACATTTCTCTTTCTCTTGCTTATATGTAGCAAGTTTGAACCTCCAGAAGAACCCACTAACAACTACAACTAAATACAGTGTGCTTAAAGTACATTCAGCCATCTTTCCTTCCTAAGAGCCAATTAATCAGTTTGTGTCCATAAAGAGAAGAATTTCCTCCCCAGGCCTGGAGGGAAAAAAAAGGCTTTTTTTGCTTTAATTTTATTTCCTTTCAGGTACGATGTCGACTCCAAAAGTCCAGACCTGTCCAAACACGTGAGTGCAAATATATTTTTGACCTTCAACCACAGATAAATGGAGGGAAGTTTTGGGCGAATGACCGGAAAAATTAATTCAAATTACTTAGAAACAAACAAACAAACAAACAAAGAAAAGAAAATACCGATTGAATGATAATGTTCAAACAAAACTTGAACCACTTCACCCTCTTTTTTTTTTATCAGTGGTCTAATGTTGGAAATATCTACATTTACAGTTCCTGTGTGATTTTAATCTGTGTTGCTTGTCGCATGTTAATTTTTCATGATGGAACAAAGCAAACCCCATTTTGAACTGCCTGATCACACGTATCCAAATACAAAAGTCAGTTGTTCTCTTTACTCTTTATTGTTGTTTTGGACTGTATGTTTGAGTTGTGCTATAAAAAACGATATATGTTGTCTTGATATAACATCTAGTTTTGAAAATGTTTCTATTTTTGATCTTATTTATTTGCTATAGTGATACATAAACTTTGATGATTTAATGCTTTTAACTGATAGTTTCCATCCCGGCAATGCATTCTCCAAAGATTGGAATATCATTGAAAAGTTAACTTTTGCATCAATTATTCCTGCATGTCAGCAATTTAATCTAAATTGTGTGACACTTATTGCAATGAATATAAAATTAACTAAAGTTTGAATTGTAAGACGTTGGGCTTCGGGTTGGAAGAATATAGCATCGGATCCTTTGAAACATTGTTATATTTAGTCTTGTATTTGAGTTTTTGTCAAGAATTAAAAAAACATTTTCACAATATTTCACTTTGGGTGTAACGTATCTGAAATAAATTAACTTTGACAAAAATAACATTTTCATTGTATTCAAATAATTTGAGATGCATCTTTCCATGTTTAATTTAGATGTAAAATAAGTTGTTTTTGTTTATAACAATGGAAACTATTGCAACTGAAGCATTGGGCAACATTCTGTGCCCAAATAATCAGTTTGGATGATTATTTGATGTATTTGGATCACGGGCGTTTTCCTTTTTTCCATCACTTGTTCTTCTTTCAGGTTTGGCTCTGGGTTTCAGTTCTGACACAGCATGCTGCTTCCTTCTGCTCTCACCTTGCCTTGTTTAACAGTGCTAGGAGTCCTGAGTATTTGCTACAGTCTTGTGTCTTGGTATATGATGTGCTCTGTTGTTGTCGGTTCTGTTGTTGTTGTTGTTATTGTTGTTTGCTGCTGCCGCCCAACTTTTCTGGAAGCCCGCAGAACTCAACGTAGGTCCCAGCATCTCTCTCACTTCTGACACTGCATGGGTGCTGTCTCACATTAATGATCCTTCTCTCAGGGGGGGAAAGATGGTGTCGCTGATCAGAAAAAAAAGAAAGAAAGAAACACAGCTGAGAGCCAAGCTAAACCATCTGTGCCACTCGGAACTGTTGTGATCTGAAAGTGCTCCACAAAGAGAACAGAAATGCTCAGCCATTACATTTTTTATCGTAATCAGGATGTTGAGAATTTCTATACTCGTACACATTACATTGAGTGTTATCAGTGAGCATCACGGAGCGGAGACTCACTACAGCATACCAATGAATTATTCAGTACGCCCTCTGCCAAGGCCAAATTTGAGGATTTTAGGTTTGTACTGTTCCTCATCTTTCTCTGTGAGTAAAAAAAAACCCCAAAAACCAAACAGTTGCATAGTAGGATTGTTGTTGCATTTTTACAGGCAAAAACTGAGTTTCATGAATCTGATCAGTGCTTGTTGGCAATGTGAGACTTTGCCTAGATAGAAGAAATAGTTATAGATGGTGAAACCCTGTCCATAAGAACTTTCTTTGCTAATGAGCTTGTTTACATAAACACGAACAATCCAATCTGATTTCTGTAGTTATCAGATTATTACAGTGATCTTGTTAACAACAAATGTCCATATGCTTTGTCAGATGTCATCAGTTATCGACTTGAGGAATCAGATTAACACCCCTAGATTCCTCCTCAATTAACAATAAAAATAGTTTTTCTGATTTATTAAGTTCTTTGAAATCTTGGCATGTGTGAATCAAATGGAAAGGATTCACACTTCCAATACGAGACATTTTGAAATTAACTTTCAGTCTTATGTTACTACATAAGGTGCTTATTCTCAAAGATATGGACTGAAACATGTTAACCAGGGTTTTTCAGATATCATATTTCTGAACTGTATGTAAATGCGCCAGATCTATTTACAATCATCTGATTATTTGCAGTTATCAGATTTTGATGGTCATGTAAACTGACTGAATCCCGCTCAGTCTTGTAAGTCATGTGTTACATCATCATCCATGGTGGTCTGAGTCTTTCTGTCTTCCCTGTTATCCTCCACAAGTCATTAAACCAGTGATTTCCAACACATGTCACAGTATATTTCCTGTTTTGGTCAATTCTAGTAAAAAAAAACCCAATGTATATGGGAAAGATTTATTTCACTGAATAAACCCCAAACTATCACATACTTCAATATTCTTTAAGGTCTGGCAGCCATTTCAAGTTGGACGACGTGTTTACCATGACCTGATTATAATGTAAATCTTGGACTCTCTGTGGATGAGTTGGGAACCACTGTGACAAACCATGCTCACCATACACCCACAGCCGTTAAAGCCGCGGCGTCAGTGTTTTCGTACATGCCTCTCAACGTAGTGCCCCACCCTTGAGCAGATCAGAGAGATAAAGAGTGCTGGTTTAATTTCACAAGCCATCAGGTATTATAGTTACTGAGGTATAATGTATATTACCTCCACATCACTCCGGTGAAATGCTTTTTACTGCCACTACCGAAAGACATTGAACCAAAGTAAAATGTTGGTAAAAAATGTGAATGGGCAGGACTCATTTTAATCTCTGACCTGCAAATGTGAACGAGCATGAGTGAACAAGCTTCTTTGGATGAAACTAAGCCTTCAACTTCTGACATGCATGATTTCCAGAGGCAGAAGAATGCGAGGAACATTACTTTCTCTGTCTGATTGTAACCTTTCTACTCCACATCCACAACCCTGCCCTTCCTCCTTCCTTCTTCCTTTTCTCTGTTCTTTTCTTCTTCATCGCCATCCCTCCAGGACTTTTTGGGTCAAATGTTCTGTACTCTCGGGGAGATTGTTGGGTCACCAGCCAGTCGACTGGAGAAACCACTGGGGTGAGTAAGAGATTCAGACAACTTCCTGTGATAACTGACTGGAAAAATGAGTGAGGAGTGACAAACTCTGCTAAGAATAGAGTTAAGACAGAGGAAAACTGTTTAAGAAGCAAATAATCTGTTATTTATTGAATTGTAAATGCTTGGTCAGTACTTTTTAACACTTTTGTACCTGCACTTCTGATTTAGAAATGATAGATATGATCAAAGTAGTGAAAATTTGCACTTTTAAAATCAAATCATGAATACAATTTTGTTCATTTCTATCTACTTATCAAGATTTCAGTTAAGAGATTAAAGATTAAAATTCAAATTGCCCACTCCACAACTAGTTCAGTTGTGACAGGGATGATACATGTGACGTGTGTGAGTAAATATTAGTGCAGTAGAAATGCACAAATGATTAATCTCAGATATAAAAAGCTTTTACAAGTGAGAGAACAGCTATTTTTCAGAATATAACACATAAACATCTTGCAATAATTCACCCTGTGTTTTAAAGACTGAAATAAAATGTGTCATCAAGGATTTTCAGGATCTCGATGGTGTAAGAAATGAATGTGTGAGATATGATCAAATCTATGGCTGAGCTTCATTCAGGTGTGCTCTTGATGCATTACATTAACAATGTGGCTTGCAAAGGTATGAAGTCGTGTTAGTTTAGTGTCATCTGAACAGAGCAATCTGTAATGGGGGGGTTGGGGGAGAGATCTTACTGTAGAAGAAGACAGAGTTTGAGAGAAAAAGTGAGCTGGAAGGAGAGACGTGTGTGATTTAGAAAGTGAGGTAAAGACCTAGATCAGACAAAGACGGCAAGGACAAGATCAGGAGAGACAAAACAGCCTACAGATGTTATCCACCGATAATTATTGTCATTAAAGAGAAGGGAGAAGCAAAGAGCAAAATTACACAAATTACCGCTCATCTTCTCAGCTTGTGCTCTCACACGGGCTGAGGAAACTGTGGTGTTAATGGGTTATCTTGCAATCTGTCTTCATACATCTATTGGCCATGGCCATAATCACTGATCTTCTGTGCTCGTCTGTATTTCAGGTAAAGTACTTCAGGTGGAGAAGTTAGAACATTTTGTTGACTCTTCTGAATGTGTTATGAGAATTACTTGGGATTATGTGCTGAAGTCATTTCTGTTTTTAAATTAGAAATGTTATTGTGAGGTTCTCATTTGACCTTATCCTGCAGTTAAAAATAAAACTATTATAAGGTGGTTTTGGAGCCTGTGATACCATAGATAAATGTATTCACATATCAGTTTATTTTTAATAGTTTATGGTTTAATCCCAACATGAATCAGGCCTTGTTTGCTTTGATAATCTCATCTATCGACAGTGGCTGGAGGACATTATATTTTATTGTCGGTGTTCTTGAAAATGCATGCTTCCACAGCGTAACCTACACAATGCAATCTAACTCAACGTAGTCTACAATCTCAACAATAAACATATGAAGCTGAAATAAAAGAATCTCACACAAGACATTGTGTGCCTCGTAAAGGCAGAAAATATGGCCGAGCTGTTTTACTGGATCACATCACGTGACGCAAGTGGCCCATGCGCATGTATGTAAATCCCTGGTTTGGTTCAAGAACATCATAATTATGAGAGGTTTTACCCAGGAGCAGGGCTGTTTGGGTTGGAAAAACAAAACAAAACTGCAATCTGTGTACAATTTGTTGATTGTGCTACAGCAGCTGTCGTTTCCCTGAGGATTTGCATTGTCACAACCTACATTCAACCCTGCTGTCTCCACCTGGCAGGCACCTGTATGGAAATCTGCGATTTGCAAATCCACAGGCTGATAACGGTCTGAAAAGCTTCACAGTTTGTTACATAACCGAAATGCAGAACTTATCCTTTGGTCTTGAGGGTAAAATCTACTTAAAATGCAGTGGCCTTGTGTAAATTGCTTAGCTCTCACCAGAGTGAGTAGTGAATGCCAATGAAGAGATCAAAACCTGACATCTGACCTGATGATGAAGCACGAGCTTTCTGCTAAAAAGGAAACTTGTGTTGCATTCATATGGAGCAGGGAAAAGGTGCATGGGGTTACATCTCGACACACATGGGCAGTAAACCCATGATGATGACAAAGTTGGAAAACTGTTACAAAAACATTTATTGCAGTGTGGCTTGGTTCTCATGTGCTAATGATATCATTTACTTAAAAATAAGTGCGTTGAGCCTCTAAATCGAGAGCATAGACCTTAATGATGTTATTACTATTTAATATCAAGCCATTGCTTCCTGAATTGTGAATTTATGTGGCATGGTTTGAAAAGGAAATGGAACGCTTGCCAAATTATTCATTTTTAATTGGAGACACTCTGCAGTGGAGAGATAACACAACTGCTTGCCAAAATGTATTCTTATGACAGCCTTTAATCTTTCTTTGAAGGTTTCGAAATAAAGCATTCCCTGTGGTGAGAACCTCCGCAGCCAACATTTAAAACAAAGTGGTATGTCCCCTCTCCGTGTTGTATGTAGGGCAAATGTGCCTCTAAAACGGTCAAACTGATGTAAATCCTGTTGTTTTGTCGTATGTTGAGAAAACATGCAATTTTCATATCATGTCTTTAGAGGCTGATCATAGTTTATTCTGATGAGCTTCATTCAGTGTTGGCTTGGTTGATGAAAGAACAAGGTCTTTTTTTTTTTTAAAATCTCTGCTGGGATTGCATTTACCTCACTAGTTTTCTGTGGCGTTAGAGAAAAATGTATCAGCAACATTTCAGTATTCATAACCGTGAGAGGCGTTTATCAATTTAAAATGTTCGGCAGAATTACTGTAACATCAACCATAACTTCTACCGTACTTCTTGCGTTAAATAGTTAATTGCTTTTTTATATACATTTGTATATAAAATAGTATTGGGAGAGTATATTATGCTATCCATCCATCCATCCATCCATCCATCCATCCATCCATCCGTCTTCTATCCCTACTATCCTGCTCAGGGTCACGAGGCGCTGGAGCAGATCCCAGCGTAATGTGGGCGAGGGCAGGATACAGCCTGGACAGGTCGCCAGTCTGTCACAGGGCAAACACATAGACACACAACAACCACACACACTCACATTCACTCCTAGGGGCAGTTGAGTATCGCCAATTGACCTCACATGCATGTTTTTGGACTGTGGCGGGGAAACTGGATCCGCTGGAGCAAACCCACGCGCACACGAGGAGAACATGCCAAATCCCCACAGAAAGGCCTAAGGCTCTACTTGAACCTGCGACCTTCTCGCTGTGAGGTGAAAAGTCACACCATCGAGGGTAATATTATATTATTTTAGTTTTTTCTTCTTTTTCCGGCTATATATATTTTAGTATGTTATATATGTTTGGATGTTCATTGTACGAATTTGGTTGTAAATGTTGCTGCAATGAATCCATCTATCTATCTATCTATCTATCTATCTATCTATCTATCTATCTATCTATCTATCTATCTATCTATCTATCTATCTATCTATCTATCTATCTATCTATCTATCTATCTATCTATCTATCTATCTATCTATCTATCTATCTATCTATCTATCTATCTATCTATCTATCTATCTATCTATCTATCTATCTATCACTAGCCAGGGCCTTTCTGTGTGGGGTTTGCATGTTTGCCCTGTGGGTTTCCTCCATGTACTCTAGTTCCTTCCCACAGTCCACAAAACATGCCTGTCTTATGGGATCTCGTCTTTTATTTCTCTCAAGAGAGAAAACAGACTCCTAAAACCACAACTTCACCCCTAAAAACTAAATCTTGCGGGGTCTAGTATTCCTTTCCTGCAGGTACCTCTAAACTCCATCCAAAAATCTACTGTGTGTCACACTATTCTGAGGTTCACACTAAAGCATGTCGTCAACATAAACATTTAAGAACTTTCCCTATGAGGACTTGCTTTTATATTCTTGATGCAAATACAATCCGCAGTTGAGTTTTCGCATATGTGAGGCAATGAAGAGAGATTTACATTCCAACGCCCGGAAATGTCAAAGCATTTGTCTGAGCTGCATTAATCTATTGGGAGAATATTACAGAACGCTTGTTCCTTTTTCTTGTGTCAATCAGTTCTCTGCTTCTTTTTTGTTTGTCTCACCTGTGCATACAAAATGAAAAATGAATTGAACCTAAATACAGGCGACATCACAAATTCCTAGCTTTGTCAAGAACACAGCGTGGAAGATTTAAATGAAATGTTTGACAAATCAAATCTGTTTTGCCCCCCCCCCCCCCCCCCCCTCTTTTTCTTTGTCATACCTATTCTTTCTTGCATATTCAAATGCACTGACACAAATGCAGGCACACACGCATGCACGCACTCAGGGATATGAATGTTTTATTTAATGATTTCATAGATCTTGTTTTATCCTACCATGAATTGATTAGAGTGTATCTTTCTTCTCGCTCTCTTTGTTCACTCTTTTCTCTTGCTAATTGTAATGGCTTTAATCTTCCTGGAATTATTGCGTGTCCAATTAGATGGCAGCAATTGTGGTCTTCATTATGGAAAAAAGGGCTCCTGATGCTGTCGACAACGAGAGAGGTACAGAGAGAAGAGCCTACATAAATGATCAGTAAAGAAGGGATTTAAATCTGGCAGCAATGAACACGCTCATCTCTTCATGATTGCTCGTCTGAGTTCAACCAGCACTGATCATTGGGGAAAAATGTGAAATTAGACTGTAGTGGAAAATGCAGCATTTACCCGAGCTAATACTTGTGTGATATATTCAAACATGGCACCTTTCCCCAGCTGCACAAAGGAAATACTGTTATCATGCTGCTTTAAAATATCTTCAGACCATATAATTCAAAAAAGGTTTTGAAGTGTCAAAGTGGAAGTCATTTGTGTAATTTTAGCTCAATAATCTGACGGTGTTACGTTTGGAGGAAGCAGCTTCAAGGACCCTAAGTTACATTTTCAAAATGTGTGACTGCTGTGTTTCCATAGAAAATATTTCGATTTTTTTTTTAGAGCACACAGAAAGTCTTCACCTATTTGTATGGCTCGTATATACAAATCTGCTGCAGTGTTTCTGTGCAGATGACGTTACGCTGTAGTTGTATCATTTCTACCTGTATTCAGAAACACAAAATAATCTTGCTTTTATTTTTAAGTGAAGACATTGTGATTTTGGATGTCCGGAAATCTTTGGCAGATGGACTCATCAGTCTCATGAATATTAAACAATAATTTATATTTGTAATTCTCCCCCAACTTACTTGAAACACTACTGTATGTTCAAATAAATGAATTGGCATCATGCTGACATAAAGACGTGGCAACTCTTCAGTTGACTTTTTGAAAAATAAAACTCAGAGATGAGACATATGCAGATAACACAAGTGTCATCTGTCTCTTTAATTACAATATGAAGGGGAAGTATGAAAACTTGCAGGCTATGCTTAGTAAAACAATATTTCTGACTGTATAGCTCATATGAAGAACCTATTACACAATACTGTATCTATGTGTACTGGATTAGTTGCATACATTCAAACACAAACTTCATTTGTAAAAGATGTGGCTTTATTCCCAAACAGGACTTTTTCCTTCGTTACACATCATGCTTATCCACATTACTTTGATTATGATAACTATACAACCACAAAATTTCGTTATAAATCTTACCATGGTTCAAGGAGCTGCTATTTAAATTTTGTGCCACCAATTTACCAGTCTGAGTAACTCCGACCACTGAGTACTACTGGGTTGATTTTAAAATGATAAAAATCTGTTGGGCCCAGTTTATTTTTATCTGTGAAAACAAGTCAATACATTTTCACGTGTCAGATTTTAAGGATGTTTTATTCAATTTCACAGCCCAGAATCCAGCTCTCCTTCTAGATATATAAATGTATGTCGTAGAGAGTTTAGTATTGTGTACTCCTGCAGACAGAGAAGTTAGCTCCTTAAAAAAGCTATATTATTATTTTGAGTGCACTTGACACCAATGTCAGTCTTTATTTAGTTTACTGTTTTATTTACAGATTCCCTTTGAGGCCATTCGAACACATGATTCATAAAAAAATAGCGACACAAACACAGCCAGCAGAAACGTTTCTGATTAATTCAGTAGACATGCCAGAATATGTGCCCACGACTATGAAAGCAGAGTGTGCGCTCTGTCTATTTCTTGTCACGAGCACATTTTTTTTTCCTTTTGATAAAGTAAGCCAAACCAGATGACATCTTTTAGATCAATGGTCTCACTGCAACATCATAGGCTGCATTTCATTCAGGTGACCTAGTTTCTGAATGTCACTGTGCTTCACCTGTTCTTCAAAGCTCCAAGCAGTTTTTAGTCAAATGAAAAAACGCAACTGATCAAACAGCCACTTCAAAACAGTCCAGATGAAACTTAAGATGTGAGGATGAAAACTTAACTTACTGTACTAATTCAATAGTCTAGTAATGGTATAACGTTTCAACAGTTTAACCCACTTCATCTGAGATGGTTTTATCAACAAACACAGATATTTTGTGAACTCGTCTGTCTAAAAAATGCTTTGATTTAAAATAAAATATTATTTTTCATTCCATGCCCTTGTGCATGCTGAACTTTATTTCTTCTTATTTAAATAGAATAAATCATGTGTTTGAAGTGTTTGAAAGTAACATATTTTAAAATCAGAATACACACTTTTAGATCTAATGTAAATGTAAAAGACAAAATAAAATCATGAGATGGTGGATGTTATGTGTTAATGAGTGACGCAGGTACGACAGTTGCGGGTCTATTACAACCTATAATATAGAAATAACAACATAATAATGACCAATAAGGAAATCCAATTTCCTGACCCTTTCAAATGTAATAAAGCGAATGATGCAATAACGTGACAATAGTGGAATGAAATATTCAAGACTCCATCATAATAGCTAATTAATAATTAAATAGGTTATTACATTATTGTCTGGTAATTAAATACACAGAGAAGCATTGTGAAAATAATTGGCTGCTACAAGGCCTATATATAAGGACCTACTGACCTAACTTCTACTTTATGGAAAATGTTGTTAATTAGCATACCTCTAATAACACTTTTAATCTTTTATGGACTCCAACAGTTGTTAAGAAACAAGTTTTTAATGTAAGATTCGTGGGGAAAGACGATGTCCACATTTGCTACTTGGTGCATGTGATCTGAGAGTTAATAATGTGAGTTTTACTATTGATGCCTGAATCAAAAAAGTTACTTTAAATCTCTTTCATTATTTTAAATGTCTACCTCTCTCAACGGTTTTGGGCCCCGGAGCGTGTGTGCTGAAGACGCTGTTGACAGAAGTAATTATGGACGCCAAGCTGGTCAGCACCAGGGTTGCCAGACGTGACTCACTGTTTCCAGCCCAAAGAACATAAAACGCACACACCTCAATAAAAACCAGCCCAAATCTCAGCCTGTATAGAAATCATGTTAAAACAGTGACACTATTATGTGTATGAAAGAACACACCATAAGCACTCAAATACTTGAAATAAACAAAGTTAAAAGGGAAGAGAATTCGGCTCAACAATTGAGGCATACCTGCCATATCTGGCAACGTTGGTCAGCGTGTGTAAATTCATTTTAAAGTGGTTGTGAAATACGAGTCGACAAAATCTAGACAACATGATGAGGGAAAGAAGAAGGAGAATGAAGAACAAAGAAAGCACAGCTCGTAACGTTTTGGGGGAGCCGCTTCCTCCAGCGCTTATCCGTGACGTCAGTCACACGTCAATGACGAGGCAGTGGCATGTAGAAAAATATCTGAATTGGTACCACATAAGATGTCCTTTATTTATCTCACATGTGGAGAAATTTGCAGTGGTACAACAGGATAGTAAAGAGAAAGAAGCACACATAGCAGAAACTAAAAAAGCAGATAGAAATACAATATAATAAAAATAGGAGCTTGGCCTGCGTCTAGTGTGGAGAAATTGGAATTGGAGCTTTCACTCGGCCACAAAGCAGGTCGGATATGGGTCACTTGTGAGCAAAAAATCTGAATTGGCCCTGCAGTGTGAATCCGCCCTAACTATTGTATTCAGTGTGGAATTTGTTTGTAGCTTTGATACTGAAAGGTCTATCCACGTGGTCCGTTTACAGCCTGTGAATAGCACCAGTGAGGTCAGTTTCCTTGGTAACATCCAATTCTCTCAGCAAGTATTGTGTAAATCGATTATGATTAACATCCATTAATGTCATACTGAGTGTTAGTTTGACTGGCAGAAAGAGGTTACTATGAAGGATTTCATAGAGTTGAAGGAAATAAAAAGAAGTTTTGAATCAGGGTTAGTGGAGTGATTTTTCCAATCACAAACTAATGACAGTTATAACCGTAGTCAAGTTCAAGTTAGAATTTCCTTCATATTTTAGCATGAAAAGCACAGATGTAAATTTTTATTAATGAAACTATTCCAGCTTCCTCCAGGCTTGTGGATTGAACACAAGTGAGTCAAAAAAGTGTTTACTGGGAAATATCTATTATTAATGCTATGAATTATAGGTATTATCATTGGTCTCTTTTGGTCTGCCAGTGAAATTATATATTATCAAACCAAAGCTATCACATTGTCCATAGAGGACGGCTTTATTTTAACCCGAGATTTCCTTAAATGTTAATGAAACTAATTCATTCATTGTTTGCATGTGTGACAGAGTGAAAGAGAAGGGAAAAAAGCCCACAGGGCCCCCTCCGCCAAACAAGACGTTTGTTTCATCTGAACATCAAAAGCGCTCGGCTCTTTTATGATTGCTTCAGATTCTACAGTGCTCTCTTGCCACTGGCCCCAACAGAGTTAAAAGTGAATGTGCCATGTTTTATACGATTCAGAATAGGCTTCTTCTTCATTACAGTGTCACTGATCTAGATTCATTAGTACGGAAACGTTAATGGAAATGCATACATGGATGTAGCCTTTCCCACCATGAATAAACTGAAATTTGTTTATTTTCAATTTGGCTGAAAAACTCTGCACTCAAACTCGAGAAGTCAGATTAAGAATGTGTTGGTGATGCAGTTGAACCAATATCTGTAAAATTAATTTGTCCATTACTACCTCACAGATTGAATTATCTTATTTTTTTAATAAGAGTGATTCATATGTTTTCATTTGGATGGCTATTTGTATTTATTTTTAATTATGCAGCTTTCTTTTCTTTTCTTTTTCAACTCAACTTGTGTTTGGAGGCTTCCACCACACAGATGACTGTTGAGACAAGCTATGGAGTATTTCATTGACCTTACTGGCCCCCTCTTATATAGTCAGTTCAATAACTGTATTGGTGTATACAGTGTGTATACACTGTATACAGATATTTAAATATCTGCGGAACCGCTTTTAAATATTAACAAGTTGAAAAGTAAACAGGGCTGACAGGAAATTATTTATTAAATGTGTGTTCATGCCGCTCTATAGCTGCATGCTCCTGGCACTTTTGATTGTACTGACAAGGCGAAATCTTGTTTGAAGCTTTTTTTAGAGGAGTTAACACTTTTTTTTCCACCACTGTGGGCCATGATTACTTTGAGGGGTTGTCGCGTGTGTGTGTGTGTGTGTGTGTGTGCGTGCGTGCGTGCGTGCGTGCGTGCGTGCGTGCGTGCGTGCGTGCGTGCGTGTGTGTGTGTAGAAAATCAGTGAAGCTATTTCCCTGTAGTAAGTGTAAACACCACCTCGCCGTGAGAGGAAAATATGTGCTATTATACTACCACCAGATGTACTTCAGGTATTCAAACATCCCACAAGATCATTTTACATTCTGCTGCTGCTTTGCAAAAATCTGACATCTTTTTATAAGCAAGAAAGTATTACTGCAACCAGTGTTGGGAATAATGCCTCATGAAGTAATGTGTTACTTTTGTCCATCACAGTACACTTTTGGTAGTAGTACACTAGTAAATCGTTACAAAATTGATAACATGCACATTTGCGTGCACCTGCAAAGCTGCTGTCTTTTACCATCCTGCTTCCTGAGGAGGCTGTTGGTTTCAGCGTTAGCCTGCAAACCATCATTTCATTGTATGTTTTTACTGTATGTTTCCTCTGAGGACGTATGTTAGATCAGTTCTTCACTGGAGGGAAGTGAAAAGAATGATAGTTTTTTTTTGTACCAGCTAATATTCTGGTTCAGAATAAATCTTATATTTTGGGAAGAAGTTGTAGATTTTAATCTTAAATTCAAGGATTTTTTTTTGTTTTTTTATAAAATCAGAAACGCACAAAACATTTGTTATCCACAGGCCATGACCTCATTAATCACAGTTTTATATGGATGGACAATTTAGCTCAGGAGATTTAAAACCCCCCAAAACAAAACAGCCCTGCAGAGCAGATATATACTGAAGGTGGAACTTCAGAAAAAGGGAAACGACTGATTGAAATGCTGAACAGACTCACTCGCTGACCTGAAGGTTTTTGGTGTAGGGAAGTTACATATCAAAAAGTATTGACCATTTTGCACAGTGTTCAAAGAGCAGAGCATAAAGACTGTTTTGTCCTGGAGAACAATATTTACACAAAAGCAGTGCTTTGGCAATAGTAGATAAGATGAATTTGACAGGGTCAGTATGGAAAAGCAGAGGTGATGAAGGTAAATAGATTAGAGGGAAAACATATTTGTTTATGGATAGTTTAAATGAGCATAAATGAGCAGATTGTCTTTTACACATTGGAATCCAATAGAGCTGGTAACTTCTCTTATAACATTGACTGCATAGATTGGCACAAAACATTTGAAGAAGGTATTTCTGAGACAAATTTTATTGGCTTTGTTCAAGCCCCAGGTCTTTCAGCTATAGTGCCATCCTGAGGCTGACATTTGTGGTTTTGTGAAGAAAATCTCAATAAGAGGTGGATGAATTACCTTGACATTTGATGAAGACATGTATGATGAATTGTAGTCACGCTGGTGATCATTCACTTTCCATCTATTGCAATCATTAGGCCAGAGTTTTAATTTGTCTCGTACTTTGCTTTATGACCGCACGTCTTGGAAAAACTAATCACATTTACACCAGCCTCATTTGTACTTTGTGTTCGAAACTGTTTAGCAAATGTCAGCATGCTGAGCTGAGATGGTGTACATGGCAATACAATGTGCTTTTGTTATTCTCGCAATGTAACTATTTGCATTGGGATGATAGATAGATAGATAGATAGATAGATAGATAGATAGATAGATAGATAGATAGATAGATAGATAGATAGATAGATAGATAGATAGATAGATAGATAGATAGATAGATGGAATTGGGGTGTATTTGTATTTCGGTGTATTCGGGCTAAATTTGGACCACATTGGATGGTCCAATAATTTCAACAACTATATTTGAGCTAAATCAAGGCTGTGACAGACCAACCAAAAAACAACGTCTAGATCACGTCGGGTGTTTGGTGGACAGTTTTGGAGAAACAACAGGTTCATATTTCCCCCAAAACAGTATGGACACAGTTTAAAAAGTGCTACACTTAACCAGATGACATAATTCAGCATACAAATGATCAAATAACAAAAAGCCAGGTTTCCATCTTCAGGTATCTTTTTATCCAATTCAGCCTCGCTGGGGACTGGAGCTGATCCCTGCTGACAAAGGGTGAAACCAGGATATATCCTGGAGTCTCCTCCAGTCCATCAAACTAAGAATAGTTCAATAAAAAGATAAATATATATTGCAAGGCATAGACACATGGAAACACCTTAAAAACTAACAAGCAACAGACATTTCATAAAAACATCAGGAGATCAAAGAAAGACAGAGCAAAAGCAATGGAACAATAAAGAACTGAGAATGTTGTTTTTATTTCTATTTTTTTTACCATTATTAATACAAGGCTGCTGCGCAACAATACTCTTTGTTTTATGTTACAGTCTGAACCTGCATGGTTACAAAGATCCTGGACCATAAACTCTGCTGCAGCAGATAGAGGCTAAACATCACCTCATGATGGGCAACAGGCGACTTAGTGATATTCAGTTTTACCTCGTTGAATCACTCAAACTCAGTCGACTAAGACCTCTTCAGTGGCGTTTCCCATCACTCTGTCTGCTTTCAGCAAGTTACTTCAGTGTACTGTAGCAAATGTCTGAGGCGATCCGTGCACTTTTGTGCATTATTGAAATAACCACCATAATAAACCAAACTTTAAAGAGAATGTGTGACATGCAATGGTGAAAACTGAAGCTCGACTCGTACAATAAAGTGGATTTTGTGCAGTAAAGAAGAAAAGGAAGGTTAGAGGAAAGGAAAAAAGCATTTTAGATAAAAAAAAAAAAAAGAAAAACTGTTGAGAGGGAGCAACGAGGAGGTATGTTTAAGTGTGCCTGGCTTTTTAACGTCTTGAAATCCCCTAAATGCCAGTGTAGATTACTGAAGCAGAGGAAGGAATTGGAGGGAAATTATTCGTGAATGTCAAAAGAGGCATGTGTGCAGGAGCAGGATAGTTAGCTGCACACAGTGGCAAACCACGCATGACAGCACAGCCTCCTTGTCTCCAACCGTTTGCTCCAGGCGCTCCCAGTGAGGCGACATCCTGCTGTAAAATATGTGTAGCCAGAAGATGTCTTTTTTTTTTTCCTCATCATGGAATGTACTGAGATTACGACTGCCGGTTGTTTTACAATAGACTGGTACAGGCTACAATGTTGTTTGGACGTTTACCTGTAATTTAAAGGCAGTTTTTCTTTAATGTTCTTTCTATGTTCATCCATGCAGATATTATTGCAGATATTAAGAAATAATATCACCACACACCATAAGCATGGGTTATGAGATATAATTAAACTTGGTTTTTAAGACTTTTTTGGGACATTTCTTTTTGCAATTCATCTAGATGGTGAGATAGCTCAGTTCACCTCTGAAACCACAAAAGAAAGCACAACCGTTACAGATTCTAAATGATGGGTATTTAGTTGCTGACACAATTGTGCACTGTGCAACACACTAAGGTGCTGATGAGCCACACTGGGTGTGGAGGCTCATAATATGACATTAAACTACAGTATGCATCCCTCCTCCAGCGTGGAGTTGCTGCATGTCGGAGCTGCTCTTGATCTCATTTTGTCAAATTGGAAAATAAAGAGAAATGTAGTTTCAGATGAGCATAAACACATTATTAGTCAGATGTGTTAGAAGCTCTGTGTCAGAACAAACTCTGATATTAAAATGGTAGTTATAAGATTGTTTCTGGCAATGTGTACACTTTTCTTTTTAGGTCAGCACACTTGAAGTAAGTTTTAATTTTTTGTACTGTGGCAAACCACAGCCGGTCCGGTTGCCCAAATCCTCAATAAATCTGTTTACTCTTCTAATACTTGCCATCATTGAAGTCAAGGTTTGACCATCTCCTCTCTGCCCCTTTAACATCTCAGAGCTAATTTAAACTTTCAAAGATCCACTTTCAGCAGAAAAAAATAATGGATTTGACTGACTTTCCTCGCAGCTCAAAAGAATTGATTTATGCATCGTGGAGGGGCACGCTGAAGACTCTATCCTCAAAGGTTTAGTTCAGACTGATTCAGTCGAAGCTGTGTGCTCTTAAGCTTTTTTACTTTGGATGTCATGTCAGCAAAACACTCTGCATACTTCATTATTCATACGGATGCAATAATACATCCTGGCACCTGCGAGAGGCTGATCTCGATCACCTCCTGTAACTGTTAGCTGCTGAACGGCCCTGCTGGGCGGCTGGGACTTCAGTGGATTGTTCAGCAGCAGCTGAACGATAGCTGCTGGGGAGGAGGATTTTCATTCAGCTTATCTGTCCAGGCTTCTCCAGCAGAATAAATTGAACAGTTTGATTCTCTCTGCAGGCCAGGTGTCCCTCTGACTGACTCTTTTCCTTCTTACTTTTCTTCTTCTTTTTTTTTTTACATTTTCTGTTTTTCATCTGAGTCCTTTTTTCCCCCTACGACTCCACGCTCACCTCCCCTGTCATAAAACCACATCGCTCTCTGTTGGTATGGCTACAAGCTATTCCTAACCCACGCTTTGAGTGAGCTGTGCTCCGCAGAGCCTCGTCATTACCTATCTGGGATATGCACATGCAGATGAATGCCTGCCATGGAAGAATATAGAACGTAGCTTTAGGAGTTCCCGTTGGAAACTTGTCTGGGTGATATCATGCAGGAAGTCTCTTACCTTTTTAGCTCTACTGGAAAAAAGTGACATTTAGTTTTGTTTAAAAGATTCTAATCTTTAGTGGGACGAGGCTATTTTGTCTGTGACAGGTGCAGATGTTGGATACTTTGCAGTGTGAATGTGGTTTCGCTGATTTCTCTGCCTCGTGACCTGTATTAAAGCAACACTAACAGTGACAAACAACAACAGTCCTGTCAACACTATTATGCAGACTGGTCTGACATGACTTAGAATCTAAACAAATGATGCATTTCTACACTATTGCAATGTTCTGCAATATCGGTGACATTGATGAAAGTGCAGTAGATAGAACTGACGTGCCAATTGTTGCTAATTAGAAAGAGCGAGAAAACGAAAAAGTTAAACTATGTATCTTTCAGCAGAAAATCTGCTACCATGTCCATCTAAGGTGATTTTTAAATTAATAAGGTGCGCAAAGCAAATGGCTTCCCTTTTAGGTGTTATTTATATTTCAGTGTGGACAACAGAAGTCTGCATGTGCACACTCCTCTGGCTTCCTCTTAACAAAGTCAATCAAACATCAAGAGAAAAGAAATGCCAAATAAATACAGCAGTAGCATCCTAGATCAGGATTAATCCACCAAATTGTCCAAGTACACACACACACATATCCATCTGTGTTTTGCTCCTCTGGCACAATGTTCTGATAGAGGTCTGGTTTTGTGGACTGATAAATCTGTCATAGACTCCCTCTCTTGATTTTTTGTTCCCTCTCTCTAACACAGAGCGATAAATCAAGTCTCTCCAGTGTCGGCTAACAGATGTGCACACGCACACACACGCTCACCAATCCATTAGTATCCATGTTCCTCATCTCGGGCTATGAGAGGTTGCTATTCATAGCCTCTAAACACAACCTCCCCACCTATCCCTCTCTGAACAATTGTGTCATGTATCTTTTATTTTCCCTCCCTCTCACGTACATCCCTCTCTCTTGCACAGACACATGCTGGTTGTGTTGTGTTGCGTCCTTCTGCATGGAATTGACTACATTCCTCTGGATGCGTTGTGCTTCGCTAACTCTCTGGGGAAGCCTCTATTGGTGGCCCGGATCACTGTCACATGAGTAATGTCTATGTGGGGAATGACTGCAGTGCAGATGTGGGTTTCCTTTGATACAAAGATCATACGGTAAATATAAGGTAGAAGACTTATTTCCTGAGGGGCTTGGTTTGAATGGTCAGGAAAGAGTAATGGCAAGGAGTGTAATTACTGCTACAGGGCTTCTTTTCCACATGAGTACCTAACATCTTCCTCTCCGGCTTATGTTTTAAGACCTGGCCTGATGGGAAGCTGTGTTTTATTTCTGCTGTAAGACTACAGCTGCTTCACTGTCTTTTGGGAGATGTGCATTAAATATGACTGGAGCACATCTTTCACGGAGGCAAAGTGGTTACAGATGGCTCTTTATCGTCAGGTCAGAAAGATAAATTATGACGTATGTCACCAGAGCCCAGTTAGACAGATTAAGCTTAATTTAAGTTTGTCAAAGAATAATTATGAAGCATGATTTTGTCTCACATAGAGATTGTGGGGGTCAGAAGGAGGCATGTTCATGGCAAAAAGTCATCATGATGGTGGGAAAATCAATCTATTTTTAACAGATAACAGATTTTTAAGAAATTCCTTTAACGAATTAATAGTATAAAATAAGCTTTTGCTGACATGCATAGTGGATATAGTTACAGATATTGCAGGCTATAAACAGAATAAGACAAGACATTTCTAACTATCACAAGAATGGTTGGCTTTTTTACTGCCTCTCGTTCCCAGCAGCCAATAAAAATTATATCTTATAATTTAAAAACAAAATCAGTATTCAAACAAAAATGGCTACTCGGGGTGTTTGATGTGAGAGTTGGAGGAGTTGTCGGGGTGCTTTGAGCTCTTCGAGGGGGTGCTCATCCTCCCACGCTTCAAAATCCCCAGCCTTGAAGTTTCTCGGAGCTTTAACATTGCAAAGTCAGCCGCTGCACAAGTACAATGTCATAGAGGTAAAGGTAGATATTCAGAAGCAGGTTTAAAAAAAGTGTTATTTAAAATTGATGGCCCATGGCTGGAAATGATGCGCCTGTTTTATTTAGCTGTTGAAGGAAAATCACCAGAGCCATCAATAAATTTGAAAAAGGCCTATATTATTGCTAGTGAACCGCATTACTTTCTGTGCAAAAATGGAAATCAGCAACTACAGGACATAAGGCTTAACCGACGATGATTTGGCTGAAGGCCTAAGAGTCAGAGGCCATACATTTTATTATTTGTGTTAGTCACAAGCTGCCACAACCATAAGTTGTCCAGGAGCAAGAAATTATTCATGAGGTTGCAGATTTTATGCATTGCTGATTGTTTCATCAATTAGTTATTACTCATTTTATCTTTGAAGTGCAAAAAAAACTAGCGCTACGGTGAAGAAAAGAAGCAATAGAAATGAGGAAGGAGGGAGGGAGATATTTTCCACTTCCTGCTTTGCACTTGACAGAGAAGTCTTTGATGCTGTGATGAAAAGTGACGGCTATGAGGCCCCGGGCAGCTTGTGTCTTCGGGGCGAGGTGAAGTGAAACGGATAGTTCACGGGTGCTGAGCTCCGTGGAAATGTGCTCACCAGAGAGTGTGTTGCCCTGCAGGAACATCAGCGGCTTGTTCCAGGAGCCTCTCTGATAGCAAAGACTGAACATCAAAGAAAGGAGCAGTTTGAACAGAGCTTTGTAGGGGCTCATGTCTCAGACGACATGTTTCAGAGCTGTCAGCTCAGAGCTGACGATAATGAATGTTAACATACCTTGTAATGAACTGATTGATAATGGTCATTAAGAAGGCCTCACTGCTGTGTTTGGAGAGCATGGTGATGTTCACAGTGACAAACCTTCAGCTGAATGTTATGCTTTTACGTGTGCAGGACCAAACATGAATACAAACATCTTTTTTTTCAATATTGAGTTTGTATTGATTGGTGAAACTATAAAACCATTTTCCCACCCTTTTAAAAGCTTGATGTTACTATGTGGGGATAATAGGGATACTAAGGTTAAAGTTGTCTCACTGACTTTGCTGTGAAAGTTAAGATTGGGGTTGTTACACAGTGGTGCAGTGGTTTAAGAGAAGAGATTATCCTGGTTCAATTCCAGTCAGTTGTTCTTTCTGTGCGGAATTTAATCTGGACATTCTGGCTTCCTCCCACCTTCCAGAAACATGCATTTGGGGTTAATAGATGACAATAAATTGCCCATAGGTGTGAATGTGTCATGACTCTTTGTGGTAACCCTGTGATGGAAAGGTGAAGTTGAATAGAGAACGGTTGGAAGTCAGAATTGTGAAACTGCAATAAATTATGAAACATTCAACATAGTTTGTTTCTAAACAATCATTTCACAAGTGAGTGGGTTAAAACAAATGAGTTATCCGGTGTTATACCTTAAAGTATCATTGTAGATTTGACATGAATCTTCGCAGACACGTTTATGGCTTATTTCCCACCTGAGAACAATACTGATTTTATGTATATAACGGATGTTTCTATTTTAATCTGTTTGTGGGAGTCAAAGGCATCGTCATACACTGCTCTCTATGTGAGTTTATATTAATGAGATGTAGCACAATTTGTCAGGCAATTATAATTCACATAACTGACAAAATACTCATGGCCATCATTTAAATATCAAACACATTAAATGCATTAGAAAGGGGCAGTGGGAGTAAAGCACTGTTTTCTATGTCAGCTCCACATTATTGTTACTGCCGTTCCCTAAAATATCCATAATTGCAATTAGAAAAGAAAGCATGGTTTAAAGCCCTATAGACTTGGGGGTAATTGTTTATGTTTCATGATAAAAGCTGTTGAAGATAAATAGAAGTTTAATAATAAAAAAAAACCAAAACATGTATATCATTTGATCAGGAGAGATAACAAATGATAATAAGACATTTCTGTCTGGCTGCTCAGTGTAATTTGTTTTCTTGCCCCAGAGTTGGATTAATTCCCTTCAGTGCAGAATTTATTGTAACCTCATTTAATACAAGTACCCCTAATAACAATGAGGCACAGTGTGTTTATCTCAACAGATATACAATTAATACCTGTTTTCTTAGTATGTGCCTCACCATTGACAAGATGACGACAGCTAATTGCGTGCTGATATAATCCATGTTGAAAAAACTCTCATAGCTTAATATTTCGAAAAGAAACTATAGATTAAGCACTAAACAACACATTTTGTTTGACAGCATTTCTAATACAAATTAACACAGATTGATGACAGGCACCTTTGCACAACCTCATATTTAATATTAGTTTTTATACTTTTAGAACGTATGAATCTGACCCTATATATCAGAGAGAGAGAGAGAGAGAGAGAGAGAGAGAGAGAGAGAGAGAGAGAGAGAGAGAGATGAGCTATGGAGGGGCAATGGCATGGAAACTACTGAGTATTTATAGCTGCAGAGTCGGGCAGTTGAAGTAAGTACTCCTCTGTCCGGGATACAAACCTGAGTGTGTATCACATGATTTGTAGGACATTCACAGGCTATCTAGCCTTTGTTCCCCTTCATATTTCCTGATTTGAGAATAAGCTATAATTTAACATGTTCAAATTGGTTGATTTTTTTTAAAGCTGATGATAGTCCAGTATGAAGATGTTTCCCCACTGTCTTTTCACTTAGACAGCAGTATATTCTGGAGGTGCAATTGAAATATTTTATTATTTTGAAAACAAAAAACATGTTTTTTACATTGTCATCATTCTTACTACAATACAACGTTGAAGAACTGTTGATTATATAGGATTCTTTTCTTGCTCCAAAAAAAAAGATGAAAATAACAGGGATTTTAGGATGATGAAATGACAACAGAGCAGCATTCTTACCAAGGTCAAGATCCAATCTCAGGTAACACACAGAACAGCAAAATCAGTTTGAACACAAATGTGGAGAAAAGATATCAAAACCAGACTAATGTGTTGTCTTTTCTTTGCTTTAGTTGAATGTCTTGGTGCTGCATTCTAAACAACTTCAATCGATTTAAATAATCGTGGAGAACATCTGTTAAAATGCCACTTCACTGATCTAAACGAGTGGAAATAAAAGTGTGAATAATAGTCTGGCAGTCATCAGACTTGAGCAAAAGTCGAATTCAGGCATTATTACGTAAATGATAAATCCAGACTTGGCTTCTGTGGTATGTATATTTTCGAAAGTGAGAGCACAGTCCAAGACGACCCCCAGGTTTCTCACAACAGGTTTTGTGTTTTCAGTAAAGGGACCAAATTCTTGTATCAAAGTACAAGAATTTAGTTATTAGTTAGACATTCTTAACATGTTTGTATATTTTATCTGTTTGATGGATTTACTTGGAGTATTAATTGTGCTTCATTGTTGAAACAGATATTAAACTGCAAAATAATTTGACCAAGTAGTAACATGTGCAAAGACAAAAGGATTGATTCCAGGACAGAACCCTGAAGGACTCCATACTCTAAAGAACAGCAGAGTCAGAAATGCTTAGAATAAAAAAAAAGTTTCTCACATAAGAATTGATCCATTTCAAAGTCATTACATGTAAACCAATCCAACCCTGCAGCCTGTCAATAACAATTTCAGGATCAATTTTATCAAACGTTGTGGTGTGATTAGAAATCTTTTTTCCGAAAACTATCTGCGAAGGGTAATTTTGAGATTTGTAATTGCTGTTGTATGACAGATCAAAGTCAGATTTTTTTATCAAAAACCTGAGACATGCCTCCAGGGACCATATTTGTAAAAAAAAAAAAAAAAAAAGAAGAAAAGAAACTGTTGTAAAATTATCCTTATTGGTGCAAGTCAAAGTATTACTTCTTGCATTCTGAACCTTTTTAGCACGTCTTGGATACGGCTTATTTGACTTGACTCTTATGAGTTGTTAGCATTTATTTAGTTAATCCCTGTACAAACATTATGTTAAATAGTCAACGGAGTGTTAGTTTGGCTGGTAAAACTACAACCCAAAAGACCTGATTAAATTTTTCAATGCCATGACATTTTGCAATTAAACTTGTGAAAAACTCAGCCAAACTATGAAATGTTGTAATGTGAAAGATCTGTTTGTTAATGTTGCCATCGTGCTTCCCTCTGGGATTAATAAACCTACTTCTATTCCTGCTATGGTTTGGTATTCTGGCAGTTAGTAATCAGATTTTTCTTTTGGGCCACAGTGTAGCTTAATGGTGAGCACCCTCGCACCCTCACACAGAGAATCCCCCCTAATAGATTCTATAGATATTTTAGCTCGACTGTTGTGGAGGTTCAACCAATCTCAGCTGTGTCACAGAAGGTGAACCTACGTCTACTGTTTTGCTGTAAGACCCTCGGTCTCACTGCGCCATTGCCTCATTAAAGTGCGTGATCCCAGGCCAGGCCAGGTAACCCAGGTCAGACCCGTGAAAGACGAATAGATACGTTCTAAAAGATAAACAATTTATTCCTGCACTGTTGCATTGTTATGAAAAGGGTGTTTGAATGAGAGCTCATTCAGTATTGATACCCTTGTGTCTAATATCTTAGAGCAAAAACTCAATTTCCTCTTGTCGCAAGCAGCAATTGATCATCTCTCTCTCTCTCTCTCTCTCTCTCTCTCTCTCTCCCTCCCTGCACATGCCGGCCCATCTGTTAGGAAAACAATAAAGCCATTTTCCTGTCATTGTGGACTCAATTGGTGCTATCACTCAACTTGACAAATGAGGCTTTCCAGCATTGAATCAACATATTCAGGAATGCTGTGTGGGATTAACTATTCTATGGGGTTAGCGCGTACTCAGACCTGCAGGCGCATAAGTCTTACCGACATCAGGATGGAAATGAACAGCCTCATCCAGAGAACATGCTACTTTTACACTGAACACAGCCTGTTCAAATATTTGGAGACATCTACTGTATTTTGGCAAAAGGCATTGATTTCCCTCCAAAACAAATCAGTAGACTTAGCAGCATTGATGGAAAACAAAGCATCACAGGGATTGGCTGCCATTGTTACAATACTCTGTAATTGCCTGCCATGTCATTCGTCCCCAATTGCAAGGGAAAAGGCTATTTTCCTCTTGTTACCCTTTGTGTTTGTGGATATAAACAAAAGAAAACAAAGAGATAAATGTCAGAAAGAAAACACATCTAATGGAATTAGTCGCAGCTCTTCAATGTGCTCGGGTTTGACAACAGACTCCTTTATTCAGCCTCATCTGGTTTTCTTATGAAATCCCATTTCCAGATGTCGGATGTGACAGATTCTGCTACAGGAGATGAAAACACTGTCACACTGTTGAAAATGCTCTATCAACAACAAATTGAATAATTAAACACATTAATCAAGTGCCACTGCCATTAATTACCAAACATCTTTGTTTCTAAATGTGAACATGGCTGAACGAGGCTTCCTGTAACCAGCAACCCAACTACTTTGATACATGTGTATGGCAGCATTGCCTTTTCATGCAGTATTGTCATTTATTTGAAACATGATGCATGCTGGATCATTCTGGCTCTCAGACAGAAGTAGAACACGGAGAAACTGAAACAGTCTTCTCAGTTCATTTCTTTGATTTCCTATAGGTGCTCACTTCTCCTTCTCTCTTCTGTTTGATTAATGGCACCATCTCTCAGGTGGCCATTGTAATAAAGTCAAATGAGGTCTCGAATGGCTGAGGCTTTGTAGAATCAGCAATGGGTAATTGAGGGGGAGGATGTCTCAGGTGGGGCTCTGTGTCCTTACAGCAATGAAATAGTGTTTCACTTTTCCCTTCGGCGAGTTAGTGAAGACAGTAATTGTGTTAGAGAGATTGTGCTTCACCGCACATTGTTGTATGTTTGGATGGTTGTGCTCATGTTCTCTTTTAAAGGTTACAGAGCCGGGACTGAGGAAAAACATCTCTCTCCGAATGCATCAAAGTGTGCTCAGTTTTTGTCACCTGAATAATACAGTGGCAGAGGAATGGTAATTGAAACTCTGTAATCCAGAGTATCCCCTTGAACAACTGATGCTCCTTTTTCAGAAAGACATATTTGGCTTCCCATGTTGAAATCTGTCAGAGGAATTTGTAAAGAAATCCTCCCTGAAACCTGGTAATCCTTTGTATCTCTTTTCACCAGGCAAGAGAAAAATCTCTTGGATGGTAAATGGCAGATTTTTGGGCTGCTTCTTAGCTTTATGTGGGATTATGTGTGATAGCAAATAGGCCATTTGGAATGCTAGTGGGTAGGAGGTGTAGCAGAGCGCTAAACTCTTATGGAGAGTGTGGTTTACCTGTTTTTGGAATTTAGTCTGAAAAAAGAGACGATTTAAATAACAAAAGACAATACGTCTGTCTTCTATGTCTTTTATAAATTCTCTGTAAGTCAATCTGAAGGGAAGTACAGAGGGAGACATTGGAAGTCACACACACACACACACACACACACACACACACACACACAGTATATATATAGAGAGAGAGAGAGAGAGAGAGAGAGAGAGAGAGAGAGAGAGAGAGAGAGAGAGAGAGAGAGAGAGAGAGAGAGAGAGAGAGAGAGAAGCCTCTACATGATATGTACCGCTGCCAGATAGAGGAGTGGCTGATGTAAAGAAGACCTACCAATGGCTATAAAATGCTGGACTGACAGATAATACGGAGACACGAATCATCAACTTTAAATCACTTTGCAGAGAAAGATTTTCAGACAAAGAATTAAACAACCGGTAAAACACTAGTTTACTTTTTGCTGTTGAAATATTACATTAGCATCCATCCCATATTATGAGTGTGGGTTTGTGAAGACATACATACTGAAACCTGCAGATAGGTGTGCAATAATTGTGAACACTTTTAGGACGCACATCTTGCTGCAGAGTTGTCATCATTTTAAGGTTTATTAGTCTGGTACAACAGAGATCGAATGAGGGTGAATGGGTTACTGAACAGAGAGTAGTTTGACATGGTGTACTGTCAATAGAGTCAATAGTGGCACCTGTATAGGGAAAGTTAAGACTCCAGTAATTGTAGCATGCAGCTCAGTTATCAACGTGTGTGTTATTATCTATTCGGACCGACTGTAAAAGTTTAAACAAAATATATTCTAACTATTAGAGCTTATTAGTTTAACTAGTATTCCGTCTCTCACTGTGTTTTTAGTTTCAACAACCATTTTCAAATATGTCAAACATTGCAGTGTTGACACTTAAGGCAAAAATAAAATATGCAACCTTGTTCAGGTGGGGAAGAGACGTGTCCAACTGATTCATCAGAAATTGTGAGAAAACAAACACAAGCTTTGATGATTGTTTTGTTCTCCTGCTTGTGTGTTGAATGTGCTGCTGCCTGCCCCTCTCTACCTGCTCCACAGTGTGATGTTTTGCTTTGGTGGTGCATCCTTTACGCAGTGGAGTTGAACACTGGCATTGGACATAAATTGTGCGTTGCAGAGTCATTCATTATGAATGCAGTTTCTAGGGATACGGGGCTGCAATGAAGTGGTGATCAAAAATAACCCTACAGTGAAAAGACACTAAGCTACTAACTCAGTAGGTATTAACACTGGCACTGTACCGGGGTGCATCTCATACTGGACATTATGTATACATTTCCTTTGGTTAAAGCTGTGTTCTTTTAATTCGTAGTTGTCACTGTTTTGCTTTTTCATTCTTCCTGTGTATTACTTTTAGAATTGGGTTCTTTATCCACCCTGTCAGTTTCTTTAAATGTAAACCCTCAGTCCCCATTCTTACTATGTGCCTCAACTCTTCAATCAAGCCACAAGTCCTCCGATGTTTTATTGATGCAGCATTACATCAAATAAAAATATTCTTTTTTTGGCTTTATTTTTAAACCCCCAACACTCCAAACTACTGTGGCACTTTTTGGGGTTTTTCCAAGTCGCGAGCTTGTTGCGAGAATTTCAAATGAACTTTTGAGGCTATGAAGAAGTTGAAGCTGCACAGCAGGACTTTTCTATCATCCACAATGTAAGCTGTCCACAGATGTGCCTTGACTCACTTTGGAAAGAGAACCAGACCTGACAGGGCTCAGACCTGCACGTGAACCTGAATGATCTGATGATAAAAGCTGTGTGGAGTCAACCATACAGTAGCCTAGAACCGAGACAGATACAACCAGACTGACTTGGGATACAGTTACTGTATGGCCTTTAAGCTTGTGTGCACACTTAGATTTATATTCTTCCTGTCATATCAACACTCATCACTTTGAGTATGAGGAGCTTGGCCACCTTTCTGTGTTTAGCTTGTATGTTCTTCCTGTGCATGGCTTTTCTTTGGATACTCTGATTTCCTCGGACAGCCCCAATACATGCATTGAAAGTTGTTGTGGGACTTTAAATTGTGTTTGTCCCGAGATCGACTGGCGTACTCTGCCTTCGCTCCAGCTTATTTACAATATTTGGTGCACATTTTCAAATGACCAGAAAACAAAACACGAACACCATCTGTGTTTTTGTTATGACAGAACCTAAAATCCAGTAATCACAAGTGCACCATTAAACAACGCTGTACCCAGCACGTTATTTATTATAATCCGAACAACTGCATACCATTTTCATCATCATTAAAAGCCTCACTTTCTTTCATCCCATTCACCTTTGTGTTTACTAAAACATGTGGAAAAGCATTTGGTCTGTTGTAAAGGCAGCCCAATAATCACTGTCTGGATCAGGCTTCTTGAAGACACCTAGACGTAGTCACAGTGTCCAGTTGAAGACGAAACGGTCAGTAAGAGCCTGCGGGACGCTAAACACTTTAGCTTTATTCTTGATCACCATTTTAGACAAAAGGTGCAGAACAGATTCCATTTGGTGAATAAAAAACAAGACAAAAGTGCAACTGAAAGCCATTTCCTGGATAAATATGGAGCCTATGGTACTGACCGCATGCAGTGTGTAACCTGTCATATTTCTGTGAGGTTCTGTTGCCAGATCACCTTTCTTTACAGGAAAGATTTAGAATCAGGTCGCTGATGTTTACATGTCTGAGGTTAGAGACAGTCTGACCAATTTCATCTTTTTGTGATATAAAGACCTGCGTCTCCTCAGTCAGAGGCCATTAGAGCAAATAGCTTAATGGTAAGAGGTAGATTCACCGTGTACAGGAGAACATTTTCGCTTCTCAAATAAAAAGGAAACGTTGACACTCTGCTGCATGGAGTTATTAACGGTGGACCACAGTAACATAGTCACACAAATGAGCCACCTATTCCTCCTTTATCTAGCAGTTGTTCTGGAGTTGTTAATGAGAATATTTCTACCAAAGTTAATTAAAATGTGACACTCGTAACAAGGCATCAACTGAAGGGGATGACAGCCGTCCATGTAATAAAAAAAAACCTGCATGCTGCACGAGGTCTCATCACTGCTACTGATGAGGTCCATGAGGTAATAACACCACTGATTGGTGGTAGGATATAGAAGCATTTGTGCGGTGGTAGGGATCAAAATGTGTTTCAGCATGTGTGAAAATACAACTCAAGAAGTGTCAATAGTTTGAAATGCATTGACTTCTTTTTGCCAGTAGTTAGTAGCAGAGCTTTAAAGGAGGAGTTTAAAAAAAAAATAGACAAGTTCAAAAAAACTAAATGAAAATGAAGCAGAGACATTCTACCCAAAGCTGAGCAGTTTTCGTATCACACATGTTGCGGGTAGTTTGATGTTTGATGGTTTACTAACTTGAAATGACAACGTTTGCAAACATCCATTGTACCAGTGGCAGAAAGTCATTTCAGATCAGGGGCCACATGAAGCCCCAATTTGAGCTAAAGTGGGTCGGATCACTGTAATGAAGATGATAAGTTATAGATGACATGTAAAGATCTATAAATAATCTATAAACAACCACAACTCTGAATGTTTTCCTTTTGTTTTAGTGTAAAGATATATGAACCAATAAAACTTTCAATATTATTCAGATTTTGACAAATCTCCTAATGTAGGGGAAACTGTTCAAAACACTACAAGTACTGTATGTCTTTTTAATTTTTAGTGCAAGTTAAAATGTAAGAGATGAGCCAATTTTGTAAAATATTTTTTTTGAGGATTTAAAAGTAGTTTTCTTTGTCATTTTTACATTTTGCAAGATCAATTCCAGGCTGGATCGGAATTCACAGGTTATTTTTCATTTTAAGACACAAATATAATAACCACTGCCGTTAGTGGAATTAACACACAACTGTAAACAATCACTAAGAACTTTGCACAACACTTTCACTCACAATATAGTTATAGAAAATTATCATTTACCGATCCTCATCTGAGAAATTCAACAGATGTGCAATGCAATTATAAACTTTGGTAATTAAATTTAGTTCCAGGAATAAAATGTTTTTGTAATTCACTAATTCTTTTTGTCCAACTCCTTTCTGTGTCTGGTACACTTGATGGTCTAATATGATAATACTGCATGAATAAAATAATTAATGTTAAAGTTCCTCCAGTATTTCAGTTTGCATTTTTTGTGCTGTAACAGATGCAATAGATTTTATAGGTGGAAAACCTTTTTCCCATTTATTTAGAGTCCGATTCTACCTTTTATTTTACATTGACTAATGTCTGTCTCTCATTTATGTTACTCAAATGTTACAGAAAAAGCTGCTGAAAGGCTTTTCCATGTGAAAATCTGAGAGATTCAGATTTACATTTGCAACTTTTGCCAGAGCGAAGCACCTAATGGAGTCAGTGTTTGATCTGCTCTTTAAAGGCTTCTTTTTTTTCTTTAACCTTTTTGCCCTTCTTCAGTTCAAACCTCTCATTTCTCTCTGTTGATCACTGGTGAATTTTCCTGCCTCTCAGTCGAGCCGCTGCTCTGAGAGAATCAATGAGGAGCAACTCTTTGAGTGCTCTTCTGGAAGGCCTCCAGCACGATCCCGCTCTCAAGAAGTCTGATTATGTACGATGGCTCTTGTTCCTTGACACAAGCAATTGTGCTTCAAGCTTCTTTAATGCCTTTGTGCTTCCACCCTTGTTTGGTCGAGAAAAGTTACAGTTAACAATGTTAAACTTTGGAACTTCATTGCATAAACCTGAGAAGCTTTAAACTTGGATTTACTTGCAGTTGGACCATTTAGATATGCTTGAATTTTCCAAGAGTACTACCACGAGACAGACGTATTTTCCTGATTTCCAAAAAAGAGGACGTCTGTCCCACCCTCAAGTTACTTAATACTAAAGCTTAATCAAAGATGCCTTAAAATTTAATACAGTATCTACAAATATGGTCCATCTATATGATGAAATAATATCTCCCTAAAACCAAAGACAGAAACTCAGAGGTTACACAATATGCTTCATTATGTCTTTCGTAATGTTTTGACATGGCACAAAAAAATCTCTGAAATGAGTAAATGATCAAAATTAGAGACTCTTCAGTATATAAAATCTAAATACCAGTTGTCTTTGTAAGGATACACAACAAATAAATCAAAAATATAAAATGTGTTTCAACTGTTTTAAGAATCCAGCTCAAATAATAGATTTACTCCTGTTCAAAGTAATAATGTAAACAGCAAAACAGTAGCCTACACTCGTCTGCACTTAAACGGATGAATGTGAAGTATCTTTCTTCAGTTTCTCTGAAAAGCAGCACTTTAGCTTTTTGTGGGTAGATCAGATGTGATGCTGCCCTGTAGTCTATTTGTGGATATTATATTATCTGGGACTATATTTGAGTGTAATAGAGCCAGTCACAAGGGCATGTCAGGGGAAAAGAAAAGGTCTGGCCACCCTACTTTCATCAAAATGTCAAAGATATACCTTTGGTAAATACTTATATCTGTGTGTAAAGTTAACTTTTTCTTTCCAACGCTGCTGAGTTCATGGTCTGTAAAGAACAGCAAACGTGGCTGCACGTGATTAGTTTTGTTGAGTTCTCTTCCTGTTACACGTTGCAATCATTTTACTTGTTGACACTTTTTTGGTGAACACCTTTCAGCGTTTGACAATAAAAGCATGTAAGGAAATGCATGTTTCATGTGAAAAATACGTCTGTGCATGTTCTCAAGAACATTAAAGTAATATATTTTGTTATGGCGCATTGACTTGGCAGCACTCGGTGGAAACACACACTGTAATCTACAAAGAAAAGAGACAGTAGTTTGTCCATTTGTTCCACCCTTTCCCTTCCCTATTGTTTCTTTCTTCTTTCCCTCACTTTACCCCTCGGCAAAATTAATTTAACTGTGGTACTCAGCAGGTTTGTTAGCTATCTTGAGTTCCTGACTCCCTGAAGATTTCTGTAATTAAAGATTCTCACTCTGTGTGTGTGTGTGTGTGTGTGTGTGTGTGTGTGTGTGTGTGTGTGTGTGTGTGTGTGTGTGTGTGTGATTTTTACGTTTGCATGTAAGTGTCTTACAGTCAGATTCTTTTGACATTATTAGTTAAAACCTGCACTCGTCTTTCCCGGCGACTCCTTTGAAGCACAGTGATGACGGATAGGTCACATTATGAATGCATTGCTGCTGTAGCTCTTCAGTGTTTGTAACAAATACATTCAAAAGTTCCTTCTTTTCAGCTTTCTTAAGCTTATTGCACTAAGAGTTTTATAATTTGTCCAGGTGCAGTTCAAAGAATAAAACTCACTGCCAGCGTGACACATTTATGAGATTACTATTTCAGTAATATGAGGGAGCGATATCCTGTGTGGTATCCTCAGGGGGGCCCTCTGCTGTAACTGAGACAAATTATAAATCAAGGCTGAAGTATTTCTTTTCTTTTACTGCCATTGCAAACCAATAGCAAAGTGCAAATGAGTTTCCACTCGACGGTTTTTCTATCGCTGCTTCAGTATTCTTTAAGATATCCGAGTTTTTTCTCACAGTACATTCAAATTTAAGATATTGAACAGATTTAGAGTTAGACCTGTGCCTATTAGTCTTTCTTTCTTTGTTATCTAGTATAAAACTACTATTGTGATTATGTATGTGCCATCGTAGATGTGAAAGCAAAAGGTGATGGATGAAGGAGACTGACTTTGCTTTTTGTCTCAGTGAATTATTTTTCAAAGAAATAATCTAGAAGAAGTGGCCAAAAGGAGGAATAACATTTATTTAGTATTCATGGTATTGTTGAACCTTTAATGTTGGATTGTTTGAGGGAAATAGCCAATATTGCTGTCCTGAGGGCACCAAATGAGTAAAAGTAGGTGTTTGCTGTATTAGTTTGTTAAAGTGAGATGAAAAAATTCCACATTTCAACTTGTTGTACTTCTTGGTCTAGCACAAGTATCTTATCAGTTCTGTTCCAATATAAAGTGGAGTCAATAAACTCAATATTCAATTATTTTCAGATTATTGCATAGTTAGCAACACTTGGTACACTTATTTGTCCAGCTATTGATTTTTAGAGGGGAAATCACTATATTCTGAATGGAATATGAAGAAAAAACCCACAAAACATTGTAAATACAAATTCAGTTAAAAAAAAAAAAAAATCCTCCTATTTCTAACGGTTATTTTCTGCGCTCTACCTATACAAAGCATCAGCGAGTCTTTTCCAGACAATTAATGGCGAGGAAACCCAGCATTATGATTAAAGGCTCGCTTCTGGCTTTGCTCTGCAGCTACTGAGCAGCCGCAGCTTGTCGGCGCAGCACACTTCCTCCAGCACAACCCAAACTTCTTTGTCAGTTTATTTTAGCTTTTAGCTGGCCCTACCATAATGGGTTTCTCTCTGAGACAGGGAGTTGATTCAGTTGCAGGAGATGAAGAAATGAGTGGGGATGGATGTATATATAGAGTCATTTGTCTTTTAAAAGCAATGTTTTTGAGCCAAATGCCTGAGAGGGTGCCAAGTGAATGAGCGTGAGTGTGAGTAGATGTGTGCGAGTTTACAAGGGATAAATAGAGGGAGGAGGGGGGTGTGGAGTGGGGGGGGGGGGGGGGGGGGGTAGTCACAGTTTCATCCTTCACTCACCCGTGTGACCAGAATGGTTTCCCCCCGTTGAGCCGTTCAAGATCAATACAAGTCTTTTAGTGTGGCTCGAAGGTCTCTGTCTATGCCTGAACACACGCACGCACGCACACGCACGCACACGCACACGCACGCGCACGCACACGCACACGCACACGCACACGCACACGCACACGCACACGCACACACACACACACACACACACACACACACACACACACACAGTTGGAAAGCACTCAATCCAGTCTCAAGACTTTCGCATGTTGGGTGAAAAGCTTCAGTCTAAGTCAAGTACATCAGTGTTTTTTGGTTGTGTGTGAGTGGTTAAAATTCTACTCAGGAAGAGAAATAATAGTTACACTTCTACTTCTTCCTGAATGAGGGTTATAATGAAACACACAATCTACTAAAATCTGAGCAATTAAGTTTTTTTTTTTGAATCTTTTTTATTATTTTATTTGAATTTGAAATTTTCAACTCACAAATTGAAATAATTAGTCTTGTGTAGGTTACTAATATTGTTGAAAATGAAAAAAAAATTAAATAAGAAGGAGTACCAGTGATGTAGCAAAAAAGCAAGCATCTTTGTCACACACACGGCATAAGTGATCTCCGGCTGAGTGGGATATTTACATTTTCATATCTTTAGTTCAGATTACATCTGAAACAAGGCCATTTCTTTAACATGCCTTCATTAGTCATCTTAACTGACCTCCAACCTGAGCATCTGATGCAACCAAAGACATACGATGACAAGTCAACAGTGCAAACGTGGTTGTGGAATGTACTTTTGTGTGTTTTTCACTATGTGCTGTCATATAACACGTCACTTTTACTGTTTAAAAAATATCTATTTGTCTTTATTAGTCTGACAGTGCTTTCAATACTTGTAAGTTTAGGCAAAACACTGAACCCGAGACATCCATTTTAAAGTGACTCAAATTCTGACAGGAGAGTTTCTATTCACTGACAGACAGATTCAATGTGAAGTGTAATCAAAAAGCAGTACTGTAAAGTGTTACCGGAGTAAAGAGAATTGAGAGCTTCGAAATCCTTGATGCAGACCTAGACCCAGCGGACACTGAGCGTTCGCGGGAAGCTGACGCGTCTCCTGCTGATTAATCGGTTCGCCACAGACCGCCTCCTGACCCACTGCTGCACTGTGTGCGTCTCCAGCTGCACAAAGGAGAACAAAAAAAGACCTGCAGCGGGTGGTGAGGCTGGCGGTGCACATCATTAACAGCCCACTAACCCCCCACTAGAGATTCATGTTGCACAAGTAGAAAAGATGTCCAGCTGTATTTTTAAGGGGACCACATCCGCCATGAACTTCATCAATTTGTCTTCCCCAGAAATAGAGATACAGAGCCGTTGAAACATCAACAAATTGATGAAAAAAGGTGTTTCTATCTCCAAGAAGACAGATACACCAGTCG
This sequence comes from Lipophrys pholis, assembly GCF_963383615.2. Taxonomy (NCBI): domain Eukaryota; kingdom Metazoa; phylum Chordata; class Actinopteri; order Blenniiformes; family Blenniidae; genus Lipophrys; species Lipophrys pholis. The sequence continues at coordinate 18,905,779 of NC_137637.1, forward strand.
ATAACCTCCCTGTTTTTGATTATAGCTATCATTTATTCTTTTTTTCCTTCTATATTATTCTTGGTCTGCCTACTTGGACTGCCAGTAAATTCTATTTTGATCATGATTCAAATGTCTGCAACGTCTGTGAAAACACACGGTTAATAAATCAGGTGATTAATACAACCAAATCAAGAAAACCTTGAAGTTAATCCTCGCTTGTTGCAATAATCTGTTCAGATAAATCAGATGCTTTGATGTTGGAGAACAAGAAAGAAAGCAGTGATGTCAATCACAAATTAAAGACATAGAACAGATTACTACAATCTATAGCACAAATCAAACTACTGTTAGTGCTGAGAAAACTTTGATCAAATGTATGACCAGTGAATGCCAGAGGTCTGTCAGCATGTTACTGTTTGAACACAGTGATGTCAACACCATAATGGTCCTTTGTTTGCTGTACCAAGATCGTTTCGTGACTTGTTAAGAAGAATAAGCTTTGCTATTCAGTACAGCTCACAGCAGGAAGGACAGTGAGAGGAATTCTAAAGTCTGTTTTGATATCTAGTGCAGCCTCTCAAGGTCAGAATAGAAAGGTCGGAGTGACACCAAAGTGTTGACAACTTTCTCAGCATACAAGGAAGTGTTGAAGTTGAAGCAAATACATGGAAAGATTCCTGCTTTTGGAAGAAATACCAATACCATAAATACATCCCTTTCAATAGAAGTAAAACTGCTATCAGTAAAGCAGTAAAAATAATTTATTTTATTTTATTTTTGAATGAAATGTGTGAAGCTCTTGTTGAAGTCACTTCTTATTTTCAAAATTAATAAATTCAATTTTCTGGGGTTTACAACTCAATCCCTCCTGACACCTCAAACAGACCAAATGTATAAAAAGATTTAGTACCAATGGACAGACTTAGACTCTACAAATGTCCTAACGCAGTGACATTGCTCAGACATACTGTAAAGGCAGATATATTCCACATGTTGCAATAGAACAGTGAGGAAAAAAGACCAAACAGGAGAGCTGCACACAGAATTCAAAAGGATTAAAAAAAAAAATAATAATCCATTGGTAAGGCTTCAAAAATAAAGTCCATTCCCCCACTGCACTCAGTTCAGAGTCAAGTGTAATTAGTGAGACAAAGGAGGACAAGCTTTTGATTTGGATTCAGATTTTCACAAATCTTGCCATTTCTTTTCTTCTTCTGAAACTCAGATTTAATCAGAAGGGATTAACTGCATGTGATAAGCACATAACCTCAAGCCTGATCAGATGACACTACTGTAAAGCAGCGACCGTCAAGACTTGATGATACTGCCCTGTTATTTCAGCCTTTAGAGAGCCTCTTCAGCTTTTGTCATCTTTGGTTTTATACAGAAATATCGAGAGATAAAACATTTTACACACAAAAAAGCTGAAAATGACAAGTATGTAAAAGTAGAGTCCCAGGATCATTGAAGCTCGTGGAAATGTCAGACTATGAGATCATCAAAAATACAGACTCCTATTATAGAAACCACCAATCACTCGTTAAATGATTATATTGGGGATTTCTATGGGGCACCTCCCTCTTCTTTCTCCAGGTGTTTTCACTGAGGTCATGGAAAGTGGGTCTATAAATGGCCAGTGATTTCCCATGGCAGCATTTGCTTTTGTGTACCAGATTCAACAGGGCTGTGCTTTGTTTTTTGTGCGCTGAAATTACTTATTGTTTTCACTCCATTTGAAGAAAGTTGTTTTGCGTTCACTGCTCCATCCTGTTTTTACAGCATTAATTTCATGAATAAGGATTTAATTTTCCAACGGTGGGTTATTTAACCATCAAAAATACATCCCAGAATTATTTGTTGCTGTGTTAAATTCATTAACTGAGGTTAAAATTAAGTTAAATCATCTTACTTCTGGCTTCTATCTTTCCCTCTTGTCCTATAAACAGACCACATTGTGATAAAACTGCATTCCTGCTCCAACTTAGACGGGAGAAAATCGAAATCAAAGCATGGAGTCTCTCTTATGAGAGCTGTGGTGAAAGGCTGAACAGTCTAATGAAGCTAAATGAAATCTGAGCGCATGTATCTACTCCGTAGTCGCGCGTAATTATAGATTCATAATATAACAGCAGTGAAACTGGGGCAAACCTGTGTGGTTTACAGTTATGGCAGGATATGCTTGCGTTTTGTAAAACCATTTAAAACAATGAACCTGAAGGAGACTCTACGGAAATGTGAACGACGAGCTCCGCCAGCAGTCATCAGATTTTACTCACAGCTGGAAACTCCTCACAGTTTGAAATTCCTCACAGTCGCCATCACTAAGGCATTAAGAGTCGATAGTGGGCAAGCACAAGATGTGTTTTCTTTTAATTTCCTTCTAAGCTTTTATTGTTTTCTCTCTTTCCTCCCACAGAGGGATCCCAGGGAAGAAATGTGGCACTATCATCTTGTCAGCAGAGGAGCTGAGCAATTGTCGAGTGAGTAAGCCATAATAATCTCCCCTGCCAAACACATATTAGCAGGCAAACATCTGTCAGCAAAGCCTGGTCAAACACACTTCTCACACAAGGTGGATTGAGCAGGATTAAAGCTCAGAAGGGCAAAATGAGATGTTTGGGAGCATTTGCTGACGTAAGATAGGTCCTTTTGACCAAGCGATGTCCAAAAAAAACCAACGGCTTTGGTTGTTTTGTGGTCAGAAACGCAACATTTTAATGATATTAGTATCTTTTGTAAATGAATAGGAAAGGAGATAATTGCCTCTGAGTGCAAAAACGACTTGTTTGATCTATTCGTATTACCTTAATCTGTCTTAAGTGCTCGCAATGTGTCTGCATCTACATGAAAAAACTATCACTGCTGTTTCTTTCCATGTATTATAATTACAACGGCTGTTATCTTTGTTGGATATTCATTTTAGTTTTAATACTTATCAAAAAGACATTTGTTGGCTTCTTCTTGAAAAAGTTTGCAATTTGTGAAGTGGCAGATTGCCAAGGTGGTGACCAGAGAGCAAAGCTATTCTGATCAGTGGAATAATTGGTCGATCATCAGAAAAGAATAAGCAGCTGTTGGGATAATGGAACAAGTACTTGAGTACTTTATCATATATCTTGCATTCGCCCTGAGTTATCTGGGATCCGCTGCGGCACCTTGTGACTCTGAACTTCAAGCAATATAGAAGACGTATGAAAGGATGAATGGAAATTCAGTGTATGATATCAAATATTTGTAGGATTTTAGCAAAAGTGGAGGTTCGTGCAATGAGAAGCTTGTGGGTTCAAGTATGCATGTTCTCACAATCTGAGGGGGTTTTAGTGGGTACTCGTTTCCTCCCACATCCAGAAAAACATGCCCGTGGGTTTAACCTGGGAACCTAGAAAGCCCATAGCTGTGAATGTGAGTGTGTGTGGTGGTTTGTCTCTGTGTGTGACCTGTCCAGGTTGTGTCCTGCCTTCGCCAAATTGTTAGCGATGATGGGCTCCAGTGCCCCTGCGACCCTGAACAGAATAAAGCAGTACAGACAATAGATAGATTTCAACACGTAATGTCCAATCTAAATCAGCTCCTTAAAAACACAACTGCCCTTCTTTTGTAGTTGTAAGATGGGGGCAGTGGTCTGTTTATTATGCCTCAATGGTTTTCAGGTTGTTCCTGTTCTCCACTGTGCAGCAGTATCCCAGGAAGCTTTCCGCAAATCTGTACGTCTATAGAAATGAATCAGCAGGTGACTAGATCCAAGTGTGGCTCAGACTCCTGGGAGATTACAGTCTCTGGTGGGCCTTCTTCAGATGTGCCACCACCCACTGTTTTGATGGAGTTTCACAGCTCTGTCCATCATGTTGAGTCAAATCTTACGAGTGTTCAATTGACCTTAAAGACCATAGCACGTGTTTTGTCTTTTTATACTCATGCTGGATTAATGGATGACCCCTGAATTGAATTGCAGTGAACTTTCCCTCAAATGTACCCAAAGCATGGCACAAATATGCTCCTGAAGCACAGCAGAAATATTCGTCTTCTTAATTGTAAGGGGCAAAGTTCCAATTTTTCCTTTTATCTGTTGTCTGTTTATTTTGCATTTTGTTTTAAATCCTGTAATTAACACAATACTGTACCCTTCACACACAGACAACTTAATCCCTCTCAGATTATAACAGATAGGGGGCTTTTCTTCACTCTGTGACCTGCTGTCTAACTAAATGGCTGAGCAAAATGATGGCGTGCAGGCTGAGTGCACCCTCAACTAAATGTGGTGTACTATGGATGCTTCACTGGGCTCCCAATATGCATATTACAAGAGGATACTGAACAAGAAAATTCAACCGAGCAAATGATGAATGGAGAAGAGGAACACAGAGAGAAAGAGGAGCAAAATGGTGACATGAGAAACGCGAGAGAAAAGCAGCAGTGACGAAATGGAAATAAATAGAGAGTTGTGTGTCTGAGTGCATTCACAAAAAAGTAAGAGACGCAAAGTGTCAGACCCATAGAAACAGACACAAGAACACTGAAGTGAATCAATGGAGGATTATTTTCCGCTTTGGCGTGTACCAGCTCTCAGCTATAAAATCAGCTTGGCTGATGATAGTGTGAGACCGAGCGCTGTTTAATTAAAATGCAGCTCCGTCTGACCCTGTCCCCTGCAGCCTGTGACACATGTTGCATTGCAGAATTGTAGACACACAGAAATACACAATATGCCCCCTCAATTTCTCATTCACAGGCTCCTTTCCGCCAACTGCTGGGAGCGTTGTTTTGACCCACAGCAGGAAAACATTCTTCTTAACATCCCTCCAGCCTGCACTGAAACCTGCCTGCACACACCTGGAATCGCCCCTGAAAGTCTGAGCGACTCTGTTCAGTTTGGTTTGTTCTCATTATGAAAGTGATCCCTGGCACATTCATCAATCTTTCTCACCACGCCGGAGCGGTAGCTCGTCTTTAAAACTACATCTCTTGCCAAGACTCTGATGCTTCAAGACTTTGAGTGTTTTTTTATTTTTAGTTGTTTTCGTGAAAGTCTATTGCACAATCTCATGCCGTCATAAATATGTGATTCACAAGCCTCTTCATTTTACCCTAAACTTAGCTTCTAAGTGAGATTAAGCATTTATATCCTGTTTTAGGGATGACAAAAGCAAATTCAGTATTTGAGTTCAACACTTTAGGGAAGTAGTATGATTTACACTTTTTTTTTTAGGTGACACACTGTGCAGATTTGTTATAATTATGTTTAATAAAGAGAATTATGATGTAATAACTGCAATTTTTAAAAAGTCCTCACTGTTTTTCAAAATACTTTCTTGAACAAATGAGTCATGACAAGTTTGAGGAGGTTAGTATGCTTCCATTCATTGAACCTTGTGTAGTGCGGGGTTAATCATGCTTTCATTTTAATGTTCGATCCTAAAGAGATGCTTTTTTTAAATACTCAATTTTTTTCCTGAAAAGTCAAATTACAAATTTTTTTTTATTTATTTTCTACAAATCTGGGAATGCAAACATACACCTATTAGTAATTCTACAATTACCAACATATTTACTCTTTATTCATTCAACTGCAGCAACTATCTGATCTTCGTGGCATCTATTATGATGTCTTGAACCGGATTATGTTTAAACTGAAAGCGATGAGGTACTTTATTTGATTTGGAATATTCATCAGTTTGTCATCATTAGGAATGATTTTAGTAAAAGAGCTAACATAAAGGCTAACGACTATCAAATTGTTTTGTGAAAGGGAAATTGCATTTTATTTTCAATCCTGTAATTAACACAATACTGTTCGGGCTTATTATTTTTCGAAAAATTAAATTTAAGCCTTGTCTCAATTCAATTCATTTTTTGAAGGACACGGTCTTTCTCAGTCTTCAGAGAACAGAACCTCTTGAGCTCTATTATGTGAGGCTGTGGAGAATAAATATTTCAGAACCCTTGCTATGTTTTGTATTTTAAAGTAATTGCACATTTATGGATTGCATTTGAAGGAGATGTTGAACTGGGACAGCCTTGTTAGAGATCCACTTACGTCAGTGGCCTTCAAATGAAACTATACAGCCTTTAGATTTGTACACAGTGACTCTGCTTCCCCTCAAAAACACAAAACACTGAGGACAAATCTTAAATCTATGCTGATATGACCCCCATGCTAGTTGTGAATAGTGAATAGACTTCTCTTATTCTGTAATGTAGAGTGATTTAACTGTTCCCACCATCTTTACCATGCTATGGGGAACAATTTGATATTCAGAATCCCAAGAACCCTGAGACATGGAGAGGGTGAGGTGGGGGATGAACCCTTGGTTCTGCTGTTTTGACATCTTTTATCCGCGTCAATAACAGGGACAAAGACATTGCAATAAAGTGTCGTAGACTGTAAAGAGTAAGTAGTCTGTAAGTGCAGGGGTTGATGACTCAGTCCAGAAAACATCGAAGGCATGCTCATTCTTCTTTCCACTGGTGTGGCACAGACGTAGGGGATATTTGATAGTCACATTACATACATCTGTACGTCTGTTGACAGTTCACGTGTGTTTACACTTCAATATGAAAGTCATCGTAGGAGTGATTAACCTACTTTGACATTTCAGTGTGAGGTTATCGTTTGTTTTTGCCTCTCACGTCGTTTGGATTTACAGTCAGGAGGTGATAGGACAACAAAATAGAAAAATAGTTGATGTTGTATGTGATCACATTCTAGAAATCATATTTTGCAATAACTGAGTCAAGTTTGTAGCTCATTTGAATAATTCACACAAGCTTGCTGTGTTAATGTGACTGGAGGTCATTTCTTTGAACCATTGCCTTACAGATTTTCTCTCTTTCCAACCAGAAAACATTAGCTGTCGAGGCATGCAGCTTTTCAAAGAGCTGAGAAGGAATCTTGCAGCAAATATCCCCCGTTGTATGACCCTGCCCTCGTTATCTGCCACGCTCACTGACTTTATTTTAATTATTTCTCAGTCTGATGCCCAAAGGTTAATAGAGTCAACAACCAAATGCAGTTCAGGATAAAATCTTTCTGATAGTTTTGACTAAATGGATTTCCACAATAGATTGACTTTGATAAATGTGAAGCATACGGATAAAATTTGACAAAAACTTTACAAACTATTGTTAATTAAAAGAAGATTCTGGTCCTCAACATATTTATAAACTTCGAACTGAAGAAGATCTTTTTGTATTGGTTATTAAAAGTTTTCGATGTAAGTCAATCATGAAAAATGTAATTATACACTTGCTAAAACTATCAGCGCTATTTCAATCAACCAATTTGAGTTGGTGGTTACGGCCCCGCTCCAGAATAAAAATGTTTTGGAGTTTAAGGCAGCGGTTTTCACATCCTCATCTTGCACACTATCTGCACTTCTCCAGCACCTTTGGATGTAACTTCAGATCAAATTTCATTGCAATACTGACCACCTGCAGTGGACCAAATTGGACTGAATAGACAGTTAAACTGAATAATCCAGAGTCCAACTGAACAAGCCACATTCAGTTGTGTCAAACCAGCCTGAGCCTGGTCCATACAGGAGCTCTTTTTCAGTTAGAGTGGGAGCCAAGCAGCACGGCTTTGCCTGAAGCGTCTCACTGTGTTTTTTTTCTTGCTTCAAGATGAAGTTCTGCAATCTGATACGACCACTAGAAGATTCTCATTTTGCTTTAATTGCTCAAATTTAACCGCAGGATTGTTTTGCAGTCTGTGTGCCAGTGGAGCTGTGCCCTGTTTTAAGAGGAAGACGTTTGTTGTGTGTAGACTCATGTCAAATCTCAGGACCAGGTCCAATTGTGTGTGTGTGTGTGTGTGTGTGTGTGTGTGTGTGTGTGTGTGTGTGTGTGTGTGTGTGTGCGCGTGTGTGTGTGTGTGTGTGTGTGTGTGTGTGTGTGTGTGTGTGTGTGTGTGTGTGTGTGTGTGTGTGTGTGTGTGTGTGTGTTTTCCCTATATTTCTTCTATGTAATTGTACTTATGCCTGTTTTACTTCAAACGTAGAGGCTCCAAATTTCACGTCACATCGTGAAAAGGCTTTTAAACTCTATAATGTTGTTCTCACCACAAAAGATCATGTTTTTTATTCAGCAAGTGGAGATATAGAAACTATAGAAACCTGAAATTTAAGATTTTTTTTAGGTGTGTGCAAAGGTTGCTCTACCTCCCACGAAGATGCACAGTTCAGCAATACTTGTCCATTTGTGAACATCATGGAAACAGCAGGGGATTATATTATTTTCTCTCTTGTAATGTCCTCCTTTGCTACGTCCTTTCATCCCAACCTCATCAGTTTGGCCTTTATATTGATTCTCTACATTTTCCCATTTTCCTCATCTCATCTCACCTTTACCATTTATCTTTTTGTCACATGTATCCCCGAGGGACACAAGCACACCGGCTCACACAAGTACAATCCTGTGTGATTTAAATGTAAATGTACTGGTTGATGCTACTTTTGCCACCTTTAACTTCGCCACATAGCTTTGTCTTAATTAGTGCGACTATAATTCTCACTGCTGCGACATACACACTCACACACAGAGGGATCTTCACTCCTGTCACAAACACTCCTTCATTGCCCCCCTGAGGGCATGAATGTGTCTCTACCTAGCCTGGCCCCCTATTTAAATATTGATACTCTGATTCTCTCCATATTAGCAAATGGCTGTTGATCACAGAGCTTTGTGAGGGCGTGTGTTCGTGCAACAGGGCATTAATGAGGCTAGAGCAGATGCATATTTAATATCCTCAACACATTCCATCACCATGACGGCTTTTATGTGCGTTTTCTCGATTTCCTGGTGCGTGCCCTCGCTCACCGAAGAGCAGCTCCCGCGGAGCTCACAAACCAAAACCTGCAAAGGCTTTTTGAATAATCTGATTACCACTGGAAATCTATTTATTTGCCTGGAGGTGGAAGTGTGGGGGTGGGATATGTTAAAGTCCATTCTATGGTGCATCTAACATTGCTGGTTGATCAGGAGATTTCATTTTGCAGAGTTTTCTTTTGATATGCAGAAACAGTTTTGGAAATGCGGTAAATGTTAAATGGTAAATGGTTATATATACACTTATATACTTTTCTACTGCTTGAGCAGCCCCAAAGTGCTTTACATTGGTAATCACATTCACCAAATTCACAAACACATTCACACACCAGTGGAGGCGGCTGCCATGCAAGGTGCTCATCCATTGGGAGCAATTTGGGGTTCAGTGTCTCGCTCAAGGACACTTCGACATGAGGACAGATAAGGAATCGAACCTGACACTTGTGAGTAAATATTACAATTTTAATCGGGAAAATATTATCCTTTATCAAAATACTTGAGTTGATAAAGTTAATAAATTAAGTAAAATCTATTGTTTATGTCCTATACAAAACAACCTCCTCAGCATCGTGACAGATCAGATTAATAGCTCATAACTAACATAAGTCATTTCCTATTGATTCCAGCAGCTGTTGAGAGTCACAAGAGTCAGGCAAATATCTTTTCCTAGCTAAGTTTTAACTCTTTAAATTTCTGTGAAGAAATTCTATCCAAAAGATGTGGAAGATATTTCTGATATTTCTGTAATACAGACTATTTAAAATCATGAAATAATTTGGATTGTGAATTAATCTCTTTTGCATTTGGACAAGTTACAAATTGCTGTATATAAACACCAAATGTTTCAAATTGAAAACATTTATCTGCATTTTAAGCATTTAACTTGCATGCTGCACATGGATATCAGCAGCCATTAAAAAGAACATATTTTAACTAAAAACAACAAAAAACATTTCTAACTCAATCATTCAAATACAACTTACCATTCGAAGTAAGATAACACATGTGTGGCCTGAGAGTTTAGAATGGAGCACAATGTGGTCTTACGACTGGCTGGCCTCCTAACTATAAACACTGCACGGTTTTATTATTTTTTGTAGGTTTGCTGTGATCAGTAATATGTAAAGTTTTCTTTTTTGTGTGTTTTACAGATCACTCAAAAAAACATCTTAGAAAAAAAAAGAACTAGATTTGTGACTCCACTTGGATTGACATTAGTCTGATTTACGTCTGTCATTGTTTTAGTACCATGCGCTTCTAAAAAAGAAACACTGCATTGATTAATGACACCACTGACCTGCTTTTAATTGATCAACAGAGAATTTGCTCTTATTATCCGACAGTAAAGTGATATCAAGGCACACAACACTCCATTCACAATCAGTATATTTACTAATCAAATAGCACAGGAGCCAAAACCTTTAGTTGACTACTGCGTGGATGATTACTGCTTCACACATTCAAACATGTTTCCTATTTTATAACTAACAGTATTATTTTGGCTCTACTATTGGTCCCACAACATTTCTGGGGGTTCGGCTTTGCTTCAGACAATAAAGCAGTTTTATCATATCTCAGCCTGTCCATGTTTGGTCCTTGAGCACGACAAACAGCCCCAGTTTGCTCCCATTGGTGGGCGAGCACCTTGCATGGCAGCTCTGTTGTCACTGCTGTGGGAGGTGTTTGAATGGGCGGAAATGAATAATCGTGTGAAGCATTTCGAGACTTGGAAGTGATGAAAAGTTCTAAACGCAGTAAGTGAATGCCATTTAACATTATAAAGTAACATGGATCATATCATAAACAAATGTGTCCAGCGTGCATTCAAAACTCTGCATGAGGTGTGCTCACCAGAAAGAAAAGGAGAAATTCATTGCAGTGGGTTTTCTGGCTTGCTGTGACGACGCAGGATTCAAGGATTATGTAACCTCATGTGAAAATTCTTGTGAAAACTGATGAAGTTAAGACTCTATTTTCGGTACAATATGTGCCATTCGAGTTAAAAAAAAACTAAGAAACCCCTCCCCATAAAACGGGGATCTTATAACTAAAACGAAAGCACTTTTCCTGTGCTGTGAGAAGCTTGTTAAAGACAGTGACATGTCGAAATAGAAAACGCACACCAAGCATCCAGGGACGGAGAGCAACAGAGAAGAAACTAAATCGGTTGCCACAGCAAATACTTCTGCTCTCACATGTTGAGATGACATAAATATTCCGCTGCTTGTGTATCAATCAGTACGCAGTGTAGAAGCAGACAACCTCTCTGAGGATTAAAGGAGTATTTTTAAGAGAATGAAACAGTCGGAGTGAGGTCTGTGTAGGAGGGCCGTGCCAGATGCCAGTCATGTAGTGACTGGATGAGGGGAAAATACAGATAAAGTTCCTCTCTCGCTGAAGGAGTGGGGTGAATATGATGTGCTCATGAGTGTTTGCTGCAGGGTGCCTGGCTGTGTCTGATAAAGACACAGAGAGGACACATTGGCAAAATGCTTACAGGAATTAAAATGAAATTCAACATGTGCATATAGCAACACTTGGCTCTCACTCTTGCACAAGGTAAGATTTGCAACCTCGCAAGAGTTCTTTTGCTGATTTGCCACTCGGCACAAAGCCAAACATAAGGGGCAAGCTGCAACATTAAAAAGCTATTAAGCTCTCATCAGCAGCACCATGGCGGCCTAGCGTAAGGCCCTGGGCTCTGACAACAGCAGCAATCTACTGTTACAGCATCTGAATGTACTGTAATGAACCCACAGTGTTTCAGAGATTAGCTGCAGCTCGTATGCCAGAGATAAGTCAGGCCTCATCTCTGCACTGCCACCACACAGCGAGAGCCAAGAGCACGAAGAGGTGGTAGTAAACAAGTAGTAGAAGCCTCGACAGCAGGCCAGTGATTTATATTTGGAGGATAGCAAAACACTACATTTCATGATAAACAAGTTGTGGAAAAACTGCACAATCAGGCTTATTTGTTAGAGAGAGATGGTGTACCACAGAAAAGGAGCAAAGGGCCACTACGCAGTGAGAATTAATCTTTCAGGTTGTGCTGCTGGCCCTTGATTTATTGAAGAAAAGAATTTTACTGTGGGGAAGGTCTTTGTTTATCTTTGGCTATGTACACTCTCCTTCAATCCCAATCAGAAAGTTAAGTCCCTATACACCAAGGTCTATAAGTCTTTGAATTAACAGTTTAATTGTTTTGAAGCTCATTAGAATTTAAAACATTTTAGTCATGAAAAGTGTGACAAGTGGGGCTCGCTCCCTCCCAGAAGTAGAGGCACACACAGTTCAGGTAAATTAACATATGAATTATTAAAAAACAAAACCAAACAATGAAAGCACAAGAAATAATTATTGTTCATGTGTGCAGGAGAGACGGTGGTGTTAAAAAGAGTACAGATGCATTATTGAATGATGCAGAAAAACAATCCAAAGGGGGTCGCAGCGGGAAAGATAACAACTAACAACTGCTTCAAGCAGGGTTTTTAACAGAGAAAAGGAAACTCCACAGAGGTGTTATCAGTCCCGCTGAACAGCCTTTAATTGGATAATAACACTCTGGTCTGCCCACCTTCAGAACCTGCAAAGAAAACAGCCAAAGGACTACTGACAGACCAGGGGCACCCTAAATCGTTTTGACTGAAACTGCTGCTTGCAATTGTTACTGTGTTTGTATTCAAAGAATCCTGGTGATATTTAGAGGGAAAAGTGCTTTCATGTGGTGATAAAAGAAAGAAAAATATGATTATCGTAACAAGATAATTGTTTTGTTTTACTGCTGAAACTTTGAAGAATGTCATGAGGCTACATGACGAAGATTTCCAATTAACTGAAAAATATATATAATTATTATAACTATTACTAAAACCATTATAATATGTCATTTCACTGAGATCCCTCCTGTCATGGGACTGCACATGGAATTGGTGACCTATACTGGATTCCCTAATTAAAAAGTAAATAACAGTATGAGGGAATGAGAAATTCACATTTTGATTCTACAAATGCACAAGTCAGTTCTCTTTTGTGAAAATGAAGTAAACTGCTAAGATTAAGTACCACATTGTCGTGTTTGAGTCAAATAAGAAGCAAAACCCTCCTCAAATCTTATTAGAAAGAGAAAAAGCCTGAAGCTGAGGCGGTGCAGTCTGTTTGATCTCTCAGGCTGAAAAGCACGAGAAGCATCTGATGGGTTTCCATATGCTCTGACGGGTATCAGGAGAACGTAGCCTGGTGAATATTCGTCATGCTGGAATTAGTCTCATAGCAGCTGCCTCTGACATTAGCAGGTCTGCCGGTGGGTAGATACGGCACTTTGAGCTTTTCAGCCTGTACACATGTACAGTGTACACAACAGAAGAGATGCTGGACCATAAGGTCGTGTTTATAGATAAAGCTCGAGTGGATTGTAGGCTTAGAGCCAGTAGATCATGAAGAAATAGCAATCAGGTGACATTTAAACTGGACAGCCACAGAATTGGCAGCCACTTTTAGATCACCTTCTACGTGCCTCCTACAAATAAGTAAGAGAATAACAGTTCACCACAATAGTAATTTGGTACAATAGAAATTACAAATTTGTTTGCAATAGTTTTTTTTTTCTCCTAGTGATTGTATTGTTTTAATGTTTTGTTTGCACTTAACTGTGTGCATGTACTTGAACGTAAAAACTGAAGTTATGAATCCGTCACAGAGCAAATTCAGATATGAGCTATGATTGTATTGTTTTGCAGCACATATGTAAATGAAGTGCAAACCAACTCACGGAAAGGGTGCTTTCATTGTGATGAGAGGCGTTTCCTCAGCTGTCTCACCATAACCTTTGTTTGTGCATGTTATAAGATCTTTGCCTAATTCAGATTTATTTGCTGAAACTATCAGTTCAACCCCTCCAGTGTGAACAGAAGCAAACAATTTCCAGATCATTCTCAGGGAATCAGAGTCAGAAACATGTAAAACCTTCATTTGAATACTCTTGTTTCTGCATGATTTCGCTCCTGGTTTTATTCTTAGTAAATCACTGCAAAATGGTGACAAACAATAGCACTATCTCTTTTAGGGTCATAAGAATGTATATATTCCTGATGTTCAGTTAAGAAGACTGCAATGCTGCAGTGCGCTGATGTGCTGTCAACGTGTCAGCTGGAGGAGCAGTGGCCTTTGCATGAAAATGCAATTTTAGTCATTCCAGCATTATGTGTTCAATAATAGACAGGATGAAGGTTGTCTCCCATCTCTACAATATCAAAACATTTTCTAAGTGAAAGAATAAATTAATTATGTGATATTTTCTCAATCCGTTTTCGTAAATGTCAAAATATCTCTACAAGAATAATTAGTTTCCATTTTCACAAGTATGATCAGAAGAAGCGTGCACTGTTTTCAAAAACAAATGTGTTTTCTTTCATTGCCTATATGTTTATATTGGGATTTCATGTTCGCTGTTTAAACAAAATCATAAATGGCCAATACTTGATTCTATAAACTTCCTTTAAAGGTTTCCTTAAGAATTGATGTATCTAAATGAAAGTAAAGTAGTGAGAAATGTCTCTATTTATATTGGGACATGGCTTTGACTTACAGTGTAGAGAGCATTTTGGATGCAACCTTGTGGAAATATTTTGAAAAGATGCATCAAACTACCGAAATCTACCAATATGTAGGATTGAGATGTTCCCATGTTTTATCATTAAATGCAGTTTTGCAAAAATATCAAACAGATTCAACAAAAAAAAGAAAAAAAGCTTCCCTAAATTTAGCATTGAAACTTGAACAGTTCATGTCTTGTTAACACTTATTTTTTCTTTGTTGGGTTCTAATCCTTTAAATATGTGTAATTTCTTGACTGTGGTCCTGTCACATATTCAAAATACAGCAAGGACTACCGGTGGAGCAGATGAAGTGCAGCATAGAACAGTCACAACTGAGATAAATACAGCCAACATGTATGCAATAAAACGTTATCACTGTGAAACCTAAAATGATAAAAAAAAGGATTTCCAACCAAATGCTGGTTGCTTTTTCTGCTTCACATCTTCTAAAATCACAAACACTGCCAGTTTCTACAAAGCAGCTCTTTCTTGTGTTGTCGCAAGTCTGAACAATGTCCACATCCAAGTTGTATAGAATAGGATGGAATAACATGGAGGGTCACTCAGTAGAGAAATGGTGAGCAGCCTTATATCAACCGTCAAAGTGTCACATCAAGCTTGACTTTTGTTGTTTATTTTCTGGTGAAGACACAGATATAACAGAAGTTTCAGGCTGTTTGGTTTTTTTTTTTGGTGCATAGCAACTATCACAGCTTCACAGGGCTGCTTTTACCTCCTGCAGCTGCTGTTAGTGGATCAACACAACAGCAGATATCTCGACTTGTTTTTTTGTAATCCTTTTTAACTTATTGTTTTCATGTTAATCCAATGTATTATCTATGTCGATGTAGATATTTACTAAGTACCAAGACACACAACACCAGTCAAGTGTTTGCACACTATTCATGTAAGTATTTTTTTTGTATTACAAGTCTAATGAATCTGATTATATATTAAAGGTTTTTGTCCAACGCCTCCAAAACACCCCGAATAACAACTCAAATTGAAGCAAAAAATCCTCAACTCTGTCAATAGAAAAGTGCCATGTGAAGGTCAGCCGGTCCGGAAAATATAAAGGTTTTGTTAAGTGCAGTTGCAAAACCATCAAAAGCTATGATGAAACCGACTCTCACAAGGACCGCCCAGGGCGAAGAAAACCTCTGGTTCCTCTGTTATAACGGGTGACTTCAATACAGCTCCCAACCTCTGAAACCACCAAATTAAAGAGAGAAGATTCGAAGCCACATCAGTGATTTCCAGTAGCAGTGTTAGTGCCTCTACATGTGCCATTCTGCTCAGCGGACACACAGGTGTAATGGTGTGGGGGTCTTATCCGTTGATATTTCGTTATTGGTGATTGAAGTCACTGCATTTAACCAGGATGACCTCGGAAACACTCTGCAGTGACAAACATTAAGTTTGGGTCGAGGTTAGTGGGATTTGTTATTTGTTTTTCAGAAGGGCAATGACCCCTCCTAGATAGAACTGCAGACCTTCCAAAGATTCTCTGACTGAGAGAAATAGTGCTGCATCAGATGGTCTAGTCTACACAAATACTGAGTCTAAATCCAATTGAAATGAATTTGTTCAGCACTGGTCTGCAGAAAAAGAATGAAAGCCGCCAACAAATGTGTGTCAACTCCTTTATGAGTAGTGGAAAAGCTCCAGGTGACTGCTTCATGAAGCAGGTGGAGGGAATGCCAAGTGTTCAAGCCAAGTCTGTTATTTAGTAGTTCTGATGTCTTCAGTACAATACAACAATGGGGAAAAATAAAAGCGACAAAAAAACAAGCACTTGGACTGACTGGTGATTTCCACATAGACACGGTTTCAAATATATTTTCATACTGTGTTGGAAAGATAAAATGAAAAGAAGCTTATCTATGTTTGATAAGACCAGCTGCATCCATATGTACTGAAAGCTGTTAATGTAGAAAAGGAAAACTTGTCGATACTTAAAACCAGACCCTCCAGGATTTTGCGATGTTGCGATCGCAACTATTAACGCAAATTCAACAGTTTCCCGCAATTTTACTGCGGCCTGCAGATTTAACCGCGGTTAATACCTGAAGTCTTTTTCTATTTCCGCATTCCTCATTCGCATCGAGGCATTTATCAAGATTACAGCTGGATAAACGGTTTCTAAATGTCTCACACAAGAGTGGGGAGAGACTGTTTTGTGTTTTATGCACCTTTGAAGGCTGAACTTTTATTTCTGCACGGACGTGTGTGGCGTTGTGCTCCACGCTGCTCCCACACTGCAGGAGCAGACCCAGTGAGCAACACACCACTACACTGCACCGTGCAGTGCCGCATAGTGGTGTGTCGCTGGCGAATGAGAAAAGCTTTAAAAATAGCAGGAAAACAGCAAAACTTAATTCATAAGGATCAAGTCGTATGATTTATGTCACGTCTTAGCAGTTTGGCTATCGATGCTGATTGATAATTATCAAAGATTGTTATTAATTATTTTATGAAAATTTTATCTGATCTGTATCAGATACCTCGGGAGCACCACCTGTTTAACAGGAAATTATATACTAAACCATTAATTCGGAATTTGAAATAATGGTTAACTTAATTACAATTACGGGAATTAACAGTAAAGCTTGAAGGATTTTGGAGTTCTCGACACAGAAGAGGTCGACATTTCATTCACCTTTGTGCACATTAATAAGACAGCAAGTATGATTCCAAAAATTACATTTATTTACAATGAAAACAAATAAAACACAAATTATAACTACCTATATACAGCTTGGTGTGTGTGTGTGTGTGTGTGTGTGTGTGTGTGTGTGTGTGTGTGTGTGTGTGTGTGTGTGTGTAGAGAGAGAGAGTGGTCATTGCAACATATATCGCAACTTTCTGGAAAAGCTTTGACGAAATCGGGTATTTTGGCCGGCAACAATCAAAAAAAAAAAAAAGGCCTGGGAAATCCTCAAGGGACTGAAATAGTCCAATGTGAATATGACCGTGAAATCCTTCAGATGCGCTTTCTTCTTCTCTCCTCCCCACATTCCCATACATCCTGCAGGATAGCGCTACTATGCAGTTCTGTGCCAACAAGCTGGATAAGAAGGACTTCTTTGGAAAGTCAGACCCTTTCATGGTTTTCTACAGAAGCAATGAGGATGGAACGTGAGTGCTTCATGCGATTGTATTTTCTCTTCCCGAGTATTTTAAATGTCACAACAGGTGCTTGGGGAATCTCCTCTGGGAATTAAGCACTGGTGCTTTGGTGCAGCTACAATCTGAGGCTTTTTTCCAAAGCAGGAATGTCGAGCTTATTTGAGTTCAGGGGCCACATGAAAACCTGCTTGATCTTAGTTAGGCCGCTGTAGCTGTGATAACCTACAAAAAAATTCAACATATTCCCTCTGTTTTTGTACAAGCACATATAACAGTCAGTGATCTTCCTCCATAATATATTGTAAACAATCTCTAATGTAATTTCACTGGCAAAAAATAATCTTGTTGCTTTCAGCTCTTTGTCTGTAAATTGCCCTGCAACTGTACAACCCACAGAGGACATACTATGAACAGAACCTACTTGTATTGAAAAATTGCAGTCAATGTCTTTTTTCGTCATTTTCACATTATGCCTCGTCATTTTACGAGTTCTTTTCGACCCCCCGCAGACCTCTGCTCTAAACGAAAGTTTCTGCATTTACATTTCATTTTACAAAATCGTCAGATATGAAAATGCCTTTTCTTATTAGGAGAGAATTTCTGAGTCCCTGAGAGCCGGGACAGTCTGTGTGATTCTCTTGTAAGTGATCTTTGACAGAAATAGAGCATAGAAAGGAAAAAAAACAACTATGCACAGTTTTGGAGAAATATTGCAGTGAGCCGTGCATGTCGAAGGAGGAAGCACGTATCCGCACCACAACCCACTCGACTATGTCTCACATAAATGACTGCAGGAGAGCAAAAAAGGGAAAAGAAGCAATTAATGCAAAAGATTAACAACTGTGCAGATTAAAAAAACATAAACATCAACACCCGCCCCTGCATCTGCCTTTTCAATCAATGGGAAGCAGACAAGCTCTCCACGTTGGGATTCATCTCCCATCGCCTCACACTTTCTCAGCTCAGCCTCCCAAAGGGGCTTTGCAGTTGTGGCAACATCAGCCCTATCTGGCCAGAGTTGCTGGAGCAAGTGGTTCGTTAGTTTTGTTCCAGCTTTACTAAGTGGTTTTGTTTTCATACATAACAGAGTGGGAAATGGATCCCCACAGACATGCTACAAGTATCTGTTTTCGGTGCCAGAGGGGTGTACAAATTAGAAGCCTGTGTGGATAAAAGACTCACAGGGTTTTAAAAGGCTGGAGGCACTCAACAATGCACAAGTAGGGCTTTGGGTAAAAAAAAAAAGAAGAAGGATGAAATGCTGATATGTGTTGTTTCTTTTCAAAAGAATGGGCGCCGTCTGCTCTGAGAGACATTGGAGATATCAGGGAAACAATTTGCATATCATAGTCACACTTGTGGTCAAGGGAAAGGTTCTGAAAGCCAAATTGAAATTTTAAATTATTCTCTGTGATCTAAAATAGAGTAAAGCTGTGAGACATGCCAAGCAGCGAACACAGCCCTTTTTAAAGCATCTTTCCTGTCGCTGCTGGATGTGAATGTGGGATTTGCCTTTAGTGTTGCCTTCATCAGTGTGGATGCTTGCTCCTCCCTTCATTTGCATATTTATCTCCCTTTCTCGTGCTCTCTTTCTCTCTTCCTGGGTTGTGCACATAATAAAATAATCAGTTTTCTTTCTCAGCCTCTTCTTCAGCATGTCATTTCCTAACATACCTCCTTCTCCTCCTCCAGGTTTACTATCTGCCACAAAACAGAGGTGGTGAAGAACACGTTAAATCCAGTGTGGCAGCCGTTCACTATCCCTGTGCGAGCTCTCTGCAATGGAGACTACGACAGGTACTTTGCAGCCTCCTCTAACTCCTTGATCCCCACCAGCTGCTGTTTATCCTTTCTATGCTGCTCTTGGCTTTGTTTATCCCTCTATTTCTACGGGATCACAGTTGAACCACGATGGAAACGCTGTGAATGGTCAGTATGATTGACCTCAGTGACATCTGCAGTCACAGATCTCTGGCGGTTCAATGTATCGACTTTCTTCTGCTCCTATTGGTGTCTCTTTGACCGTCAGGGTGTATACTGATGACGGCCATCTATACCTGGAGTGTAGAAGCGTTTAACCTTCAGAAATCAATAACAGTTCAACACGGCACAATGTTAAGGTTCCCATTCTTCCTGTTGATGCATTACTGTACGTCAAAGCAGCTGTGAGCTCAGGACATCCCTGTGTATTGATTCTTGTGAGAATAGCACAACATGGGACACACTGGGAATCTCCACTGCAGTTGGTTCTATTGGTGTTTTTGCTGTCTGCACCTTTCCAATTGACAGAAAATATTTGAGCTACAGAAAAGCTTTGTTGTGACTATCTCATTTAAATGCCGCGGTGTACATGAAATACTGGTTAAAACATTAGTTTGCCCAAATTCTCTGTGTTGGCTAGAAAATCTTAACAATCACAGAAATGTCAGCCAGTTAAAGAAGATAAAAGATTGTCGCAGAATGTAAAGGTTTTGTACATTTTTACTGAACTTAAAGTTAAAGTTGTGGTCATTGTGTTTAAGGATTGCAATGTGATTTCTCATGAACCCCAAAAAAACATGCAGAGAAATATCAGAATCAAACAGATGCAGAGCAGGAAAAGTCCTGAATCAAAACCATGTAACATGCTGCTTTGTCATTTGATTTATATTTGTGACGGCCCGAATTAGACTCAGCTAATATAGCTCAGCCCTAAACAGCAGCCATAGTTTTATTTTTTCACTGCTGGAAAGGCAAAGAAAATCTCTGAGGCTTTGCATGACTACTACGACTACTACTACTACTACTACTACTACTACTACTACTACTACTACTACTAATAATAATAATAATAATAATAATAATAATAATAATAATAATAATAATAATAATAATAATAATAATAATAATAACAAGAATAATAACAAGAATAATAAGAATAATAGTCTGTTCCATTAATATTGCTTTAGTTTCTCATGATGCCCCAGAAAAAATGTATCACATTACTCACCAGATATCTAAAATAATGATGGGTTGCGGCTCCCTCTTTCCACATAATTAATACAGACATGTTGTGTCAGAGAGGTTATGAATTCACGGTTCTTGCAGCTTATCTACCCATTTCTAATTTAAAAGACAGCGTAGGGAAGAAAGCTGTGAGGATGGATGAAAAAGGAGTGACAGGCAGATTACTTTTATGTGGGGAAATATTTCATTTGGAATACAGGACATTATATTCTTCCTCTCTCTCTCACTCTCTCTTTCCCTCTCCCTCTCTCTCACTCACTTAAGGTTGACTGTAATGTTTTGTTTGTATGCAGTCAAAAATTACAGAGACTGCTGAAAACATGAAAAACTCCCAAATAAATCCCAAACAGTCGCACAGACAGGGGCAGAGCCACTGCTGAGGTCGCCTATATATGTAGGTAAACTGTGTCAGCCAGCCAATCATCTCTGTCCAAGAAAGGGTCACTACCCTGTCAGAGCCAATCATACACGAGAGACAGAGCTCGGCATCAGAGGCTCTTCCTAAAATTGTCTTGAGCCATGCAAACATGCACACATATTCACACATGCCCACACACAGAGTATAATGAAAAATGACAACCCACGCGCTGAAACAGCTCGAGATCCCGCATCCCTAAAATATCACTAACACAACACCGTAAACAGGGTTTATATTGACGTGTGGGTGAGAGATAAACTTTGTGTATCAGTCTATTCTTTTCCATGCCCTCATTTATACCAGAGGGCAGCGGGGTGGTGTTTCTGTCGATCATTTTAATTATATACTTCTTTAGACACACTAATAAATCTGTTTTTCATCTTTTATGATGATGCATTATTGCACTCCTGCAACAAACACGGCTCTTTAGCCTGTCAAACCTATTGATGTGTAATTACTGTTTGCATCCATCAAATGAGGGAAAGTGTTCACTGATTTGAAATGCTAATGTGGTACAAATAGCCAGGAGGAAGAAAAAAAAAAAAGCACCTCATTTTGTTCAAACCAGATTTATATCAACACATATCAAAAGTCATGAACCAAAAAAAAGTACGATATCCTTTTAGTTGTTTGTTAACTGAAACAACTGCCTGACTCTGACAGCAGCGATTCCAGCTGGATGGCCTGAACTCACTCACTGAATACACCGTTTGACCACCACACAACTGTGTCCTTTTAGCTCAAGTGTTTCCGTGACAGGCTGAATAAATATGTGTCCACCCTCCAGACTTTCAGACTGAACCTTCACAAACTCCTGTCAGAGGTGAAGTAGTCATTCTCAAAACATCGAGTCTGAATCTCTGTGCTGGAAATCATGCCTTGTTTCTATTTGTGACATCTTTTTTTTGCCAACTCTGAGTATTTTTTCCTCAGCAGTTTGTAAGGGCTTTAATGGAAACTTGTGCAAAATTAGTCACTTACATATCATGAAAAGTAGGGCTGGGATGAACAGTAGAATCTTCCCACTATTTGGAGCGCCGACTGCAGATTAAACCCTCATCTCCAGAATTCTAATGGTGATTTGCTATTTTCAGTAAAGTGGAAATATGAACATAAATATAAGCCACCTTCTTAAAATAGTCTATGATGATTTAATTACCAAATTTGTCCCAATGCACTTTTAAGAAGTTTGCTCTTACTAACATATTGATGCAAAGAGTAAAACATAAGCAGTACTTTGACTTAAATTTCCACTATACACAGAAACGGGCCAAAAAAGCTTCATCGCTGTGCAATTTCCTGGTGGACAATGGATGGATCTTCCCTCTCTCTGGTCGTTACATCCCCTACTGCTGAGAATGCATCAAGTGATTAAGGGTCATTATTCATCAGACCACACGAAACACAATGTATAAAACTCAAGTAACGCATCACATCAAGAGTGAAAAAAACCCTGAACAAAACAACATAAGTGAATAGGAGAAATAAGGGGGAACAAAAAAAGTGAACCCGGGTTTCAGAATTCCCAGTGCACAATTAATGACAGATCACACAATAGCTGTTGGACATCACACAAGAAAAGCATTGAGCACAGAGAACAAGGTGAGAGAACTCCCAAACAAAGACTGAAACGCAATAATGAGGAATTTGTATGTATGCATTGACCTGAACACTAAAATCACTCACAGCAGGTTAAGCGGCAAAACAGACTTCCTGAAGAATGTCAAATCATTTCATTGTTTGTTATGTTGTTGTTTTGTTTTATAAGCAATAATGAGCATTATGCAAACTATGCTACTTTATTTTCAATTCAATTCCATTTTATTCCTATTGCACCAAATGAAACACGAGCATTTCAAGGCACTTTGAAAGAGAAAAACCCCACAATTCCACATGAGTAAGCATAGGCGGCTGTGGAAAGTAAAAAATCCATTTTAACAGGAAGAAACCTTTGCAGACCCAAACTCAGGGGTGGGAGATTTCCTGCTGTTTCGGTTGGAGTTAGGGGATAGAAGGAGAGAAAAGGAGCGGACAAACACAGAGAGCAAAAAGCAAACAGATTGTCATATATCCACTCACTGCAGACGTCATGGGGCCAGAAGCCTCAAACCATGAACCTCAGAGATCATCTATAACTTGTAGTCTAAAGCCAAGTGCATAGGTCTTATTTTAATAAGTACTAAAAGCTTTTCATAAAATTATGTGTAATGTTATCTAAGTTCTATTGCAAATATGGGTCTGTGGAAATTGTAAACCAATGCCATTCATTAATTCAACTTCTATGCCATCCATCTATTTTATATATCACATCATCCAATTCAGACTCGTGATACACTAAAGCTGAGCCCAGCTGACCGCAGGGCAGGACACAGCGTGGACAGGTCATCAGTCCATCACAGCAGCACAGAGAGGCAGACAGCCACACACACATTTATATGAATGGAGAATTTAGCAAGTCAATACCTGCTTTGATGTCCATCTTACATACCATCCATATCTGGTTGGCTCTAAGGGCAAATTACTAGTACTGTATAATAAAATATGATTAATAATTAACATTAAAAAATGATCTTATGTAGTTTCCCAGTCTGACTATCAATGCCTTGAAACCTCAGAGTGATGTTTTGAATTAACTCGATGTAGACAAAATACAATGCAGTGCAAAGCTTAATACCCGATACAAGCACAAGCATCCAAGGACACTTTGTGTGGATGGAGAACAGGCTTTTAATTGTGGCAGTTGTGCAATGGTATCATTCAGCTGCCATATCAGTTACATTTATGGTTGTTCAGCACAGCTAATTTTCCATTTTTTTATTTTCTTTATTACATTTACATTAAATTCAATTGACATCCCCCCTCTGGTTTCTCTGCAAATTACACCCTGGTTGAATAAATCCTGTCTTCTGGGGAACACTGGCTCTTGTAGAACCCTAAATTGTGCCTTTATGTTTGTAATAAATCTTTAACCTAATGTGAATCAACATGAACCTAAAGAGTTAGAGATCCAGCTCAGTTTCCTATGAATCGTCTCTATATTGGTGATGTAGTATTTGAGCGAAGAGGCGCTGCCTGTGCTTCCAGCTGCTTGTTCTGTGCTTTGGCACAGACTCTTCTTGCCCTCACTCTAAGTCTGGCACATAGAGAAAGCATCGAGGCACTCCTAACAGCTGAGAGTTCTAGCCTGCAGATGGATGTCAGGAGATGACCTACTGCTGATATACTTTGGTCTAATTAGATATGGGCAGGAGTTTGGACATGTTCCTCTCATTAGTTGCACCAAAGGGCAAAAGAAAAAGTTGGAGTTCAACGGAGGGCACTTAAGATTTCCAGAAAGGGAACGCTCCCTCTCTCCCAACTGACAAGTCTAAACGAGCAAAGAGAGGAAGATACAGTATCCCTCCTAAACGAGATTATAGATTCTCTCTACTGATTGTACGCCTTTTCTTCCTCCCAAACTGGATAAATAAACATAAGTGAGTACCTGAAAAACACTCAGGTTTTTTTTCTTTTTCTGTCAATTCAAAGTCTCATTTACTTTAATAGGTTTTTAACTTGTAAGTCATTTTGAACTTCCTTTGCTTTTCTCACAGTGAATTCACCATATGGGAGATGCTGCACATCAGACTTAAATCAATAAAAGTCCGTCCCTGTCAAACCACCAGAATGAGATGATGGAAAAAAAGATTGACATTTATTTCTCTTGGTCTCCCTCAGTGACTGTGCTATATCCAGAAACAATTAGTTCCTGTGGGAGGATTTAAAAAAAGAGCTCACTGGCACTCACTGACAGCTGAACTTCATTTAGCCCGACTGGCTGCCCTGTCTGTTCAGACCACACGCTTTTCAGGTAAACACACAGTCACACTGTCAGATTGAGGGCTGTATCCGCGAACGAGCACAACCTTGCAAAACAGCATCCAAACGTCTAATGTATTTCTGCGGGCTGATGTTGTCAGTCTCTCTTCTGGAGATGGCTCTGGCACTACTAATGGATGAATCTGCCCTTTTAACACCTCATCACTGCGCACGCTAAAAGGAAAGACAGAGGGTGTGTCATTACAAGAGGCAGGCCTTTTGTGAGTTCACATCTCTCCACACAAATGAACATGCCGTAGACTCAACCTTTATCCCATTCGAATTACAATGAAAACCTCACTGGCTCTAAACAAATTGCGGATGACGCTGGTTCAGAAAAGGTTAACTTCAACCTCAGAAATCTATGTGCTTCAGCAGTAGGATATTATACAAAACTTGTTTGATATAACATGATTCTCTTCAAAATCAGATGACTCAGACCAGTGGGCTCCTGATCCCCCCACAGAAGGTGACAGCAATATATTGCCAGATGTGTCTTCTGTCTAGAAAGACCTAGTTTGAATTACTCGTGGGTGGCCATCCTTCAAAGGGGTCAAACTTCATAATAAATTTAAAAACTTGTCTCACCCAGAGATGATTATGATAAAGTATTGGTCAGGACCGCGGCTTTAAAAGCTATAGAGGCTGAATGGTCCACCTGCGTATGTCGAAGCCACATGGTGTTTTATGAGCACTGATGTGGCACTGATGTGATTTGCTGCTGAGGCATATGACTGTAACTGAAATATCTGAAGATGAGACAGATGTAGACAATCGCGAGTAACTTGAGTTGTTTCAGAATGCTACATAACTTCAAAAACACCACTGAATGGGTGAACTTGGCACTGGTGGACGAGCCATTGCATGACATTGAGCAGTTGCTTCATTCACCCAATGTCTTTGTAGTTCACAACAGGGACTTTTGCCTGTTGTGTTTTCATTACATTTGCATTGTCGGAAGCTCTATGGTCATCCCAGCACAAATACAATTAAATTTTCAGCCTGAGCTTGTACTCAGTATTTTCTTTAGTGTTTCTTATTCCGCCTGGAAAGAAGCGATGCCTTTAAAGGCAAGAGTCATGGGAGGAAAGTCTGCATGTCAATAACAACAGCCGGTCACACAAAAGGCTGAAACATGATTAACTGCAGCCGGACTCTGCAGAAGTGCACTGATACGTATCTGTGGCTGTTTTCAGTAAGTATATGGTAAATCCACCCTTGCTCTGAGTCGGGTATATGCTGTATATCCAGATTTACGCACCACTGCACCTTGTCGGTCATATAAAACACGCCGCTTGTTATTGCACAAAAACAACAAATGGAAATCCCAGATCTAAATCATGGCCAGAGGCTATACCTCTATCATATTTAAATCAGATCATTTGGCAGACTTTGAGGGTGTTCTTTAACGATAGGAAAAAGACAAAAAAAAAACATTTTCTCACCTTTATTTCCTGGCGACAGGCTGACAGTGATTCAGGAGACTGCCCTTCAAGTGGCAAGATGTAGATGTAGTCTTTGATGACACCATGTATCTGATTCCTGAATAAGAATGTGTGCACAGTTGCAAACAATTACAGGGTGTACAATGAAAGAGAAGAAACACATACACAAAGGTGAGAACAATCAATGAGACAAAGCTGAAAAAAGAAGGAAAGCCTATTTAAAATGTTCCAAAAGGAAAACCTGAAATTCAATATGTCAAACGCATTGTTCCAGTTCAGTAAGTCGGTGTGTGACAGTGTGCGAACCGAACAGGGGAAGTAGGAAGCCACTCCAAGTGGTCATACCAAAAAAATGTACACTTTTCAATCTATACATCCCTGCTACCTACTGTGGGTGGGAGCTGAGGTATATATTTTATTGCTGGGCCATTAAGAACATCAGAGGAATCAAATCTTTGGGTGACGCTAACATGTCTGTTTTTGGCCTTCACAATAGATGACAGACACATCTGTGAAATTGGAGCCAACGAATTGTTCAGTGTCAAAAGCGGTCTCTCTTTTTCTTCAATTATACAGGCCTTCAATACTGAGGATGAGTCATATTCATTAAAAATGTCTTAGAATAGTAGCGGCAGATATCTCTGACAGATTAGGTTTGGAGTGTATATTGTTCTGAGGGTTCAACGACCACTCGGGGGTCCCAGCTTCTGAGGCTTTTCATAAAGCTATGATATAGGACATAAGGACACCTGAAATGAAATGGCATGATGACAGTTTCCAGTGTCTTTGACGACATGCACCAAGACTGCAACGCACAGCTATCAATCTGTATTGCGTACAGACTGTTGAGAGTAAGGACTGATTTCTGTCATCTCCTAGATGAAAGTCCATTTGGTTGAAACAAACCCAGCCTCCTTTTGCGCCCATCGTATTTAATTCAATGAACTGAACTGAAAATAAACATTTAAACAAAACAAAACAAAACAAAAAAAACGTCAACAATCGACCAAAGTTGTCATTTTTAGAAAACAGAATGACTTCATTTCTTTTCCATCCTCCCCCTTTACCTATGCTGGAGAAGAGGCACCATGTTTCTCTGACGAGCCCATTTTATGTAGCTTGCAGCCTTGTAGATAACCTCAAACGTGCAAACTGTCACCATGGAGAGACAAGGGCCAGGTGGCTGAGAGGAAGTTGGGCTCATATCAGGCATCTCTCAGTTCCCTGGTGACAGGAAGGATCCTATGATGTACAGCTTGCTTCTATTTTCTTTGGATCAGGATGGTGTCAGAACTTATGTAAGACGAAGTGGGGAGCGAGTGGAGAGATGAGAGTGAGATCAATGTGACTATGGAACGAAGGTGCCAAAAAGGGTTGTTTTTTTTTCCTGTTCTTCTCTGCAGGGACATTGTTCCTACTGCATTTATGTAAAATGTCATCAGTGTGTCTTTTTATCTGTTGTTCTTTTGGATGTTGGAAGTAAACATGTGCTGCAGTTTGCAAGTTACAATTCTTTGCAGAAAGCACTTTATAGAAGTTTTTATCTCTCACAAGATGCAACCAGCTGCTCTGCTTTGTTCTAATGGAGGAAACTCACCCAAATGTAGAACACAGTGACATCTGTTTTAATTGATTTTGGGGTTCCTTTGGCACTGTTTCAGAACGTTTTCTCCGTCTTTTATGTGTTTCTGAAGTCGTGTGCCTTGTTACTTACAGAAAAGGCTTTGTGCAGGAGAGTGATCATTATTCTGTCAACGTGCACCCTATTCTGAAAACACACTGACAATTGAACATATTGACTAACTAAGAACTGTAAGTATTTTTTAACAGGTTATTTAAAGACAAAACTTTTACAATACAATATATATAAATATGTAAAAGCTCTGAAGGTCTGTCATTGTTGCAGTGCAGAACATTTGGAGTCAAGTGGCAGTTCAAATTTGATGCTTAGAAACAAAAGTTTTCCCGTCGCTCTTCGTTATTATGTTCTTTATCATTGTTGAAGTTAAGATAATTTGTGATTAATGACATCCAGGCAAACTTCATCTGCTGAGGCTGGATGAAAAGTCTGGAGTGAATCAATGACATTGAGTCTATGTGTCGATATTCATCAGCATGAGAGTCCATATTAATGTTAACGTATTGAGTGTTCTGGTTTGTTTCTTTCAGAACAATCAAGGTGGAGGTTTATGACTGGGATCGGGATGGCAGGTGAGTGTAACTTCAAGGATATGAAGTGAAATCTGTTAAATTGAATCTTTACTCTGTCAATTTGATTAAAGAATAAAGTATGCGATCCATCATTATTTGAAAGGTCCTCCACACGAACTTTCTCCACAAGCCCATGTTTTCCATCTTCTCCCAAAATTCCGCCCTGTTGTTTAAACTTCGTCACACCTGCTGGCATTTCTCCTCCTTTATTTCGTCTCCCAGTCATGACTTCATCGGGGATTTTACGACCAGCTACCGAGAGCTCGCTCGAGGGCAGAGTCAGTTCAATGTGTATGAGGTGAGTAATTCCAGCGTTCTCGCAACGTGTCTCGTGGCTGACGGGATGTGGCGTCCCTGAATGCCAGATATATCTTGAGTCACATTTCTAACACGATTGACATTTCCATCTTTGACATCACAGCCACACTGTTTTCCATTAGTACAGCCTGTGCCTTTCCATTTATATTCCTCACACTTATAGAAAATACATGCATTTATCTGGAAACAATATACTGAAAAAGTTATTATGTGCAATGCAATGCAAAAACATTTTAAAGGGCATTTGTGTAGTGTAGTAACATGTGTATATGCCCCGACCTTCCCCGACGCATTATATATCAAATGAAATTCTTCATTTCACCATATTCTTCTTTAGAAAAATTGGCAAATCATTTCATGGCGATGACCACCTGGATGCTGAAACCCATAAGGAGCTATTAGCAGCAGCGTGAAACCAGATTAATACGAGAACAATCCATGGATTTAATATGATCATAGTCATTTCTCTGTACTTCTCAAGGGACGGCTTACTGTGTCCTCTAATAGCACACAATATAACTCTGTATGAAAACAACTAAACTCATTTCAATAGCTCTTAATAGGATCCATGATTGAACCGCAAGAACTGAAATGACATTGGAGATTCCCTTCTTCATCAAAACAAATGACGTTTGTGCAGAATGGACTTTATTACATATATGTTTTGACAGTTTAAAGATCACAAGTGTTTATGCTATCATCTGTAATGAATCCTAAAAGACAATTAGCATTTGTTAATGCTAGCTGAAGGTCAAACTCTTCCCAGAAAAGAGGAGATCAGTATTTCTACGCCTCTATGGTTCGATGGCTTTCGAAGAAACACTAATACCTGTCTTTTAGACGTCAACTCCATTATAGAGTACGGTTGATTCCTCTCTACCTCCCAGTGAGACTGAAAGGCCCTTTAGTTTTTGCATCAGCAGATTGTTCAGTGTGTCAGACAAATTGCCATCCCTCCATGTTAAATTAGGGGCTGCCACTTTCATGCCTAGCAGCCATACAGAATTGAGGTAATGAGCTGAGACGTCTTTGGTCCCCGGATTGACATTTCTCTCTTGTTCTGGTGCTGGTAGAGTGTCACTGAAGTGAATGTAAGTGTTGCACCTTAAGCCTGTCGGCTATTGATTCAGTCTGAGGGGTTTATGTTGGTCTTTCCAACTTGCTTTGACAAGAGGTGTTTCCTGGTGGTGCTCCCCATGAAACCCGACTGGTCTTTCCTGCACATGCTTCATTTTGAACTGTTGTCTCGTCTCATATTTGTTCCATTAATCATAACAACAATATCATTGTTCGTACTGCCAACAAACCACATGCATGCAAAGGTTGAGCATACTCGCTGCCCACTCGCATGTTACATCTATTATGGCAGAATTAAACAGTACAGCGTAAAGGTGCGTGTATGTATTTCAGAGGAAGCAAGATATGTAATGACGAGGGTGATGTGTGTAAAAACATACATAACTGCAGCCATAATGCGCTTATATGAAATCATAACTGCCTTCGTATTTATAGGCATAATTAAGTGGCTAGGTGTCCGTTTTTATAAAATGTTTGCAGCCTATAAACACATATGTTTTGTACATGTTATGTATGTTTGTGTATGTTATTAAGTTATAGTGAGATTGTTGCTCATTAGCACAGCATACTGTATTCCTCACACGTGTCTGTCTCTGACTCATAGACGTTATACAACATGTGCATACTTAGTGATTTACATTTTTTTTCCATGTCTTTATAAATGGTATGTCTTTTATTTGAAATATTTATCAAGTTTTATACATTGAGATGCATTTATTTAACATAATTTTACACTTTTTTCGGTTTCTTTTTTGTATATTTGAAGGTTATTAATACCAAGAAGAAAATGAAGAAAAAGAAATATGTCAACTCGGGAACAGTGAGTACAATTTCAGCTGCTGATCAGAACTGGCATCGTGCCTCCGTTTCCTTCCACACCCACTTTGCTCATGTTAAACGATTCAATTCAATTAATGATAATCACAAGTTTTTTTTGCAGAATGCAAAGAGGCAAATGTGTCTTGCTTAATTAACGAGAAACTTGTTAACTCAATAATTTTGTGAAAAACACCTTGGGGACTTGGGGATCTGGGAAAAGCAAATTGTTTCTATATGTATGTATTATAATCAACGTACTGTATAGTTCCCAATAGAAGAGCACTGCCTATAAGAAATGCACCGAAGCTTTTTTTTGAGGATGAAAACATTTGGCAGCACTGTTCTTTTAAAAAGCTTTTATTTCCTTTCATTTCAGGTGACCCTGCTCTCGTTCTCAGTGGAATCGGAATTTACATTCTTAGATTACATAAAAGGAGGGTGAGTACAAAGGTTTTAATGTACTTAAGAGCTCAAAATTATTCACTAGCCAGATCATGAAGCAAAAATCCATCAATAATAACAGTAGCAAAAGAAGGAGAAAAAAAAACGAAGAGTGATTATGTTAGTTGTCATATTTTAAGTTTCTACTAAGCGGCACCAGGTGAGAGCAACATGAGAGATCTGACATTTTTCATTAAGGTAAAAAAATGTAATTTATTTGGGCTTGAAGACCTGCCTTTTAAAGCCAGCACAAGTCTGAACACATCAATAAGACAAACTAAACATGCTCACTTTCCATTAAACTCTAAATGAAATCTGAAAGGAAATTTATTAATAAACTATTGCCTAAATGATCTAAATGGTCATTCTGATTGCTTAATGATAGTGACAACTAAATCAATTTGTTAAAACTTACATATACCTTACACATTGCTTTCACACCAAGCTGCTATAACTATTTAAAACATTTGTTAAGCTATAAACCATAAAAAATGTGTGATTATGAAACTTTCCTACATATTTGTTTGGGTTAATATATCGTCCACATATGCTAAATCACTTCCTGACATCCTCAAACCATTATTCACATACAATTATATCTCTTTTTTTAGTTTGTAAGTGTTTGAAAAAGTTTCCTATAAAAGATTAAAGCAGTAATTACTAGTCATAACTAGCAATACAGTGTAACCTGTGTTACGGATTTATTTATGCATTTGTGTCATTTTCATTCAGCGTTACTAAAGTGAATGCGTAGTGGCACTGCACGTATGATGTTTAACTCTGTTTAACTGATTTATGAGTTCAAAGCTTTCTGCTCCACTAAAGAGCCGCATTCATTTTAAATGAGAAGGCTCAAGCTAAACTGTCCACTGAGGACAGCAGCCATGCGACTTCCGTTTAGTCTGAGCACCGGAGGTGGACATGTGAATATTAAGCATTTCTCAGGTGCAGCGCGCCGATCAGGCAGGCTGGGTCCTGCTTTGATCTCCTCTGTCCGGTCGCAGCAGGTAGACTGTCAGCGGCTTTATGTGCTGTGGCAAAGCTGACAAGTGTGACAGATTTCACTGACAGCTCCTGGCTTTGGCTGATTTATGATACAATAACCTCAAGGTTTAGTAGTCTTGCTTCAAAAAATATCACCCTCATCAGTCTGCCCACTAACATTGGTATGACGCTTACAGAAAACCGAAGAGCAGGTTCTTGCAAATGCGGATGTTATTCTCAGGAAAATGGATGAAAGTTAAGTAGGAGCCCCACTTAAACTGTTTGAGCTCTTTGCAGCCGCAAAACAGGACAAACCAGATCTTTTCTCCCGCAGCTGTCAAAGCACTTTTCTCTAACACTCAACTTTACGGCTTTCATTGTGATGAAAGGTCTGGCAGCTTTTACATCTTATTTGACATAATCATAAGAGAGCCTGAATAATTTGAGTACTCTGAAAGCTCAAAAGCAATACACCTGAGCGTAAATTGAAGTAAAAGGAACATGTCGTCACACTGTTGATTTTTTTCACTTTCAAGCTTCACAACACTGATCTACTCAAGAGGTGAGGACAAGACAACACAATATGACACGTATTGCGAGTGGCTCTCTCTCTGTATCAATTATGGATTGTAGACTTTTAATCAATTTAATAATTTGGACATTACCTTTCATCACTGCAGAATCTGAATTAGGACGAAGACGTGTAAAGTGTAAAAACTAAAACAAAAAAAAAGGACAAGGCTGCTGGCCATTGAAATAGTTGATATTTTGCCTCCTCGTGTCCATGAAGAAAAGCACCAGATGAAGCCTTTATCCCACAGTGCTACAAAAAAAATGGAAAAGTTTTTCCAAAGAATCTTTGAAACTTTGAAACATTTGCAGGAACTTACAGGCCATCACCAATGTGTCACTTGCAGTTGAACAAATGTTGGAGAAGATGTGCACAATCATTTTGGAAATAGGTGTTCAGTATCAGGTCAGTCTGGTCTTTATCCAGGTTGAGGTCCTCATCTAGTTTCTGTATATCATTCATGAGATCCAGTTTGCTTGACATCTAATAACAAAATCTAATTTTTATATTGAAAATGTTGTCAAATAATTGTTCCAACATTGTTGTCCAACATTCTGGTGAGTGTGAGCTAAAAGCTGTGCAGATCTCCACCGGGGAGTAGCTAAAGTGAATTTGTTAAGTACGCTTGTGAACACAGAGAGGACCTCAAAGGGACAATTGATAAATTAACATCACAGGGTAAACACCTCTACAATTGTTGTTGCAGGGTCCCAAACCAGCTGCCGCAGGCATCAACAGTACTTCATTCAAAGACTGCATATGAATTATTAAAAATTAACTTTAATTAATTCTGAGGTCAGCAGGGTCATGCTGTGGCATATTCATGGTCCACGCCCCAAACTGAAAGGTTAATGCAAAACCCTAACTCATTCATTTTATTATCAATCTTTTGCCGGCGTCTCTGGTGACTCTGGTAGGTAATGAGAGGCTGTCGTTTGGGCCCCCCGAAGGCCTCGTCTCATTGTCGTAAATTAGAAAGAAGGGGGGAGTGCTTCAACAGGAGGGAAAATTGGATTATGATTTGCTCTTAAGTGCTCCATCAGCCTAATTGCTTGTTACCAGGCTCCGTGTCTCGGGCTGCTCGTCACCTCCTGCTTCTCCTCGTGGAGTCAAACAGTCAGACAGTCAAATAAACAAGATAAAAGAAGTGCGATCACTTAAAAGTGTCTGCACTTTCCGGTTCTGACAGGGAGGATCCGTTACTGATTCTCACAGGCTTAAGAAATCATCACTGTTTTGTAATGGCTGAGATGATCACCATTGTATGTGTCACTGAGACGTATGTTCATGCAACAGCACAGACATTTAAGACGGTGGGATGATTGTGAAGTGGTCTCTGTCATTGTTTTTCTAATGTCCCTTCTCCATCCCTCTTCTAGGACACAGATCAATTTCACAGTGGCCATTGATTTCACAGCATCTAATGGTGAGTGATACTAACAACAAAGTGTGCATTTAGAAGGGGGCAGCAAGAACAGATAACAGTGCTCTTTGCCTGTGGCATGTCCAATTTCAGAATCAATCACACAAACCCAAGCAGACAGTGCGGGCACGCATACTGTACGCACTGTGTTTCCAATAAGTGATCGCTTTCTCTGGAAAGTTTATCCTCGGTAAATTATGTGTCGATACGCTCTAAATGGAGAGTATGCCAGGCATTTAAAGATAAATAAAAATAAACGGAGCACAACACTCAGCTCGGCATTAGCACGTGAAAGGACCACACTGAAGTCTAATTACAGTATTTATGCCATTAAATATGATCAACTGCTTTCCAAAAGATTTATCCCGAGGAAGTGCTCTCCAGTATTGAACAGATTTATCAGAGGAAATAAAAATTTCTGGGGATTCCAGCAGAACCACCACCTCTAAACAATAAAGGCCTCAAGGCCTTCTTTACCAGTGTACGCTATGCCTGGGGATTACTCAGAACGTATGTTAATTTTAAATGGATCTGCATTTATTTGCCATCTTACCTGATGAATGAGATTCTTGTTCTTTACTAAAAGTTTTGTTGATGTTGTGCTGCATTTTTAGCCATATGTTATGTCAGAAAATAATATATAAGAGAATAAGAAAATATGTAAGAATATTTGGAGTAACTTTGGAAAGATTCAAATTTTTCAAGAAGCCAAATCGCTCTCTATAAGTGATTAAAGCACCACACTCTCCACACAGTGAAAATAATTACATTTCAGTTTTGAGTTCTCCATTCACTCCGGTTTTCATCCACAGTCCAAGAACATGTGTATGAGTGAATTAGTGATTCTGAATGTGTGACTGTGTCTGTGCACCCTGGATTCACACAATGTGAGTTGTGATTCACATTACAAACACTTTATAAATTATGTCATGTGACGTGTATATATCCAATATCCAATGTGAGGTTGCGCAAACTAACACCAGCTGCTGGTGATCACCAGTCAATACACAGCAGGGGTTTCCAAATGCAACTTTTGAGTAGAGGTGAGTGTAGTTTTATGAACTCTCCGATGTTCATCAAAAGGATAAAAGTTCTGAAGAAAAATCAAAACAGAAGAAAATCGTAAAGAAAAATTCACACGTTGGGAATATAATCTACATCAATACTGAATGACTTCATGGTGACCAGAAGGTTGGTTTCTCTCACAAACTAATTCTCCTCAAACTGACATGTTGCATTGAAGAGTCAGTGTTTTTGGAGCTCCTCCACCATAATGACATTTGCTCACTTGTCCGCAGGTAACCCGTCCCAGTCCACCTCGCTGCACTACATGAATCCCTATCAGCTGAACGCCTACGCCATGGCCTTGAAGGCTGTTGGGGAGATCATTCAGGACTACGACAGTGACAAAATGTTCCCGGCTCTTGGCTTCGGAGCCAAACTCCCACCTGATGGACGAGTGTCACATGAATTTCCTCTGGTGAGACATCCTGTCCTAACTTGACTTTTGAGTGTTCAGTTCAAATGATTTTGTTGTTTTATATTTTATAGTTACTGTCTATGACAAATAAAAGACAGTCATAGAACGATCACAGGTAGACTGTTTGCTGTTTTTTTTAGAATGGAAACATGGAAAATCCTTATTGCAATGGCATTGAAGGCATCCTGGAAGCATACCATCAGAGTCTGAAGACGGTGCAGCTGTACGGGCCAACCAACTTCGCTCCTGTAGTGAATCATGTTGCCAGGTGAGATAAAATGCAGGCCAGTGATCAGTTTTTCTTCCTGTTAGAGGCACCAAAACAACATGTTGCTCAATTATTCAATGTAAACACAAGAATAAACATTTCCACCATTGTGTTCTTCTACATCGGCCAAAAATACAAGGTTTTTGAAGGTGATATGATATTATTAAAGCCATCAGATAATAGCATATTTACATTATAACATATAACGTTACAAGAAAAAAAAATCTCTATGATACTGGCTTTGGTTAAATTAAAATTTTTCGGAAATGTCAACTTTTCCTGCTTATAGTCCCATCCATGAATAATGTTACAGTAACTTTGTACAAATATAGGATAGACCCTAAAAAAGAACTGTAAAATATCCTAGATTATCTCACAAAATTGGCTTAAATACATGTTAAAGTCCATTTTCTGTTGATGTTCTTTAACAAATCCTGAATAATCTTTGGTAGGTCTATAAGCTGTAACACCTAACATACAAATAAGAAAACTAAGGGTCAAAAGAGGGGTGGAGACAA
Source organism: Lipophrys pholis (assembly GCF_963383615.2). NCBI lineage: Eukaryota > Metazoa > Chordata > Actinopteri > Blenniiformes > Blenniidae > Lipophrys > Lipophrys pholis. The sequence continues at coordinate 18,942,144 of NC_137637.1, forward strand.
CAACTATTCCAAGATTAATTCATCCTCGACAGGACAAAAAGTACTTACAACTCAAGACATTACCCCAGAAAACCACATTGAGCTTGAGAGTGTGGATAAAAGCTTTGGGAGTTGTTCTATTAAACTGATGGCATGATGATAAATAGCAAGTGTGCCTGTAGTTGTGACCATGCTCTGGCACGTCACTTGCAGTTAACAACACAAAAACTAATAACATCAACGCAGGCGGACCAACTCCATTCTGGCGGGGCTTGACATCAACCTTCACCTGGTTCTGCCATTGTTTCCTTCAGCAGCTCCTCTGCTGAGCCAAATCCAAACAGTTTCCCATCTGATTATGCCAGTGCTGCGCTGTAATTAAAAATGTCACTCTGATAAAATGGACTCATCCTTTTTGAACCTTGCCATTGTTACATAAATACACAACCAGCTAGTATTTTGCATCTGAATAGATGAACTTGGATAAAAAAGAGATTGTAACAAAGGAATTGATCTGTGAATCAAATTGTGTAACTCTGGCTTGTTTGGTCTGGTCAATCGCTGAGTGCTCATCGGGCATTTTATTGAGTGTTATCTAAAGTACAGCAATGACAAAGGACGTTTCTATTGAATCAACACATGCTGAGGGATAATGATAAGGCAGACCATAAACCATCATGAATTAATTTTCCACAATGATATGATGATAAATCCATTAATAAGTCCTAATATCTTATTTGTTTTTGCATGAAAAAGATAACGTGTCTCTAATCTTGCTTCCTCTGTGTGTGTGCAGATATGCAGCAGCAGTGCAGGACGGCTCTCAGTACTTTGTGCTGCTCATCATCACAGATGGCGTCATTTCAGACATGGCCCAGACCAAAGAGGCCATTGTCAATGTAAGAAGGGAAAATGGGGAAGATTCATTTCTCTGAGAATGGCCTGACGTGGAATATTTTCTATAACTGGAGGGACACACATTTAATGTAAACTATGAGTCTCTTGATTATATATTGACCCATGGTTATAGTTTTAATTTCATACAGTGGATGGGTATCAACATTTGGAGAAGCTTGATAGCTTTACACTATCCTCACCACTTTCCCTCGTCGACAAAAGGGTAGATTTGCATTGAAGGAAACAGTCCTTTCTCCCCTCAACTCGTTTATCAGACTTGGGATCTTCTTGCCAAGAGGCAAGCACTAACCGCAGCACGCCTTCTAACACACGCTACTCACAGAAAGTTAAGGATATCCGATTTGCAGGTGAAATTTCGAGATGAACCTAAAATGCACAATAACCTTTGCAGGTGAACTGAATGTGACCTTCTCTGAACGTTTGAATGCACATATCAAACTGTTCAGTGGTTCAGTATTTTTTTGTACAACCTGTTGAATCACTGCAGCATGAACTTTTCAAGTTTTATTACAAAAGCCATACATCTCTAACTTTTTGTGGTTAGTGTAATGATGCTTTAGATGAACTGTCCTTCACCCCTACAAATGTAGTTGCAAAGGAGAGACTGACAAGGCATTCAGTGACATCAGTCATTAGTTTAACCAATTTCACTCTGTGGAAAATGCACAGATTTTTTTCAGTTTTACATCTCAGCTGAATCCTTCTCATGCTGATGCAATGAGTACAAAGCTGCAACGAGGCATTGATTAGCTCCACTTCCCATATAAAGATATATTTGGGGAGCAGTTTGGTTTTGTAGTTTGACAATGAGCACAATTAACCTACCAGTGAATATAACGTCCAGTATGTCCTAACATGTTGTGTTGTTTATGGATTATACGGTGAGCTCAGCACCACCCACCTTTAAAACCAAAGCAGTCAGGAAAGCTTTCAACTCAGTTCTCAGTCACCATACTGACAAAAGCGTATGAATTCCTGGCACTGATATCATATTTACTATGCCAACGACGTCGTGTTTTTAATCATCTAATTAACGGCAAGGAAGCAAATGATTATGATCGATCACAACCTATTCTTTTGCGTGCCTGGGATGTGACTTATGAACGAGCTCTTTTCACACAGCTCAAGTAGACAACCTCAAATCATGGATGTAGTTTGACCACCAGGTTAATTACCTACGAAAATGTTTGTTGAATAATTTACCATAAATTGTGCAGCCAATTATTCAGACAATTATTGTATCGTTAGCATATACAAACTAGTTATGTTTCGGATTTGCTGCAGAGCCATACAGCTCAAATGCTCCTCTGGTCCACACACAGCAGGGGTGTCATGTGACGGTTCTGCAATATGTACTATAAAGGACTGAAATAATTGCTACACATGACTGTCACTTTTAAGAAGCAATTGCTTGTGTCAAAACATCTGGCTTGCTTTCATTACTATGAGGACTAATATATAGACTAATTAGTTACCTGAAGGTAGAAATGCGCTCCTCTCCAGCCAGAAGACTATTAACATGCACAGCGTTGTGAAAATGTTACTGCCTCAGTAATTGTGAGGGTGTTTTTTTTTTCTCTGCACAAAATGTGTCTTTACCAGAATTGTTTTCTTTTTCTAGCTTTAAATAGCAGGTGGATACTTTTGCTCTCCCCTCGGTCTCTTCCCCTCCTCCTCCTCCTCCTCCTCCTCCTCCTCCTCCTCTTCTTCGTCCTCAGCCTGCCTCAGGCACAGAACACCCAGCAGACTGGATTTAAAGGGAATTTGCGACTGTTAGTCAAAACATTAGAACAGCCACACCTTCCTTTTAAGATCTTGCCTGCTGCTCTATCTCACTGCCTCCACTCCTCTGAGTCTGCTGATGCCTGCCGCTTCCACTGCTTTGCTTTTTACTCCACGAGGATCCCTGGCGAGAGAGGACCAAGTGCTGAGGTTATATAAGTCTCTCTCATACTTATTCATGCTTGAAGGTGTCTTCAAGAAAGTCCTAAGTAGAAGAATAAGAGGAAGCAGGAGTTTGAATGTGTGGGTGGGTTTTTGGTGCTGGTTTTTTTTTAATATGTGGGCATGGATTCGAGGGCTGTTGCAGTGAAACTGGGGCAATTTATCAGCCACAACTGATTGTGCTCCACTGCAGAAATCCACCTGCCACTCACCCTACAGCCCCCTCCTCCAAGTATAGCTTGGAATCCCTCTGCTGCCTCATTTTCTTTCTCTCCGTGGACCCGTGAGACTCCCCCGCTCACAAATACAAAGACTTTTGCTGTCTCTCACCATCTTTTTCCTCCTCTCAAAGATCTAAATCTCTTTGTCTTCGCTGACTCCCTCTATACTTTTGTCACCACATTCAGGCTATAACAAATTCCTCCACTGCCTTTGATTTCTTTGGTTTCTCATCTTCCACTTGTTATCTGTCAGTGCTTTGTCCTTCATCTCTTTATCTGTGCAGGAACCCACTGAGAACACTTCACTTCAAAACCATTTTACCCCCATTTCTTTTGTATTGGTTGCAGGACTTGTTACGTGAGAGACAATGGGATAGTTGCCGGTGTGACACTGACTTCACAAAGAAAAAACAAGATATGAGTTGTTGCAGTGGGATTAATCCAGGAGCTGCATCTACATAGTATAACACGTTTGAACGACATGGTCTGTTGTCTTTACATGATTCTTGCAAGGAGTTAGATTACAGTTGTAGTCTTTGCATGTGTCATGACCTCATTAAAATACACGTATGTTAAAGTTGAGGATTTCTACCATGATGAATGTTTGCCACACCCTGAAATGTTCTCAACAGACATATATGAAGATAGTTTCTCCACCTGCCCCCTTTTACAGGGGTTATGACAGTCAGCCATTAAAACTTGCACCATAGAATTTTGCAATCTATAAGAAGACACTGTAAGACTCAAGATCAAGAATTTACATACATTTACAAGATTAAAGAATTAAGTCAACAACTACTGGCAGTAGATCAGCAATCATGATCAAATAAGATACACACACACAGACTGAGGCAGGACAATAAAAGCCGGTAAACAGATTCAGTCCCTGTCAAATACAAAAGATAATCAACATGATCCTGTTGTGTCCGATAAAAGTTAATCAAACCACCAACTGTGAACTGACCCTAACCCTAATGTTAACTACAAACTCCACCCAGTTGACGACAAAGTCGCAATTCAATTTTATTCCTGCAGACCTGCAGAGACCCTGATTAGTGAGCACGTTCACGCTAATACTCAGCGCTGTAGCATGGGTGAGTGTTGTTTTACGCTACAACACAATTACTCTATAAATACCAAGTTTATAATAAGAATAGATAACGACTGAAATAAATCACATAATAAAAAAAAGATATCTGGTAAGAAAAGAAAAGTCTTCATGGGGGTGTTGGCTTGACTTTATTTCGGTCCCTGTGCGATGTGCCTGCGTTTTTTTTGTTTTGGAAAAGACATCTCAAAACAATTGAAATAGTTTGTAGCTTCCCACCCTGCCGCGTTGAGGAATCCAAAGCTTGACAGGCCTTTGAGTGGTTCTGTTGCTCGCCTATAGTTAGAAAATCATTGAGGAGTTTGACAGACAGCAAATAGCATGTGATAGTCTCGCTTCTGAATGAATTCAGTGAAGCTAACATCATTTAAACATTAGTGACATCCTTTCACTGAACAACAAGAGCCTGTCAAGAATGGTGAGTCAATACCCATCATGTCAGGCAAACGTTTTCTGTGACTTCTTGAAACAGAAATGATAATAATGATCTGAGTCACTGTTTGACTGGTAGTAAATATAGGTACTAAATATTCTATATATATATTATATTGTTATAACTCCTCACTAAGGCTTCCTTCAAAAGTAATATTGAATTAAAAGGATATAAAGGTGTTAGAAATGTTAAAAAAAAAAGTGGTATTGGAAATTTTGGTTCGTTTTTGTTGTTGCTGTTGTTTTTTACTTACATTAAATCATAATTGTGGGTCTTCTGTCTAATCCTGACTAAACCGATAGTCAAAACATGAGGGGCTTCTCTTTGTTGACAGTTTACAGTTAATGTTAATTGGTGTCTTCAGTATGTAGCTTCAAGCATTTCCCTGGGCTGAACTCTGAGGCAGCCAATCAGAGAGAATTCAGTCTTTGGAGTGACTGCTGTCGCAGCACAATCACTTCACACACATCACCACTAATCTTTTTTTAGTGTGGGTGTACGTGGCCATGAGAACACGCTCACCTATCGACTCTTGCACAAGTATTGTATTTTAAGTTTCAGGAGCACATGCAGAGTAAAGTGTTGAGCGGTGCTTTTCTTTTGACCACATTTGCTCCTGCTTGGCCGGGGCCACAGGAGGATGGCGAAAATGGGGCATGGCGGATTGCCAGGTTATTTTGGGTTGGATGTGTGTGTGTGTGTGTGTGTGTGTGTGTGTGTGTGTGTGTGTGTGTGTGTGTGTGTGTGTGTGTGTGTGTGTGTGTGTGTGTGTGTGTGTGTGTGTGTGTGTGTGTGGACATGGATGTCATTGAGTGTGAGTGTTTGGATGGGTTTGTGTGTGGGAGGACAGACTCTGACAGGAGTTGTGTTGAGCACTGATAATCACTCTGATGTGATGCAGCTGTGGTGGTGTCGACACAAACTGCTCTCATCCCCCTCAGCAATAACAGCGAGCAGCATCTACTGTAGTGTATCGGTTTGATGCAACTGATGAAACTACACTCGATGTCACACTCAAGGAAACTTATATATACAGGCAGCATTTGCCTTAGGATTTTAAAATGTCCTACAAAATAAATTGAACAACTTGAGACTAGAGTTAGTCAACCGTTTTTGACAGTTTTTGCAGCGTTGTGTGGCTGGAGGTGTGGTTTGGGAGTGGCTGGGCAGGTGATTGAGGATGGCTGCTGTTGTGACTGTAGCTGGCACCTCCTCCCTCTCCCTCCTCTCCTGGCTCCAAAACACACTGATCCATCTGCTGTCTCGTAAGACCTTATCAAGTTTTGTCACCTTTCTCCCCTCCCCGTGTGGACAAATGTTTCCCATTTTACCTCGGATAACTTCTTATTGTTTTAATGTCATCACACTGGGTTATTGCAGGTCAGCATTTTAACCATACAGGCTGCAACTTCTGAGATAAATTCCATCATATCTTTGTTTAGAAAATAGTTCATATGATGAACCAGCTAGAGTCAGATTGGGTTGTTTTTTTGGGGGGGTTTTTTGGTATCAGAAGGCAGCAATGACCTGCTGTCCCAGCATCTCCTGTGTCACTGTTTGTCGTATCAGTGAGCTTCGTCTCCACTCCTCAGTTAGATAACCAGCATTCAGTGGGAGAAAAAACAGCATGTCATCCCAAGATAAGAGCCGAGGCACAGTCATACAAATGAAAAGTGGATTCAGGGACATTACATGTGTCGGATAAGGACAGTAAAATTGAAAAAACGTATAAGAAACCAGTTTCACATCTATTTCTCACAGTTCCGGGCTGTTTTTCAGACTTGCTCCGTCTCACTTGCCTTCTGTTTTCCTGTCCTGAGCTCAGTTCTTAGTGGAAAGGTCATTGAGCTAGTTAAAAGCGAAATGCAGAACATTAGCTGTAATCTATGCAGGGGAGCATGTAAGTGTTGTAATGTCTTGGTAATAATCACTGCAGGATAGTGGTCATGTGAAAGTGTCTCTCCTCGCTTGAATGAAAGAAATTTGCATAATGTCTGTTGGGAAAACACTTTCCTTTCTGATCTCTCTGCAGGGTGCCAAACTTCCAATGTCCATTATTATTGTTGGAGTGGGCCAGGCTGAGTTTGACGGTAAGTTAGCTTTAACTGCAATGTGAATGTAATCATTTTTTTATTTAATTTCCTGCATGATGTAAATCTATATTCATTAAGTCAAGTATAGGCCTTCATGTATTATCAAATATTAATAATTTTTAACAATTATATGGCGGTTTACTGTGGTTACAGCCAGTTCCAACCTCTCTGTCATCAATTCAGCAACACGGCAGAGATAATTACTGTACAAACTCATTCTTTTTTTTAGTCACTAGAGGCGTTAATGTGGAGGTGGATGCGGATATAACTAGAGAAGAAAGAGCTGAGGTTAATTGTTAGGTTTGCCATGTTTAGTGCTGAGGATTGTAAATTGCAGAGTCTATAATCAAGGATTTTTCTGATTAGACATGCAATAAAGACATCGCCACCGTGTACTTGAACATTATTTAACTAATAGGTAATTGCCTACTAAATCAGCACATTTCAAAAATGTTCCCAAGTGACGAATTCAGATTTTTCTTCTTATTGGATATCAGTAAAGTCAATACACCCAGCAACCAGTGGCGTCCATACGGTATCCTCTTTTGATTCTGAGATTAAAAGATTTTACAAAAAATGTTCTGGAGAAAATAAATGCTTCAAGAAACTAGAAATTTCCATAAATCAACACTTTTTTCTGTTCATGTGAGAATTGTGATATTTGATTGACTGACCATCATTAGACCACAGAAACGTACACATTTGCTTAGTTACTGATTATGAAACAATATATGAACTATTTCCCATTCTGGAGTATTGGCAACAAGGCGCACGTCTGAAAAAAATCAACATTTGAAAATTATAGGGCTTTAAAAATATATAACAATTACTTCAACCCTGTTTTTCAAATTATATAGAGTTATAGAGTCCTAGATGTTTTCACTGTTAAATCTTCAACAGGTTGCCAAATGTGAGGTTACATTAATGCTCAACAATCCTTTAGAATTAGAACATTTAACATGAACTCTTCAAAAATCTAATATGGGGTAATTATGTATTATCAGAACTCATGCTCTACAAAGCAAGCCATTTTAGTGGTACAGTGTGTAATTAGCAATTAGGCTTGTGATAGTAAAACAACAGCGGCTGGAGGTCTTGCCAATTATGAGCTGCACACTGCACCTTTAAAACCTCCAACAGTTGTATCTACCCACACTGGCTGTTGAGTGCACTGACATTGCAATCATAAAGCAGTCTGTCTTTTTCACGCTGAAGGTCTCAAATGATTATGTAATACTTTTCTGAGTGATGAAACTACATTCTCATATCCATACTGTATCAACCTGAATGTTTCGCCACAAAAGGCAGCCACCGTTGCTCAGTGTGTGTGTGTGTGTGTGTGTGTGTGTGTGTGTGTGTGTGTGTGTGTGTGTGTGTGTGTGTGTGTGTGTGTGTGTGTGTGTGTGTGTGTTTGTGTGTGTGTGTGTGTGTGTGTTCCAGCTATGGTTGAACTGGATGGTGATGACATCAGGATCTCATCTCGAGGGAAGCTGGCAGAGCGAGACATTGTTCAGGTGATTGCTCTTTACAGGCAGTAAGAATCTGACTGGATTCACTGGATCATTTCCCCCCAACTGCAGAACATGGGACACAACTGATAATAATTTATTCATCTGAACATATAATTTGGGGGATTAGAGAAACAGGTTGCAGAGACACAGTCCTGCAGCATTATCATCACTGTGCCACATTGCAAAGACGTATAAAACCACAATTATGACCGTTAAAAATGTTATAAGCACAAACATGAATTGATAACAGGCTTGCTAGTGGCAATACTTCTGAATGTTTCAGCAACAACACTGGACAATTTGTTTTAACAACAGAATCAGCCAAACAGTGTCTGTGCAAAGATTCCTTCCAATTATTGACAGCTTGGTTGTAAAACGGCCTTCACCTACTGCTGTGTGTGCTTGAGGGGGAGAGACAGCTTGGTCTATTGGATTCAGAAAGCCTAAAGACACAATGCTAATGAATGCAGCGGGTTATCTTCAGAGATCTGCCGCTACTAAAAGTTACTGGAAGACCTCTGGTTCCAGGCTGTTTGTATACATTCTGGCTTTTCTCGTGCCTGTTAACTAAGCTTTATTGCGAAGACAAACTCCCGCACCACACTCAGGAGACTCACAGACAAAAGCTTCCTGAAGGGGGAATCTTGGCTGGTAACTAATGTTTTGATAAGTTATTTATGAAGGCGCTTCTCCTGCATCTGGAGTGTGAAGTTTATTTTTGGTGAAGAGCATACAGGTCACCAAATGGAGCTGGACAGAATGTAAACGCCTAAGTTGGCTGTGTCGTGTAAAAAAAACAAAAGGGCTACTTCTGTTACACTTTCTAATGATGCAGTTTCACTGTACGCTTTAATTGTTAACTTTTTATGGATGCGAATTATATCACATTGTGAATTTTGATATTTACACACATTTCCCTTTCACTCGTATTACACAGCACCTTGGTGAAGCATCTGTCTTTGATTTCTGGGTTAAAATCAAACCCTGGCTATTGTGATCACATGCTCACAACTGTTTATCAAGACTGAGATGGATCTCAATTTACAGGCAATAGTATTTTCATGCTGCATATTTTTACACATTCATTTTGCATTCATGCTGACACATCAGGTGTGCTGGTGCATTAAACACCATCTGTTAGCTGGGTGGAAATATTGGATATCAGTGCAGTCTCTGTATATTCCCATGGAGACGAGCACGGGGAAAAAAAAACGTGTGACAATATGTGTCACTCTGGGAAACCTTATGTGGCTAATTGATACAACTATCAAGCTGTTACCATGAAGTCATTGTCTCTCTCCTTCTGTAGTTTTACAGAATCCAATTAGAGTGACTGAAACACGGAGCAAACATGAAGTAATTCACTGCAGAAACATGCAAATGTTGATGTCTTGCACATTATTGACAACAATAGCGAAGCTTTTGCCTTTTAATCTCATTGGTATATTTCTTCTTATATGAGATACCCGAACGCAGTTCAGCTCGCTGCAACATCGAAGAAATTTCATGAATATGTTGAAGGTCTCTGAAAATAAATCAACTAGTCATAAGTCAAAGTACTTTTTCAAACTTTACATGAATTATCTTACAAAAAAAATGTTTAATCAATATTTTGAAGTGTCAAAGCGTTTGATCAGTGTCCTGAAGCTTGCAAATATTGACCAAAAAGTATGGCGTTTATGACGAGAGTCTCCTGAACCCAAAATCACAGTGGCACAATAATCGATGTTAAGAATAAAAAAAACATTTCTGTATCAACATGAGCACGATGAATGATGTCATTATATATTTTGTTATGATCTTTTTCATATGTGCTGTTCTTCTTCAGTTTGTTCCCTTCAGAGATTATATGGACCGGACAGGTAACCACGTGTTAAGCATGGCACGGCTTGCCAAAGATGTGCTGGCTGAGATCCCAGACCAGTTCATCTCTTACATGAAGAGTCGGGGGATCAAACCCAACCCGGCGCCGCCTCCCTACACGCCGCCCGGACACACACACCACCACACACAGATCTGAGGGGCCGCCTCCTCTGGGGACTTTTCACCGAGAACTGACAGCATGCAGCAGCCACTCAAGAGTCCAGTGAGAACTCTATACCTCCTGTTTTCTGGTGTAAAAAGGACACTGCGCACCAGGAAACGAGTGTTGGAATTTGTGCGGTACCGTCACAGTAACTATTGCAGCAGTAATTTGTTTTCTTTCTTCCCTTTTTTAATTTTTTTTTGTGACATACTTCTATTGGTCGGTTTCTCTCAGCGAGGGGCTGCTAACTTTTCAGGACTTGTTAGTGAAAAGCCTTTCGGGCAATGACTGTTTCAAGTCTGATGTGACAGCAGGTTGGTTGAAAAAGGTCATGTTGTGGTTAAAACTTGTGCCTGTCTGTGGTTGTTTCTCTAAATGTATCAGGACATGTGAACTTTGACCTAAACCTTGCTCGTCAGTCATTGGTGTGGCCTAATACAGTGATTATTTTTAGGCACCTTTTCTCCTCTGGAATAAGTTTTTATTTTTTAATGTGGAGATTTTCTCCATATCTGCTAATGCAACTGTTATGAGGGAGGGGAAAAAACTACAGGATTGTAGTTTAAAGGTTATTTCTTTGAACATTTATTGGGCTTTTCATACCATAACATGTCACCTCCTGTCCTTTTCACTAACTAAATGTTTATAACAGCATGTTGTATGAGACTTTGATCCCCATATTCTACTATATATTCTCAAATATTATTCAGAGTGGCATGGACAATTGATAGATCTGTTTTGAATACCATATAAACATTTTTTTTTTGGGAAGTGGTTACCAATTATTTTTTAGTGATTACATAAAAAAGCACAACCTGTCAATGTACCAAGTACCAGAACTACCATGATGCTATCAGGTTAATCATTAATCCTTCTGAGTGCTGCTATTCATTATTTACAAAGAGCCCAATTTTCTTCATGCAAGTCAGGCAACGTTACACTGAAGCTACAAATAAATAAGGAGCATTTAAGGTTTTGGTTCAGTATTGGTACATTATCAGTCACAGAAGATGTTGTATATGAAGCACATGAGCTAATTTATTTTAACTGCTTTCAAACTTTGAACCTTTTGTACAACTTATGATACACTTGTTTACAGATTTTGAAACATAAAATCAATATAAGCACATAGATCAAATATGAAGATATGAATGTTATCAGCCCAACTGCAGGGTACTGAGTGTTTTGTGACCATCGATATGGCATAGTAGGCCCTAAACTGCAGGTGTTTGCAGTCATGGAGACAGAGACACAGCAGCAATGCAAGAGTTGATTGTGCCATTAAGGAGCAGGGGGAAAGGTGGAGAAACACCACCTTTTAAGAACCACAGGAAACATTAAGTTTAGTTTTTTTTTTTTTTTTTAATTACACATTTAAGTATATTATATCACATACAGAATTAAGATATGTATTGAAGCCAAAAGTTAGAGTTAGGGTTAGGGTTAGCCCTAACCCTAAGACTTAAAAAGGTTTTGACGCTTCAACAAAGAGTGATATAAGAAACATTCACTCCACATATTGCTGGTAGTCTCCACAATGACATTGATAACCAGTTGGTAAAGGTGGGCTTTACTACCTTACATCTATGGGAAACATAGGAATGACAGAGTCGAGAACAAGTGGGTGAATTCAACACAGACAATCCAAGAAGAAAGCTGGGTAGTGCAAAGTAACACCAGGTGTGACTGTGCCTTCCAAGGCTGAATAACAAACCAGACAACGAGCTTCACAATTACATGAGGTAATTACCACGGTGGTAGAAGTGTTTTTAAGACTTTACTCTGAGTGACCAGCACTCCGCTCAGCGGTCAGTATTTCATTGTGTCTGAGAATGTATTTTTGAGAGCAGTAGCGGGTCGTTTCAGCCTCAAAGATGCAATTCTCAAACTCACCGCAGCTCCATAATCATTCACCACCAAACCTCCCGAGGTTATCTCTAGAGCATCAGCATTCTTCCTCAATGCATTTAGTGCATCAGGAATTCCTTCATGTGAAAGAAAAAATAATTCACAGTTGGTCTACACCAAAGGGTAAAGAGGGATTTCTTTTGTGCATCTCAGTTTGGCTCCAGGAACCTGCAACCATTTGTGATGTCATTGTGGAGGGAAAAAAACAGACTGGCTTCCACGCGGCAAATCTAATTTCACAGCATCTGCAACCAAGCTTTTAATCTCAGCTTTAAACAATGATGCAACAACAATCCCCGACATTCCTCCGATGTAGTGCTTTTTTTTTTTTTGCTTTTTTTTTCTAAAAGGAATCATTTGACGGATGTGATCCACATAAATGAGTCATATCCTTTTGATCATTCTGCATGCATGATACATGCAGTAAGTAGGATTAAACGGTCACCCCACAAATCTTGTTTTCCGTACAGTCGACCTCAAAATCTTTTATGTTTATGCTTCAGTTAATCGCAGCATTATGGTTTCAAATGCATCAGAACATTCATTGTTTCAGTCAAAGCTTTACAGGTTAGGAGAGAGTATGCCTTTTGGTTAAAGGGGAAGGTTATTCTACATAAAAACAGATTTTCATTAAAAGCAGATGTTCTCCATCATTCTTCATTTAATTGATAGAAACCAATGTGTTATATGCTGGTTACTGTTGATATCTAAATGACTAATTGGCAGATTTTTACTCGATGATCCAGATGTCAACTCTGTTGACTAATAAGTGAATGTTTCAATAATGATATAATCAAACTTGCACATTGTGTGCTAAACATTTTATCACTAAACATCAGTGATGATTTTTCTTCAGCAAACTGCGGCACAACTCGACTCCACTGGCTGTTGTCAGCAGTTTTTGGTTTTTTTCCATTTTGTTTTCCCCGGAGATAGTGCCCCCTCAGGATAGCTGGTTGCCATAGTGATGCCACGTGACGCTACCACAACGTCTTTCTTAAGATGACACACATAGGGCAAGAGAGGTGATCAGAAGGATTCCTTCTTTTTGAAATCCAGGGAAATGTTACAAAATAACTGGGCGCACAAAGAACAAGGATGCGGAGTTGAATTTCATGAAGTCTGCTGCAGGGTTTTCGTCCATCCCTTCATCCACATTTACATTATTGGTTCCCAACCTCCCCCCTCGTGTAGGGTAATAAAAACAGAATATTGCAAATATCTACTGCGCAATGTTTTGGCAAGTCAGAGAAACGATACAAACCGAGATGGTCTCGGGGTGTTTTGGAACTACTGCTCATACCCATAATATCTGAGTTGTGGTATAAGGGACTGAAGCTTTACCCAGCGAACACATGACCACGTCATCAACCTTTAAGAGTTTTCACAGAGGTAATACCAAAAGAAGTACAATGTGCAATCTGCACACTCTCCCCATGGAAAACTAAAAAAGACAGGTAGAGCTGAGTTGTGCCTAAAGCAGCTTGATAAGAACCCTAAGAAGACACCGGCTCAACTGTAGACTCGTTAACATGTCCATTTCTTTATGCGAAGCCATATGTAGTCGGAAAGTGTTCTGGATCTTTCTTCTAGTTTGTCTGTATGGCATTTACCACACCACATTGTTCTCTTCATTTTTTCCAATCTCATTTGCCACGTGGTCCTCAATGGAGTAATGAGTTGAAAACAACAACAGCAAAAAAACAAAAAAAACAATGCTCAAGTGACATTGTGAAGGAACAATTTTTCTTTGAAATTGACAAAGACAGTAACAGGATCCATTGGAGCTCTCCAATTATCTGATGTAGCAAAATAAAGGTCTTGATAATTTGAAAGTCAGTCATGTAGTCTCACAATGAGAGGCCGTCCACGGGGATGAGAATAACTCTTATGTGAAGAGTTAATTGTGGCTGAAATGAGAAATCTCTTTTTGTGTGTGCGTGTATGTTTAAAAAGAATGGCTTCAAGATGAGAAAGGACTCCTGTTAGAATGTAAAGTTAAATACACATGCTTGTGTGTATATCCATTGTTTTCTTTATATTTGAGAGGAGGGCTTATTGTAAATGTTTGATATATTTTCAGGAATATAAAGGTATTGAAGCTATTTATTGATTTATTTTTAAAGTTTATATAACAAGCCATCGAGCCTGTCATCTATGTCAATATGATGACTAAATCTCCTCCTCAAGCCCAGTTTTATTAGTATGATGATGGACTGCATGTTTTATTGGGGAAAAATAAGGGGAGTTTTACAAGTGGTGCCACCAGATGTAAAAAGATTACGCACATCTCTCGACTGTATGCTTCTTTCTTCTCTCTTGTGCCTGGTTCTTCAAACATTTCCTGTTTCACTGGTGGTAAAACTAAACTGTAGCTAATTTGCATGTTACAGTTAACATTTTTTTATTTTTTTTTTATTTTTGTCAAATCCCACTATTTAACCTTGCTGTTGAGTTTTCAATTTGCATGACTCCCTACTTTCTTTTAAAGGGTTTTTATTGTACATGATTATTGTCATATGGTGGGTTGTGAAATGCTTTGTATTGGATTGCCTTAAATGAAAATTAATTAAACAAAACAAGAAAAACAAACTACTTTTCCAAAAGTTCCTGGAGAGCTATGTTTTGATTTTTATTGTTGGAGTTTTCTGCCGAACATCCTAAATGGTGAGATTCATTCTTAAAATAAAGTAAGTCCGCCAGGACTGATTCGGTCAGAAAGTGCAACGGCTCAGAAAATATTTATGTATGTTTATATTACTTTAATGAATATTATGAAAATACAACTACCTGGAACAATATGACAGAGTTGTTACTGATATTTGTGTTTTGCTAAAGATTCTAAAAATCATACAAGTTCGCGATTAGATCACCTGAGGTCAACTATTCCTACTACAAGATTTAAATGTATTTAAATGGTTTATTTGGTTAAAAATAGGCTACTTACAAATAATCAAAGAGATTTGTGGTTTTTATTTTTGATAATATATCATCCAAGATGCACATAGAAATGAATTTCACTTGCAAAGTGTAAAGATTCCAAAAAAGACTTCAACTACAACTTTTCAATAAAAATGTAGTATTAGTCCAAGGGGGGGGTCAATCTGCTACACAACTCACAACACAACACTGTGACACGATATTGAACAACAGACGGTAACTATGCCCATAACTGAGTGATTAATGAGTGCAGCAGTGAAAGCCAACAATAATGCTTATTATAAAGCATGACAGCCATACCATAAAGATAAGAATGTGAAAATGTTCATGCTGAAGGCTGCATAAATTCTGTTAGATTAAAAAAAATAATAATAATAATGCATTTGGGTGGAAAAGATTCTCACTCTCTTCTCTAAAACCAGGTTGTTGATGAGGGTAAGTTGAAGGTAAAAGGTTTATTTATTGTGTTAACATTTTACTGATCCAGCCAAATTGTAATCAAATGGAGCCCCGCAAGTAAAATGACTTCAGACAAAGTCACCAGTTCCTTTCTTAACCATGTTATCCTTCATTAGGTCCTGTTCATTTTGTCTCATGCGTGTGGAAATGAACTCTGTCACCTCTACAGGGTGTGATGGAGGTTAATTACACTACAGTGAGTACAGTAAATCTTCTTCTCCACAAAGTGATAACGTGTCCTTAGTTTATTCCCCAGCTTACACGAGTGTGTCCTTCCATAATCATTCTGTTTGCATTACGTTTTGTGTCCATGTCCGGTCTCGGCGGTCTGTGGTGGGGTGGCAGCGTTGACGGCTCTCATAACACCGAATCAAATTGGAGACTCAAGTTAGAAAATAGCTGCCACTCTGCAGCTGGAAGAAGTACCCACCGCTAAAAATGACCTGCGATTACAAACACATGACAACACAGTCAGCTCATCATGAAAAACAATCCTAAAATCCTCAGAATTCACGTTGAATGTCTAAATACGTATATACCACCTCACTCTGAAGTACATTGAGTTTCTAGGTCAAGAAATAACAAGTTAGAGGAAAAAGTCATTTCCAAAGTTTCAGTTCAGCTTCACACAGGCATATTTTCTGGCGTATTAGTTCAGTGAGAGAGAATAATTCATGCAGACAAACAATAACGAGCCCAAAAGGTTACCAGAATATTTCTCCTATAAATATATATTTATATACGTGTACACACACTCTGCTCATCCCCCGTAGCTGTGCACTTCCTGCTGCATGGTTGCTGCCTGTCAAAAAGTCTGAGCACAACATTGTTTTTAATATATATTTTTGCATGAAGGGACGAGAAGAAAAGATTTCAGTTATCTGTATGTCCCGGTCCGCACGTATTGGTGAATTGACAATGAGCCTTTGACTTTCAATACATGTGTGGCACAAAGAGCACATTTTGAATTACTCTTAAAATGGATAATTGTTTGCTGTTGTGTTGTGACTTTTTGCTGTTTTGTTGTGACATTTGCGGTTGTGTTGTGCTGTTGGCCCTTCTGGGCCACTGTAGTCTCTCACATCTCAGTATTTGAAACCAGAAGCCACCAGTGTCTGCTATATGTTTGGCATTTGTGATTGTGGCTCCCTGTTTCACAATGAAGTGACACAAACAACTTTAATTGCTTCGAAATTCTTTGTTGCATATTTTGTTTGAGTCATACTCTTATCCTCACTTCCATTCCAGAGTTATTTGAAAGTGAAACTTGGCGTCCGGCAGGCTGAACGACACGCTCACATCTGTTTCATGCATCACGTCCTGCAACTGTTTTTAGAAATGTTCCATACGGTCGTTTGCTAAAAGGAAGCTTCTTTCTGCACTTACAGTTTTTTTTTTTACTTTGTCTTTAACTAATTAATTAATCAAAATTAAAATGCTGCTGCTACTGTAACTCGTCTTCGATTAAAAACTCTATAGTGCTGCGATTTGAAACCAAGCCCACGGTGAAACCAGATTAAATATTATTGAAAGAAAAAAAGGAAATGAATCATCTCCAGAGATCACATCTCAAGATATCTATCAAAGTCTTTTTTTTTTTTTTTTAAGGTTTCCTCCCAGACTATACTCCTCTGTACTCTAGTACTTCACAAAATACAGCAGCAGCAGTAATTTTGCATATCTACTCCAGTTGAGTCGGAGCCTTTCTCTGCCCCGCTGGTCTGCACACTTTGGCACTGCATCCTTTGTGCTGCAGTTCAGTGGCCATGTTGTGTCTACAATCTCACACAAATGAGATAACGATGTCAGGAGCAGCTGGGACGGTAACAATTATCTGTTTACTGCCAAAAAAACAGCCAATATGTAACTTGGCAGTGGCTGGAGTCTTTCAATGGGAGCCTAATGTCACAGATGTTCAGCTGAAGCAAACACGGAGCACCTTCTCTGAGCTGTGAACACAAACACTCAGTAGCCAACACCTCACAACACTGAGGACGTGAACACACAGAAAAAAAATTATGTATTAACTACAACAAAAAGTCAGTTTTATTGTTGACAACCAGATCACATCACTTCATACTGAAATCCTTCAAACTGTTTGTACATTATCAGGTGTGATAATACATTGAATCTGATTTGTCCTCTGCAGGCAATTCTGTCTCAGAAATGCATGTAAAGTTACACTGTAAAAAAAGCATATTGATGATATTCTGCCCAGTCAATTTCATTAAAAGACTACCTTTTATTATTAAGAAAAGTTTGGGCTGAAAAACACTTGTTCAGTGACAGTCCATCATGCTTTTAACATAATTTGGCTTCAGGTCTCCTCTGGGACTGTTCCTGTCAACATGATGTCTGAACCAAATGGAGCTTCTGGCACCATTTCTCTCTTCTGTTTGTTCGTATGACCTTTATACCCAGAGGAGGTTAAAACAAAATGGATGGGCAGATGAGAGGATTTTGCACAGACAACTGTCACTCACAGTCATTTAACAGACTGTCTATTTTTGTCAGTCTGCCACTGATACGCTGCCTGTCCATCAGAGACCATAGGACTTCTATAAGGATAAATTTGATTCCTTTAGAGTCCAGCTCTGTTACAACACTGTATTATCAGCTCCCTGTGTCTCCCAAGCACTAAACAACTGCTTTTGTTTTATTTTGGGATAGTTGTATATTTTTATCACTTTTTCTTTTTTTCTTTTCAAAGAATCAATAAAATAGTAGAAACATCACTCAAATGTGGGGCTAAATTCCATTGTGAGGATAAAAACGTTGATATATTTAAAACAAGTCACTGTTAGTGCCAATACCCTCACTCTAGGTAGGACTCCTGACTACATTGTATTAGAACAGAAAGGTATTTTTTGTTTTAGTTCAAATTATAGCTATGACTCTCCCCATTTTCATTTAAGGCTTGCCCCAGTGCATGTATACTTTCATCATCATCATCATCATCATCATCATCATCATCATCATCATCATCATCATCATCATTAGAAGAAGAAGAAGAAGAAGAAGAAGAAGAAGAAGAAGAAGAAGAAGAAGAAGAAGAAGAAGAAGAAGAAGAAGAAGAAGAAGAAGAAGAAGAAGAAGAAGAAGAAGGTATAATGCTTTTCAGGATACTCAAAGACAACTTAAATCTTCACATTATAAAATAAGCAAGCATAAAATGGAGAATCATCATGAAAACAGTCATGAAATACACATAATAAAAATAGATTTGCACTCAGCATTACCGTAAAAGCAGTTCTGAACGGGTGGGCTTTGGTGAGCGATTTGAAGGTGTTCAGTTCAGTACAGTCACAGATGTGTTGGGGTGGGGAGTTCCAGAGTGTAGGGGCAGATATGGTGAAGGCTCTATCCCTCATATTTCTCTCATCATTTTTATGACATGCCAAGTTTGTTGTCCAATTTTTCAAATTTAGGGCACATTGAATTTCTCCCTAATGAAATATAAATGAAAATGAAGCTGCGTTATCTGCTTCTGGGTCGTGACTGAAAGTGAAGATACGCGGTCGAGGTCAATATATAATTATCAAAGTACGAGACTTTGGTGCAGCTGTTCTGCTCACAGTGGGAGAGGCCAGCGAAGATGATTTAAGCACCTGTGAAGGATGTGCAACCTTTGAAGCAGTATCTAGCCTGACCTACATGGGCGGGCCTGGGGGAGACCAACATGCAATCTGGCACTGGAGAAATGGCTTATGGAAATTTAATAAAAATCACACTTGACAAGGAACACTGAAACCAGGCAGGAAAGTTTTTCCATTTTTTTGTTGTTGTTTTTTTTTACTTTGTGGAGCTACGCTCAGCTTTCTTTCAGATTACCTGTTGACCTTTGTCTGGACAACTGTTTACTCGTACTTTTGTTAAATACCACTTTGAAGAGAATGTCTATACTATATTCTGACACAAGTTTTTTTTTTTAAATACTCATTTCCAGTCCTTGATTTAGATAATTGTCATAAATAGTTCAAATCGGTCTTTGAAAAATCTACGTATGTGATTTAGTTCATTTTTGGGGCGCTGAATTTTATTTCAAAGCATTTCCTCATTGTGTAGAAAGATGACAAATGGAGCTAACAAACAGGGAGATTATATTTCATTTGCCATTTGAAAAGGGCACTCACACCAAGACAAAAAGGGCACGGGCTCTGGTCTACAAGCCCCCGCAACTTCAACTTTCCATTCAAGATCCCCAAAACAGGACATCATAGCCACCATAATGCATGCAAGGTGACACAGGGAGGTCAAAGAGTCTGCACAAGTTCAGCTGTAACATTAAACTTACTTTAACTTAATTAAAAGTTGAATCATAATAAACGTTTTATCGAAAAATGTTTGACAACACAACTGCTAGAGATTTCCAAAGGACTGATTTCTCTGTCTTAAACTATAATTTAAATAATAGGACCAGCAGACCCTTAAAAACCGAAACATTCAGTAAAAACCCATAAATTCACAGCGGCTCTGGGTAAATGATGTCGAATTGGCATGATTGTGGCTTAGTAGCACCATTAGCAGGAATGGACATTGTTCTGTGCCAGTTGTGCTTCAGTGTAGTGAGTATACGGTAGTTCTGTTGTTTTTGTTGTTGACATAGCCCACATGTTTTCATTTTCTAGTACTGACACACTGTGCTGGTTTTGCTAGACAGGAGGAAATCTCTTTACTCTGTTTCCACACAGCGACAGGTAGGGAGACTGTTGTCTGAAAGCTATAGCGGCAATACAGACAGATAACTTTGTAAGTGTTGACAAATAGATTTACTACAATGATGCCCTCATAGAAAGCTCTGTAGCTCTGACTGGTGGCAGGAGGTGGACAGGACTGACATTTTTAGAACAAACTACAGAGGTGGTCGTTTATCAAAATTGGGATTTTAAGGTTAGTTTTACCTTCAGACTCGAATCCCTCATCACCATCATGAAGAAAAAGATAAGCTGCACTGTGGTAATTAACCCCCAAAAGCTTACTTTCTTTTTTATATGGAGGTCCGTACTGTGGTGTATGCATGCAGGAAGAGCAGAGAAAACCGATGAGAGAAGTATATTTAGGTAATGCAGCAGCAAGTGAGCAAGTTTTGGAGAGAAGTGAGAGTCTAATCCTTGAGAATTAATTAGCAGGCTTGGAGGTCCACGTTGGCTTCCTCCAGAGAACGGGCCAACCAGAACTAAATGATGAACTGCAAATCTTTGGAATCAAGGTGGGGTAATGTGCAGATTCAACCTCACTGTCAATCAAAAAAAAAACCAATCAGTTTCAGATTGCTTTACAAGCTGCACTCTGTTGGCTTGGAATCCAGTATCGCAAAAGCGACTTGAGGCAATAAATGGCACATCTGCACATAACATTTGTTCATGAAAAGGAAATAAGGGAAACTCGTGCAATAAAATTTACAGGATATGAACAAAATCTATGACGGTGGAAGTAGGACACCATTTTATTTTCACACATCAAGCAGAGTTACCACATCTTTGTTGTCTACCTCTGCAAACCACTGGTATTGGTAGTAGTATTGAGATGTACACGACAATACCACAAGTGACAAAGAAAGTGAGGAAAGTACAAGCGGACATAATCTAGTCCAAAGTGATACAAGCTGTCAATTATGAACAAAATGGCCAATGTGGGATAAATAACTTCTAATATCCACATAAAGCAGGACTTAACCTTTATCGGGCGACGAGGAGCAGCTCACCTCATGAGGTTTGTGTGAGTGAAGGAGAAGCAAAAACTTCATCAGACCTCTGCATGCCTTTGGATTTTATCTGTTAGTTCTTCTGAGGTTCTGCCAATCAGGAGAAGAAATAGTTCCTGAAGTGCCAGGATTGAAAGGTGATGATAGTTGAGGTAGTCAGTATGAGCAAGACAGTGGTTCAAGTCCCTAAAGGCACTTATATTCAATGTTAACCTCCACCAGCAACCTTTGTTCCCACTGAGCTAATAAGAAATGCCACAGAGCGAAGTCAACAGCCCCGAGGGGAATCGCCAAAACACAACAGTCAATCATTAATATTTATATTTTACCATTAGGTTAATGAACATCCAGGAATGTAATGAGGCAACAATAGATGTGTCCCAAAACAACCCCAATAGCATCTTGAGATACAGAATATGAATGGTAAAAAAAAGGTAAATGGACTTCACTTATATAGCGCCCAACTGTGTGAGCAGCCCCAAAGCGTTTTACATCGTTAATCACATTCACCCATTCACACACACACATTCACACACCAATGGATGCTGCGGCCATGCAAGGCGCTCTCACTCACATAAATGAGGACTGCTAGATAACCTGATCCATGCAGGGCATTGTGAAACACAGGCAGCAGCATACAGAGCAGATCTTCGCAACTTGTAGACACCATAACATCAGTCAAGATATCTATTTATGACATGCATGTGTTAATACATGTGGTAAACACTTATCGCTTTAATGAGAGAAGCTGATCTTGGGTCAGGTATCATCAGCGAGGACATGTCACAGTAAATCAGGAGACAATCAGGAAAGCGGTCTAACTTAACACGCAGGCCTCCACTCCCCCAGGTTACAGAGTCCAGCCAACTGAATGTTATTCAACTTCTTCCACCAGTGTGATGATTTCTGAAGACAGCTTCTCAAACACCGTCTGGAGCTAAGGCAGTGTTTGCAATTAGAGGTAGATTACATGAAAATATCCTAAAAAGTTTTAAACCAGGAGCATCTGCATTGTGAAGTATGTTTGAAAGGCAGGTGTAGGAATGCTGGGAGGTACCAGACTACTTGTCAAAAATCAAAATGTTTCCATGTCTAAGAAGTGATAAAAAGTAATCTGCAACTATTGATCGGGTTCTTTCATTACATGGAGCCAGAGAAGAAGACCCCAGCTAAACTCCATACACTGATCCAAAAGCCAAGGAAATGAATCTCTCTGGTCTTACAGCCACATTCCCAGAATAACAGCAGATCCTTTTGGCTGTTTGGCACCACGACTCCATCCATCATCAGACAAAAACGTCAGCCTTGTATTGGTGTCAGACACTCAAAGTCTTGTGATGCAGTATGTTCTTACTATCCTCTTTCCCATAAGATAATCTTTTACTCCCTCGCCATCCCTTCTTTCAATCATTTATGGATTTATTTTAAATTAGTTTCGGTTAATGAATGTAAATATATGTAACTATTGCCACAAGATTACAGATATTATCATCATGTGGGCTGGGGGTCTACCGCTTTCCATTTATCGCTGTGTTGTCATCCATGACCTGGTTATTCATTTCATCAGGAATCCAACACAGTATTTACTGCATTTTTCCACGAGTCTGTAACCATCTCAGGTTTTTCTACAAGCTGTGCTTTTCTGTGCTCCTAACCTACCTGCTCAGTGTTATTTCGTTTCCCCAACAACGCTGCCTTGTGTTCTGAGCCCACAAGTCAGACCTATTTACTCTGATGAACTTTGAAACATCAGCTTTTCTAAAATTACTTTACAAAGCCTACATGCATTTCTGATTCTCTTTATCTATTTTTCTTAAAAAACAAGTGTTTTGTGTATATTGCCCCAGTGCTGAATGTATGTGTCAAAGGAATGAACAATAGAGGCTGTTGATTATCCTGCTGCATGATTCTTAGTGAAGGCTTTATTCTTTCCAGAAGATGTGGATTTGCGTGACTGAGCAACCCAATTTTCATCTCATCTGTGAAATCCAGTTTGTAATCAAAGACTGACACATCCCACTTTCAGTCTTCGGTTAAGTTTTGATCAAAAATGTTCTTCTATTGGGAGGCTAAAAAACGGAAAAGATGCAGGAAAAACACTCAAACTGGTTCTGAGTGAGCTGTTCTGTGTTTTATGGTGCAAATGCTTGTGATGCGATGCTGCCATCATTACTGAATGAGTTTAGAATAGTGTGAAAATAAATAATCTGGGAGAACTTTTTGTTCCCGTTGTTATGTAATTGGTGATGATTGTGTGTGTGTGTGTGTGTGTGTGTGTGTGTGTGTGTGTGTGTGTGTGTGTGTGTGTGTGTGTGTGTGTGTGTGTGTGTGTGTGTGTGTGTGTGTCAGGGTGGGGCATTGCCTATCAAAGAATATGGCCGTGGGTGAATGTCGCCATCTTCTGGAGGTGATAGTGTACGGGTGGATTACTATCTATAGTCCTACAGTCAAACACTGTGACTTTTGAGTAGTTGTCATTTTTCCAGAGATACAAACAAGTCCCTGTTTGGATGTTCTGTAGAAATTGTGTTTTAACATGAGACAATGGTAGGGCTACGGTATGGAATGTCATATAAAAATGCACGGTTTTCCCAAAATATAATAAATACTTAACGTGTGTGTGTGTGTGTGTGTGTGTGTGTGTGTGTGTGTGTGTGTGTGTGTGTGTGTGTGTGTGTGTGTGTGTGTGTGTGTGTGTGTGTGTGTGTGTTAGGCTCTCTGTATACATGTGGCTGTAGCAATGCTGTACTGCTAAAATTAAAGGTGACATATTGTGCTTTATTTTTATTGATTTTTTGTTTGGGGGGGGTTGGTTTTTTTTTCACGACACAGTCTTTGCAGGTCAGTATCATATTCAATCTGACATAACGAGCTCTCTTTAAGTTGACTGATAGACTACATACTCCTTTAAATGTACATTAAAAACTGCTTGCAGTTGTTTAATTTAATCCCTCCTTGATGAACATTATTCATCAATAATCAACATTCTGAGTACAGTTTTTATTTTGATATTGGTAAATCTTTACACTTCTTTAAATATTTCCCTTTATCATGAATGTGCCCTAATTTAATTTAATCCCTCCTCATTCAGTGGATGCAAGTAAAGCGCTGCTGTCACCATGAAATCCAACATGTTTCCATTAGAAAATATTACACTGAGATGAAGCTGCAACATTTTCTGTAGTTAATGTCCCATAAGTTCTTATGCACGTTTTTCCAGTGCGTTGTTCTAAATTTGCCCTTTCAGATTTTTCTGCTTGAGCTTTGTATATTCCTTTAAAAAAGTACCAAAATCAACTACTTTATGAGCACTGAGACAAGTAACTAATGTATGTACAGGAACATATATGTTTGGTAGATAATCTTGTTGTTGTAATGTTGATACACAACTTAATTGAAAAGCCTGTTCATTTCCCCATTTGATAAATTAATATATTGTTAAATTCTCAATATGTTTAGTTTCTGTAAACTTGAATAATCTAATCCACAAATTGACAGCAAACAAGAGTCAATAGATAAAACGTGTTTAGCTTTAAAATGTAAAATAGTTGAACTCTTTAGAAAATTGAACGAATATTCTCTTATGCATTTTTGTCTTGGAAAAGGTTTATATTGACATTTCTAACAGCCTGACTTGGATCTTCTTGATTGTATTCTTTAATTCAACGTATGTTTTAAAATCAATGAAAATAGTTGGGCCTTTGGATTAGTTGTGGGGTGGTAATTACAATACACTGCATTAAAGAATTGAAAAGGTTTAAGTGTGTGAAAAAGTGAAGGACTGAGAACTGTGTGGGTCTTTGGTTTTTCCGGTGCTTCGTGTTCGACTCCCGGAAATTACCAAGTGAGCTGCCGCTCCCCTTCTTCTTCCTCCTCCTCCTCCTCTTCCCACTCCTCCTCCTCCTCCTCCTGCGCCTGCGCTGTGCACTGTCGAAAGAGGAAACAATGGCTCCAAAAGCGGTCAACGTCGAGTGGCAGACGAGTCTAATTATTAAATATCTATTTGAAGACGAGGACGATGTGAGCTGCCGTCAATTAAACGACGAACTGGAAACGGACGGACCTGTGGACGAAGGTGAGCGCGAGCGCGTGAGTGCGGGTCAATGTGTTCGTGTGGGCTTGCTGTAATTACTACATTGCCTCACAGATTAATAATAATAATGATAAGAATGAAAATAAAAACCGTTCCGTTCTTAAAAGACAACACGTGCTTTCGAGTTTTATTTTTTATTAAGCAATATACTATGTTTGTGTTCACGTTGTGCGTGAACCCAACAAACCCCGTTAAACCTGTTGACCCTAAACCCTCACTCTTTCTCTACGTGTACCCACAGACATGGATGCATCTTATTAACAATTAGTCCAGTAAAGTACTGCTTCGGTACTTGTATTGGAAAAAAGAAATGCAACTTTATTCATATTTCCTGGAGATTTTGCATCAGAGGTGTCAGACATCCCAACCTTTTTGATTTAGAGTGGGCCAGAAAAATAACGCCTCTGGATACCATCTCGCCATGTTATTTTAGTGCATGCAGATATCAATAAATCATGACAAGTTTACATTTGATTTAATATGTTTTCACAAACTCAGAACAAGCTTAAAATTTTAAAGGAAATCCTGCACAATTTCAACAGTATGCCTTTTCAGGGAGGCCTCCTTGGTGTGTGGTACAGTAAAAAAAAAAGTCCTGCTATCACCTGCTGTTGTACCTTTCAGCATTCATGTTTTCAGAAAAGTACCTCACAAAATATCTTATCAATAACTTCTGTGGCTGGGATTGTTGTGTTGGCGACATGTTTGACACTCATGAGTTGCACCATGTAATGAAGAACTGAAAGACGCCTATACATTAAGTAGAAAGAAAATCACTTCTACTTAAAACGTGATTGTTATAGATTAACAGTGTGAAATCTGTTTGCTTAGGGATAAAACTCAATTACAAATACTCACGTTATTGTAATCATTTGTAGGTTAACTTAGTCATACTTAAGTACAATTTACTCAATGTATTCTACTTCACTACTTTTAAAATCGTGTGATCTGAACTATTCTTTATCTGGTCTTTTTACCTCTTTTATAATTACAAAATACCTTTTGTAAATACACTTTGGTGTTTTTCGACAAGTCATTTTACTTTTAATTTAGTCAAATCTAAGCAATATTCCATGTATTTGAACTTGAGTAAACATCTTCAGTATTTTTTCCTAATGTT
Organism: Lipophrys pholis; assembly: GCF_963383615.2. Lineage (NCBI taxonomy): Eukaryota > Metazoa > Chordata > Actinopteri > Blenniiformes > Blenniidae > Lipophrys > Lipophrys pholis. The sequence goes on from NC_137637.1 coordinate 18,968,601, forward strand.
TTTCACAGGACAGCTCTGCTATATATTATTATGTCCAGGATAACAAAGTGCTCTTCTTATTTTGCAGATGACAGTTTTGATCCAGTTCTGATTGCGGATAAATTGAGGCGTATTAGTGATGCCCTCTATGAAGACGCTAAATTTAAAGCTGCTTTGACTGACCTGAAGCAAGCAGCAGCACAAGAGGTAGACCTTCATCAGCCACATCTTGTACTCCGCATGGCGCTCATTGAGATTCCTCTGAATTTCAAACCCCCAGGGTGTTACTGAAGTATGCTTAAAAAAAACCAACGTGTATTTATATAATTGCAATCCACAACATGACATATTGGGATAGTATATCCAGGTAATCCAGGTAATATAACCTTTTGCAAATAAGTTATATGTTAAAAGATTTGACTGAGCCCAATGTGTCAAAGGTCAAAAGATTTTATTTCCACATAAATGAAAAACTTCTGAAGTTCCACTGAACACAACTGTTTAATATGTAAAGTCGACTGTGAAGCAATTATAGTGACGTACCATGTTTGTTTGGACATGTTTGATTCTTTTACTTTAAAAACACGTTTAGCGTTGACGTCTTACTACTTTTTACTTTTTCATTCTGCCTTTTTCTTCTTCAGGTTTTATTCAAAAGAAAAGAACTTCAATATGTGGTGTTGTTTTTTCTGCTCCATCACCAATTTCTCCTCAAATATCAGTCCCTCCCATCTTTGCCCTGATAGTCTGTCTGTACACATCGCACGCAGTACAGCAGTGTGACGGCCGTCAGGTAATCCCATTTCTTCCTAACGTCCCTCCCCAGGCCATGGAGGCGGCGTTCGGCCACGGTGTGGAGGTCCTCTGCCAGAGCCCTCTGGCCTCGTCCGCCGAGTTGACCCCGGAGATGCAGCTGATCGGGGCTTCTGTGGCCTTCGGGCTTTATGTCAAGAAATCAGTCCCAGAGCTGAGAAGTAGAGTCCAGCGTGTCATGGCTTCGTTCATCAACAGACGGGTGGGACCGTGGATCGCTCAGCAGGGTGGATGGGTGAGTGTCGTTAAAACGGTTCACTAACTCCAGCAGGCGTGCGTCCTTACAAGTGTTTACAGACACAAAGTTTAGTTTCATTTCTACACAACCCTCTTGTCGTTTCACTGGAAATTCCTCTTCAGTTAATGTCCATCCCCTCCTAGTTTATTGTCGTCACCACGCCTCACTGAAGTGTTTGCGACACAGCCTCGTGCTGGCTGCTCCGTCACGCTGACAGGATACTGCTCCAACATGTTCATCTGGCTGCTTTTTTGGCAGCTCAGCTCAGAGAAATAGAAATGTTGCGACATTTCTTGTAAGGAAACGTAGCTATGAAGCAGGAATCGTCTATTTGAGCAATAGAGTCATTCGCCTTAAAAAAGCAGCTCAAAGGTTCAAACGTAGGTTGAGATTGTGGCGTTACTCAGTAGTGACTCGGGATCCTCCCAGGCCTTGCTTGTAAAGGAGGTGATTTGATCTACAGCAACTGCCTGTTAAGATTGAATAAAAGAACGTGGTTTTGTAGATTACGTGGTTTAAATTATGTTTGTGTAAAATTACATTGAAAAAAAACTGTTAAAGTATTTGACGCCACTCATTGAAGTAGGCTGATGTCACATTATTCATCAATAATCAACATTCTAAGTACAGTTTTTATTTTGATATTGGTAAATCTTTACACTTCTTTAAATATTTCCCTTTATCGTGAATGTGCCCTTCAGAATAATTGTGCAAATTGATAATACAGTGTAATCAAAGTTTGCATTATAACACTGTTTTGATATTGATTCTGTCATTTCTCTGTAGTTTTATTGGTTTTTCTGCACCCATAATCAGAGCTACGATAGATCTACATTTAAAAATGTTTGCTTGCATTTCTCAGCTTTTAGCTTTTTGGCCGACCACGACTCTCTGTCACTAGTGTGTTTGTTTTCTTTTCAGGACAAAGTGACGGGTGTTTCTGTCTGAATCTCACCCTGGGAGCGCGCCCTCTTTATCTGATGACCAGCAGAGCTGGGGGGGGGTTGCTAAACCTCTTTCCTGTTTCGTGCTGTAGTCCTACTTCAAATCAATCATGTGACAGAAGAGTAGACCAAGCACATAGTTTTCTTTCCTCAGGTATTTCCAAGCAGACAATGAATTAACAGAAAAGGATCTGTCATTTGAATAAATATAGATTTTTTTATTATGTTTTTCCAATCAGAGGGCACTTGATATTACATTGGATCACATGTCATCTTCATCGCTGCTTGTACCGATAGGATATGTCTTCAGAATATCAATCGGTGGTGGGGGGACTTCTGCTTTTGATCGTTATTCTTATTTTTTTTTGCAAGCCAGCGTTTTGTAAAAAGTGAAAACTTAATTTATCATTTATTTAATCATTTTATTGTGCCTTTTCTTTTGCTACAGTCGTTTCTGCAAAGAGAACTCGGTAACTATGTTAAATGGTAAATTCAAAGTGTTTACTGTTTATTGTATTGAAGTGAGGTGATCTGTAATTGATTGATATTTCTGGCTGAGAACTGTCAAACTTATAAATGTTTTTTGTCTCTTCAAAATCAGACAATGAAATGCGGGTATTCCAATCAAGCTATTGAGCTCTGAGGGATTCAATCTTTACATGGAGTCAAACTTTCTAAACGATTGAATTGCCCATATTCACCTTTTTCTTTTTTTGTTGGTGCTAATAAAACACACGCTGTCTTCAGCCTCCAAGTACATCAGCTCAAAAACTGCTAGTCCACTCAGACGAGGGGTTGTTGACCAGTGTGACACCAAATGCAACAGACGATTGAATGTGAACGTCATCCAGGGTTTTTTTTTTCATGTTGTTTTTTGTGACGACTTTGTTTACTTGATTTTGCCATACAGGCGACAGCACATTGTTGTGAATGAAACGAGCATCACTGGAGTTTTATGTGGTAATTTTGTTACAGTTTCAATAAAAAAAAAAGGAAGTTCAACATGACAATTTTTCCAATTTATTGCTTACCTATTACTGACGAGCTGAATACATATGAGACGGATTATATTCAGGACGCCCGAGGTCAGCGTACGAAATGAACCTGTTAAAAACAAAAAACCGTAAGAAACAACATTCAGTGAAAAGGTAGAACTGACTGTCATCCGCATGGCAATGAAATTGTATATTGTGTTTACGGAGCATACGGCCATACAATCGATTAAGAAGATGGGGTCGAGGACGGACCCCTGAGGGACACCGATTGTGACTGGAGGTGGCTGGTGTGTAAAAGATTAACGCAAATGAATTTTAAGCACTTTTGTACCAGACGGGTTCAGAACGTTCAGTCTGGCCCCCACTGGTACTAAAGAACCAGTTTTTTTGTTTTGCTCTCGTACTAATCAGAGTGGCTGTAAGACTCACCCTGACCTCACCAATAGCTTCGTTACAGAACGTATTTTAAAGATCTCTGTGAAGTTCTAATGTCCTGCAAGCATGGGCCACATCAAATGTTCACTGCCGTCTAAACTGGGGCTTTTTCCCTCAAAGTTGTTACTGGAACATGTTTTTCATCATATGATGGAACATTTAATCTAAAAATCCAAGATTACAATGAGAAATATATAAAAGCATAGGCAGAAATATAAATATATATATAAGTCCATCTGAGACTCCTCTGTAGATCGAGATCATTTTGTTTTTTGTTTATCATCCTTGGACATCCAAATCTTTTTGGCACGTCTAGTCTCTAATCTCAAGTGTCAAAGTCCGCCATTGTAAATACTCTGTGGGTATTCCTGAAATACTGCCAGTGCAACATACCTATACGAACTTTGTGAACCCACATGTCTGGAGAAATATTGCTGCTCATTATCAAAGTTTGGCATTGTATTGGAAGGCAGGAGAATTCCGAGCACACGGTTTACGAATGCGTCTCAGACAGTTTAATCAGATGGATCCTGAGGAATGTAGGGGAGCAGCTGGAAATGGAGAAATTATACTCGGCAAGTAAATCCAGCAAATTACTTTTTGGACGAATAATTCTCCAGTATGAGTACTTGAAGCCTCCCAGACACGTACTTATACACAGGAGATGGTTTTCACTGAGGTAGAAGACATCCTGTTAGTGGCACTTGTGCTAACAAAAGACTGTTTGCCTGCGCATCATTAAGAAGTCTCTTTAATGAGTTTGAACGCAGACAGATTTGTGTGTGTGTGTGTGTGTGTGGGGGGGGGGGGGGTCTTTAGAGTACACACACTGAAAATCATTTATAAAAAATCTGCATATGCTTCGCTAAACATTCCCTGATTCTGATCACAATGAACTGCAGCAGTCTGATTATATTTTGTCCAACTTCAGTTCATAATCAGAAACACTGATCTCCTCAGGTAATGACATAATGCCAGAAGACTGCAGTTGCACAAACAAGATTAGATTAATCGGCTTTCGCTTTGCTTCCTTGTACTCGTTCTTTGTCTCGATAGAAATTTACTTGGACCACTTTGTATCTGGCATCGTGCAAGAAAAGCGACCTGTGAAATTTGAGTAACTTTGCATTGTGCTTCCTTTTTCATGAGTCGGCCTATTATGTACATTGTAGTTTGTTTTGGAAACAATCAAACAAAAAAATCGGAATGGAAATGGAGATAACTTTGAAATGGGTGGGGTGGGGTTTGAATAACAAGCAGGAAACAGATTTTGACAGTTGGTAAAGAAATGTTCATTTTTGCCATTAAGTTGTACCAGTGCAGCCAAAAGCACATTTTGCATAACTTCTCTGTGACAATATATTGGGTTAGATTACTTCTTTGACCATTATCAGGTCTCAGATGGTGGGTATTCTGTTTTTTCCTGTGTGAATCTGCAGCTTTTCTTGTGAGGGGCTGTCTGTAATTTTTAATAGACGTAATTGTGTGAGTTAATGTATCACCTCTGTAACGACAGATTCAATGAGTACTTTGACTTTTGTACTATTGTTGGTTAAATAGCCTCCTACGCACTTGATCTTTTTAAAAGAGTTGGTAGAAGATTATTGAAGAAAAAAAATTAAAAATAGCTTTTCCATGTGAAGAAAATCTAATGTTCCCAATAGTGACCAGCAGAGGGCAGCACTAACCACTGAAATGACAAAACACCAGCATGCACAATATTTCCAACGTGACGAAGCCTACAGCAGCATACGCAAGCAGAGGGAGGGTATTTGATTTTATATGACAAAATGAACGAACAACTGCTGTCTAACTCTGTTGGTGTAGACATAGTACCTGAAGGCATCACACTGAGAAATAAATGCATCTTCTCCATGAGAAAGGTGACATGGATGCATGAGGAATTCTTGCTGGTGGCCATGGCATTGCACACAAATCGTTTTCACAGGATAATGAATTTCATGGTGAATAAATCTTCAGTGTCATGTTTTTGTTTGGCTCGAAGCAACGTGCACAGGTGAGATTCTTTGCCCTGCAGTCCAGTTGTTTGCACGGTGACAGCTCTCCATGCGGTGGTTTGGCACCTCGAACCAACTCCACTTTAACTTTGTGAGACACAATGAGAATCCAAGAGTCGACAGGCATGAAAGTGGCCGGGAGGCGAAGCCAGCGAGAGAAAAGCTTTCAGGAGCAAAATGATTTCTGAACCCTGTAATATATTCAATCCTTCTATTGTGTGGCCTTTTCATATAGCCACAAGCTTCTCCTTGAGAAGAAAAAGTGTTTCTTTGATTTAATAAAAAAAATGTATTCATCTAGAATATGATGCAAGTGATGTGATGAAGTTTACAAGATACCACAATGAAATTATAGGTCACAATGTGAACAGACATTATAATTATGGCTGATTAAAGACGCACCCCGAAAGATTTTTCATTCTCATCCCAAGTAATTGGGTTCTGTAGTGAACAAATTAAAAATGTGCTCTTGATACCGTGTTTTGTTGAAACCCTGTTCATTTATGATGTATTTGTATTTCATCAGGCAGCTGCTTTTAATGAATAAGGATCATGTTTTCTTCTCTTTTTTCCAGGTCGACAATATGTCTGTTCTGTTCTTATGTGCTAGTTTAGTTTCAGAAGAGATTCCTTCTCGCCTTGGTGCCGCCACGAGTGTCTGACGTGCTCTGGCTCAATCCTTCATTACTTGTAAATGAATCAAATTATTCACCTTCTTCACATACATTTTCATCTTGTGACACCAAAAAACCCCACAAAACCTTTAATATACGTATATATTTTTTTAAATCCGATCTTTGAAGCGTTTTCATTAAGTTCGATTATTATTGATTATCACAATAAACTGACCTGGAGTGTTCTGTCCAACAGCAAACTTGTTTCTTGTACAGGTTGTGAAACCTTGTAAGACTCAGGTCAAAGTACAGTGGTGAGCACTGAGAACACATGCTTCAGGTCTAGGTGAAGGAGCCTTTCTGTGCACAGTCTGCATGTTCTCCCTGGCGTCTGTCGATTCTCCTGGTTAGTTTTCCTCCCACAGGTCAAAAACATTGCATGTTGAGTTAACCGGTGACTCGAAATGCCCCGTAGGTGTGACTACGAGAGTGACGGAGTGGTGATCTGTGCAGGGTGCACCAGCTAAGAGCCGCGGGAGATGAACTTGGAGTGATGCATCTCCTTAAGCAGTATCGCAGATAGATGAATGGATGTCGGTCCATCTTACTAAATATGACCTGATTGGATGATATAGGTGTGTGAATTTGCTGAGTTAAAAAAGTAGAATTACACAATACTGTCATGTCCTGCAAACACCAACTTGTTAGCAACTCTCTATTGATCCATGGAGTAGCTTCATTATCGTTTTCTTGAATTGTAAGTGTACGCCAACAGAAAAGGATAAAGCACCAGCTTTCTGCTTTTTGACTTCGTCTACTGACCTTTTTATTTCGACATACCTTTATAATTAGATATTGACATTTAAACAGCTCGTAATGACAGCACACGGTGCTCCGAGCCTGCAGCACTTCATTCTGATCAACAGGGTCTACATAAATCTAAGCTCAAGATTTTCCTCCGATATTGTCAATATACACGTGAGAATATTGCACAAATTTAGTTTAATTCATCACACCGTTTGAGTCCAAATTGATAAACCTTAAAGCCACTATGTGTACAGCTGAAACACAGGTAAACAGATAGATGAGGGGCAGTGGTACAAACACATTTCCACATCCAAACAAAACAAGTGTAGTTGACGATGTGGTGACAACTGTCACGCACGCGATGATGGAGAATTCAGAATTTAACATATGACTCATTGGCTGACTCTTGCATTTCTCCGTGAACATAACTTCTGTCGTTTCTATTCTACTCTGTTGCTGCAATTAATTCCATCCAGTATTTCATGTAAGTCGTTTCACTTAACAAAATGCTGTTTAATGAGATACGGGCTTTCTAATTCTCAGATTACGCTTTCACTTTGAGATGCAGCTTATTAAATAGATCCATTTGCATTATCGCCCTCTGTTATATAAAGGTTAGAAAACCATTCTGCTGATATCCTGTTGTTAGTGAAAATAGATGGTGCAACACAGATTGCGAGCCCCAACTACTTCCTCTATTTGACAGTTCCTGGCTCCGCCTTCCCCGCTGGCTGCTCGACAGTAATGCAAATCCCCGGGCCAAGTTTACCAAAGTTTGTCAAGATGCACAACATCTGAGCAAATCCTCTTATCGCAGCAATCCTACAACAATTCTATCGGAATTAAGTGTCTTTGTGGACTAAATTATGCACATAGTGGCTTTAAAAGTGTTATATATGAGCCAAAACAGAGGGGAAAAAAATCACATGAAAATACTTACAAGAGCAGCATATTAAATACAGTGAATACACATTGATGAAAACCTGTGTGTGTGTGTGTGTGTGTGTGTGTGTGTGTGTGTGTGTGTGTGTGTGTGTGTGTGTGTGTGTGTGTGTGTGTGTGTGTGTGTGTGTGTGTGTGTGTGTTCTGTACATGTTGTCAAATATATGAGCGTGGTCTTAAGGGTGAACTTCTCCTGAATGTAAACCCTGGATAACTTCCTCAGCTGTTTTCACACCCATCTCTCATCTCCTCACTTATTCACAAAGCCTCTGTGCCAAAAGACAAAAATGAATGACTAACGTGTTCACCTCTGATAGCGATTTTCATACATAAAGGTGCGGAGAGAAAAAGTGGGATGCACATACAGTTGTGACTCCAGTAGTCTCCGCTATTCCACATACAGCATTGTGAATTTAAATAAGTGCTCACTGTACGCTGTGACAATGCTCACTCCTTCAGAAGGTGGATTTCACCACCTGCTCACTCATTCACAGCCGGGGACGTCTCACAGATAGAACAGTTGTTTGCACACACAGGTCACTTTAAGACAGTATCTTTGATTAACATTTGTACATATTCTAGTTACACACCGTATATATTGTCTGTGTCAGCAGCTTTATAACAACATGTATCCAACATTTCAAAATGTCCAACTGAATCTCCATGAAAACAATGTTTGCATTGCACGTTTGCTGTTTTCCTTTAAGCCATAAGTTCACTGGTAATGTACAAAGCTCAGTGCCTCCCATTTATTTCACTGATCCTTCTAGTAGCTTAGAAGTGAACCTCCAATAGTGATGAAAACTGTAAAAAAGAAAGAAAAAAGGAGCTGGAACTCAGCCATCCCACAGCATGGAGTCTCTAGGGCCCTGATCCTTTATGATTTAATTGACATGGGCGATTGTAAAATCATATGTAAAACATCAAATAGAAATTTGATGATTATTATCTTCACAGATAACCTACATCATGCAAATTTAATAATAAACTGCTACTTTTTTTCCCCCCTCTAATGCATTCTGGGTAAAGGGATGAGATGCAAGGAGGGATTGATTTGTTCCATTCATGGACTGGAGGAATGTCAACATTCAGAAGCTGGAGGGACAGGCCTTCACTTACAACACTACTGTTCCTTCACAAGCGCTGAACCTGAAATACTTGAAATTAACTGAAATGAAGTCTATTTTTCGAAAACTAGTCTATTAGGTTCGGTGCTCATTGTTGTTTTGATGATGGTCTGCTACACTGGTTGTTAATACAAAATTGTGTTTTTGGTTCTGAAATACGGCGATTAAATATGTTTGCAGAACCATACAATGCCAGCACATGTTCAGGAGATTGAGTTGTTAATAATCACTAAACATAACTGGTCAGTTCCTGCAGCTCAAGAGAAAAAAAAAGGGAGTGAGGATGTGACGCACTATTGCTAAATCTCTCAAAGCAAAATTTTAAGAGGGAAACGCCTCTAAGTCATGTCGAAGGGCTTAAAGCGGTCATCTCTGTGGTATAGTCGTATGGAGCTGAACAGATGAAAAAGCTCCAACGTCCCTCAGATTCACAGTTCTCAGTGAGAAGGCGCTGATGTGGCCACAGGTTTTGAGTTAACCATCTGGGTTTTTCTTACTGTTGTCAATTTTCACATATTTAATGGGGAGCATCAAATAAAAGGGGCTGTCTTTTGATGACTTTGTGATTATGTCACTCAAATTGTTGGGGGAATGTAAAAAGAATAACCTTCACATGTATTACACTTCTGGAAAGGGAGGGGGAGTTTAATGCGTTACTAACTAACTTTACTGTCAGTTAACCAGAGGTGCTCTAAATTCTACACGTTTTCTCCTACATACACACAACATACAGTACGTCATTGGTCCACCCAAAGCACCAAACTGGATCCGCCAACTGCCTTCATGTCCATCACAGTCTTCCTGTAATGCTGCAGTGGGCCAACGTTTCTCTTCATCACATACACAGTCCTTAAGGCCACTTGTAATGTAGCACATGAGAGGATAAATATGAGATATCATTCACATGAAAAAGGCCATACGTTTTCATTTAGGCCAAACATTTTTGTCGATTACCACATTTGCTGGTTTCCGTACCACATGTGCTACAAACATACACGTACTGATTCAAGTCCAACAGGTTGTTGTTGAAACAGATTAAAAGCCCCTTTTCCCCACACGACATCATCATTATTCTGTCAGCCGTTGATGAAATCTGTCTCATCCTAAGCTCCATTGTATGATTTAGGATTTCTGTGCTGATATACATTTAATCCCAACATCTCAGAGTTTGACGTAAGAAGCCGGTCTGTCAGAGAGTCGTCCATCGGACATCCTTCGAAGCCATTGAGGTCATTTGGACCTGTGAACAAAGTAGCCTTTTCCACTCTGTGACGGTGCCAGCGATCCATTAGGTTGCAAATGCTCACACGTCATCGTCATCGTCGTCGATCTGCCTCAGCCTCCTCTCGTGACTCTGCCCTCTCTGGCTCCCTCTTTGAGGAAGACGATCAGCAGGCCTGCCCTGACAAAGCACATACTGTTTCCAGATTTTGCGGAATGCTGTACGAAATTTCTTGATGCGGAACGCGTAGACGATGGGGTTGACAGCCGAGTTGCCGTGCGTGAGGATGATGGCAATGTAAATGAGGAACATCGGCTTGTCACAGGCAGGGCAGAAGAGGGTAATGCAGTTGAGGATGTGAAGAGGTAGCCAGCTGACTGCGAACAGGAAAAGAACGAGAGCCAGCGACTTGGCTAACTTGAGCTCCTTCCCGAAGTAACGGCTCGGGTCTGTGTGGCTCGCTGTCACCTACAGAAAGATAAAGAAGGTGATCACTCATCCGGAAATAGACCTGGTCCTGCTTTGACAGCAGCCGTGAACAAAAAGCAATCACCTTTTTGTTGAGCTGCTTGTGGATCATGTAGAAAATCTCCACGTAGATGGCCACCATGAGCAGCAGGGGGGGCAGGACCCAGCCGAAGAAGTTGAAGTAGACCATGTAGTCCATGCTGATGACCGTCTCAAACTCACAGGTTACCAGGAGGTCGTCGGTAATCACTGAGCCGTTATCGCGGAGCCGCTGAAGGTTGTTCCAGCCCAACATGGGCGTGAGGCCCACCACAATGGACACCAGCCAACATAATAACACTGCCGTGCCGGCTCGCCGGGGGGTCACAACCCGTTTGTAGCTATGGCAACAAAGAAGAGGAGATTAAACATTGCCTTGAATAATATCAGCGGTATTGAGGAGGCATTCTTGTGGTGAGTATCAAAATGTGAAGAAACTGTCCCTACCCAGTCGACAGACATGTTCACACATTATACCTCTGTAACACCACTTAAAACCTGCTCCCAGAGTCCACCGTCGCACCGAAACACACAACTTTTTTTTTTTTCTCACCTACTCTTGGCCCCCTGGCAGCACACTCCATCAGTCTCACACCGAAGCTCCATTGTATGAGCGCAAGCTGCTGATTGTGAGGCTCCGATAATGTTTTTCATGGCACTGAAAACACAACTGAAATACACTCCCTTCCCAGGTCAGGCCTTTGTGGAATTTCCATTCACATCTGCTCAGATGCATGTTCACTTAATTTAAACTTTTTCTGTGAGATGAATTATACTGTATTTCCCCTAGCATTTATCATTGGGGTTTGTTTTTTTTTTTTGTGTGTTTTTGCTTTTAAATTGATGTTCTGTTTCTAAGTATTTGCTCTTCCTATTATGTGAATTTCATTGAAATGCTTTGTGTACAAAATATGTGATACAAAGAAACTTGTTCATTACATGATGTTAATAAGTCATTTCTCCAAAGCAGCTGTCAGCAAATAATCCCAGACTCAAATTCAACAATTATGCTTAAAGTTGTGATTTCTTTTTTCACTAATATAAGTGTTTTAAAGAATGACTTGTATCTTCTTTTTAGAGTTCATAGGATTGAAGTGAGGCTGGTGCATAAGATTGATTATCTAAACTACACTTACAACTCAACCATTGTCAGTGTGAAAAAGGCTCCAGCACTTTGTGAATGGGTGAGACAAGGCAAAAGATGGTCGGATGAAAGGATGGACTTTTAGGTTATTTGATTAAATAGTTTTCATTTCTTTCCATTTAATTGTAGCAGGACAGTCACAGTATAGTTTTGGCACAACTAATCAATTTGGAACTCTTTTCTGGATATATAAAAAGATCTGAAATTCCGACAGGGTAAAAGCATTCCTACTGTTCAGACACGTAAACTGTGGGAAACATTGCTGTGGTCAGTTCTTGGAAATGACAATAGGACGTCACGAGTGCTTTCTCTCCCACACGGCACTCTGCTAATGGGCAGGGCTGTGAGTTAGTCATTGTTAAGTAGACGTGTGAAATTCCTGTGGTGGCCCGCTCACTCCTCATTCAGTCTTTAATTCTACAGCGAATGACTTCACTTGATTAGATGGAAACGGTCAGCAAACCATATCACGTGGTTACGGGCAGCTGTGGCTCGGTTCGTAGAGCGAGTCGTCGCTCAATCGCAAACGTTACAGGTCCCATTCCCTATCTGTTCACATTTTGAAGTGTCCTTGAGCAAGACACTGAACTCCAAACTGCAGCTGCCTCCATTGGTGTATGAATGGGTGAATGTGATTAACAATGTAAAGCGTGTTGGGGAATGCCAAAACGGTGGAAAAGTGCTATATAAGTGAAATCCATTTATTTACTAATTATCTACCTCAATTTAGGTCTTTCTCCTCTCAAACTAAATTCACATTAAGACCAAGACAAACACAAAGACACTCCAGTTTGTATGTGTAACCTTCACATTACTCATTTTCTTCTTGCTTCTCCGACATTCCTGTCCCTTGTTCTCCTCGTCTCAGATCCTCCATCAGCTAAAGAGCACTCCACTCAAAGTTCAGCCAGGGTGACACAGACACAGCACGACAAATTTGCATCCACAGATGTCATAAGAGTCTTGTGTGTCTTGAATAGTTTTTCCCATATGCAACATTAGAGTTCAGTTTCTAATCTCAATTTGTGCTCCGATGAGTGTCTGTACAGCTGCTTGCAAAGACAGACTCTCTGTATGCATACAGATCAGCTGCAGACCTGCCAAACAATACTTTCTGGGTTTCAATGCGGTTCCCTTCCTTCTGTCTTCCTCTGAGATTTTTGGTCCTATCCTCATGCTCCAGACCTCCACAAGTGTGGACGTTTTCAAATCTCAGTTCATAACCGTCACGTGTGCACTTCCATACACCTCAGCTATAAAAAGCAATCAGTGCTTGTTAAACTGTGTCTCTCCAGAGTGGCCGGGGTGGTTTAGGCAGGGGGACTCAATTTCTGCCTCACATTATCACTTCACCACGAGACAGTAACACACAGCTCCCTGGAGTCTGAAATTTGAACGTGTCCAGACTACAGTCTGTTGCCAAAATGAATTTCCTTCTGAGGTGAAAGTGAAATTTCTTATAACAGAAAAAAGGACACAGACACCCAAAATTGCTTGATATAAATATCTCAAAATATTTTATCGGTCATCAATATAAATGTACTTGTATAATTGTCTTTACAACACACACAATAAGGTCTCAGTTCCTCTTGATGTAATGGTGTACTTTCACTGACCGATTGAGAAATGCTGATAAGTGTGTTCCTGTGTGTGTGTGTGTGTGTGTGTGTGTGTGTGTGTGTGTGTGTGTGTGTGTGTGTGTGTGTGTGTGTGTGTGTGTGTGTGTGTGTGTGTGTGTGTGTGTTTTGGTTGCCAGCTCCAGAAATTATGCAATTCATCAAGCAGCCACCATGAGCCTATTGACCAATCATGCATCCCCTGCCAGCTCCTTCCAGGCTTATTGTCAAATGAGTCAAGCTGAAGTGGAAATGAGAGTTTTGGAGATAAATGAAAATAGAGAAGCACATGCAAATAACAGCAGCTTACAACATCTTGGCAATGCACCTGACGTGAAAATAATCACTCACACACCAAAAGCTTCTTTCTATGATGCAGGCAACAATTTTGATGAGGGAGACCTTGTCCATCCTTTTTTTGCACAGCTTTCACCAACCTTTACAAAGATTTGGGAGGGAACAGCTTCATTTGTATTTTTGTCAGACCCTTCTCAATAAGAAAGTACAACTTATAGCTTTATATTTGTTATAAGGAATGGATGCCAAAATAACCTGCATGACTAAAATTAAAGTATAAGTTTGAGTATTTCTTTTGTACACATATTAAAACCAGGAGATTAAATGTGAGCCTCATTAGTAAGATATCCAATCTTCTCCGACTCAAGTTGAGATTTGATGAGAAAACAGATTACTGTCACATTAAGTTAACCTTACAATAAAGTAACCCCAGAGAGCAGACACGTTTACTCCCTCGCTTCACGGTGATTGAGGTTAGAATTAATAAACGGCGGAGATATGCCCGCCTTGTTGCGTGTCCTTGGTCCAAGCAGCGGTCCAGACACAAAGGCGTCTATACTTAAGGTATTAAAAACTGGAGAAATTCACCTTTAGGCCTACCTCATGGGTATTTTGACTCTCAAGTAGCGGTCAATGGCGATGGCCAGCAGCGCCAGGATTGAACTTTGCGTGAGGACGAGCACCGTGCAGGCGACCAGCAGGCAGCTGTAGAAGTGCGTCTGGAGCCCGATGCTGATGGTGATGGCGAGCGGGATGACGAGAGCCCCGACCGCAATGTCAGCCAAGGCCAGAGAGACGATAAAACAAAACGTGGTGTCTCTCAGAGACCGGTTGATACGCACAGCCCACACCACCATCACGTTCCCGATGACCGAGGACAGCGCGATCACCACCTCCATCCCGATGTAGAGCGCTTTGGAGGGCGGCAGACCCCAAGTCATGATCGCAGACGCTGGAGGAGTGCGCGCTCAGCGGAGAAACGACCTGGACACGGCGAGGGGGTCCCCGGCTTCAGTTTGAGGGTTCTGACTGAGGCACTCGCTCCGTTTAAGGTTCGCATGTTTCACGTCCCATGCAAAGCAGTGGAAAGGTGTTCCTCTGAGTTGGTGGAGGGTCCACTCCGGACAGCTGCGCGCCAGACGCGCTCCGGACTCCGGGGAAGAGGTTTCTCCCTCCAGCAGCCGGTTGGCGGGGGGACGGACGGGACAGACCCGGGAGGGGAGACTGGGGGAGTCACTCGTAGGTTCCCAAAAAGAGAATCACCGTGATGCTTCCCCCGGTGTCTGACACGAGTTGGAGGTTGGGAGAATAAACACATGCGGTCCCAGAAATCTGAGTCATTTTGATAATTGCGCCATGAGTCGTCTCCCCGCCAGGGCTCGTCCTTCCGCTCACGTTTCTCTCAGGTGGAAAAAAAAAAAGAAAAGAAAAGAAAAAGTAGACTCTTATTCCCAGATCAATACTTTCCACAATAGTAGATTACGAAATGTATATTCTAATTACATCATTAGAGTGGACAATGAACTACATTTACATGTAAATGAATGAATTAATGAAAACCTTCTTTGAGTTTAATTTATTACATTTCCGTTATTCAGAGTGGAACACGGCTCTTGGTCACTAAAGTACAAACCGAAACATTTTACAAAACTATTCAATGGATTTTTACCAAAACCACAACACATTATTGTAACGTCAATGGTCTACTATGATTGCGAAATTAAAAAAAAAAGTTGTACACAAGTGTTTCATTTGTCATTAGACCTATTCACTATGACTTCACAAAGTCGAGTCACTTCCAATGAAACTTAGTCACATTTTACACGGAAAATAAGGCAATAAAAACGCACGCGTGGTGGGGGCATTGAACTAACTTCTAGCTGGGGTGCATATACTACATCAGAGTAATCCATGCGTCCATTCTCTCAATGCAAAACAATTGCAAAACAAGAAAATAATTCTTTCAGGAGCTCACTGGTGTGGCACAAGATAAGGGGATTTGGTAGCTTTGACTCGAAACTAGAGATCGTTTAACAGTCATCTCTTCAAACATTGGAACAGAACTTCTTTTTCTAAAATATGGGCGATTAGGTCTGTCCAATAAGAGTATTTTAGAGAGCAACTCGTCTAGATTTTCTTATACCACTGTCCCTTCATTTCTATTTGCCATTTGAAACACTCACCATTCACTCACTCTGATGTCAGTCTTTAATTCCACAGGAGTGTTTTCCAAACACACCCACACCGTTTTACGCATTTGGTTAGTCTTTCCTTGTAATTATTATCATGAGTATTGGAGACTTTAACTTGGGGGTTGTATCTTTGCCACAAACACAGACAGATAGGTCATCTGAGGGAGCAGATATCTTGTTGTCAATTGGGAATGTGCTGTAATCCAGCAGGATCAATCAACTCACTGATAATAGTTTTTCTTGTCAACAAGACCATCTGCCATTTTTTTTTCCAGTTTTCTAAATATATCAACCTCAGATGCTCAGTCTTTCTAATAAGATTTGTTTTAATCTTTAGTACCTATCAATGTGACCAGCCTTATTTGTCTCTTCAAAAAATTAAAGGACATCTTTTTTATAAAAAAAATTTTTTAACTGTGATTCACATGTGTTAATTGTACTGCAGGCTCAGGGCGAGTATGATCCTGCATTAAGCTTTATGACAGCATTAAGACACATCGTTATTGATGGTACCGGTGTCCTAGTGACCTCTGTTTCAGCCTCCTTTCCTCAGTCAATCTATGAAGTGGGATCCTACTGTTCAGCCCACAGTATATCGACCGCCGCTGTGTCTGCTATGACCGGCTCCTCCACTTTACCACAACAGAATGTGAATGAGTTTGTGAAGTGCAGGTGAGTTTGGGTGAAATACACAAAACATCAAAGAGAGGTTGGTTTGCTGATGTATCAGCAGGACGCTCATAAGCCCACTGCTGTGGTGGAAGCAGGACAGATCTATAATGAGCTAATTATTTAATAATATAATAAGGAAGGGGTTGAAATTGAATCCTCTTAAAAATATCTATGGAAAATGTTGGTTGGTCTTGCTACCTTGACAGATTGAGCACAGCAAGCAGACAAGACCTCGGCCCCTCCTCAGCCCTTGCAGACAGCTCAGTGATGTATTAAAGCTAGAAACGTCTGCTCGCTGCCAGATGACACACTGCCCACACTGGGAGAGGAAAGTCTGCTCCCTCTCCAGCCGGATGGAGCTCAATACTTAATCATGAGCCTACAGTACGAGAAATGTGTGTAGAGCTTTTATTATGACTGATGACAACAAGCAAAAAAAATACAGGCTTTAATTCAAAAACACAAAAGTAGTTGATTATAGTTGCAGACACAAATGACAGAAGTCCATATTCAGACAAGAATACTCTTCAGCTTTATATGTTTGAAAGGAACTGTTTGGTATATTTTCGGTCAAAACATAAATTTGCATTTTCCAGAAAGAAATCAGTATCAAAGACTAACAGTTGACCAGCAAGGATTTTTTTTTATAGAAAATCTTAAGATGTAATTAAGAAGCTGCAGTGAAAAGTGGTGGAACGGAACTCCCGTGAAGCTTGGACACTCTGCAGTGGCTGGGAAGATAGGAAATTGATAAAGATAGATGGTTGTGTGCTTTTTGTTTGAGAGAGACAGCAACCTCCACTGGCCAACATCAGCTTGATATCAGGGGGAAAACAGCTCCTGGAGCACAGGACACAAACAATATAGATGCAAATGTGGGACATAGACAAGTTGTGTGAAGTGTATGTTTGCATGCATATATAAGTAACATACTTACACTCACACAAAATTATTGTGTGTGTAAGTAACTTATTGACACACAAAATTATTGTCAGAATTAATTAGATTAAGTGTGTGATGTTGGTCTGTTGGATAGGAGTCTTGCCTGTCATAAAGGAGGTTTGGGTTTGTGGCAGTTGTGCACACCACCGCCGGGTTCCCCCCACAGAGTCACGGAGTCAGAAGTTCCCAAAATCCTAATCCTTTTATTTGAATAAACAAAAACCACAAACTCGAACTCTCACGTGCAGACTGTGCAGTCCTGCATATGTCTCTTCCGCCTGTCACACCAGTGTCCGGGCGGCTCCTCATTTCTAGAAAAGCTCCAAATTTAACATCCACACACAAACATGCATCTGCATTGCCTTAGACAGTCAACAAAATGCATGGAGCCGTATTCACAATATCTTCTCAACCAAAGAGCCAAACGTTTCGCTTAAGGCAATTGTTACAATAGAATTGGAGTCAAAGCCTCCTTTCCTCACCTTGACCACAGCAAAGGTCATTCTCCTGAAAAGGATTTATCTCCTCCTTCATCTTTTTTTTTCTGCACGTACTTTCATCTGAGGCAGAATGATGTTGTGGTGGTTCACACTGTCACCTCAAAGCAAGATTATCCCTGGATCCAGGGGCAGATCTTGGGGGTTCTTTCTGTGTGGAGTTCACATGTTTTCTATGTGCGGGTACTTTGGTTCACCCTCACAGATGAAAAACATGCATACAATACTATATGGTGACTGTAACTTGCTTGTAGGTGTGAATGTGATTGTGCGTGATTGTTTGTCTCCCTGTGTTTGCCTTGTGATGGACAGGTGAGCTGTCCAGGGTGTTATCTTCAGCTCCCTGTGAGTCCAAGTTGGACAAAGAAAAAAATGGATGAATGAAAACCGTCATCTGGCTGACATGTTCCTTTTAACTAGTCTATGACTCTGAGCTCAAGTCTAATCTGAGCAAAATGTCTTATAACACAATAATAATAATAATAATAATAATAATAATAATAATAATAATAATAATAATAATAATAATAATAATAATAATAATAAATAGTGTTTTTTCTGCATCTTTCATCTGTGAAGACACTCAAGGTCAGTGTAGACAACAAACATGTTAAAAGACAGTCCGAAACATTAACCACATTCTCAAACATTGCATTGGATGGATGGAGGTGTTCAGGTGCAGGTGCGTCAGCATTTTGACAATTGGAGTTTGTTAGGGGAGAGCAGTGAGAAGGGAATTACAGTAGTCCAAATGGAAGGTGAGCAGAAGGTGGACCTACGCTGTGGTGTTGCTTTGAGAGGGGGAGGGGTGAAAGTGGTTGATGTTGCGAAAGTGGACGTATGCCGACCGAGTGACATTATTGATGTGGGTTTGAAATGAGACACCCAGACTCTTAGGTGGTGCCGGAAACAGAGAAGCTGATGATGTTGATCAGAAAACTATGAACTTTAGTGAGAGTGGACTGGAAGCCAATAAAAACAACCTCTGTTTTGTAAAGAGAACCAGGATTTGTTGTCCTGGAGACAGTGAAATCGATCAAATAGAGTATACTGACATACCTTTGAGAAAATTCATTATAGGATTTTTCACAACAACAACAGCAAACATACTATACATATAGAATGCAAGCAGAATGCGTATATTAAATACGGGGCGAGATAGCATTTCATTGCTGAAATATTTTCATAATTCTTTACTTTATATGTTGAGTTTTTGTAAATGATGGCAGACTCAGTCCTTCGTTGGCGCGTACATCGCACAAATATCTGCCAAGATTTTTAGACTCTTTTCCAGCAGCTCTTTTGGCTGAGGATTTGGTGGGCTCCGCTTCCCTTTCAAAATTCTTCAGAGCTCTTCGCTGATTTCAAGTAAGACACACTTGGCCAAACCACGGTTTTGTCTTTTTTATGGTTTGTTATTTCTTTGCAAAGTTCAATCTTCCACTTGTTGTTCAACTCAAAAAACGATCTGCTTTCCAAATATGTCCTTTGTGCCAACTATGAAGTAATTGCTCATCTAATTTGTACCAGTGCACTTTTGCTGCCATAAACTTTGGGAAGATGGTCACAATATCTTTGATTAGTGGCACTGTGCCATACAGCCTCAGGTTGTAGTGATGGAAAGAGACATCTGGTTGTTCACTAATCTTCCATCAACCTATCATGTTTTTATTGAGTCTCAGCTTGTCTGGGGGTCACTTCCAAGTGATGCCTGCTGATAGGCTCATACTAATAGTTCAAGGTTGATTAGCTTTCAGCTGTTAGGCTGATTGTAAATCCTACATAAAATAATTGTATGTCACTTATCTAAAGTGGATTAAATCATGCAACTTAAAAGTTGTGTTCTGAAGTGTGTATTTCCTATATGGTCTAAAGTTTTAGTTTATTGCAAATCTGATGTATCACTTGAGGTATAAAGTAATAATTGCCATCAGCATAAACAACTTGGTTGTTTTGCAGAGGGATGCTCGGGCACTTGCCTATAGGCCTGAAGTAGGTTACTACTCTTTGTGTTATTCCTGTTATTTTCTTGGTGTTGTCTTTAAATTGTGACATTTTTTCCCCCACTTGGGAACAAAGCAAGATGCGAAATAATTTTGATGTGGTTTATATTTTCCTTTATCAGCTGCCAAACAACTAGAATATTTTGTGTTCTCACTTCTGAAACAACCTAATATGCACAATAATAGAATCTGATCGTCTGAAAAGAAATAAAATTGTTTTGTTGGCTAACAAAAGCACCAAATCATGAATATTCACATATTTTCAAGCTTGTGCCTTGAATGAAATATTGATGCAATGTCTCTACACAACCAATTTTCCGCGGCTGCATGTGCGAAGATTTGACAGTTAAGCCTCAGAGATAACTCATAGCAGGGAGATTTGATTGTTTCTGAATGACCTAGTGAAGGCATTTTGGGGTCTTTCACGTGCGTAGATAAAAATACAATAATTGATTTGAATTGGAGGGACGCAGATCTGAGATGAAATCATTCCAAGTCCTGTTGGGAAATACGGTTCTGCCTAATTTGTGGCTTTTAATTGGTACCAGACTTGTGCCACATTTAAAAATAGAACTGAATAACTGCTGAAGCTCTTGTCCAAGTCTTGCCTCATAAAACTTCTGAGCTCATGCTCCTTTTGTCAGCTTATTTGGTGGGGTTTGTACCAGTGACTTCATCAGGGTTTTTTTTTCCTCGTCACAAAAGTTTAAAACAGTGCAGAGCGTCTTTATTGCATGGCGGCATGACAACGCTGACGTGTTTTTTTTAGTTCTACAATACATCCCTCTAATCATTAGATCTGAACCGAAACTCGACTTATACAGACTGCAAAGACACTTCACTCAGTCATTATTCCTCCAGGCTTAAAAAAATTCATATCCTCCGGGAAAAAAACAGGTTTATATGATTAATAGACTGCTAAACTTTTTGGGATAACTCAGGGAATAAATACAGTAAATGCATTTATGAGTCTGACCTTTCTCATGAACATTTGATGGTGCACAAGCTTTCTTATCAGCAGAGTGCAGCCTGATTTGGTCTATTTTGCCGAATGCTGCCTGCCCAACTGGTTATTATGTAGGAACAGATTCAACAACAGTCCCAGGGTGTCTTGAGTAATTCTAGGAGTCTTTAGCAGAATTTGGAAGCAGGTTTAATTAAAACATACTGAGATGAGAACTATTTTTCACAGAGGCCCACCATTTAGCTCCAGGCTGTCAGCTTCAGTCTACGTGCAGGCCACCAGGCCAGCGGACACAGGTAGGCAGCATGACAGCACACATTAGAGGAGGCAGCAGTAAGATAAGACCAGGAAGGAGCTGAATCAGAGTATATGTTATACCTTTAACTTTGATGGTGAAAAAAACATAGTGACACTAACGCTTACCTGTGAAAGAGCTCTTGTTCACTGAAACTCACCATCTCAGTCCAAACTGTGGCCATTGCCTGTACATCAAAGTTCCAAACTAAAAGCTAATCTTCATCCTAAGATGCGGACTCATTAGCCCTCTGAAAAGTGTGTCTGCATGCAACCTGATGTGATTGCTGTTTGTGAATTCCTTTTGAAAAACGCATGATTACCACCATCAAAATCCAGGTAAACACAATACCAGCAGGCATTTGAAAAGCTAGTCTTCGTCCACCTCCAAACAAACTGGTGGGATATGAGCGCAGCTCGAACTGAAGAGATCCAAATGGACCAAACACCAGGAACTCGAGGCTTCACAAGTATCATTTTGCAGCAAATAGTAATCAAGGAGCTCTTTCTTGTCAATGTTTATATATATTTGAGGCTGTTAGAAGTACATGCATTATACTGTATTAAACCCAGCAGTGTTGCTGAAGGTTCATGAACAAGACCTCAATTAAAGGATTTAGTGCGGTAAATTCCAGTTTCATAATTTATTAAGTGCAGGCCGCTTTTAGTGTGATCATGGTCGAGTTGATGTCATACTTTAAAAATCACTTTAATGCATCCATCCTTCTCCTTCATCTCCTGTATTGATTTTCATTTGCACCTGTGCAATGGTGCACACTCACCCTGGAAAAATAAAACTGAGCTAAACTGAAAGTGAAGGGACTTGCCTTTATTACGGTCAAACAAGAGCTATACTCTGAAAGAAAGGAATTCATTGCCCATGTCTTTTGCAAGAAATGGGCCTGCTGCAGTGAGCTCCATTGTGCTGAGTCTGCCTGGTGGCTGTTGAAGCATGATAATTTAGGGGGAGAACGTGCAGCTCCTCATCAACCCTCTCCAGTCCTAAATGGAGCAAATTGTTCGCTTTACAGCTGGGATGAGCCTCTTATTATAAACACTTCATTTGCTGAACTGCATAGTGAGAAACAATGTGAGCTGAAGTTGAAACGTGCAAAATGTGGAATAACCGATATTAGTTTTCCCTGCCACTCAAACAGTCTGAAAGCAATATCGAGCCCTCAGGCGGACCTTCGCAAATAATTTCTCTCAGTAGTAATTTGAAACCAGCTTGGCTCTTTTTTTTTTTTCAGGAGAATAAAAATATACCCAAATGAAACATCCAAAAATGTATGAACAAATCACCATAATGACAGTGCTGAAAAAAAAAAAAAAAAAAAAACCTAGCCTGGTAGAAAATGTGTATTTGCAAATTGCAGTATGATGTGGGTCTGTCTTGAGAGACGCCATGTGTTTGTCAGGCCTCTTACAAAATAGACCCACATTAATTCCAGTAATTTATTTTTTAAATCAAAACCAGAGGAGCGGTGAGCCAACCAATGTGCAAGACAGGAATGAAAATAATTGCCACCAACAAACAAGAGCAGGAACATCAGTAACAATGGAGGGAGATACTCAAATACTCATCTCGAGAATGAGGCATAGTGGTGGAACACATTAGGACGGGGTGGTCCAAACCACCTGAGACATAAATTACTCCGTCTTGTCTGTGCAAAAGGATGTCAGCCAAAGGAACACAAACTGTTCCGTTTCTATGTGCTTGGTTGTTTGGTAAAATGGTAATGTGACACCACAGAAATGTGTTATTTCTAATGCTGTTCAATTTTTTTCCCAGTTCAGTGAGGTTCAGGTGACTGATGGGTATTCTCATTAGTCAACTTCCCGTGGAGCTGTTTTGTTTTTTACACTTATGTAGTTAGTATTGATACACCTTTTACAGAATTTTGAGGGAGAGGACAAAATAGTTTGAACGTCATTGCGGTATGCCAATATAACCGATATACACATATTGACTTTATTAACATTTTATTAAACTACTTGTATGTAATATTACATCACTACAACACCATTCATGCACTGATCTGTCTGTCTGTTTTCCATCTATTTATTCATTCATTCATTCCACTTTGTCCAAATTAACGTTGTGTTGGATGAAGCCTGCCACAGGTGACATTGTGCAAAAAAGCAACAAACACCCTGAACTGGTCACGAGCTAGAACATACATGACAGGAATAAATCATCATCAAGCTCTGCACAGGTTCAATTAAAAGGTAATGGGTTGTCTGGGACCAGGGTTGAGAAACACCATTTTAAATCAATACTGTTTTCATAAAACACAGAATCAACCTCCCAGACGTGTCATAATAAAACCTTTGACTGGATCGTTCTGTTCCATCTTCAGCAGTGTAGCCTGGAGGAACCTCTGCTCGTAGAAATCCTATCTGAGAACCGCAACATGTTGTGTTTGGACATGTCTCATTTCTACAACTGATGCTCAAAAATGTCCACAGTAGATGACATGTTCATTTACATTCACCTATGTCCTTTTATACATATACTTAGGATTTTTGTGAAGAATTTATAACCCTCAAAATAATGGGATTATGAAAAATATAAACATAATCTGATGTCATAGCACACGTTTTAAATATTGTTGACAATGTCGAATAAATTGTCTCACTCCCTAAACATCTGCATTGGTCATTAATTCTAACTAACTCCTTCATTGCCCTAAAAAAATCTTTTTGACTTTTGCTCTGATCAAAATCATGTGTACCCCAGGAGAATACGTTCATTCTCCTTTAACTGCGGTAATGAATTCTACAGAATTGTGCTCAGTAAGTAACTTGGTTTTCAAAAAGGTCTGACAAAGAAAAACATCACTCCTTAAAACATCATCAAGTCCTAAAGTATCAAGGGTCACATGACTACCTCATTATTTAATACTTAAAATAGACCGCCAAAGAATCAGGTACACAATCAACCTAATTTCATTGTTACTCATTATTTTTCTCAAGAAAATAAATCCAAATTGTTGCAGCTGCTGAAGAAACATGTTTATATTCAAAGCACAAACCAAGCCAACATTAGAGATTCCTGTAAAGTTTTCAGGACACGAAGCCAGAACTTTATTGCACCACGCTCCCGTTGAGGTCTGCAGAGTTACACTGGAAATCATCCAAGGAAATAAATATCAAAAAGTTGGCGAGCTTCTACCCCGCTTCGGAGGAAGCGTGTCACATTAAATAAATAAATAATACAGCACAATATTCAGTTTATACGTCTTTTTTTCACTCATCTAGCTACGATTAAAACCTGAGCAGAATGTGCCTGGTGCCACAGTGTGACCTTGGTTGTGGTCGGAGCTCTGGCACACTTACAAAGCAGCATGGCGTGGTAAAGAAGAGGAGCACCAGACTAGAGATGCATTAGGTGGGATTACAGGGAAGCTGGCCAGAAGATTGAAAATGTCAGGGAAGCGAAGAGTGGATCAGGTGAGTCTGTAAGTGAAAGAGTCAATCATATAAGAAGAAAAATGTAATGAAAGGTATTATTTCCTCATAGATGCAATTCTGATTGCATTTTCGTTTGGGATTAAAAAAAAAAGAATCCTTCATTATTACACGGATCATGGTGTATGAAACATGACATGTCTGATAAGCTTTGAAGTGAGCAGTCAGTGAAGCATAAATCTTTCAGGAAGCAGGAGATGCTTGTTAATCCTGGGAGAAATGTCTGCCTCCAGTCATATGTCTAAACTAAATAAATGTTATCTGCTTAGATAAATTACCCTGAGGTGTTTACTTTATCACATTTTTATTTTTATAATTGTTTAATGGAGTGCGTCGTGTATTTTGCACACACAGTCTGCAGAAACAGTTGTGGTGTCTCCTTTTTGTCAATTGTGTCAAATTTCAGGAAATTGTACTCTCAGTTCAGTGTTTATCAGGAAAACGCCATTGTAGTTTTAGTAGTGAAAGACTGACGGTGTTTAAAGCTCTTCTGGAACGAGGAGTAATTATATTACGACGATACTTTTTTTCTATCTTTGAATTTTACAAATGTGATGGTATATGTTTGGATAGGGACTGATTAGTACAGTTTATCTACTGATATTCAACAGTTTGAGATTGCTTGCATTTATGGAAGAAGTCTGCTTCCCTCTGGTCAATGCCTCCTCTCCTTTGCTCATTTTGTTTTCTATTACAGGAGGGATACATGTAATCTTCCCCTCACAGTGATTTGAGCAACTCAACCAGCAGGCTGGACCAAGCTTTTTTTTTTTTTTTAAAAGTTGTATGTGCGAAACACAGAGCTGTTAAGAATCAAGCCGTAGAAATTTTACAATCACGTCTATTTTTATGTTAAATAAGGCAATTCTCACAGTAAATGACTTTCATTAATGTCGATTGGAAATGGAATCCAAATGAAAGAGGAAGCCGGGTGGATGTGTTCTTAGATAATCATTACATTGGGTTTGAAACCTTTTTTTTTTTTCTAATTGAAGGAATATTGGTTGAATTACAAGTCATGCCTTTTTAAAATTATTATCATAATCTCGGAAAAAGAGGGAATAAGGCTTGTCTGTGTGCGAATAGAGTAAGCATTAAGTGTTTCTGTGAATGGATTATTAAGGAATGGGCCTTACAGTTGTGTAATGTTGGGCAATGTCATCTCACAGGAAGAATAATCACAACTTGAGTCTGGGCTGGTCCTTTCTGTGTGGAGTTTGCATGTTCTCCTTAGCATTTGTGGGTTTTCTCCATTTACCCTGGTTTCCAGTCACAGTCCCAGAACATATGTTTGAGGCTAATTGTTCTTCCTAATTAGGGTCAATCACACTCGTGATACTCAATGAGTTGAAGAATAGAAGATAACCGAGCAAATGTTGCCTAGATTTCTTGCTAAGCTCCAGTTTTTCTGTTCACAATGAATTGAAATGTCCCTGTTGACTTTGCACGGCACCTTTCTTACATTCAGTGCTGCAAACAACTTTCTCACACTCAGGAAGATGTCCTGTTCACATTACTATGACAAATTACCACTTGTATCGCAATCAGCTCAATAAGACGAGATCAGCAGGAGAATTAAATAATAACAGATGTTACCAGTGGAGAAGTGAGAAATTAGACAGCGTTGATCTGTGACTAACTGACTTAAATATGGTATAATTGACCAGATAAATTGACATGAGGCACGAAGGCAATTTATAGGCATGAGGCATAAAGGCAGCAAGCGATAAAGGTGATTGAGTAGATGGAACAATACATTGGTTGTAGAAGGTATAAAAACAAAGCAATAGCTTTAGATTTCTATGTGAACTGAATCTAACTTAAGTTGTTATGCTGCAAATACAAATCTATGCATCTAACGCAAGTAATTTTGATATTGGTGAATCTGCTTTAAACTAATCAGTATGCTCAAACAGGATGTAGGGATTGGTAGCACATTTCTGGGCTTGAATATCAATGCAGAGAAATTTTGATTTTATCTCCACGTCAAGAAAGCTGCTCTGGTCTGTGATTGACCTGAAAATAATCTTCAGGTCACATTTGATCCGACATCAGGGATGTCCAAAGTGTGGCCCATGGACTGAAATGGGCCTGGAAGATGGTTCAAACCACAGGATGACCCTGTAAAGTATAAAAATTAAGATCTTAATAGCAATTTTTCAAAGAAAAAGAATTAGCTGTTTTCTCTAATTCCTCTACTAAGATTGGAACATAACAACCAGAACCAGAACGAAACAGCCAATAGCAGGAATGATGGAAGTGGAGGGGTCAGTGATACATCAGCAAAAAGTGGTTGTGTTCATGAAGTTCCATTAGGATCAAATCCTGTGAACATAAGTTTGGGATTTTTTGAGACGTGACTACTCTAAAATAAAGACCACAGCAGACTGGACTGGACAGACGATTGCAGTTTGTTGTCTTTTTTATCTCAAGAAAAGTTTTGAGTTCATCAAAAGTACAATACCTTTCTAATTTTAGAATGAAAACCAGCAGGATTTGTTGGAATTGTGTGTATTTCTCAGTCTGGCCCGTGAAGATCAAGCCAGGCTGTATGTGGCTCCTGAACTGCACTGAGTACACAGATGGTCTCCACTGCCAGATTGAGCTTTTAGATATTGAAAAGTGAGAAATTCACCTGTTACCATGATAATGTTCTCATAAACACAAGAGTGTTTTGAACTCCAGGTTCATGTTTCTGGTGTTCTAAAAGGCCTTTTTGTACTTCCCATCTAGACTAGTCATCGAGTTTTCACTTTGACCATAAAAGAAATTTGCGATTCCTCAGCATGTACCAAACCTCCAACCCTATATCCTCAGTGCTGCTTCACTTTCCCAGCACGTTCCCTCTGAACTCGAGATGTTTGTGTTTACGATGATTTAATCTTTGACAACACTCTTTGATCCCTACAAATCCAGTTCTGGATTTCACCTTGTATACGGACAATCATTGCTTGTTTGGGGCTCAAAGAATCTTTTCTCTTCCACAATGCCGACAAATGAAAGGAGAGGGGAGAAAAATGAGTCGCTCAAAGCTTCAGCAAGTGAAAGGTCTAGATTTCATTGGATTTCATAGAGCACGACATTTACAATGACCAAAGTCAAACCCATATTGTGTACTTGAAGTGCACCATGTAATGACCATGACATTATTAGAACTGAATTCAGCTCCATCTAAACGGTGTGTTTTAGAGGACAATATGAAGCTAAATGCATTTTGGTGGATGTCTTACTCATTTATATTCTGGCAGCCACGGTAGATTCATTTAAAAATTGCTGTGCACAGACTGACCTTGTGAGGTGCAATCGAGTGCAGATGTTGTCATGCATGGAGAGATTTTGTTTGTGCGTCTGCTTGATTTGCATCTATTTTTCATTGAAATGGAAATTCTGCGACTCATGGATGTTTGAGGAAGAGAGATGGACGGAGTTGTAGAGGCTCATTTGTATCCCCTTTGTTTGTAAAGTTTGACTCATTTAAAACCATCCCGCGATCGATGCTGCGTAAGAAAAGAGACACTGGAGACATCATCTGGTCGTAAATATCAGCAGCGGCACCCTTGAGTCACACTTCAATCAACAATCAATCAAGCTCTCAGTTGACATTTAACAGTCAAGTGTTTTCTCGTCTCAGCAATCATGTCAGTGATGTAGTACGGGCTCCTCAAGATTAGAAAGCAGATATGACAACATTACAATCTTTCAATCAATAGAGTTGTTACAGCTTTGGCTTAATAAAAAAAAAACAAGTTTGCCCTTAGTCTTTTTTTTAAGTAGAGATTTTAGTGCCACACAAAGAAGAGAGGCTGTGACAGGATTGAGTGTACTGAGTATTGTTGTGAGTATTTCCACTCTGTGTGGGCCACATCTGCACTGCTCCACTCATAATGCTCAATGCCCGAGTAGGAAAGAGACCATCGCTTATCAAGGAGTTTAGTTCGGGAGCCAGTGCTTTATGTGGAAGTGAGTCCAACTACATACATCTATCTAGCTGGTACCTCTCAACCTCCAACGCCAGCTCTGGCTCCTTGTTTGTGATTGATTGTTTGTATTCCGTGTTCATAGGGAACATTAAGACATTTCAGACCTGCCCGCCTTAGGTGGTCCCACCAGGAGTATGTCGTTCCCAACAGCTACAACAAGGCCACAGTCTCAGAATCAAGAACCATAAGATAAGACATTTAAAAACAAAAATGCTGATATACAGATAAAGTGTAATCCTCTGGGCAATTATTTAAAGTTGTCAAATTAACAGGTTTTCTTCTCGAAACCCTTTGACAGATCATGATGATAATTTGATGTGAATGATAGAGCTGATGATAATAATTTGCTGAAATGGGTGAAAGTAATGTAATTTTTAACATTTTCATTTGAATGATCTCACTTCAATTCATCATACCAATTGAAAATGTCTCCCAGCTGCGTTACACTACCATACAATAGACCAGCATCTTAAACAACCTAAATCTTTTCTGTTTGTACTATACGATTATTGAGCCAGTTACAATTGCAAACGTTTCAGTTGTTTTTATCCCTATTGACTCCTGTTTACCTGAACAGGAACTTTTCATTATTCCTAAATCAACTTATTCCCCCTGACATGAACAAGGTCACACTTTTCCAGTGTGAACTACCACACACATACTGTGTCTGACATCAAGTGGAGCCTGACTTTACTTTAATGACACTTTATCCACTTGCTATTCAGACAGATTTTGTGATTGACTGCAAATTTTTTCAACCGTAACAGTATTTTTGGGGGCAGATTTATTTATGAGGTGGCAGACTGTGATTTATTATTTTGTCAGTATTGAAAAGAATAATAAGTCATGTTATTAACCAGAAGCCCTGGTTTTCTGTGTCTCGTTCAGATTGTGTTGATTTTCATTCACAGCACAATGCTTTCTTTGTGTCCCGATAATTTCAGGGAAGATGTAACATTTTTTTCAAAGCCTTAACAGTGAAAAGTGTTGGTAGGAATAGTTTAAAGGAAAGCAGATGAGTTATTATGTTCCAGTAAGAGTTTTCCTCTTATTCTTTTTCATATTTCAGCTTCTCCCTTCAGGAGTCAGAGCAGCAGATCTGCCTCTATAGATCTGCTATCTCCTGTGCTGTTACAGCAGCCATCTCAAGTTCTTTCTTCACTTCAGCAATGAATCCTCACTGAGGTCTTCCTCTCTTTTTCTGCCTGGCAACTCCATCCCCAACATAAAACAAATGGATAGAGGTCTTAGGGCCAAAACGATCCCATTCAATTCTAAATCTTTAAACCGATAAGAAGCCCTGCTGGCTGACTTGGATCCCGGTGTGGAAGTCGAGCCACCAGTGCGGCATTCTTGGTAACTGACACTACAGGATAGACCAGTCAAGTTAATGAGATACCAAAATCTTTTGATAAAAGCTATATTCTGTTGAAATAACACATAAAAGAAATTGATTACAAATCACCCTAGTCTTCCAAACAGATAATAATTCCAACTATGTGTTATCTGAGAATAACATTTAAATATATGGAAACAAAACAGTGATTATGTAACTTTGGGCTGAGACCATAAATGCTTGCGGGCAGCTCTTTGTACACTTTTGAAGGCTCAGTGAGAACAATGACACAGAATCAATGTTGACATAAAGCAATTTACATTTCAACATCAAGGCCTGACATTCTTTACTGCGAGCCCCTCATTTTCCTGGGCACCCATCGGGAAGATAAATTGAGCAAAGCCAAGGTAAAACACACATTTGTGGGTCAGTGCTGCTGTGTCGGAGAGGATTGGATGGTACAACACCCCCACCCCCCCCCCAAATCTTACTCTTTATGGATAGAAGATGCATTTCTTGTTTTTTTGCTATGTTCTATCACTTCTTTCTTTTACAGAGAAAAAACAAAGTATAACTTTTTCAAAATGATTGTAAAAGTTTAATAGACTCCTGTGGCTTTATCAACCAAGGATTCAGTCAAAGCTTCATGAGCACATCTACATATTGCCTCCACTGTAGCGTGACTTTTACCTTCTTACCCTGATGCTTTGATACGACCCTTGTTGTTGCTCACTACGCGTGACCATGTATTTTTTCCGGTGAATCACAATGATGAATATTAATAACCACAATCGTGACTCAGATTCTGTGGAATCAAAAAGAAAACAAAGTGTTCTCATTCTCACCCCGAATCTGTGCAGCGAAAGCAGCTCAAAGGTCAAGACGACATCCAAAGTGATCTAATTCATTCATTGAGATAACAACAGCGGAATCTTCCCACAGGAAAGACACACATGTTAATGCGTTCAGAGTAAGAGAGAACTTTTATGGGGGGCGTCTAAATTTAACATTCTGGGAGGGACAATTTCCTCTTCCTTCCTGGTGGACCCGCCATGTTCCTCCCTTTGGCCTTAAGCTGATTAAAAGGATGTAGCATTGTTACCTTCTGCAAGTGAAGCACCAAAATCACTGTTCAAAGATCAAAAAATCCAACATTAGTGGAGCCTGCACAATTTTTTTGTCATCACTTTTATTCACTGATGATGTCCGTTATGGTGACAACAAAAACTTATTTTATAAGACAAAAACTTTAAAACATATATATGTTATGTCCATATTTAAGTTCTGTATTGAATATTGTAAAAAAACAAATTAAAAAAACTGAAAGAAGCTACTTGTTTCAGTTCTGTGGAACAATTATCTTCACAATGCCAGCATAGAAAATAAACTCCACCACATTGCAAACATAATCATGAAATGTAATACAAATGCAAACATACTTTTGACTATAAGCAGATGCTGAGGCTTTTCAATTTTCCAGAACACAGCGCAGGAGTTAATCTCATAATTGCTCGAACTTCAAACAAAAAACAGGCAGGCAGGTGTCAGAGAACCTTTATTCTGCCCCACAGGGCCAGCTGATTGGCAATGGCCGTTTTCCCTTTTCAATGAGCCCAAACAGAGATGATGTAATGGGAATCATGAAAACCAGCATTGTTATAGCACTCTTCTCTATCATCTTAATTTGGACAGAGAGACACGCTGGGCAATTTGCCGGCTCATCACACTTACTCACAGCCACAGTAACGGCAATGTGCGTTTACGGACCTTCAGATGTGTTGCACTTTTGGGGCATGTTGGGCAGGATAACGTTAGCACGCTTGTATTTCTTTGTTGCTCTGAAACATGCTCTTGACTCTCCAAATGAAAAGACCTATGTAGAACTGATATGATCCAGTCATCTGAACTGAGATTTCATTTTGTGTCTTTTGGTACGTCCTCAGAGAATCCTGACAAAGTCTTCCTATCAGCTTAAAGGTAGCGGGCTTTCAGGTGACATCTGAGAGGAATCCAAAATAAATAATTCAATGCTAAAGACGGGAAATTCAGTTTGACATACAAAGGCAGACAGCGATCAATATTGAAGCTGTCCACCTTATTAATCAGATCCTAAATCCATCCATCTTCTAAACCTTTCTTTGTCTGTGTTGGATTTAGAGGGGCTGGAGAGGGTCTGCTGGCATTTGGTGCTTTGCATGCAGACTACATCCTGGACAGGTTTCATTCAGAGCTGACAGTAAGAGAGGCGGTCATACATTGACAAACATTTTACACTTACCAGTTTGTCTAACAATCATCTCTTTGGATTGGGAAAGAAACCTGCATTACCGAGAGATAACCAATGGATACACAGAAGGAGTATACAAACTCAGCAAATGGGGTCCTCAACCTGGACTCAAACTTTGCTCTTCCTACCATATGGGGAATTGTATATCTAAAACCATTGACTCCTGGTGTGTTAATATTCATGGATAAAGACAAAGAAAAGATGTGGGTTTTTTTGGTTGTTTTTTTATTAACATTTTTCAATTTAGAACAAATGACCATTCAGCGGAAAGATATTAAAGTTTTATTCCTGGTCTTAAAGGAGCAACACAATGGTGAATTGAACTTATTTTAAAATCTCCAGGAGAGCTACATCCCTAAAGCTCCCCTGTAAAAAGTCAGTGAGACAGAGAGAGACATCTAAAACATGCTCCATGACCAGCATGAGACACCACTGAGAACTTAGAAACATAACATTTGAGTAGCACGTCACATCAACAGCATCTGTAAAACACAATAATAACACCCCACCTGTCACAATCAATTTATACTAATAGCAATGGCTGCCCAGCCAACATTTTATGCACGCTGTGAAATTGGTAGCCTTGCAGAAATTGCTGCCTTTGCAGTGATGATGATTACGTGATATCCCAACTGCTGTGAGAGCTCTTCTTTTGAAATTCGTCCAATAAGAGTAGACATCCCCGCTGCAAACAATCTGCCATAGTCCCCAGGAGTCCGATTATTATGCATTCCACCTCCTCCATCAGTGGTTTATCGCTTCTACTTGTTTGTTGACTTGCTGTTTACACGCTTCCATGGGACTCACACGTTGTAGACTGACATCCAGGTCACCAGAGGTACAAACAAACAACAGAGAGAGGACACACACCTGAGGGCCCCATCAGGAGGGAACTGACAGGTGAGGACTCCTCTGGCAATCTGTGTGCAGCCGGCTCACTCTCTTTAACAGAGCATTGCAAAACACATAAAAGAAAGAGAAAAAAATGAAACTCTGTGAACTTCATATTATATTATCGATTGTGCAATATGCTGCCTCATTTCTTTTAAAATTCACAGGCACCAAGGGTGGGTCATTAATAGACAACACGAGGCAATTGCTCCGGGGAAGCCATTAGCACGAATTAATAATAATAAAAAAGAGTGAAATCTTTATCTACAAGAGCAATGTCCCAGCAGAATCATAGGTTTGCCTTTGATGGCGTATGTGTATAATGACTTTTTACACACATTGTAAGATTGACAGGTTGTGCGTTTGCATAGTTGAGAGCCTTTGGCTTTACCCCTCATAGCAAGAATATTCCTAGTTTGATTCCAGACTCTTTGTAATTTGCATGTTCTACAAAGACATGTGTATGAAGTGACTCAGTATCACATAAATTGAGCATAGGTGTAAATAAGCCTCTTTGTAGTTTCCCTGTCATGGACCTGACCACTATGTACTCTGCAATTCATTGATTGTAACCTGGGGTTGGTGCTTGTGAAGACCAATAGAGCATTTACAGGCTCATGTTAAATTATGGAGTCCTGATTTCTATCCAGGTTTTATATTGTCTGTGGAACGTGTCCTTAAGCTGTGAGACCACATTTAGAGCTATATTAAAGTTAGATGTAATGTGGCCAGAATCTGACATTATGAGTGAGGTCAATCCAAGTCTTACATACATAATACATGTATAAAATAGTCTATTAATAGATGTTTAAAATGTACAATGGTGTCAATGACATCCTGAACCCACCAGCCTTATCAGCTATATAAAACGTAAAGTGGTAAAGGAAGATAGAGCAAGCCAAAATGACTTTTTTTAATAAAAAAAAAAAGTGGAATGATTCTATAAAACGTTAGCAGAGTCTTCTTTTTGTATAACACTGCAGTGGCGTATTTGATGAATCCCAATAAATTAGTAAATAAAGTTTATTTATATTGCACCTTTCGCGACACAAAGTCCTTTAAACCATTAATAACATTAAAAAAAAAGCATGTGTTTGTGTTCAGAGTTTTTGTTTTTTTTAAATGGGATGTATTCAGTGCACACAGATAACCAGATTTAGAAGGACTTATTTTCACAGATCAATGATCCAGTGCATTGGCTTCAGGCTCTCAGGCAGCAGAGATAACACAGGTGAATGCCATTATCACGTCAGACTGGACACTAACTCAACCTTGACCCACAGCTTTACATTTGCATACTTCGTGAAATGCCTGGAGACATTCTTGTTTCAGCGGATAGTTTGGTAGTTAACCAGAGAAATTAACAAGAATCAGCTCATTACCCACTGGCAACAAACATCCATCTAACACAGACTTTATTTATAAAACATGTCACCATCCGCTTAGTTTTTCAACAACTTTGTAGTTGCAGTTTAAAGTGTTAGAGAAGTGTTCTGTCCTCTCCGCCCTGGTGAAGCAGTTGGCCTTCATCTCCTCTGCTTCCTCATTCATATTTGGGTTCTGGCATTTAAAGCGGTGACGTGATCAATGGCATCGGGTAAATTGCGGCCATTCAAGGCCACCAAAATACATTCCCTCAATACATAATAGTATGCCGTTGTTAATGTTTTATTATTTAATTCCCACGTATCTATTATTAAATGCCACCAGTAGTTCAGAATGGCAGTGTCCAGAAACGTCATACTTTCATCCATCTTCTGCACTACTTCATCCAACAAAGGGTCACGGGGAGCTACAGCTCAGCTGACTTATAAGACAAAGCAGGATATACACTGGACAGGATACCAGTCCTTCACAGGGCAAGCGGACACAGACAGAAAATCACAAACACTCTAATTTACTCCATTGGGAAATGTTCGAGTCACCTAAATAAATCCACGTTTTTGAACTGTGAGAGAATACCAGTACACCAGAATACCAGGAGGGAACACACAGCTGAGCCTAATTCTGAAAACGAACATCCTCTCACTACGAGACGAGAGTGCTAAACCACTATTCCTCCTTTATCTACCTATATATTATATTTTCAAGGTCAGAGTGAGCAGGAATCAATGTATCTGAATGTGCTGATGTATGTGAATGGGTGTTATACCAACCTCTATGTCGCTGAGTGCTTAGGTTCTATATGAAATCCAAAGTAAATACTTTAGACGCTATAAATATACAATATAGAACTGCTTCTGTTCCTCATGCACTATATTCTCCAGGGATCTTTATTCACCACGGAGACTCTATCAGATCAGTTTGCATAAATCAGAATCTCAAGGTGAAGAAAATCAGTGGAGCGGAACAAAACTTAATTGAAGCTGCTAATCAGATTGTTTTTGTAGGTCAACTGAAAAAAAAGATTTATTTACTTTGTCACAACAGATTATGGAGAGTATTCCATATCATTCTTCATCACGGTTTACTCTGATCTCTATGCTTTCTTTTACCATCTTGCTCTGACAACTTTAAATGAAAAGTGAATGAACAACATCAAGAAAAGAATGGATCAATGCATTTATAAAAGTTGGGTAAGCAAACCGATGTTCTCTTTGCGGGGGTTCCTCCCTTTGATTTTGCCTGGCTCTGTCAGAGTTTTCAATCATGTTCTGTTTAACTTGAATATATCAAATGTCCTCCCTTTAGATGCAGCTCCTTTTTATCTATTTCTTTCCTCGAGCTCGACTAAAGATTGAGATACATTGACTGCTGAAACTCAGCGTAATTCAGCACAGAGCAGCACTGAACAAATGTAGAATGAGCCTCCACAAACATCTGTCTATATATGTAGATGCCATTTAGTTATTCTATAAATTGTAATGTGTTTTAAAATAAAGAAATAAATTTTCTATAACATGACTGGCGGAGGTGTTTCAGTGAATTCATTTTGGAAACACTGTTTTTTTTTACATAGGCTGTTGTGCTCTGAAAGGTTGTCTGCTATTTTAATACAAAGGACTTCCTAAATGTCACTATATGGCAAAGGCACGAGCTCAACTAAGCTAAGTGGACTTCTGACATGTTCACAGTCAGCCCGCGGCTGCCGCTCTTTCTTTCTAGCAGCTTGAGACAGATAAGATGTGAGAACTGAGACTGACGTCAGGGGATTTGTAGCACTCAGGGGGGCTGCACACCGTGTGATGCAACAGCTCGAAGAAGGACACGCTGCCTCGACTGTGGAAAAAGAGCTCCTCTGTACCACCTTCCAGCGTCACTCAGACTTGGGTTATGTCTTTTTTTGTTTGATATGAAGACTACCAGAACCAGTGCAGCCAATATAAAGTAACACATTACAGTAACAACAGTTCTGAGAATGAAGAGCTCGCCACTTATCATTATGAGAAAATGAATGATGAAGCTACAATACTCAACATATTTGCAATCTGATGAAATCTGTGGAGCTGCTCTCTCTCTGTCTCTCTCTCTCTCTCTCTCTGTCTCTCTCTCTCTCTCTTGCGCTCTCTCAAATATGTTCCTATGCTTTTGCCATAACTTTTACTGAATAAACTCCCCATTACTCCTGAACTAACTCTAACTAAACTTGTCTGACTGTAAGTAGCATCTTTCACAACTTTTTTCACACTGTGTCCCAGCCGTCTGAAATGAACAAAATCCTTCTGGGACTTTCCGTCTGCTGCTTCATCTTTAACTGATCATCTCCAACAGACAAAGCAACTTGTGTGTGTCAACATTCGACTTCTGTGTAACTTCGGCTGAACTGAATGAGTCATTAGATGGACCCACACAGCGCTGGTCACTCAGTTGTCGTCACAACAGTCCTCCAGCAGTGCACATGAAGACATCCTAATTCAGAGAGAGACTAAAGTGCCTGGTTAGTTACTGTACCTTTTTACTGACTGTAATCAAGCATTAGTTTTCAGATACTTGTCCAACACTGAAGTTTTTTTTTAGAAATATAGACATGACAATTTGTGCAAGTATGTTTTTAACTAGTTGTGTGCTGTCTATTCACCACATGTTTAGCACTCAAACGCAACATAAAAGTTGTAGCTTTAAGGGTTGCGTTTCATAAAAAAAAGGTTTTCAAAGAATCAGCAGATTTTTCACAAGAATAGGTTTGTCCCATTTATGAATAGTTTACTATGTATTTTTATTATGTTGGAATTACCATTCATGCCGTCAGCACGCTGCTTTGATTCCTCTCCATTATCTAGAGAGGCTTTCTGCTGTGAAAGCCTCTCTGGCTCTTTGTGTCTTTGCATCTGCTTTTTTATAGAAATGACGCAGCCATGGGAGATGATATTTGGCATATTTGGGCAGTCCGATTATAACATATTTAGCACTTTTTTCATCATTATACAGCAGAGACATTTCATTGTACCACATGGTGTTGGCACTGTTTCCCCCCAGGTGGGTCACCGACTCCGTGGCAATACAACTGCATCCACAAATGTCAGCACTGCGGACGTTGGACTCCATGCCAAGAGCACGAAACAGATAGAAGAAGTTAAAATGCATGTTGCAGTAATCCTGGCAGAATGTGCTCACTGAAGGGTGGAACAGACATTTGATACTCACAAAGGGAATTACCCAGTGTACGCAAACTAAGTATTCGTCTAATATATTCACAAGATAAGAGTGGAAGCGCTTCCTCAGTTTGTACACTGCCTTCTTAGAAAGCAAAACAATTTGCCAGATGCAGTTTGGAGTACACAGGAGAGATGCTGTGTTGAAAGATGAATATGAGATGTTTCTGGAGTGGGCAGCTCTGGGCTCCAGCAGTGAATGCCTGGTGGTCGGCG
The DNA here is from genome assembly GCF_963383615.2 of Lipophrys pholis. Lineage (NCBI taxonomy): Eukaryota > Metazoa > Chordata > Actinopteri > Blenniiformes > Blenniidae > Lipophrys > Lipophrys pholis. The sequence continues at coordinate 19,006,636 of NC_137637.1, forward strand.
CTCTGACATTTGTCTGGTACGTCAGCGCCTCGAAGAACAGTCTGGGAATTCATGCAGAAACGCACAGTCGCAACTGACAGCTCCTCACTGAGGAACCCAACCAAGGCGTGCCGGCTCAAAGGGCCTCCTCATCTCCCCTCTTCTGCTCGCTCCTGTTTCATTCTGCCAACCTGACTGACCCGGTTCTCTATCACCAACACAGTGACTGATGGCAGCAAATGTCGAAACACCTCTGAGGATACGCTGGAACACGTTTACATCACCATGACCAGTATGGTGCTGTTAACAAGACTTCTTAACCTTGATAGTTTGTTACTATTTTACCATGCAGATTATGACGAGGTCTTTAAGATTCAGATCAGATATCTAACATGAGAATATGTTTTCTTTATTGGGTCCACATACAGTGTTTGAAAGGTTCCGAAAAAAAAAAAGAAAAGCAAAAAATTCCCGATTACGCATTAAAAAAATAAAAAAAAGTCACATAAAAGAGGAACTTATGAGTTTTGAAATTGTTTATTATGAAAGAATGAATTGTTTATTACTTTATTATGATATCTTAGTCATGTACCTGTAGTTGTCTTTGTGTTGCTGTGATTCCTGTCCCCAAACAATGGATTCCAAGGGGCTAAACCACTTCATTCTTCTTTTTTTTTCTTTTTAATTTTAAGGATCCCCATTAGTCTCTGCCAATGCAGAGACTATTCTTCCTGGGGTCCATTTACAAAAAGAAATGAAAGTGAAAAAAAGAAAAACATGTACACGATTAAAATCAAACTTTCAACAATAACAATTAGTACATCAGCAAAGCACATCTCCAACAAAACAAAGTCTAGACAATTAAACAACAACCAGAGCTACACTAATTCAACATTATTTCTCCACTGATCACAGATTTTTTTAAGTTAGTTTTGAAAACAACATGAGTGCTCATTGACCTCATTTGAGGAGGCAGCATGTTCCAGTATGAGATGACTCGATATATAAAAGTATTTTCAAGAGCATTAGTTCTTGGTAAAGGCAAATAAAACGTTTTGTTAGAGGCTTGCCGTGTGTTAAAGCCATGTCTGTTACAGGTGGGTTGTAGTTTAGCGAAAAGTCTGAAAGTTCTGTGAGAGGTCCAGATTTTATGCAAAGACAATACAGAGTGACATGCCACTCTGTCCTTGACTTTCATCCACAACAGTTTATGATGCATTGCATTAACATTAGTTGGAAAAGGGCAGCCCAGAGCGAGCCTAGCTGCCCGATTTTGTGCAATCTGAAGTTTGTCGAGATCTTTCTCAGCAGCACTGGCCACACAGCGGGGCAATAGTCCAAATGACATCAAACTAAAGACTGCAGTATGGGTTTTCTGGTTTCTAAAGACATAAAATGGGCATTGCATCTAATCAGTGAGACGTTTCTACTCATTTTAAGTCACAATATTGTTTATATGCTTTGTCCATGACATAGTTTGATCTACTGTGACCCCCAGCAATTTAATCTCAGTCACTTTAGCCTTGATGTCTCCCCTGGATCACCCTGAAACACCTCAGGCCCCTGGTCGCCTGGCAATGGACCGGCTGCAGTTTACCGACTGAGCAGGGATTGGTGGCAAGGATGCTGTAATCTACCTGCTGCTCCAATCTGTCTCAAACCTGGAGAACTTGGGATCTGATGTGTGGATCAAGTTTTTTACCTTTTGAAGTACAATTAATATCGTCCAGCCAGGGAAGCTGGAGGGAGAATGTGTCAGCAGTGCCTTGCATTGACTGCCTCACCAACATACTGCAGTATGTGAAGCTTCACCTCTGCATCTCACATGAGGGCAGGAGTTCCTCTGGGCACAATATTCTTTCCCTTCCTGTTCTTCCTATACACATTAGACTACTGCCACAACACAGACTGCTGCCACCTGCAACACTTTTTTTTTTCAACTGCATATAACCTTACAAGGGGGACGTGATTTGCATCAGTGAAGCAAAACTCTACATAACACCCTTCCTTGCAAGAAACGGATTAGTGAATTAATAAGAAACGAGCTAATGCTTATTTAGAACCACAAAGACATCACAAGTAATGTGGATACAGACTAACATTAATGTACTCACCGCAGGACAGCTTTCAAATTGCTGTCAAAGGAACTGAGTCAGTTCTGGAACAATGAGGCGCTCCCCACCAGTAAAGGAGCGAATGCTGAAGCCAACAGTTATCACATTGAGCAATTAAGGGAGAAAGATCTTTAATTAATTGACTGTAATGGTGTTATTAGTTGAAATAGTAATAAACTAAAAATGTTGCTGAAACATTTCAGCACGAAAGTAGCAGATTTTATTAAATTGTGTTATTCCCAACACTGGTGATGTACAATGTACTGACTCACAGATTTACATAGCAGTTATATCATGGCTCCATAAAAACTATAAAATTAAAATTAGACAAGTTTTAAAAAATTGCAGGAATTGCAATATATCATTTGGAAGTTTTTGGCAGATAGAAAATATAGGTTCTCTAACAGATAACCACTGCAACAGGACTGGACACATTAAGCAGAACCAGTCTATTTCACGTGGTATGATAACTTTAATTATTGTTTCGATCTTAGTTTATTGTAATAAAAGAAATCTCTCCATGTCATTAACAGGACCACAGTGGAAGGAACGACTACCTGGAAATGATACAGAGATGAGGGTGTAGGAGGGATGCCTGTTTTAAAGCTGAGCAGAGAAGAACCAGATCACTGGTCTTATCACTTGTTTTGAGTTTATTCCTTTTTTGACACAACTACTAAGAGAAATTTCTACTCTGCAGATCTGCAACTTGTGCGTACCCTCCCTGAAAGTTAAACTAAAGAAGGTGGAAAACTGCATTTTCTTGGAAAAAAAAGACTATAAAATAAACCATAGGATTATTAGTGCATATTTCAAAATATGAATCTGTCTATTTTCTAAGAGATTTCACAGTTAAAGGCTCCAGTTGGTGCGCTTTTTCCAATGTTCTTTCAAAAATAATGAAATAGGTTTTTATTGAGGGTGGAGGTGACTTGTGTTCTACACGTCATTTAGCTCTAAAAAAAAGGAGCACAGCTTTTGGCAGGGCGGAGGAGCGCACTAAATCACCTCACTTGTGTGCCTAAAATCCCTCATGCTTCCCTGGAGCCGGGGCCAGTTCATTTAATGGGTTTCTAATTAATGGTATTGATTTTCAGGGTAACTCTGTCATGAGGACAAATAATTTCCAGAAAAGTAACAACAGAAGAGCCTCAGGCATCCGAGCGGGGCACTTTTGAATCGTAATGTACTCATCAAAGCCTGTTCTCTGCGAACTTCGTCGCCCCACCGGGGTCAAAGCAGCCAGTTTGTTAGTGAGTATCCTCTATTATGAAGCTTCATCTCTAATGAGGCCCAGTAAACTCAGTGACCAGTGAACCACGATTCTCTCACCCCTCCATTTGCTTTCTGCTCCTTTCTTTCTCTCCTTCTCTTTCTCAGTGTACACACCACAGGACAAACAGCAGCTCCCTAATTACAGTAACTTCATAGACCCATGCCCACCTTCAGCTTTAAGGTTTCAGTTGCACGTCTTGAATTTATTTTATTTTTTTCATTACTTGTAATGACTGAAACTCAAATCAAATATTGTGATTAATACTTAAGCCCACCCTGCTGGGAACCGCCTCCGCTCTTGATGAATTTTTTCATCATCTGCGAGTAGTATGACAAATTCAAACCTTAATGGAGTGAAAAGCTGAGTGGACTTGTGGGTGTTCAGACTGTATGTTAGCTGCCACTCACGCTCTCCTCGCTCATATCTCTCCTGTCTTTCTCCACTTAAAACTGCCCAATGGAGCAGAAAGGCCATAAAAAGATCTAATAGAAAAACCGCATGACTTGGAGTGGAGGAATACTTAACCAAGAAGAGGCTGGAAAGGACAAACAGTTTTCTGCAGGGAACAATATGATGATATTTGATTGTTGTTGCTACACAAAGGTTTCTAATCGAGCATATGTGTATAATGACAGAGGTAATGACTTTACCTGTTGATGTCTGAGGCTTATTATAATCAGAGGTGACAAGTAGCAAAGTATACTTCAATACTGCACAAGTTGAAGAGTGATCATGTAATTAACAACATGGTTGTTTGGCGAGATGGTGTCTCTCTGTGGTGTGGCAGCTGCTGAGCTGCAGACTGGAGGGGCCTCCAGAGAGTGGCAAGGACAGCAGTGAAGATCATTGGGACTTCTCTTCCTTCCATCAAAGACCTTGGGTGCCAAACACTGTCTGTCGCCAGCTAAAAACATGAAGATTTTTCTCTGCTGGCCTCTGGCAGGAGGTACCCCAGCTGAAATGCAGAACAAGTAGGTTCTCCAACAGCTTCATTCCTCAGCCCATAAGACTCTTGAACTGCACGTAGGTCTGCTGTCGGGTCTTGAGGATGATGCAATAATCCAGTGCAATGATTATAAATCCAGGGCAGTAGCAATCATCGTATGCATTATTGGCACTTTATCACTGCTTTAAATGTGTGTGGGTTTTTTCTTTATATCTTTCATTGTGTGTTTTTATACTTTTACTGTTCTCATTTATTTCATTTTTTTAGACAATTTTTAAAAAGCCTCGTTCGAGCCTTGAGGAGAAAAATGTAATTATTGTATCACCATTCATATGTATTGAATGACAATAAAGATCTACCTGTCTGTCTATCTATCTATCTATCTATCTATCTATCAATCTATCTATCTATCTATCTATCTGTCTATCTGTCTGTCTGTCTGTCTGTCTGTCTGTCTGTCTGTCTGTCTGTCTGTCTATCTGTCTATCTATCTATCTATCTATCTATCTATCTATCTATCTATCTATCTATCTATCTATCTATCTATCTATCTATCTATCTAGAACCTCCTGTTTGTCATTTAATTATACAAGTCCTTCCAAAATAAAATGGAAATCATAGTATTTCATATAATGTTCAGCCCGTTCTTCAACTAATTTAAAACAAATAATGTAGTTGTTCATGTTGAATCAGCATATGTGGTATTGCCTAAATTAGAATGTTTAAGCAGGTGTGGTGACAAGGAAGGTATTCCAATGACAAGAACTACAATATGTGAGGGGCATGTACATCAGATACTGTATAAAGCATTTTCCCACTGCTTTAACTCCCAAAGCACTTATTCCAATAATCTACTGCATATATGTGGATGTGACATCCAGCACCACCTTAAGAAAAATATTGTGTAGCATTCGAGTTACTATTTAGTATTTACTTCATACTTATAAATATATTTCAGAATCTGACAATTGACATGAGATGACATCTGTTGCTTGCAGTTTCCTTTTTTTATCCATGTTAGCTCCTTCCTACTGATTTCAATTACGACAAACAAAGCAATCAAAGTTACAATACATGAAGCCATGCTGGCATCTCGCACAACAATCATAAGTGAATGGATGAGATGTCACAGTTTATATGCCACATACAAGCTATTTTTGGAGCACTTGCTTCCCAATACAGAAACTAATGATCAACTGGAATTTTTTAGATATATTGCTGCTCCATCACACTTATAATAATGACCCCTTCACAGCCTGATAGAAAATCTTTCTATAGAGGAACAAAAAAAGATGTTGGGTTTATCTTCACCCATCCTCATTGGTTTTGTTAAATCCTGCAGACCAGTGAAACACCTTAGTGACAAATATTAGCTTTATGAGATTTATTAGGAATAATGAAAGACTTTCTGATTTCAACCACTTCCATATATCTGTTCATGACATTCGCTCCGATTTTTGTCAACAACACCATACACTGCATACAAAACACTAAAGGCGTCGATGAAAGAGAAGCGTCTCCCGATGTGGATCTGCAGGACTTACGTCAGGTTACAAAAGCACAATTCTCTATTTCAGGGTGTTCATACACTAGACCTGTAGTACTGTCGCCCGTCTTACTGATTCTTGCTGAGAGGAAGGTCATCATTATATCACAAGACTAACACAGAGAGACAATTGCTCACACAAGCATGTCTTAAATTTGTGGCTGTAAGCTGCAGGGCATGAAAAACCCACAAATCAATGAGATGAATATGCATAATACTGAAATGATCTCCCCGGCCTGCTGGTTTTAACAAATGCCAAGGTGGCCTAATAATTATTCGTTTGGGTACTTCATTTGGACAGATGCAGGCCCTGTTTCCAACGAACAATTTGATTATTTGAGTTTCTTTACAATATTATAAATATATCTGAGATGCACTGTGCCACAATTTTGTGTTGTTGTTGTTGTTTTTTTTGTCGCACAACAGCTGGCCCGACGGAGGGCCTGCTCGTACTTCGAACCACTTGTGTTTTAGAAAATGCTTATTTCTGTCACTTCCCGTTGATTACACTCCCAAATAATGAAACCCTGATTTATTTGGCCACTGACATCTCGTGAGATAAGACATATAAAAAACATTCTTGTTTGTTTGGAGACAAGCTCAAAAATATGACGCATGTAATCCCACAGAGTCGCAGCTTCAGATGCTGCATGTGCTGTCGTTAATATTGAAAGCTGCAGTGAAATATGGCAGCCGGGAGACAAGAGGGAAACGAGAGGGAGGCAGGAAGAGAAGAGCAGATAAGAAATGTTTAGAGAGAAGAGGGAACCAATAAATATAAACGGAAAAAGGGTAAAAGTTCAGAATTGAAATGAGCATTTAGGACTTGTGCATATCTTTCTTCAGTGTCTTTAAGTTTACAGTAAACAAATTCCACTGCACCAATACACGGTGGAGTTAACCGAGTAATCAGTCAGTTAAAACTGTATTAATGTAGCATATTTTATGGACGTCAAGACTTCTTTTTCACAAGACTATCAGAGAAAAAAGAAAAGAAAAGAAAATACAATTTGAAGGTTTTCACTGAGGAAAGTGGCAAAACAAACAAATAGGACACGAAACAGTAAATACATGAATACAATTTTGATCATTTTGTCAACGAGAAAATAAAGCTTGTGAGACAAAACTGTACTTAAAACACTATAAACCAAAAATTATTGAGATAAACTTGTAAACTGGAAAATCTCATAGATACAGATGGAAAGGTACATTTATGGCACAAATACATAATTAAGTAAAAAATGTAAAGATTAATAACAGGGACACAATTAATACAGTTATGATTCAAGAGCCTGCAAATCTATCATCATGTAAACCTTTTTTAAATTCATCATTGAATTTTGCACGTAACAATGAATTAATCGTATTAAACCATCTGAATCACAGTGATACGAATATGTCATTACCCAACATTGACATAGTAGAGCTTTGCAAATGTTTAGATTTCCAGATGTTGCAATCTTACCCAAAATGCATGAGATGGATTTCAAAACGTTTGCTTGTGTAACTGCAGTTTCACGTTTTGCTTCCTCTCCATTAGGACCTGCCTTGTTGGATAAAAGCTCAGCGTCATCGCTCTCCGGCACACGGTTTTCTTCAAACTGACCCACTGCCTCTGCTTTCACTCAAATGAAAACTTGAGGTTTTATTTTACACCTTCACCAAAGATTTATTCAAAACTATGTCATCGCTACACAAAAATGATTCTCCTAAAACTTCTTCAGACCCAGATGTGTTATATCCTTCTTGTATATTCCTCTCTTCCACTGTGTATGAGTCTTAGACCAGCTTTGACAATCTCAAGTGAATCTTGAGATTCCAGCCCACCCCACCCCTGGCTGCAGGAGTGAAAAACAAAAGTCAAACTAGTACTGTTGTGGCATTTGTGACTGAAGTCTGTAATCCTATTATGCGCAAATTAATTCCCTGCAATGCTTATTATGGATTTTCCAAGAGATTAAATATAGCCCACATGCCAAATCGCATTAGTGTGAATCCAAACCTGTTAGCGACGCCTTAGAGACACCAGCTACAACCTATGAAGTGGAAATTATAAGAAGGGGAGGGTGATTTCAGCAATTAGTCCCTAATCTTTAATCTGCAATAGTTTTTTTTCTGTTGAAACACTGATCAAGTCTGTATTTCTTCATAATGGCATTGGTTAATATAGACTGTACATGTATTGATAAATGAATCCGTTTCTTTTAATACTTAATATGTACAATTTAAGGAAATAGGTCACCGCAGATGAAATTAAATTGAAAATGTTCTACCCCCTGCCGTCCCACCAACCGACTAAGACAAAACACAAAAACAAATTTCAAGAGGTCACGAACTGAAGGATAGAAAAAACATTTTTTTATTTTCAAGCCCTTCTGTGTGGAGTTTACATGTTCTCCCTGTGTGTGTCGGTTTCCTCCCACAGTACAATAAAAAAATGTATTAAAACGAAGTAAATCTCACTGTGATATAGTTCACAACTCACACTTGGGCTTACTGCTTATTACTATTGAATGTGTAAACGGTGGTACGGCTGCAGAGCTGCTTTCTCTTTCTGTCCTGCGGAGCTTACTGTTAGTTTTAGGATTAGTATTTGCTGAAGGCTTTGTTTTCTGTTATTATTTGACTATACCCTTGTTTACTGCCACTAAGGCAGTGTACCTTGATGTACATTTTTAACAGTCTAAATCATCATCTGCAAGCATTGAATGTGACGTAAATGTGATGTACTGGCCTGGCAAGGCAGTATTCATGTAGCTGCCATTTTATCTTATTTACTTATTTATCATTTTGGAATTTATTGTGATTGATATTGACATAAGCCCCCCTGCCAAACAGCCAAACATGCTTTAATTTCAACAGACGTCCAGAGGGAGTATTGTTTTCATGAAATAATAGAGGGATCATACTGCTACCGCTGTAATCCTGCAGTCTGCTCTCTGTGTCCAACCAATCAATGTTCCCCACAGCAGTCACACACACACTGAGGGACATCTGAGATTTCACCAACTAATTCCTTTTTTTTTTTTTAGATGTGAAAGTATTATACTTGTGGTCACATGTTGTGCAACCAGAATTGGAAAGCAAATATGAAAACATTACCAGGGGTACTATGTTTGTCACTGCTGGATAAAATTGGGTTTGACGCTATATATATATATATATATATATATATATATATATATATATATATATATATATATATATATATATATATATATATATATATATATATATATATATATATATATACACACACACACACACACATACATATATATATATATATATATATATATTGGACAGTCTGATTGGTTGTGGGCTGACAAAATAATTAGAGAAGTCAGCTAGAAAAAACAGATACAACTCCAACAAACTTGAGAATAAGGTCAACCAACTTGTGAGTGATGATATTTTAATCTAGCAACACCCCCCAACAAACCAATGTTACTATTCGATTGTGGAATTATAGGTATCCTGTATTGCATGCTGATGATTCAGGCTTACTCCACAAAAATGCAAGAATTCAGGGGGACTTGAGATACCTGACAATTGCTCATGTCATTAAAATCTGAAATGTTTTTCTAAGGGTTCAAACAGGACCACAAAACTTCAATCAAAATCAATTTAGAATCAATTCTCTGACAATTCAATAACATGCAGCATCAAGATAATGACTCTAAATTGAATGTGTTCTTGCATGAGGTCACTTTTTGTGGTTTTGAGCTGAGAAAATGAACTGAACCTGTCCAGGATGCTTCATGTCAGCTGCCACCGTCCCCAGTTTCCTAGACCCGACTCTGTGTTTATCACACATAGATACCTTTACGAGTCCCGTGGAGAATAATGGCACAGACGTGGCTAATTGAACGGCGGTTCTTCTGGTCCTGCTCAGTGTGGACGGCAAGACAACAGTACACAGAGTCTCTGTAGGCTTCTTTGATGGATGCTGCTCCCGTGGATTGTAAATAAAGTCAGTGGGCGTGAAGAAAACCTGTTACTTATAGCTGACTTCCAAAAACAAAAATGAGACAAGAATAAGGCCACAGCTCAACACTCAAGGGGGCACACACAACATACTGTGCTCAGTGCGTGTTGTTTAGTTTTCAGGCCTCGGGCGTCTCAGTGGAGGTCCAGTAGATCTGTGACTCGAATCACAATTGTGTATTATTGGACACACACAAGCGGTTGCATTTTCCTGGAGCATATTGATTAAAAATAAATAAACTCATCCCAATTCCTCAACTGCTCCATTGTTAATCTCCTTCACCCCAGATGATCCTTTTTTTTTTGAGTCTGTGGTTTCTTGAGATCATAACCAAGCCTTTTATTAAATGATCACTAAACAGGACACATTCGCTGTAGAAAGGTCCTGATCCGTGTGTCACTGAAAAGGAGGCGTCATATGTTCTGTTGAAAATCAGGGACAGTTGGTGCCGCAAGTGTTTGCCTGTCTTTCCTGTAGTGGTACTGAGACAGCAGTGAAACATTTGCATGTAATGTCTGGTCAATATAAAGATAACGATGATAAGGGTTTTTAGCATATTTCAGAATATGCATCTCTTGTCCAGCCCATCATTCATTATTTTAGTCTCACAGTTGTAAAGCTGTTGCTGGCTGAATTTGTGCTCGTTGGTAAATGGAGATTTGGAAAAAATCCGGAGGCCAATAGGCTTAATTAGGATGAGTAATAAATGAATGTGTCAGGAGGAGGAAACGTCATTTAGAGGTGTGCTTACAAATGCAAATAACACTTGTGCAAATTGCAGGATTATTATTCTGCCTTTTAGTGTGAAAATAACATTCTCAGCCAAGGTTTTATGATGTGCCAAATATTCCTGCTGTATAGCTTTATATCCACCCCCACCATTGAACCCAAACCATGTGAATGAATGTAAATATTTATGCAGCCTCTCAAGTCATGAGACATTCCCAAAATAATTAACATGAAGATCCATCATGTCTGAGCTTGTTCAGTCAATCACCAGCTATCAGCCGCTGAGGCGCTCCTCGGCTCATCAAATACTGAAAGAAACTGCTATTTTGGAATATAAGGAGGAGAATGATCGATCGCAGTGTCATCATATTTATAGGGAAGTTAGACTGCATGTTCTTTAAAGAGCTCTTTTGACAGAGATGACAAATGGAAGTACTTTCTGGGGACACCACATTTTACATAATGTTAATTGATACCACCAGATCTCATTTTATGGTGCAGTGTAACAACCCAAATAGAAAATATGACAACTTTGGGAAATCATCAAGTTAACGCTCCTCAAACAAGTTCACAAATAAATTTATTACAGATATAGAGGGTCAGAGAGGGATGTTATTGTTAGTGATCCCAGGCAGTTTCTGTTGGAGTTTGCATCTTCTCCCTGTGTGAGCCTGGGATTGTTCTGGATAGTATTAATCAAAAACAGAAATGGATGGATGGATGGATGGATGGATGGATGGATGGATGGATGGATGGATGGATGGATGTTTATAATGATGATACTTGTATTTTGTCTTTCTGATTTGCCCTGAAACTCATGGCTCCTGGGTTTCATACTTTTCATGTGTACCCTCTCCCCCTTCATCTCCTCTAACTCTTTCTTCTCTCTGCGCTCCCTCAACTCCCCGATTACCCCTGATTGTTGTCAGCTGTGCCTTGTTTCTCCCCACACCATGTGTGTGTACCCTCCTCAGGCTGTTGGTCTTCATCAGTGTTTCCTCCCGGATAGTGGAATCAGTTTGACTTTGTTTTTCGTTTTCTTGTTTGAGGAAGCCTTTTTTTTTTGGGATCAATAATGTGTACTAGATTTCTCTTCATGCCTGCTGGCGGTCTTTCCCCCCCCTCAAACCACCAACATTATCAGTTTACAGCTACATTTTCTGCCAAATTGAGAATATGAGCGATAACTGCGAACTGTGAAATCCACAGAATAATAGCAGAAGCTTTCACCGGTTCAAATAAAATGCAACGCTGCATCATTTCTTCTCTTCTAGTTATGTGCTTTTAATAAAAAAATTTTTTTAAATGTACCCAGAAGTCAAAGTAAACTCAAAATAACTTCATTTAAATGAGGAAATAATGGATTCAAGTTTTCCACTAAAAGCGTCTGTGACTCAGGCCTCGTTTACACGTACCCCGGTATCTAAAAAAAACAAAACAGTGATATTTCTGTGCGTTTGGGCCTTGCATTTACACATTAACACAGCTACGAGTCACCACAAAGGATGATTCCTGAAAACTCCGGCCACAGTGGAGATTTGGAAAAACAGTGTCTCCGTTTGCATCTAAAAGGGGGGTAGGCATAGATTTACTTCACAATTTGTGACAATGTGTTTTTTCCAGGATTCTGATTGGCTAGCATGGCTTCCTGCTTCTCGTTACACTGCCCCCTACAGGTTTGGCATGCTCATAGTAGCCCTGAACCAGGTGCATTCGCAGGTCTGTGTCAATGAAGACTTTTTCATAAACTTGGAGGGTGAATTATCCATTTTTGTAAAAACCCTGGTACAAGTAAATGTGGCCTCAGTGGCAGTTAGAGGTTTTATAGTAATTTTTCCCTCCAACACAGTTTCACAGGGAATTACAAACACAGGTTACAAGTTGGCACATAAAAATAAAAGCATTTATTAAAGCACAACAGTGATCACGTTGATTGCATGACAGAAGATGAATTTCTTCACACAGCCCATCATCTGATTCTGATGGCTGATTGCACAGCAGCTCAGCTGTGATTACCTCTGATTTGGTAATGTAATCACACAATAACAGAGTATGTGACTTATTATTGCATGACTTCCCACATCTGCTCCAGCTAACACAAACTTTACCCCGATGCCACCACGGAAATCTGATACGAGCAAATGAAATGCAGCATATCAGCTCCCATCTCTCTCCGTTGCCTGGCTTCATATCACTGGGGCCCCGGGCCCTTCCCGCTGTGTGCATGGACCGTTTCCTTCCTGCACCTTGATGAGATGTGGCATCTCACTGCAGATCCCAGTGTGGAGTGCAAATCCAATCTGCTGCCAAAGGACTCCTTGATTGTGAAATTATATTTTCAGAATTCATCTCCCCTGGAAGAAATGTCTGTTTTGTGAACGTGGGAACTCAATGCATTGCTGTGACTTGGATAGCTATGACAAGAATTAGTTGTAACTCTTATGTCATACTGATAATACATGGCAGAAATTCTATATGTTTATCAAGTGCATTAACATTTACTTCAGTAAAGATGAAGTACATTTTTTTTTTTTAGATGCTTGTTGCTCTTTCTCTTTTACTTATAGGCTTTGATAAAATACCGAAGACAGTCTTGTTTAAATGGCTGCAAACAAATAAAGCATTTTGTACTTGTTCTTGTCATGGTCCATCTATTGTTTGTCCTTGAGTGACAGAGAACGTATGTACCTTGAAATTTTGATGTTTCTGCTGCAGTGTGTGCGGTGGTGTTTCTGTATGTCAGTACTATTTTATTTCAGCAGACTTCATCCATCTATCTTCTCTACCGGTCGCCAGTCTGTCACAGAGCAAACACACACACACACACACACACACACACACACACACACACACACACACACACACACACACACACACACACACACACACACACACACACACACACACACACACACACACACACACACACACACACACACACTCACACTCACACTCACATCTAGCATTTGTCCCACAGCGGCCGTGGGTTCAAACACGGCTAGGGGCCTTTTTGTGTGGAGTTTGCATGTTCTCCCTGTGTGTGCATGGGTCGCTGCAGCGCCCTCCGTCACCGCTACCGGTGTGCGTGGGACCGCCTCCACGCCGTCCCGTCGAGGCCTGGCCTTTCTCCACAGAGCTGGTACCAGACCCAGCTCGGCTCACCTCCCCCCGGAAGCGGTCTGCCGACAAACCAACCAACCTCCTCCGTGGTGCAGGGATCAGCCACATCACGCACGGCGCCCACACCTCCTCCTCTTCTGGGGAAGGGGACGCCGCCATTGGCTCGGACAGCGAGGAGGCAGAATGGTCCTCCGGCGTGTCACCCCACCGGGACAGCAGCTCCTCGAGGAGGTGGCCCTGTCTCCCTTTCTGCTGCTGTAGGGGCCCTCCTCCCGTGCTCTGTGGGCCTGACGAGGCACCAGTGTGCAGTTGGACTTGCCACCCTCGGATCCAAACAGAGGCATGGACTTCCCATTCACTGTATTTTATTGATTAGCAGAAAGCAAACTCAACTCAAAACACACGCTCAGACACCCTGACTCCTCTTCCAGGCTCTTCTCCAGTGTGTCTACTCCACTTGTGGCCCTTGTGTTTGGGCGGCTTCTCTTTCATGGGCAGAGCGGTAATTAAGCTTCTACCTCTCTGCCAAAGGCCATTTGCCTGCCGACTGCCTGCAGACTGAAAAAAGCAAGAGAGCCTCATGTGGCCGAAAGACCTGCACTTACAGCAACAAGACCAGGACGGTCCAGCAGGTCACTCCATGAAAGTGCAAAGCATGCGATGAGGCACTCTGCATAATTGCTGACCGGAACTGTTTTGAGGCAGGGCACATCTGAACTTTCTGACAATAACACCCTGCCAAAAAACAAAAACATTTTTTTTTTTTGGTAAATATATATGTGAATGCTGTGTGTGTGATGGGGTTTATTTCTTTGCTCTGACTTGTAAAGAAGACTTTAAAAAACATTTTTATGCGGTCAAAAATGTTCATCTATACTCTATATCTATCTATCTATACTATTTTGAGGAATAAATTTATACATCAAGAGTGACCCCCACCTCACAGATCGTACTCGCGTGTTAAACGGTCAAAAAGAACTGTGAAATGGAAAGTACCCCACCAAGTGTTGTGAATCTGGTACTACAACTAGGTAACAAAAAAAAAATATATATATATATATATAGATATATATATATATATCTATATATATATATATATAAATAAAACAAACATAAAATGAAAACATGCATTGTTTCTAAACAAGTACACAAATTGTGTTTTCAGACTTCATTGTACTGTTGGTTTTAATCTATAAAGCACTTAGGTCTTAATTCATCATACTGAGACAAATCGGTCAATGACTGTATATTTTGGTCACATTTGTATTTTTGGGCCTTTTCAACACAGGTTAGAGTTTCTTTTAAAATCAATCCATCCACTCTAGTCTGTACAGAGCTGCAGGGTACAGGAGCAGGCAGATGATGGGGCAGTTTATACCCAAAATATACAACCTCACACATTGTTTTAATTAATCCAATTCATCTCAAATATATGTTCTTGCACTATGGGAGGAAACCAGAGCAGTTGGCGAAAACTCTCACTCACACACACACACACACACACACACACACACACACACACGGAACATACAAACACAGAAATGTCCCCAAACCAGACATGTCCTTACTGTGAGGTTAGAGCATTAAATACTACACCCATAAACAAACTGCATGTACTGAAATGAACATGGAGGCCATTTTTAACTTCACTAATTCATTTTCTATTACCGTATCAGTGATTTAGTTTTTCCATTAGACAAATCTCTTATTTTCTAATCTTCATGATCAGTTAATCTAACTTGTTTTTTCACCCAGATTTTCTCATTTAAGAATAAACTTGTTTCTTCTCATATATTTTTCAAATGCTTTTAAGAATATCTTTCTGTCCTTCTGTTTCATTATCAGTGCATCAATCTGTGAAGCAGTTTAAAATTACCTGCACGAAAAGAGACGTACTGTATTTAAAACTGCACTGCTGGTTCAAGAAACTACCTACCATCCTATGACAGTTGTAAAGAATACAAGACAATTACAAAAGATACTCAATTACTACTTTATTAAAAAATAACATTTAATACAATGATACAACACTACAGTGGTGTGTGCGGGGGATCTGAGGAGGCCCAGAGAAGACTGAGTGAGGGTCTGCTGGTCGGCTGTGAGGACGCCCGGTCTCATGCTGCATTCATCGCACGCAGAGGGGCACAAAGAGGAGGGAGGCAGGATGCGGCTTCAGACAGCGCAGCTGATGCTCTGAGGGTACCACAAAACATCAGGTACAGCATCTCCTTTACTGCTGTGCAGGGATTCAATCACAATTGATCATTTTCATTCGCATTTTTCGCATTAAA
Source organism: Lipophrys pholis (assembly GCF_963383615.2). Classification (NCBI taxonomy): domain Eukaryota; kingdom Metazoa; phylum Chordata; class Actinopteri; order Blenniiformes; family Blenniidae; genus Lipophrys; species Lipophrys pholis. The sequence continues at coordinate 19,022,625 of NC_137637.1, forward strand.
ATGGGACAAATTCGATGAAAAGCCTACAAACCCTGAGTTACTGACTATCAGCCGTCATTTTGGTCAATCCCTCGTGTAATGAATGCAGCATCAATCCTGAGAGGGGAAAGGTAACTGCAGGATCCGCTGCGAGAGGATACGTCCAGGATGTGTAGAGGAAGTACTTTATTTTAGGAGGGAAGTCGTCACTTATAAGGCCCATCAAAGACTGAGGCCGCTGCAGAAATAACCCACATGAGACGAGTGAGAATAAATTCCTCCTGACTGAGACCACAGATGGGTCCAGCTAACACTGTCGGCCTCCGCTTCTGAGGCAGTTTCTCCACCATGATGCCATAGTGCAAGTCATACCAGACAATTCCTAAACGCATGTTTAGTCAGGACTAGTGGTATTTTACAGAACATCACATTGTTACACAAAGTCGTGTTGTAGTCTGACAACCAATTTCCGATCCGGGTGGACAACATGAAGCACTGACGGTGCAAGACGGCAGTATGTAGCTCTGCAGCCATGCAACGGCACAGAGAGGAGAAACATAAAGAAAGAAGGTGAAATAATGAGCTCTCGCACGTCCGGTAACTTTCAATTTAAGCTTCTTTTGGCCTCTTTGAAATTCCTAATGGGGAACTTGCGGGACAGAATAGCCATTGTCACCACATTTGAGCCTCAGCGCAAACAATCTGTAAATATGGTACTGACATGCATGTATGCCTCTAACATGGAGGCATACATGCTGTTACTTCGTTGTTTTTTTAGGTTGGTAGCCATATTTCTTAAATATTTGGGAACAGTTTAGACCTGTAGGAATAAGCACGACAAGTGTGTGGCTCCTGCAATGATAAAAGCTGCCTGTCCCAGTGCTACATCAACAAACAAAATAAAAATAACACTTCATACGAGTACGGTGTAATGTAATGGTTCCGACTACATCAGTGTTTGTAGTGATAGATAACAGATTCTATCTATTCATCTTGTTTCCCTTCTTCTTCTTCTCCTTCTTTCCGAGGTTGTATTGGCAGTGCGAAGAGCAAACGAGCCCTTTTCCTCCCACAGAGTCTTCTAAGCGCTTCTGGTCCTCCACAAGTGAGGGTGGAGGTGTAGACAGACGGATAAACAAGAGTTTTAAAATACAAAAATATACCTGGCTGGTCTGGGTTGACTTGCTTAAATTCTAATGTCAGTTGAAACGTTAGACTCAAAATGTAAAGACTTTACAGGAAGTCAGTAACAAATACGCCACTGCCTTAAAACAGACTCCTTTCACACCGCTGCTTTCGCTGCATATTATCCAGCAGCTGCATTATTACTGGATAGCACATGTGCCAAACTGCTGGGAAGCAGCGCTCCTTCATTGTACCATATAAATACAAAAATAACAAGACAGACGTCCAAGTGTTGAGTTTTAAAACTCGACTTACAGAAATGAATTTACAGGCCGAAGATGATGATGATGATGATGGTGCTCAACATTCTTACATTTGATGCATCTCAGTCTCAAGGCATGAGTGGAAGACTTCATCATGCTAGTTATACGACTATGGAAAGGCTAGATAATTCAGATAGGCTAGCTAACAACTCAAATTGTCGCTTAAGAGATTTATCATTCTGTGACAAGTATAAAATTAAGAAAATGACATGTTAAACGTACAAATACAAATTCTAGTGAGGGACTGAGAAGTATTAGTTTGAATTTTTTTGTTAAAAAAAAAAAAAAAAAAAAAAGGAGTCTAAAAGTTGCAGGATCTTGGAAGGGACGAGTAAAAGCCTTGCATCATTGGCAGCAACTTTAGCTTCTAATAGAAAAGTTTCAGAGCTGTTTGAACAACATGCCTGCATCATTGCCCTGAGAAATACGTTCCCTCGCGGCTATGGGTCTGAAGATGCCTTTTGATTTTGTCGGAGCGGCTGAAGCACTTGCCACACACAGGACAACTGTACGGCTTCTCCCCCGTGTGGATCCTCATGTGCACCTTCAGGTGAGCCATCTGCGTGAAGCCCTTCCCGCAGATCTGGCAGCGGAAAGGTTTTTCTCCCGTGTGGCTGCGCTGGTGCTCCTGGAGTCTGCCAGATGAGCTGCAGCATTTCCCGCACACGCCGCAGCGGTAAGGCTTTTCCCGGGTGTGCACTTGGACGTGCACGTGCAAGTGGCCGACGTGACTGAAGGCTTCGCCGCAGACCTTGCAGCAGAACGAAGACATGTGGCCTTGTAAGGGGGATTTCTGATGGGGGCAGTCCACGGCGTTGGCTGCTTGGTTTCGCATATGAGAGCCCTGCACTCTGTTAGCTCCAGTTCCTGCTCCTTTAGCGCCGACCATCTGCCCCCCGTTCTCCACCCCGATAATGTCAATGTTGTTCTCGTTGGAGCAGTTTGGGTTAACAGGCGCGAGGGGCTGAGCGCCGCTGTTGGACGGCGTGGACCCTCTGTGGCCTCCTCCGCTCTCTGCCTTCACGTGTCTGGACGGCACTCGAGATCCGGGGTCTCTGTCCCTATTCTCCACCCCCTGACTCTGAGGGATGTTGGATGTGTGCGGGGCATCCTGGGGGTATTCATTCTGAACACGTGATGGAGTAAACATGTTCTCCGGTGTGCTGCAAGAGCCGTGACCGCGAAGCTGGCCTTCTCCTTGGTTGGCCCGTAGGTCTCTTTTATCCTTGATCTGAATGGGAATACGCTCTTCGTGCCCCATGCTGGGACTCCATTCACGCCGTGGATGCTCGCCGTCCTCCTCTTCCAGGAGCGCCATGGACGGACGATCTGCGGAGGCAACAAGAGCGTGAGGTTCTGCAGAAAACACGGCTTCACAGATCACAATGTCACAGGGCTATTGAATGCATCCCGTTTCAATCCACCCTACCGGTTTGTATAAAAACCATGGAGACAGAATGAGAGAAGGGGGGGGGGTCCAATGTTGTTCTGCCTTTGAGATGGCATCCAATATATAAACAGGTGAAGTTTGAAGACACTAGGAAGGGTAGCAAGGTGTGTATAATCACACAGTAGGGCAGCTTTACACGCCCATCAAGGGGCACTCTGCACTGGCAGTGTTTGAAAATGTATGCTTTAAAGTTAAATATATAAATGCATTTGAAGTGATATGTTGACACTATGGTAAATACAAGCCTCTTATATATAGATTTATTTACACCTCTATTATATCTCTCTGTGTGAACAGTGCAGAGGCAGAACAGTTTTTTCCCCCTCTTGCTTTACAGGCATAGACATAACACGACATAACACATAACATAATATACACATTAGGAAGACCAATATTGATTTCTTGAGAATCACTAAAATGATGTTTGCCAAAACAAAACGGTTTGTAAGCACACAATCTGAACCATACTTCCAGTGAGGTCACATAATCTCTAGTGGGTTAACGCTCGTTTAACTGTTCCCCTTAGAATTGCTCCAATTCTTTTTATACCAACATAAGCATGTTTCAGTGACATGACAGAGAGTATCGAGTTTATTATTAACCAGCAGGAACAGTACAGTGAAGGTACAGAAGCAACTTTAGACTCTGTGGAAAAATCTGAAACTAAAAGCAGCATCGCTTGTATTTCATTAACAAGAATGGCAGTAATAATTGTCCTTTTCTAGTGTTTCTGCAGCTGCATCGTGGTACACTTAATTCTGGTGTCTTAGAGCAGGAAGACATAGAAAACATGCAGTTAACAGGGATGCTCCCTTCTGATGCAGAGCCTGATCAGCTCAAAGCTGCTGGGGACCACAACTCTGTCCTCTGTCACAAACAATTCATAATAGCACTTGTGTGTACTTGCGTTAATATACTAGCCAACATCTATCATATCAGGGTTTGTGATTACGAGGTTATGACTTAGAATAAGCTCAACATATCTTGGCATTATCTGGAAAGGTGGCAAAGCCAAGCTCCACAAATCCTGTGTGAAGTGAACCCTGGACTTTAAAAATGTTTTATTCAATCACTTGATAGTAAGACATAATTTTCTTTTACATGTGTGGGTTGTTAATGTGGGAGTAAAGCTATAGATGTAATATTTTAAAAGGAGAATGTGTCACCGAGTATCACTTAGCCAACAATATTAGCATCTTTAGCTTTTGACACATGCTGAACAAGGCGTGTTAAACCGGAATAAACAAATACTACGGACACAGCACTGGCGTGTTTACTTTAATGTGTGCTTAACCTTTAAAATAAATCTCGAACGAGTGACAACAAATCATTAAAATGCACAAATAAGTAAAATGCTACCCCCAGGTGATGCTAGGCTGCTAACTAGCCGGCTAACGAACAAAGGTTGCTAAGGTGCTAGCCGCGTCACAACAACCAGCCTGGAACGAGCAGGTCACTTCTTTTAAACTGAGATTATTATGACGCTGCTGTGCTCGCCCTGCGTGTCCTCAAACGGAGTCCAGGTTACCAGGTCTGTCCACGGCCTCTGTCCGAGCTGTGCCGCGAGCGGTGCGCGGAGCTAACCTGGCCATATCTCGATGCCTGCGTCCCGCAGCCTGCGTCTCAGATGGTCGTTCTCCCGCTCCCGGATCGCGATCTCCTCCTGGTACTCCAGGATCGTGTCCTCCACGGACTTGTAGATCTCCTGCGCGGCAAGCATGAGACGCTCGGTCAGGAAGACGTTTAGGAACTGCAGTTTGGTCATTTTCTTGGATTGCACGGACCTCCTGCTAGCATCCAAAATGGACCAAAAAAAAAAAAGATGCTTGGCCGATCACGTGACCCAACCTCCTCCTCCTCCTCCTCCTTCTTCTTCTTCTTCTTCTTCTTCTTCTTCTTCTTCTTCTTCTTCTTCTTCTTCTTCTTCTTCTTCTCTCACTTTGATTCTGTTGACAATTTCAGTGAAAATGTATTAAATTGTTTGTATTTCGGTTTTAGGGTTCTTTTTTTCAGTCATTATTTCCAATTCAAGAACATCTCCACAAAGCTGTATGAAGTTAATCCTAGAGCTGCATGATATTGGTTAAACATGGTATATTCGATCGTGTTGTTGAGTATTGGGACTCTGTACTTACCTATCCTATTCCCAGGATGCTGTGGGCAGCTACGTTAGGCCACTCCGGCAGTCAAGGGTGATGCTCAGGGACCCACAGTGGTGACCGATCTGCTGTGGGATTCGAACTTGCAAGCTCCTGATCCCAAATCCGCTTCTTTCGCCTCTACTGCCCCTACTTCCAGGCCTATTCTTACTTTCTGTGTCCGCAGCGTACACATTGGTCCATGTGATGTAAATATCGTCATCCACGTGAGAGCCCGGGAAGACCTCTCTGTGATCGACGGCGTAAAGCCCAAATTTTGAGACAACAGCAATGAATGCCGACTAGGAGCTTGTGTGAGGAGATCCACTGGCATTTCCGTATGTATAATTATAATTGAAAGTAAATAAAGATAGCCTGACGGATCACAAGTCCTGGAGTGAAATATAAAAGTCTTTTAGGAGAACGCCACTAGAAATGGAAATATTTTCTAGATCATTACGTTACATTAGGAACGGGTAGCAACTTGAACCCTGAAATGTAGTATGAACGTCTTTGGGATTTGTTAATCAAAATAACAGTGCTCTGTCTCTTCTTGGGCCCATTCTTAACTCGACGAACTGCACTGTGTTTTTCCTTTTTTCTCAAGATAATGCAACGTTGAGCAGTGGTCAGCACTCTGGCCTCACAGCGAGAAAGTCATTGGTTAAAAATACGGCCGGGCCTTTCTGTGTGGAGTTTGCATGTTCTCTCTGTGTGTGCACGGCTTTCCGTGCACAAAACAAAAACATGCATGTGAGGTTAATTGGTGACCCTATATTGCCCCCATGTGTGAATATGAGTGTTTCACCGGCGACCTGTTCAGTGTGTATCCTGTCTATGCACAAAGTTATGGGATTGGTTCCACACACAAACACACACACACGCACACGCACACACGCACACGCACACACGCACACACACACACACACACACACACACACACACACACACACACACACACACACACACACACACACACACACACACATACACACACACATACACACACACACACACACACACACACACACACACACTCTCCCGGCCAGCAGAGGGCGAAGTGTGACTTTCCATGTGACGGAGAAGGAAGTGACGTCACATCTGGTTCAGCGGCGCTCCACGTGTGGCAGTTCTTCAGTCAGTCACATTGGAACCCCCGCTCCACCATGAAGCGTCCGAGTGAGTAACAACGATTAATAACATTACAATAATATCAAATGCAGATTTTAGATAAACGTGTTGTTGAAATCTTAGTTCACTTATATAAATTGCGGCTGCAGCTGAAGTTAACAGCTTCATATGTTCCCCCTGCTTTCCACGAGCTCACCATTCTACCACTTGTTTCTTATTCAGAATTGAAGAAAGCAAGTAAGCGGCTATCATGTTCCAAACGGTACAAGATCCAGAAAAAGGTAAGTGCGTTTAACTTTGTTTAACTTTATTCCCGTATTTGTTTCAGGATTATTAAATTCGTGGTGCGGCCTGGTGAGGTGCGACGGGCCTTCAGCTTCTTTAGCACGTGTTAACCTCCGCATGAAGATGACTTCCAAAGCTCGTGCTGTGTGTTTCAGGTCCGCGAGCACAACAGAAAAATCAAGAAAGTGGCGAAGAAGAAAGGAGTGAGCAAGCGAGTGAAGAAGGATCTCGGAGTGCCGAGCAGCGCTCCTTTCAAAGAGGAAGTCCTGCGGGAGGCAGAGCAGCGGAGGCTCCAGGTCAGTTGGCCATTTTCTCCATTAAACTCAAACCATGTGCCCTTTACAAATAAGTAAAAATAAAACTGTAGTTTTCAGTTTTGATTTTGAGTGCGTATTTGCAATATTGTGAATGCTGAACGATTTTTTTTTCTTCACATAATGCCATCTGGTTCTGTGGCAGTATTTATAGAAGTCAAAGTTTGTTTATAAATGGTCAAACTCAACTCAGACCAGCAGTACTTATACTAAGTATTCTCACTATTTGAAATGCTTAAAAATTTCGGACTAATGAGTAATAATAGAAGTTCTATTTCATGTGTATGTATTTGTACTTGTTCTCCCCTAAAACTGAAGCCCCTTCACATTTGAATTTGTTTCCCTCCATTGTCGTGTTTAAGGAAGAGTTACATAATATTCATATCACCGTATTTCTGATGACTGTTGTTTTGAAGTTTTGGTTTTAATCAATCTTTTATGTCCTATAGGTTGAGGAAGAAAAGGAGAAAAAAAAACAAGCCAAGAAAGATGAGCGAGCCAAGAAGAGGAAGTTGGGGAAGGAGGCTCCAAGTAAAGCGACGGAACCCAAAGCAAAGAAAGCTCGCAAGGTAGAATGCCGACACTGCAATCTAATTTATCTGAAGTGATTTCAGATCGAAATCTACATTAATTTGCCTTTTGTGTGTGTGTGTGTGTGTGTGTGTGTGTGTGTGTGTGTGTGTGTGTGTGTGTGTGTGTGTGTGTGTGTGTGTGTGTGTGTGTGTGTGTGTGTGTGTGTGTGTGTGTGTGTGTGTGTGTGTGTGTGTGTGTGTGTGTGTGTGTGTGTGTGTGTGTGTGTGTGTGTGTGTGTGTGTGTGTGTGTGTGTGTGTGTGTGTGTGTGTGTGTGTGTGTGTGTGTGTGTGTGTGTGTGTGTGCAGGAAAAAGTTGGAAAGCAAACAGCCTCAAGTAAAAACTCTAAGCCCTTCCTCTGTGCTGAATTGAACAAGGTAAGACTTCCAGACGGGTCATTGCATGAACTCCACGATAAACATTACAGTTGTTGTTACTCATTTCCTTCTTCTCTCTCAGGTGATTAATGCATCTGACGTTGTACTAGAAGTCCTTGATGCTCGTGACCCACTGGGCAGCAGGTGCCTGCAGCTGGAGGAGGCTGTGCTGCAGAGCGGAGGAAATAAGAAATTACTTTTGGTTTTAAACAAAATAGGTGAGATTATGGGTTTTAATGACATGGTGGTTATTCAGGCTTTTGGTACTCACTTCCTGTGTATTGACCTGTTTCTCTGTTGCAGATCTTGTCCCAAAGGACAATGTGGAGAGGTGGATGCAATGTTTACAGAAAGAGTTTCCTGTTGTGGCGTTTAAAGCATCAACACAGATTCAGGACAAAACAGTGGTACGAGGTGCTTTTTAATCTTAAATGTATGGGCGTAGCAAGTTTTCTGCCTCTTCCAAAGTTTTACAACAGAGTTCAAATAGACAGGATTATGTTTTTGTGTATTGTGGAGGATTGAGAAGGTTGAACAGCTTGTGCTGTTATAACTGGTTATAACCTCCAAGAGTAAGAGACAGATCACATAATGGAGCCTCTGTCCCCCACAGAGCTTCTACGTGTGTTTGTTGGTCATTCTTTAAGAGTCACAGCTGTTGTGTTTCAGCCGTGACCATGCAAGTGCCAGCTACTTCAACTGGTCGTTTCTTGGGTGTGATCACCAGATTAATATTTTTCTATTTCTGTTCATCAGCGTGCCAGAAAGAAGAGAATAGTTGCCTCCAATGACGTGGTGGACATTTCCAGAGCAGCAACCTGCTTTGGCAACTCTTGTCTCATTGAGCTTCTCACGAGCTACGCTGCTAACTTAGAGGAGGGCGCGTCTCTCCGAGTCGGTGTAGTGGGTATGTACAAGTTTTCCTTAAACAGTACTTGTGGTCATTGTTTGGTTATAAAGCTCGGTTGAGCAATTGCACAATAATAGATTTTTAAAAAATTAAAGTATAGAATTTTAATAACCCACCTCCTTTTATCCTCAGGCTTTCCAAATGTAGGCAAGAGCAGCCTCATTAATAGCATGAAGGGGGTCCTGGCATGTAATGTTAGTGTCGTAAGAGGCACCACAAAGTAAGTAACTTAAAAAAAAAAGTTTTCATCACACTTGTAAATCTGCCTGACAACTGACTTTTTGAAAAACATTTTACCCCAGGACCATGCAGGAGGTGTTCATATTGAAAAATGTGAAGCTAATAGACAGCCCAGGGGTTCTGGTATCGCCGTCCAACCAACCAGCGGCTGTGGCTCGGTGGAGTATGCAGGTGGAGGAGGACAGTGACAGCGTGCAGGAGGCCGTCAGGACTCTGCTCAAGCAGTGCGACAAGACTCAGGTGGGCGGAGTTGTGCAAACAATGACGTTTCCAAGTATTTGAAGTGTTTGGATTGATCTGGGCAGTCACGTGAATTAATTGGCAATTTGTTGACTTCAATATTTCAGGTCATGCTTCAGTACAGCGTCCCAGACTTCAGGAATGCGCTGGAGTTTTTGACGTTGTTTGCCAAGAAACGTGGTTTCCTGCAGAAAGGTGGAGTCCCCAACACAGAGCAGGCAGCGACCACCTTCCTCGCTGATTGGACCGGGTGAGTGTTTCTTTCCCTGTTGTAGGGACGGGCCTCTGCAGGGCATCACTGATGGACATGAGGACAAAATGCAATTCTGGAGTTCACTGTGGAGACTTCTAATCCAACTCTGATCCAATCAGTCCCGTACAACCCCTGGTTATGCAATACAGCCGCATTTATCAATTGTTTTTTTAATCACAGAATTCTGTTTGTGCCTCAGAGCGAAACTAAGTTACCACTGTAAGGTACCGGAGAGTCACAGCCTCCCGTCGTACCTGTCGGACACGGTGGTCGCTGAGATGCAGAATGGGTGGGATCTGGAAAAACTGAAGACGGGAAATGAGGAAACTCTGAAAGGTACCCTGCATTATACACTAGTACTGCAGTTAGTTCAAACACCGATTCGAATTGCAGCATGTAACCCCTCCTGCCTGTGTTGCTGCATTTGCTTTGCTAGGGATGAAATTCCCACACCTGTCCAGCAGTATAAACTTCAGCTCTAAGGGCCTGACTGCAGGTCTGCTCAATGTGGCCGACATCTCTAAAGAAGTGCCTGCTGCCGCTGCCACAGACGATAGCGCTGAGCAGAATGATGAGAACAAGGTAAAACTACCGTTCTGTGCAATTGCTTGAAATGACACCAGGCTGCTTTGGAAATGAGGAAAAAGTAGACAAGTCTTGATTTATCTGTGAAGACTTTCAGATCCAACTCTGATCCTGCTGACAGCAGTATTTCTCAATATCACACTGTGTTTTGGGGATTTAAAGATGTTCAACATCTCTTGCAGCCTGAACAAACAAATGTGGACTTAATGGAAGCAGAGGAGGAAGAGAAACCACAGAAAATGTCACTCAAAGGTAAATGGAGTTGAAACCCCCCTTTTTTTTCTTTTTCTTTTTTTTTTAAAATTGCCTAGATTTCAGCCGTTTGGAGTCATAATAACGTCTTGCCTCTTTTTTGCAGAAAAAACTGGTCAAGTGCGGTTCCAGTCTGTCCCTGTGGACCTCAGCCTCCCTACAGCCAAGACAGACGATGCTTATGACTTCAACACAGACTATAAATGAGCTCTGCAATACTTTCTGAACCTTTGGACTCTCGGATCTGGATTGGGGCTTTAAAAAAAAAAAAATCTTATTCGAGTGAGCATGTGATGGTCCAGTGACTTCACGAATGCAGACTTGTCCACCTGAACCTACTGGACATTGTAGTGTTTATTCTGGGCATGATCACGACCTGCGTCACCCAATTCATTGTGAGGTTGTAAATATTGACAGATGTTGAGGCATTGCCTTTTGTAAATGCTTAATGTCTTTGTGATATCTCATGTTAATGTGAAATACTGTAAATAGACAACCTGCTATAAATCCTATAAACAGACACCCTGTTGGCCGTATTTCATTACAACTCATTCAGAAAATAAAACCACGAAAGTATTTAACATTTAAGTTTTATTTCATGTGCAAAAAATATTAACACCAATAAGGTGACTTGTTTTAAATGTGTATAAAAATCCTAAAGCAGGCCAGCACTTGGCTGGTAATTTCTGCAAACATTTGCTTAGTGGTCTGCATGTTTAAAAGAAACGTACTGTAACAATTCAACATAAAACAAAACAATTGGTAATGGGAGCATTATGAGGAAAATAAAGTTGGAGCGCACTGTAACGTGACTTCACAGGGACTGGCTTATCGAGCTGCTGTAGTGTGATGAAGCAGGGCTTCTGATACAGATTATAGCTGATGGATATTTTACCATTACGAGGAAACCGCTTAATGAAAACATCCCTTGTGAAGCCTTCGCTGCTGGGACAGTTGTACATAATGGCACAATAATGGTTAAAAACAAAACATGATGATGCATATATTCAAATGAAATGTAAAAACTTGAAATGATTTGCTTTTGGAAGTTAAAATTCTGAAAAGTCAAATGCACGGACAGTGGTTTAACGCTGGAGTAATAAAACTCCCAGGGAATGTGCTGCATGAAGCTCCACATGTTGGAGATGTGGAACTGAAAAGTACAAGGCCTTCCTTAGCTCCTGAGAAATATCGAGGCGTGTTTCTGCTCCAAAAAAGCTGCTCTCTTTGTCTAACTGTCCCCGGACTGCCGCCGCACAGGGTGAAACTTCCCTGTGGGGTCGTCGATAAACCACTTGTCCCACACGTCGGAAAAAGAAGACACTCTCCCCCAGGGCTTGTAGTGTCCGTTCCAGTGAAGCAGTTTGGCAGCCTTCACAAACTGGGGCGAGTAGCGGTTTCCAGCACCTGTAGTCCCTGGAAAGTTTTCACATCCATGTTTCAGTGTGGAATATTTTAACAAGCAATATTATTTTTTTTCACTTGAGCTAAAAAAAACAAACTGAAAACAAGAATTCATCATAACTTAGGCCTGTTTTTCTTCTAAAGACCAGTGTGTTCCACTGCTGTTTTTTCTACTCGGATGAAAGGATGTGTATGAAACTGCTCCTACATGCCACACCAGAGTATGCTTGCAAACTTACCGAGACCTTTTATTGAAGCGGGCAGGGTTGGTTTGTTTGGTAGCGTTCACACTTGGACCCAAATGGACCAAGTGCCGGAATCAAATGTGGCACATCCTCAACCTCATTTATTGGAACGGTTGCACACTCGATCAATGCAACCCTCAATGAGAAAACATACTGGCCGAACAAAAATGCATTCACCCCCCCAGCACCCCCCCGCCTGAACCATTGGAGAACCTTGTAGGAGTAAGCATACAGCAATTTTAAAAAATCTAAGTTCTCAATTCTAAGGCATTACAAGATGAAAAATGACTTCAAGTAAATCTTCTCATGAAGCGATTGCCTGTTCAGAGAGGATCCAAAAAAGCGTACTATTTTTTAACTTGTAAATCAGAACTTACCGAGGTGCCTCACGTGCCACATCGGGTCAAGAATGGAGTGACGCTTGTAAAATACAATGAGGAGCGGCGGAGTAACGATGCTCTCTGCAAGTGTTTTACTGTACAAATCGTCCCTGAAAAAAAAAAAAAAAGACCAAAGTGAACTCACATTAAAAGAAACCAAACCCTTTTTTCCTTTCACAATCAAGCAGGAAAAAAAAAAAAAAAAAAAGGTTTCAGCCAAGTGATTGACTCACTTGGTGTTGAGCTCCATCCAGTGCTCCAGCTGCTGGGTGATGTTTTGGTTCTTCCATTCAGTGAGGTTAACGACAATGACCCCGGGGTTGAAGGAGCATGTGTTGGCTCTCATCCCCAGCGTCTTAATAGCTTCCTTCTTGAAGTCCAGGAAACCTATATAGTTATTCTATTGAAAAAGAGATATTCAATCAAGCATAACTTGTTTTGGGATTTTTTTCCCTACATTTTTGCCACAAAATGAAAAAAATTCTGGGAAAGACCCACCTGAGTACCCGCTCCGCGAATGATACCCTTTGAAGATGCTGAGTCGCAGTCATCTGAGAAGGCGGCTGCATGGCCTGGTTTGAGGCTGGTTTCATAAAGCTCCTGAATGTCCCCTTCAATACACCACAACAAACAAAATCCATTCAGTCACGTAAACAACTCAAGAATTTCAAAAAGGCTCTCATTAGGTAATCTCAATGCAAATTCAATCCGATCAAAGGAAGCTGTTTTGGCCCTTTGTCCAAGTGGCTTCATCAGCTCATATTGTTCTGTTGACTAACCTGACTGGCTCGTCAAGACAACTGACAACCACTTGGATCAGGGCCTAAACCATGGACGAAGGAGAATATGCACGGACTCATTAGTTAGTCATTTTCTTACCTTGCACAATAACGTCATCATCCAAATAGATGGCTTTCTCTGCCTCGAGTATGTAGGCAGGCAGATAATACCTGGCAAAAGTCAACTGAAAAAACAGAAAACATCAATGCATTTTGCAAGAAGTGAATCAAAATCTTTATTCTAATAAGGTTGTCTTACTGGTTTTGTAGCTTCCAGTATCTGAGGTTCTTGCGAAATCTTCCCATTGAGGAGCTCAGGTTTGAAAACAGCTATTCTGTATTTAACATGTTTTAACCGTATGTCACTCAGCCACTCCCTGTTGGCAAAATAAGAAAATAGACATGGGTTGGTGACTTGTGCCGATGCATTATTGTGTCTGTGGGAAGAGAGTCTTGCTTTCTAATCTTACTTCAAGTGACTGACGGTGTCATTCAAGGTTACAATTGTGAAGACAACGTTGGCTTTGCTGTTCTGGTAAACACTGTTCATGGCAGCAACCACAGCACCGAGCCTGTCCTCGACAGCGGTGATGAGAACCGGGATCTCCTCTCCTTTTCTCACCGACTGCGATCTGAGGTCCGGGGACAGCTCGGACTCGAAGGGAAGAATCATCCCCACATCTGAATGAAACGAAACACATCTGGAATATCACAGCTGGCCATTTGATGCACTTAATCTTAGAGATTGTAGGGATTTTACAAGGACGCACAACACGAGAATGTGTAGCCCACAGAGAAAAACACACCTGGGTTTTCTTTGTGTAAAAAATCGCTGAGGTTGAGGAGGTTTCGCTGAACTATGATGAGGAAGGCCACAGCCAGGAGCACAAGGATGATCACGTTCACTGAAAGGCAATACGGATGTGACATTAATAAGAGCTTAGGCACATCAGTGTGTAAACAATGAAAGTCACATTTGTAAAGAAGCAAATGTTAACATTTTTGCACAGTCAGTGGGTTTCAGTGTCAGCCAGCAGGTTATTTATAATGTGCAACACTGGCTTAAGTCACATTGTGACAGACAAAAGCAAACAACAGAAACCGCTAAATTGAGATTGACCTACCTCTCCGTAGTGTCATGACAATGGTCTCATTCGTGCCTCCGCCTCCTCCAGTAAACTCTTTTAAATAAAATGTCAAATCTGCCTAGTGTGGAGTCTGTAATGGATGAGGGCAGGCTGGCTGAGGAGAACTGAGGTGAACCCCCGATCCCCGGTGACCCCGCTTAAACACAAGAGACCAGCTGTCTGCAAAAGAGCGGCTTTTCACCTTCGCTTCGAAAGGCTGACATTGAAAACACCAACAATGTCTGAACAGGTTGAAGAAAAAAGAGGAGGAAACTATTTCACGTTTGAAGCCAAACTGCCAACTCAACATCAACAAGTTTATCCCATCCTCTATCGCGAATGCGCTCAATAATAGACATCCACGGCGCGCCTGGTGGTAAAAGTGTAATATTGGAGAATTTTAGGTCATAAAGGTGTGAGAATATATAAGTAATGACCAATGTACTATAATACTCTCAATATATCATACAGATGTAAAAATAAAATATGAAACTCGGATTAAAGCTGATATATATCTAGTCAGGCAATTCTTTAGACTTCTAAATCTCCCAACAAATATAACAACAAATTTGACCATAACACGTAGCCCTGTGTCCAATCGTTTGTGTATGAAAGCTTTGCACATGCGCAGTGCGTGCTGGGGTCCTGCACTGGTGCGACGTAGTTTATTGAAACCCGGAAGTGAAGTCTCGCCTTGCTCTCGCTAAATCTTTCAGATTTGTTCTGCCCTCTCCCGTCAAGTGCAAAGATGCTGGCTATATTCAAAACCATTCCCACGCATATGGTAAGAGACAAGAAGTTAATCTGTGTGCAAGCTGAGACGTGAAGTTTGTTTTATTCATGATGACGTGACGCTACCGTTAGCTCATCTGGATTACATGTAACAGCTGCAAAGCGAAGGCTCCCTGCATTACAATGACCCGTGTTACAATTATTGCTGAAAGATAATCAGTGTAATCATCTACCAATATTCTGGTGAATGGATCTCATTTATATAGCGCCTTTCCATCGCTTTAGTAGACCCCAAAGCGCTCCACACGGCGCTCACGGTCCAGTCATCTTGTTTGCAGTGACTAAACCTCAAATCACATATAGAATGATTCTTTTTATTCCCACTTCTAAATATTAATGAGAATATGCTCTTGAATTGCTTTCAATGCTACTTCAACATCTTGATCTTATAGTAACAGCATGCAATGTTACTCTGCAAATCATATATGTAACCTGTGTGAATGTCCCAGCTGTATTCGAACCCTACAGCCATCAACAAAACCTTTGACCAGAGTCATACCTACATTTTATTCCTTTTGTTTATATCCATGTGATCGATCTGGGTGCTTTATTTGACCATCAGCTTAAACCTCCCCGTTTCTCCTCTCCTGGATTCTTGCTGCATTCATTTGACTTTTTCTTTAAACATTGTTGCAGGATTACAAAGGTCAGAAGCTGGCTGAACAGATTTTCCAAGGAATAATACTAATCTCAGCGGTAACTACACACAACATGCGCCAAGCATACACAAATTGATGGCCATAGTGACAGTTTAATTGATGGCATCTGTGTCCTCTTTACAGGTGATTGGGTTTGTGTATGGTCTGATCATTGAACAGTTCGGATGGACGGTCTACATTGTCCTGGGTGGTTTTGCTGTATCCTGTGTGGTGAGTTTTAATAAAAGATCAAAAGTGTTTAGCACCCATTTCCCACACTGTTGAAACTTCTTACAAAAATGTTTCAATCCGGTTTGATTCCTTTTAGTTGACCCTGCCTCCGTGGCCCATGTACAGAAAGAGTCCGCTGTCCTGGCAGCCGGTGATACCTGAGAGCAGCGGGGAGTCCGTCCAGAAACCTCAGGAAAGCCTCAAGAAGAAGAAGCACAAATAACTCAAGTTTCCCTGTCTGACTGTTTGTACACCTTTTATATCTGAATTTATTTTGGAAGTTTGTTTGAGCCACAGTTGAATCATTAAGAAGAAGAAAAACCCGTTGTTACAGTGTTCGTCAGCCCACAATGAAACATGTTTAAAAAAAATAAACTGATTCTGCCTTCATTTTATATATGTGGTTTGTTGTATTTGCAGGGTGATTAAATACAATACAATGTATTGATTCATTTCGTTGCCAACAAAAAATTTATTATATAAATTCAACTTGGAATAAAGTATTAAATTGTTATTTTCTACAGTGCATCTAGTTTACATAATGTTGAATATAAGATCATACAATAGAGCAGTGAGCTTTAGCTCTTCAAATATACAGCATAGTTGAAACATTGAAATTCTGGCTTGCATTACAGAGAAAATGGTATTCCCTACAGCACAGAGAAAGACAATACTTTCATATGTCTGAACCCTTTTGCATAGATATGGAAACTAATAATTTAAAATCCTGATGTTCATACTACAAAAATATGTACAGTCATTTACATATGAGGCCTAATCTGTCACATGTTTCTGAACATTACAATTGAAAAAGAAAGTAAGACTGGCAGCATCTGAGGACACTACTTTCTCTTTCACCCGGTTTCTTTTGGGTACAAGTTTCTGTTTGACAGGCGAAACATGTTTTTCCCCTAAGGCCACAAATTCTCCAATGCAACACCTTCCAGGATCCGCGCCTCTTCGCCAGGCCAAAGCAGGTCTTCACAGTTGAATGTATATGTAATGTCCTTTTTAAACCTTGAAGGCATTGTCCTCAAAGAACTTCAGCTGCCTCACCATCACAGCGTAAGCTTGGTATTTTTCATCTCCCATCTGGTCTCGAAGGAGCAGCTGAAAATGAATGAATCAAAGATCAGATGAGACACAAAAAGGGCAGGAGGTTCACGGTCCGGTCTCTGCAGACTGCACCGTGCAGGCAAATTAATGATGCTGTGCATGCAGAGGCAAATCCATCCCAGAAGTGCCTCATGAGATTAACTCAGTATGGGCAATGTTTGCAGCCAGAGTCTGTGCTGGTATTAGTTCAGTTTAGTCAAATATTACTTTAAAGTTCACGTGTGTAAATAGTCACAGAACCAAAAGCTAGTATCCTGCTCTCGGTTAGAAATTGGCCTGCATGTTGGAAAAGAGTTGAACAAACTGGAATATGAAAGGGCTCAGTTTGAATAATTCAATTAAATCCATCGTGAATTGGGTGAAGTTTTTAATAACACTGCTCTGATGAGGACCTGCACGTCGGTGTGATCTTAATGTCAGATGGTGTTTTACTCACTTCTCTTTTGGCTTCATCTTCCTCCTCCATGATCTCCAGCACTTTGTCTAACAGTTTGACTCCGAGGCCTTTCACCACATCAGTTCTCAGGTGTTCTACAGCTCGTCTGATCTTGTTTGGTCCGGACGGGGAGCCCGCTGTCGAGACATGCTCAATCAACTAAAAGAAAGCTCCAGAACTAAAAACCGAGACAGAAAATAAAAAAATAAAAAAAACATCTTACCGATTATTACTTCTCCGAGTGAAAGGTTGTCAGCCTCCTCTTGTGCCTTCCCGTGAAGCACCAGGGTGTCTCTGTACTTCCTGTTCAGTTTAAACTCTGGCAGACCTGTTGAACCCAACCTGCTTTTGGCCATGACACCGACACCGACACCGACACCATCGCCGACGTCCATTCTCAACGTCTGGGTCATCATGTTGACCAAATCATGCATGTCGTTGCAATCAGACTTTCTGCAGAGATCCCATAAATCAATGGATCGCACAGTGCCAGCAGGTCAATTCAGTAAAAATCTGTTACCATCGTTACATTTAAAACTTCGAAGTTCAGTGCTGCAGCTCAGTGAAGTTAACGTTGATCAAGGTGTTGTGAAAATGCTCTCACCTCTCTCCAGAGTCTCCTTCGGAGCGCTCTGTGGAACTTGTGGACGAGCTGCACTCGTCTTCATCGGATCTCTGCTCCAGCAGCTTATCCTGCTGTCACACAAGATCAGCCAGTCTTACAACATGGTTTACAATAAATGATCACCATCCTCACATCCCACACTGAGTGGCTCCTTTAATAGCAAATAAATTAAAAGAATCTCAGGAATTACAAATCAATAGGTTGTATTTTTACCTTACTGACAGACTCAGTGATCGAGTCTGAAATGGATCGACTGATCGGAGCCCTGTGGTCCTCGGCCTTGTTGGAAGAGACATCATAAGATGCCCTCCGTGCAGCACCAACACCTGAGGAAGGCAGAACATTTACTTTTCCAAGGCCCATGTTGAATGCGACCAATAATGTCACAATGGTCAATAACATAATGATTTTATCTCTTTTTAAATGCAATAAAGCCAATAATGTAATGACTACTAATGTAAAATAAATAAAAATAAAAATAGTAAAAGTCTTTTCATTGGCACAACTGAGAGCATGCTGCATAGTTTTCATCCTCAATGAATGATTATAATCACTATACCATCCTTCCATTCTTCCAGTTTACATCAGAATAAAGTACCTGACAGGTTGCTGCTCTCTTGTGACTGCCTCAGTCTTCTTCTTTCTCTGGCAGACAGAGGACGGTCCTAAAAGCACAATCCCACAACATTTTTTTTTAGATCCTGACAGATGAACAGTTGCTGCAAATGTCCATGGCCAGGATTATTATAATTGTGTGAATGTTGAATTCTTCTTCTTCTTCTGACTTCTTCCGCACCGCGTTATTTCTTCTACAATATTTAACCGATTTGAATCATTCAAATATCAGCTTGTTATTCAGCCTTCAGCATTCACACTTACATTTTCTTCTGGAAATGCAAATCTCTAGTTTAACACAATATGCAGTGATCAGAAGTGGACAGTGGCTGTGTCCTCTCACCTGTGGGAGCATTAAGAAGCCGTCGTTGTAAGAACCAACTGATGCGGACGTTACGGTGATATCAGGGTTCCTGCTTTCTGCGTTCCTCTTGCTCTTTTTCTTTAATTCCACCGGCACGCTCTCAACAGGAGGATGAGGCAAAGGTCTTGGAGTTTGAGCTTTTGACTAATTAAAGATATAACAAGATTACTTACAAACTGCTTATTTAAGATGTTCCATAAAGATGTTTTTTTTTTAAACCCACGAGAAACTTGAGTGTGGGATAAATATAAACACATAATTCTCTCTATTTTGTCACATTATAGTGATGTTAGAATGATAAAGTTTGTTCACTATTGGTTTACCTTGCCCAGATCCGGATGGGCTCGTCTGTGCTTCTCTCTGTGTAGTTTAGATATAGACGGTTCTGATGAAACATACAGCGGAGTCTGCCGTGGGACTGCATGAGCTGGTTTACTGACGACTGTGAGTGATTCCTCTTGAACAGGCTCCTGAACACACACAATTAGAATGGAATACTTTTGTTTTTTCTGAGGCACTTTCAGTCCAGAAAAGCTTTCTTGAAACAAGAACTATTATGCTCACCAGCACTGGAGGTTCCAACAGCATCTCTGTAGATTCAAGGTCGTCCTATAAATAAAAAAGTAAACACACAGAAATAATCTCAACAAAGCACTCCACAAAACAACCAAAAAAGTGCATTAATATGTGTACTTACTGGAACACCGGAGGTATGTGGGCATTGTGCTGATGCCTCACTCAGTAGGGTCACAGTGTCATTTTTACTGTCGTTATCTAATTCCACGACTTGTCTAATGTCTTCTAAATTGGAGTTGTAAATGGAGTCAGCCTTTTTGAGTAACTCTGTGGTATCTTCTTTGAGATCCATATCGGACACGTGTTTCTCCTCAGAGACAGAAAATGTATCCCCTGGGTTTGGTGTGGCCTGTGACTGGTTGTCCAACAGCCCATTGGATGCACTTCTCTGTTCTCGGTCCCTACCGACAACACCCGATACAGAGAGCAGAGGCGACCTGACTGGCGAAGGAGGGGGAGAAAGATGTGGTTTCTCCTGTCCTTTGCTGTGAGCCACAGCTTCACTGGCGGCACGATGGTCTGACACAACGGGCTGACATGCCGGAACCTTTCTCTTCACCATGTGGTCGTCCTGCTGCAGCTGGATGTCAATGTTGCTGATGGTTGTCATGGATACAATGCTGGCTTGGAGAGCGTCGGGTGAAGAAGGTTTGGGTGGTGAAGGCGTCTTTGGTGGAGTGCCGCCTCGCACCAAGTTCTGACCTTTCTGCTGTGGTGGTTTTTCTTCTTTCTGAGAACAAACAGAAAAGAAAGCTCAAGCCATAATACTCCCGAGTGGAAAACAGCAACAAGTCATTTAACACCAGAAGCAATGCAGTAACTGAGATTAAATTATAGTTGTTTCTCTAATCACATTTATTCAAATGATTATAATCATCACGCTCACTAATGTTGATGCCAAATGACACATTAGCTTTGTGTTTATCAAGCAGGGAAAGTGAAAGCTACAGCGGCGGTCATGTCAGGCAGCATTTCAAAATGTTGACCAAGTTTGGTCAGTCGTGTTTCGGGGGAGGGATTTATTTCAATAGCAAGTGTAAATTAGCCCTTATATGGCAGAACTGAAATAAAAAATAACTCTGCTATTGAAAGTATGTCGAGAACAAGCTCAGAAATGCCTTTATGTGAATATGGCTTTAGTGTGGGAGAAAACCAAGACATCAAGTGTAACACGATACTACAAGTATTAACTCACCCGTTTCACCCTGGCGAGAGGTTCAGGTTTGGGGCTTGGGGGCTGCTTTTCAGGTTTTGGCACCACAGAAGCGGCATTGTTGGTCCTACAATCACCGCTGCCACTGACGGCTCGCTTTCTTGACTTGGCAGTCTTTCTGAAGATGTGCAGATAAGAGAACACACAAACAATGTGTGAGTAAACTGATGCCTTCACGCTAGAATCCTGTCATTGCTCAGATGCAAAAGAGAGAAAATATTATCAATCAGATTGTAGTGAATTATCAAATTTTTGATATGTTGGTGATATGTTGGTGACACCTACTCTTTAGTGGCTTCAAGGAACATGGCTATTTGTCGTTTTATGTAGGGCTGTCGGAGGATATGTTTGACATCAGGTCTGTCTTCAGGTTTCTTGCACAGCATGCTCTTGATGAGGTCTCCGAGCTGTGGATCATACCGACTGGGCATCTGAGGCAGCTGATAAGCACACCAGAAGAAAAGTTATAAAGAACTTTCTTTCTTTTCATAACATCTGTCTGTAGATAGATGTCATCTATTAATAGATAGATGTAACTTATTAATAATCAACCTAAGCATTCAGATATATAGTAATGTGAAACCCACCTTGCCCTCAACGATACGATACACGAGTGAGTTCATGTCTTTGGCGTTGAAGGCGTGTTTCAGTGTGGACATCTCATACACACAGCAACCCAGGGCCCAGACATCTGACTGAAGACAAAATGCATCAAACTGTAAAGCAGGTACAAGTCCTCATATACAAACGCTTATCGAACCTTAGAATGAAAAACTGAAATCAGCACCTCAGTGCACCATAATGGTAAAACAGCCAAGTGGGATTAAACTACTGTATGTGTGATAGTTCATCTGGAATAAAATGCTTTGTAAAGCAACTTATTCTTTGTGTTGAAGAGTGAGGCTTGTATGTTTTTCATGTGTGTGAAGCAGTTATGTTACAGGTTAATTGGTGCTCATTTACATGCTTGTATGGGATCTATTTTAGATATAAATTCCAACACCTTACATTCCCTTTAACATTTAATTGAGTTATGAATTGCTCACCTTAGACAGCAACCTATTTGCTCCTTTCAGAGCAAATACTTGTGGGGTAATAATGGCTAACACCTTTGTTTTCTTGTGACTGTGAGGATCTCATGATCCTAAATGGCCCCATCAACTAATCAAGGTGTTATAACAGGTGTTATTCAACTACATCCAACAATATCAATGTCCTATTATTAGAACCACGAATTTATGGGTAATGTTCTTCAAATTATAACCGAAATCCTTCAGTCAAATGTCCTTTTTGAAACAATCTTGTCTTATTTTATCCCAAAAATAAACATGACACGTTTAAAGCAGATGGCATATATACCTTGTGATTGTATGGTTTATTAGAGAAGAGTTCGGGACTCATGTAGTAAGGAGTCCCAATGAGGGTGCTGGCCATATCATTCTGGTTTTCCAGCACTCGGGCGATGCCTAGGTCCCCAACTTTGATGATGTTGGTTTTCGTCAGGAAGATATTCTGTGTTTTAAGGTCCCGATGTAGAATGTTTCTCTCATGAAGGTACTAAAAAAAAACACACACACACACACACACACACACACACACACACACACACACACACACACACACACACACACACACACACACACACACACACACACACACACACACACACACACACACACACACACAACAGCAACTTCAGATGCTACATTCACATGTTTGGGTGAAATCACATCGAAATCATTGCAAGATTTATTTTCAGCGGATTTTACCTGCAGCGCCATGGCTATCTGAACAAACCACTCCACAACCTGCCTCTCCAGTAACAGCTCTCCTTTTTGTTGTTTGAGCCGGTGATAGAGGTCACCACCTTCACAGAAACCCATCACAATGTACAGCTGACAGTCATCTCCTTCCCAAGACTCCCTGTACGTCACAATGTTAGGATGTCGCAGCTGGGACAGAAGCTGAGCCTCCTGTTCTGCAGCTCGTCGTTCCCGCTTGGAGGAGGTGATTAAATTCAACTTCTTGATGACATACTACAGAAGTCGGAGAAAAAACACAATTATGCAAATTTAAAAAAAAAAAAAAAAAAAAAAAGAGGAAGAGAAAACACTGAATAACTCATTCATGGAAGACTCTGCCAATCGGATATGGACTGAAATGTTTTCATAACTACTCATCGATCAACAGAGGTGTCAAACATGCACTCAGTAGAAACCTCTATTCCCAATTTGTATAGCAGCAGATAAACACAGCACTGAAATGTAGAACTGAACAGTCCAGCAAGATGCTGCAGAAAAAACTACCGATCTCTTAAGAGTTTATGAGAACATATACAGTCACTGCTGTAGAAATCGAATGGCCTGAGAGAAAACACAAACTTGTGCCACTGCACTGCAAGTCATTGCAAGATATTTCAGATCAGTTCAGATTCAGTTCATCGTGGGTTTTGTGATAAGTGTGACAAATGCAAACATTTTCAGGATGTGTTTCTAGATATTTGTACAAAAGCAAAAAATCTATCTATCTATCTATCTATCTATCTATCTATCTATCTATCTATCTATCAAGACCTAACAGAAATCTAGACATGTGTTATGGCTACTAAACTAAAGTGAATCTGACACCGCAGATGTTGAAAGAATAGTTGTAACTATCTGATATGTTCATGCAGTAGTAATCCTCAAATGTTCACAGGTTCGGTGACCCATCTCGAGCTGGGTTTCTTATACAGCTTGCCAGTCTTGTGTCACATTGCCAACAATCAATAATAAAATAAAACAGCTTGTGCCATGCTATGTGGTAATTAATGAGTAAAATATAAAAGCTCCATTAATTCAATGCCATCACGTTGTGAAGCTGTTTTTTTGTGACAATATTCAGATTGAACTTGCTGGAATTCAATAACATCCAGGATAACATAATATCAGTGTTTTTAGCCGACCCCAGCTAACTTCAGGCTAGCAGCGCCACTTGTGTGAGGTTTACTCTGCAAAACATGGAACATTTGTTTGAAAAGCCCGATTGAATCACAGCTGTAGAAAATCGAGCGCACCGTTTCCCTTCGTCGTTTCGTTACCTGCTTTCGGTCAGCCTTGTGTTTCACCAGGTTCACCTCCCCGTAGCTCCCTTTCCCAACGACCCTGATGAAAGCATAATTATTCATCATTCCTCAAAGCTTCATAACGCGCTCCCGAACAATGAAGCGTTACTCGACGGTCGCGGAAAGCGCGTCGGTCTTATTCCGTCCCATAATCCAGCGGCCAAGAGGGTGAAAACATGTGAAATCTGTTTGGGAAAACTTGGAAAAGTCTGGGACTTGGAAAAGACAGGAAATCAGAATCCGTCCACAGTTTTTCGTCACTAGGCAACTGGCAGCTCACGGCGGAGGGTGATGAGGGCGCGCGTGATGCGGGCACACCAGTTGTATTTACAGCGCAGCGACACCCAGTGGCCGGAGGTGGAAAGACTGCCATGGTTTAATACTGTATATCCACACCTCATATGTTGTAATGTTGTCTGGGCTGCCTCACATCCTCCTCAACTTGATCAAAAACTCCTCATTCAATTATTATTTTGTTGAAAGATTGGTCTCATATTCTGTGAGTCAAGAGTAAAACGCATCACTGTTTAAAAAGTTTAAACTTTTACCGATTTCATCTATGAATACTCTACAAACATGCATATTTATTTGAGGATTTATTAATGATAAACAAGACATTCCAGACACATTTCACAATTTTTTCCTCTTATAATCTTTTCTCTTATCATCATCACTCCTACCCCATTGGACTTTCATTTACCATTTTGTCGTATCTCCAAGCATCAACTTTTCATCATATTTGTTTGTCCTCAACCCTGGAACTTCATCGACAAATCATTTAAATTGCTCTCCTCTTTGGTCCTTTTCAATGCTAAATTCTTTAATTATCTTCTGTCCAATTAGTATGATCCCGAGATGATCTGTTGTGGGGTTTAGGTGACTGTTTTTCTATTAACTTCATTGATCTGCTTGTTGTTTCCCAATCCTTTGTTATTTTTACTTTAATTTTGATAATATTTATTGATAGTATGGAAGATTTCATACAAGCCTCTTGTGCTTCCCTAGTCTCCTGCACAGTGAGGTTTTATATTTCTTGTAATTCTGTATTATATTCTTATTTTGTGCAATTAAAAGATGAAATAACTCTCACATGAGCCTCTGAGGGGAGCTGCCAGTTGGCATGTTGCAGTCCTCATAAGACATTTCATGTGGTTTTCATTTGCATAAATGTCCTGTGTGTATTTACTTTCTCATGCATGCTATTTCTGTCAAAGAGGGTGTCAAAGAGAGAGTATTGGTGCAAAACCTCCAAGGTGTTTCCAAGATAATGGTCAGCGCACTTTGTTATGAAGGGCATGATTTATAATCAGAGGCGTATATGCTTTTAAACTATAAATTGACTTGACATTGCACGTTTGGGGGTCATTAATCCACTAGATGGAGCACCAGACCATCACAAGCTGACCTTGCACACATACTAACAAGCTTTAAAGAGTGCAGCATGAATGGACTGACATGGAGTAATGTACATTTTGAACTGTGCGCGTTGGGACCTTCACTTGAATGTTGAGACCACTATTCTGAAACAGTAGATACAATCTCATGTGGGGGCTGAAGCCTTGCCAAGCTAAAAGGCAGGGCAAACAAACAGAGACTGACAATCCCCTAAAGGCACATTCACACACAAGGGAGGACAATTTAGAATCACCAGTTAACCTAACAAGCATGTCTTTAAGAGTGAGGTGCAAAATACCTGTTGGAAATGTACTGATCCTTGAGCCCCATTTGGAACAGCTGCAACATTCAGTTTATGCAGTCTTGTAGTCATGGAAAATATCATTATAATAAATTAATGTGCCGGATTTTAATGTAAACCGCTTTGTAGAATTTTCTTCTTCTTTATAACGTTTTCATGACTGACTTATGCCTTATGGGTTTCAAGTCTTTATCAGGGAAGTAACCACAGTTTGTAACATCCTCACTCCTTCCTGTTTCCTCCAAACTAACTGAAAACGCGAGAAAACTTGTACATGCTGACATATGTATTTTTGCCTCTTTCCCTTGGAAAAGCTCATCTTGTGAATAGCACTTAGTGCAGAAGGTCACCTGAATAATGTTTTTTATTTCAAACATCTGGTGAAATAAAGAAAGAACATGGCACTATTTTAATCACATAAAACAAAAAACATGTTTTGAGAGCATGTATGGAATTTGTTGTTGAAAATAACAACATGCATTGTCGGACAGTAGTACTAAGTAGTGTCAAAAAGATTTTATAACCTCTTATAAAAGGTTTGAGAAAATTATGATTTCAAACTATATACATATATATTTACTTTTTAACTGAATAAATCATGAAATATAAATAAGTTTGACACTTTTCCCACAGATTGTAATATGAATGTCACATGATGGAAATGCCCCTTCGTTGAAATTTAACGAGTGCCCTCTAAAGAAGTAGCTATAAATGCATTTTATTAAAGAAATGCTTGCAAGAAAAAAGAAACAATTATGGAAAATGGTTAAACGGTAATTCATATCACAACTTACGTATGCGGGTGCATGGTGGAGTGATGATTAGCACTCTTGCCCCACAGCAAGAAGGTCATGGGTTCAAATACAGTAGAATTTGCATGTTCTTCCCACAAATGCATGGGTTCCCTTCCCTGGTTTCCCCCCAACGATCCAAAAACATGTATGTGAGGTTAACTGGTGACACTAAATTGTCCCAAGGTATGAATGTGAGTGTGTGGTTGTCTGTCTCTCTGTGTTTGCACTGTGATGGACTCGTGATCTGTGCAGGTGTACCCTGCCCTGACGCCATCATCCCATGACCCTGCACAGGATAGGCCGTATAGAAGATGGATGGGTGGAATAAACCTTGGGGGTGATTAGATATGAAATAGCCTTAGTTGTCAAACTAACAGTTTCAATCTGTTAACTTCTTATTGTGTCATTATTATCATTTGTCACCAACATCTGCAAGTTTATTGTACAATGTTTACTAATGCAATTACAAACAACCGCTAAATCCCGCAGTGAACCCTGTCTTCTCCTCCCTGTTGGGCCGCAGCAGCTCGGGTTAAAGTCCATCATTACAGCGGCTCCGGGTCACCTCCAGGCCCTTAATCCCGGGCGCGGAGAGTCACGCGGGGAGTGGGGGCGGAGCTGTTTACCTGTGCGCTGCAGCTCGATCTCTGATTGGCCCGCTGGCCGTCCTGCCCTGCGGTGACGTCAGGAGGAGCGCTTGCTGGAGAGGCTGGCGAGCTGAGTGCGGCTTCGGTGAGAGCGCTCCGAGTCACCGACAGAGACAGAGGCGGACACCGGGCACCGGCCACCGACACTGCTGCACCTCACTCACAGCAAATTCACAGGTACAAAGCAACACCCGCGGCACTCTCTTCACATAAACTTTACGTTTGACTGCGTTTGGAGAGGTCAGACTGGTGGCCGCAGCGTGGTTTCTCCCCGGCTGCAGTTATCAGGTGAACGGTCGTAAACCTTTCTTCAGCCTTGTCGGGACTTTTATCATAGGCGAGTGTCTTTATTCTTCATTGCACTTGAAATGTGACTTACTTTTCGGGATGACCCTCTTCAGCGTCACTCTGTGGGGGAGGCGGTTGGAGGTGACAGCAGCCGTCACTTGGGTCATGTCTCCCTGAAGGAGGGGGGCTTGAATGTAACGGAACCTGCAGTTAGGAAGATCAGACAGTGACATGGAGTCTATCAGGGACTGAAGTGACTTGTCGACTTCCATTGACTGGGACGACACTGCTAATGTGGATTAAGTCAAACGTAATTAGTCTAATCTGACTATTAATGAAAGGGTGGTGCTGATGTTTACAGTAAAAAGATGGCGATGACGCTTTGGTGTGATTTACTTTTGTCCAATGCTCCCAAAGTGCTCTGAATGTTTTCATTTCCTTCCATATTTTCTCACACTCCTTCACTTTCTCTTTCTTAATCTCTCTCTTAATCTCTTCCTCCCAATCTTCAGTCTGGGATCTTGTAAAGAAGTCTGCTTATCAATTGATAAGCTCCAGTTGAAAGGAGATTTGTTGTGCGTCAGTGGCGCCAGCTGACCAATCAGACTGCGATTTAGAAATCTGTGCGCTCCCAGTCAGTCACTCATACAAGGATGGCGTTGCTTTGGATCGTATCTCTTCTCCAAATCTCAGTTGTAATTGGTAAACAGACATAACCGAGATAAACAGTAATTTACCACTTCGTTCTTGTCTGCTGCAGCACTTGTCCACCACCTCAAATAGTCGTCCTATTCAACAGTTTGACCTATTTGAATCTGTTTGTTGTTGCTGTTTTGTGCAAAACATGAATGGAATGTTGTCATTTCAACTCCACCCTTTTCTGTGTGTTTCATTCTGGCCAATTTGTACATGTGTTCTTGTTTTAAAAAAAAGAAAATTCTTTAAAAACACACAATTTCTATTGAGAAAACAGGTCTGTTTAGTGCTTGTTAGGATGTCTGATCATTGAAAAAGTTGAAAATGTAGATGCAAGAACGACTAATCTGAGCAAACTGAAGAGAGGAAACAAATCTGTCCGAGTTATTTTCAAATCAGCGAATCTACATGAACAGGAATTTAATCTTTTGGCATGTTTGATCCCTGGGGTTTTTTGTTATAACTTGACAGGACGGCTGTTCACAGTTTGGAGTTGTGCCAGACTGTCGAGTGAGTTACGACATAATAGTAGTATTGTTGAGCGAAAATCAATATTTGAAAGTTTTCAAATCCCAACAAGAAACAGTTGAGTGGCTTTGTTGATTTGGTAGCATCATTGTAAACATAAAAAAAAAAAACTTTTGAAGGAAAAAAAAGTAGATTTATTTTCAGGGACTCTGCGATTTTATTATTATATGTTTTATTTTAATGCTTGGGTATTATAGATATAGATACATATTTGTTTTCCACCATTTGGGTTTGTTTGTTTTCTTGTTTAATATTGTGTCACGATGTTTGTGTAACCACTCATTTCAGCTCCACTGCAGTCCATGCTGCGCTCTAACTTGTTACTACATGTCATTTTGTCACACTTAACTGTCGTCGTGTGTATATGTGTGTTTCTTCTGTCCACTGCACAACACAGGAATGGGAAACCAGTGAGTACAGCGACTCTCTCTGTGTCAGTCTCGAGCCAGGGTGAATGCTGCATGTCACCTATTATTCAGGGAATGTGGTTTTGATATTGTGCATCTCCTGATCTCAAGCATCTTAAATCCTTTTGCCTCTTGGGGTCTGAGCAGCTTATCTTCACCCACTGGCCAAAAAGTCATGCCATTTGTGGACATTCAGGGGCTTTTGTGGCCCTCTACATGCTCATACCTGCATGTGTCTTTCCTCTTCTCTCCTATATTTTTAAGCTTTGCCCTTATCTGCCCCTGTGTGTCTGAAACATGAACCTTATTCTGCTGTTTATAGCATTGTGTCTGTTTGAAACAAACAGACCCCCCTTGCTCATCTATACCGATGTCCCGAAAGCTCCAGTGGCTTGACATGTGTTGTTTTACATGTGACATCAGGTTGCCCAATGAAGCCAGAACCATTTGCTTGGGTAACCAGTGGCAAGTGAAGGTTGATGTGCTCATAGATTTTAAAACGACATTGATGTTGAACACCGCTCATTCACAATGCATGAATTTACGTGAATCTACATGTATCGCCATATGAGCAAGACGAGATGCTACAAACAAGCAGTATGTGAGAATGTTTTCACTGTTTCTTCAGCTTCAGCTTCCTTTTAAACTCTGTGATGTTAAATCTATTTTTAAATCCAACAACTGCCATGGTTTATCTGAGTATTGGTCCGATACTGTCATTAAGAATATAGGTGAAACTGTTGGCTTTTGTTTTCACCTGTCTATGTTGATTATTTTTTCAATAGTTTTATTGTTTTCATCACAGGGTTGCAACTGATGTCATGCAGTAGGCTTTTTTTGTTGGAAACAATCAAAGTGTTTCATCCATGAATTTTTGCAGAATCATTCCGAATCCAACACAGTCTGGGACCAGATTATAACAAGTTATATGTAATCCCTAATGGATCAAAAATCACTTGCAAATGTAGCAATGCACATTGTATGCTCTAATGGATCCTCAGTTTCCATGGAAAGAGACTGGTCTGATGTTCTTTGGGGTTCTGTTTTGAGTTCCACTCTCCTCCATATTGTTTGTTTATCCTCTGCTGTACTTATTAGAAATTGAGAGCACAGGCTGCAGAATGTCAGATTTACCGGCAAAGCTTTCCACACACTTTTAGTTGGACTTCCTCTTACTGCTTCCCTCAAGCACATTACTGTGCATGCTGTTTGTTCATGTCTCATTTAGAAACACTTCCTTTTACTTCAGTTGCTCAAAATAGCAAATATTGTGGCGTTAAAACGGCTCAGATAGGATTTCTAAATGCCGACTATAATCCATGTTCATTGCACTTTAACATGATTTTTTTAAAATCCAAATATATTTAAAGTAAATGCGACATACTACATCCCGCTGAAGTAACCAGAATGATTTCCAGCTTAGCTACCACCTGCCATTAGGCACTAAAGCAATTTAGACTCCCAGATACCACAGCAGCTCCTTTGGGTTTCCATGGCGACATGTATGAAGCTGACTTCTGGCGTTAGTGAAGGTAGCAAGAGTGTGTGTGTGTGTGTGTGTGTGTGTGTGTGTGTGTGTGTGTGTGTGTGTGTGTGTGTGTGTGTGTGTGTGTGTGTGTGTGTGTGTGTGTGTGCGGCCATGCCCTAGTAACAATAATTCTGAAATGACTGTAGATGTCCCCCGTTGATGGCTTAATATGTCTCACACACACAATTCAGCATTCAATTAAGCTGATTCAGAAGCAGTCGGAAGATGATTAGCTGCCTTGTTATAGAGTCTTTATCAATGCAACACTTGTGCATTCCAGAACAATGCGTTATATTATCTCATATATAGACAGGCTGACTGTAAAGTTGCCAGGCAAGCAGCAGGAACAGAGGAGGAGTGAAGCACGGTGATATGAGCAGGGCTATTTTAGTCCTCGAGGTCTTGAGTTATAGGCACTTTCTGGGTTTCAATGATGATGGCAGTGAAAGCAGAGTCCTTGAACGTGTGGTGACAAACATCTTAATGCATCTGTGATTTAAAGTTTGAGTCATTAATAGCAGTGTTGTACCATTGTACCTGAGACAATTCGGTTATGATCTGGACGTATAGCCCGATGGCAAAGTAAATTTGAATTACTATTTATTTTTTAAATGGAATACAATGCATTTAGTTTCTAAGTATAATTTCCTTGTTGCCTGAATGCAAACTAGGCTTGGCTTACAGCAATGTCTATTAAAATAACAATTCTTTTTGATAAAAAGGTGCAGCAGTTTGATTGTATTGACAACTTTTCATGATGAATCTGAACAAAAGATGTTTTCTGTACATTTAGGAAAAGACGGCCGAAAAAATTGGTGGCCATTACCACTTGTCACAATTTAATTTTGCTTGGATTCACCTTTTTTTGCAAAAATATAGTGAATTATTGGCTCGAGTACACAACTTGCAACTGACTTCCAGTTTAGTATTACACCCAGTAACTAGCAACGTGATTGGACAATTGATACGACGTGGTATATACGTTTTTAAAAGGCAGCCTCTGATTGGTTCTGACTTATTCTGATGCGTTCAAATGCAAGGGAACAGGGGAGGAATTTAGACACATTTTCTTCGCAAAAAACTTAAATTATATCTGCAGAATCCACACAGGTGGTACTAATCCTATGGGCCTATGATAGATCGAATTTTGACACATGTTTAGATAACTGCACATCATTAATGCTTTTTATAGAAGAATATAATATAATTTGCTGTGTAAATACTGATTTTGATTTAAGTATTGACAATCATGCTGGCTCCATCACCAATTTATGTGTGACTGTGACACACTGAGGCCTTGGGACTGAGCTATAGGAGGCCTGCAGATGACAAATAAGCATCTAATATTCAATCAAAAACTAATAAGGGGATAACAGCCTTTCATCACATTATATGAAACATTTAAAGATGGTGTCTTTATATTTTGAGGAGAGCGATTCAAGAGATATGAGCTAGCTGTAGCTGAGTAAACTTTGCCTTCCCTAACTTGTTGTGCCATTTGGATAAGAGAGTATTTAATGAATGCCAGACCACAAAAGCTGTGATTGGTATGTATGCTACACAATCATGATGCCAGCACAAGATTAAAAAACAACGAAACAAAAACCCGGACTTGTCAGTTGCAGTTGTATATTTTGTTTGTGCCATAATAATCAAACATTTTAGGACAGAGGACGCGAGCTAAATAAAATTTGACCCTGTGGCTTGATTGGCCTTGGGGTGGGACTTTGGAGGTGTCTCATATATTTTATCGAGAAGATTCAAAGTTTCCCAGGAAGCATAGTTGAATAAGAGGCAACCATAAAACGCTCAATAAATCCAATTGATATATTAAGAGAATAGCCTCACATAAACAAATGGGGGCATGTTTATTTGTCATACATGCATTTATCAGGGACGAGTGTTTCAGTAAAATGGGTAACATGTTGCCTGGGCTATTCATTAGTATGTTTTGTTTTAAATATGTTTAATATGTGAAACAAAGCAGGATTTATAGCAGCGGCAGTTACATAAGATTGGTGCCGTTGACCGAACAGGATGCTGTTGGTTTGTTGGCTGTTCCTTTTTACCCAGCTTCAGTTTTAATTTGCATTTACTTCCTTTCCCTGGCAGTGTGAGACATAAATGAGTTTTGTACTTGTACATGATTTTAATTTATGATCTTTTTTTTTCTTCAAACAATTAGATTATGTACAAATGTTTAATTAAAATTTTTTATTGTCTGCATTAAAAGGATTTCCTTTCAAAGGATGTTTATCATCATGGCAGCGTCCTTTACCTGGAAACTGACAATTTTCACCAGTGTTTTCCAAGTGGAGTCGGTAGCATGGACCATCAGTGTGTTGGAAAAAGTGTGAGACACAGTTCCGACATTAGTTGTCCATGTGTTGCAATTTGAAATCACCTCATGAGTGTGAGCTTATCGAAGTATAAAATAGCCGGCGGGAAGTGGATGCCAATGAACTACTGACATTAATAACCATTTTTATTCCTTTTCTTCTTTTTCCTCATTAGTTTAGTTTCTGACCGTCACAACAAGAAGATGCCACTGGGAGAGGAATGCCACGCCTGGAAAAAGAAGACGACAGATGTGAAGGAGATTTATGATTTCAAAGACATCTTGGGAACGTAAGTTACTTACATCAGGGACTCTTGTTTCATCTTTGCTCAATGCTTTTTCTTTAACTGCAATCTCAATATAAAGGGGGCGTGTGTTTTTTTTGTTTTTTTTTTGTCTTGAATATTAATTATACATGGGATATTTATGAGTAAATGGATGTCTCATATGAACAAAGCACATTTAAATAAGGATGTGTTTTTTTCAGCTGATTTTATTATGCATATATTTAGCCATGTAATTACTGCTGCTGAAGAGAATAGTGATCACACTGCACAAAGTGCACTCAGTTCCAAATGTACTGAGAATAATTACATGCCGACTGAGCCTCACCCTTTACAGAAAGATTTATGCAGATATATTGGCTGCCAACCTTAGCTTGGTTGTGAAGTAGAACTGTGATTTTTTTATTTTTTATTTTCATTGCGCTTTTCTTGCGGATGTCTCTCTACTATTAGAGCGCAGTGAGACTTTAAGCGACCCGTATGGATGAGTCCACATGAGTGCCACCAAGTATTTGGTGACTGTTGTTGTGCACAGCCAGCACTTGCAGCGTTGCCATTTATGTGCGGCCTTTTTTTTTTTTTTTTTGTGCCTGCTGGGTGTTTTTATATCTGCAAATTAGCTCATTCATGCAACTGTGAGGAGAGCGGCTTCACGGGAGTTTGCGCCAGTGCAGCTCAGGTGTCGTAGAGCATTTTTGGGAATGTGTCTCTCTTTGTTTTGACCTGCAGCTTGCCAGATTTTTGCCCCTTTTTAATGCAAACAGGACTCCATAAGAATGCAAGGTCACCTTGTAGATAATGACATCTTTCGTTTCGCACCCATTCACCCATCTGCTAGAGCCACTCTACTCAAAGCGTCGTCACGAGGGCTTTGGCTTTTCCCAGCTGACATTGGGTGTGAGGCAGTATGTACACACTTGACGGGTTGCCAGCACGTCACAAGGCCAACACACACACACACGGACGGACACACACACACAAACACACACACACACACACACACACACACACACACACACACACACACACACACACACACACACACACACACACACACACACACACACACACACACACACACACACAACACACACACAAACAATCCCTCTCAGAAGTTCACACCTGCAGACCATTTGGAGTCAGCAGTTAACATAACTAGTATATCTTTGGGGAACTGCACAGTGGTGTAGTGGCCTGTGTTCTAACTCCATAGTGGGAGGAGCTTCAGTTTGAGTTCTTGTTTGGGAAACTTTTGATGTAGTGTGTGCACAGTACACACGCCACATCCTAAAACATGCAGTGAAGTGTGACTGTGTTAGTGCTTCTTTGTGTGTTGTCCTCCAACCTTCAACATGTAGTCAATTGAACAATTCAGTCATGCCGTTTCCAATTTTAGTTTTAGAATATCCCTCCTCTGTATTGTTTGTTAGTAGTTCGTCTTCAAAATTGGGTTAAAATACCACTCGGACTGTTCCACAAAGCATTACACTGATAATCTGTATTTCCAATGTAAATAAAAAACAACGATTGTGAAACATCTCTTACTTGAATAGCTGAATATATTAACACATTACTGACCAACACATCTGATACAATTTCAATGAAAACGGACCGTGATACACTCGACAAAGCAGTCATTGTTATGTTGTTGTATTGGATTACATCAGATTGTACTTGGTAATAAAAGCAGTTGTCAAGGATGACACAAATTGTTGTTTGGTTTTGTATTAAGCTGTAGTGACCAAAACGACTCCTTGTGGAAATGAATGTAGACAAACCACCTGCAGATGAAGAAGACATGTTCCTCATTACAGTGTTTAACTGAGAAAACATAACCAGCACATGATGGACCTTTGTGTTGAAGGAATGACCCCCTTCCTCAAATAATCTAGAATCACCAGTGAAACTGGAATATCGGCATTTCCCTGAGCAGTATTATGGCTATAAACATATGTGTTTGACTTGAACTTGACATTAGCTCCAGTCTGGTGTTGTAACTACTGAGTGAGTTATTTACCTCTATACTTTGGTTAAGGAGTAACACTCGATGCTTGTTTTCTGGTATGTGTCTATTGTTGAAATCTATATTCATTTAGTTTTTGTTAGCTATTTATACAACTTTTATGCTATTATGACTACCCTGCAGTGTCCTTAGTTGAGTTGGATGCTACTTTGTGCTGCGTCTTCTCATTTGCCGTTCAGCTTGTTTGTTGTGGTGAAATATCTGATAAACTATATTACAATTGATGATTGTGTGTATGTGGGTCTATGTATGCACACATATACACACACGCTAATGTTCTACCAATCTTTAAAAGGTCTTGTTTACTTTTTGAAGACATCAAAATGTCATATCTATTGCTTGCCATTTGTAGAGCTTTGATTTTACGTGTGACATCTAAAGCCCACTTTATACGCTATATTTGTGTATGTCAGCCGGAAACACCACTCGCCTCTCTATATGATGTGTCTCGTAACAACATATGATGTCTCATCATTAAGACAGAAGTGTCTATGTTCTCCATTGTTTCTGTTACCGGTCTCTTCGTTCTGTGGGCACCTTCATGCCGTTATTCATCGCACAGTGAAACATCTAACTGAAGCTATTAGAAATCCCTCCCTGAAAGTGCCATTAAAGGACAGTTTTAATCATCAGAATACCTACTGGATGTGTGTTCTGTCACTGTGGGTGGGGAGAGTCATAATACAGGATGTTTATCCAAGGTGTTTCACTTCATGCTCCTTTTCCATACGTCAACATCCGTGTTAGTCAAGGATTAATCTGTGTGAACACTCATTAAACCTAAGACCAAACCTAAGTTATGTGTGACGATGATTTCTTCAATCGCTTTTTCTTTTTTTTCTTTTTTTTATATCTGTTTCTCTCCCTTGTCTGTAGCTCTGTTGCGCTAAACAAATCAGTATTAATTGGGAACATAAACCTGAGACAAGCAGCGAATTCAATAATAATGTATTAGTGAACGCTGATGTACTTCACTGGTCAGTCTTCTTATTCAGATATTTCTACGTTCACCTGATTCATACCGGATTCCAAAAATGTTGTTCTGCCACCACTTCATGTACAAAAAATGAAAGTTGTTTTTGAGCCAGATAGATGAGTGCACCTGATGATATGTAAAATGCTTTTCTATCCTCGCCAAGCCTCCAGTTCCACACCTGTCCCCATTTCGGGGCTGAGGTTGTTCACGAAGAGATTACCGGTGTGCCGCATCACTCAGCTGTGTGCCACATTCATTTGCCATTTCTGGATTGTTGTCTTGGTAACAACAGGAGACACTTTCCATAATGGACTCAAACAGTCACTATGGAAACAAAGTTTTTGATTTGCTATTAATAATCCACCACCGGGTGCATATGTTTTCATTGTGCAGGAGATAAACCAGCTCTCTTTTTGCACAGGAAAAGACACACACACACACACACACACACACACACACACACACACACACACACACACACACACACACACACACACACACACACACACACACACACACACACACACACACACACACACACACACACACACACACACACACACACAACGTATTTATCTATAAAGGTACTCATGTTTCACCAGTTTCTTTTCCATGAATATTTTGGTTCCTAAGAAGCGGCGCTGCTGGTCATTTACTATCTAATTACATATTGAAAACTACATCCTGGCGGCTAAACCAAGCCTACTCAGATACCTGCTGTCCACAAACATCACAAGTAAACATTTGTATGCTAAATATTGTTGTTTCTAGACTACAAGAATGTAGTCCTGACAAATAACTGATACTATTGAACAATTGTGAACCATTTGTCAGGATTTTATACTCATCAGTTCTTCAGCCTTCTAAAAGTCTTCAGGTCTTCTAAAACCATGTTAGTTCTCACATTCTACCATTTTCTTTTGGTGGTTTCAGTGACATAATTATCAATCACACAGTTACTTTACACTCCACACCAGTGGCTCATATTGGTCTGCCCTGATAATCCCCAGATGCAGCCACATGTTGAGTAATCAAACCAGATGGGGATTAATAATGCACAGGACAGGCAATGGCAGTTTCACTGCAATCAACTCAAATCCTCTCTCGCCTTCCCTCCGTTTTTCATTTCAGTTACTTATGTTAATCTGTGCCCCTCCCTCTCATTCTCATGTGTCTGACCCATCTGAAAACCAGGTCCATGCTGAAATCCAGCTCCATTTTGGCTCCTCCTCCCTGTCACCTGCTCTCTTTTTCCTGGTTTCACACTGCGTTCGCTGTTAAATGGGGATCCCAGTGCATCCTGCTGCCCTTTGATTTTTCAGCTGAAATTAAAGCATTCATTATGCAGTGATGATGAGACACACAGCTCAGCTGAACAGGAACCAGGCTGCATATCCTCTTTTAGGGTCGTGTTCGCAAACCCCAGATAAATGGCAAGTAACAATCACATTTTTGGTTTGTTAAACAGCAATGGTGTCACAAGAAGCCCCAGGAGTGCACACTCACACACTTACCAAAGTCTTCTTGCGGAAGGTCGATATTCTTATTATGCCAATTTTTTTTCCAAAATGCATTTCAAGTATTGACTGTACCGTCACTCTCTTGGATATATTCACATTCAGTCGGCACCTAAATCTGGATGGTTATTAATTTATAGTTCTTGTATGGGGGGATTAACATCGTATGGATGCTTAGCTGCTATAGAAGAAATTGTTGGCATCTGTTCTGCCCTACTGTAGAAGACAACACTATCAAGATTTCATTATTCTTTGTATGTGCTAAGAACTGTTTTGCTTTCAGTGTTAGTGGTGTTTTTGAAAATCTTTCGCTGCGTCTCAGCTGGGACTTTGTGTGTTTGTATAGTAACCAATCCTTTTTAGCTTCTGCAGTCCTTTTAGCTTCTATTTTGTTGATATTTTTACAAAACTCCCCCCCTTTTTTAAG
Source organism: Lipophrys pholis (assembly GCF_963383615.2). Lineage (NCBI taxonomy): Eukaryota > Metazoa > Chordata > Actinopteri > Blenniiformes > Blenniidae > Lipophrys > Lipophrys pholis. The sequence goes on from NC_137637.1 coordinate 19,060,591, forward strand.
CGTTCCCACACTCCACTGTAGGGTTTGAGGTTTCTCTGCTGATGACAAACTACACAAATGAACCATGTTGACTTTTCTGACATTTAAATGGCTGCACATGTTCTCATGCCGCAAGCAGTGAGGGGAAGTTCTTGGCATTTTCAGCCCGGAATACATGGTGATCACACACAGGAAATGAGGCAACAAGGCATGGTGCTTAGGTGGACTTGTTAGAGTGAGAGTCGGGCAGTGTGCTGTAATCATCTAAAATCGGTGGGGTTGATGGATCGGCCCCTGCCTGTCTCTGTCACTCATGTCGAATAGTGACACAGTGGCCCCTGCCCCATGCTGGATGGATGATCAGCTATTGGCCATGATTGATCTGGAAAGAGTGCTGCCTGTCTGCACGTTGGTATGTGAGAGACAGAGGAGACTAAAGGGTTCATGTTATCACTAATTGTTGTGGATGTTCAGCACATGCAATAAAAGTTCTCCTATTTGTGTCCTGTTGGTGTTTTCTGTTTGTTGACCCATGTCTCCACTACTCCAATCTCTCGCTCGTCACCTCTATGAATGGACAAAGAGGCTCCAATCATCACACTTCGGTTTTTCCAAAACACTGAGCACTCTAGCGCACACAGACCGACCCATCTCTCTTTCTCATATTCAAACATTTGTCTTTAGTACATCATAAGAGTGAGCATGTTCGCCTAATTGCATAATTGTTCGTCTTCAGTAGATAAACCACCATAAAGGTTGAACACTTGTGGTTTTGACATGTTAGTAGTAATCTCCTTGACTTTGAATAAATAAGAGATTCTTTGGCTGTGTGAGTCCCTTCTACTGAAGTTTATAACCAGAAGCCGTGTGGTTTGTTTGGTTTTGTGATGCAGAACTCACAGTCCGTGTTAGGACAGGATCTGGTAGTCAAAAGAGGAACCTTTTGCTCCATTTGTTTCCCACACACTTGTGCCTCTTGGCTAGATTTGCCACTTTGTCTGAGAGCCCTCTGCTCATGAGTGGAAAGGTTCAATAATCCACACTAATTGGCGTATATGTCTGTGTTTGAAGTGTTTGGACACTCATCCCTGCATACATTTGTGAATGACTGTAGGTGTGATTAGAGGGGAAACTCTGCTGTTGTGTCAATAATACTTTTGTTGTGTGCAAATAGTTTCATTCTCTCAAACTTCAGTTAACATTTTGATTTGAAGTGGAAAATAATAATTTACCAGAAGTTGGACTAATGCGGTGTGTTCAGCTCTTTACAGTCTCTTTTCAGGAATGTACCGATACATAAGGTGACCCTCATGATGTAGCCCGTGCGCACATAATCTAGTCTTTCACAAGTTGCACAATTCTAGACTTACACAGCAATTTTGCACTGCGTGTCTTTAAATACATGTAAAATGTTTCTGCTACTAGTAAGATACCCAGACGTCTGACAAAGTCCTTCTTAATGCATGCATGTTGTTAGACTTGCATTTCTTACTGTGATGTGGTTTTACCTCATATCCAGAGAGTAAGTGGGCTAAAAGATCAACATGACTACATGTCCATCTGCCACCAGATTTCCTGTCAACAGGCATTTTCAAAAATGTATTTGAGACACAGTGAGAAGCCCACATTTAAACGACTGTCAGCCCAGATGGACTTTTTGGGTGATATTTTTGTTCCCTTTTTGTTAATCGGTGTTTGTTGAGTTTGTTGAGTCATAATCGAATGAATTCAAAGTGATGAGTAACAAAATAGTTCAGACAAAAGGAAATGGCCACCTTCATGAAGCAGATGAGTCTCCCAGCATGAGAGCTGCCCCACTTCATCTATTTTTCATCTCTGTTTCTCGTTGCATTTTTTTTCCCCCCGTCTGTCCTAACTCTCCCTCTCTCCTCTTCCATTACTGTTGTTTTCATCCCACTATATTCCTGTGATAGGCTTTGCCGACAATTCCAGTTGCTTTATCTTTTCCTAATCCTGTAATATCTCCGTTTCTCAGCAAGGATGTAGCTCAGAGACATCAGTGGACTTAGAGTTCAAAATGATTGAATTACTTTGCTTTGCTTTTCTTAGGTTTTCTTTTGCCAAAAGATGTATTGTGTCTAAGCTGCAGGATGGGATTAGCTAAGATTTTCTTTCATTAAAAATAAGGAGGCAGGCATATTGTACAGCTCCTGTTCCAGGCCTCAAAGCGAGGGGCATTGGACTGTGTTTTCCCTTGTAATTCTTTTTCTGCCCCGGCCACATCATACAGGAGTTATGAGTAAGGCTTCTGGCACACTCGTCTGTCTCTTTCTTTTCTTCCATCCTGTTATTGTGTCTCCCTATACTTGATTGCGTGAGCAGACATGATTTATGTTTAGATACTCTGCTGGACACCTTAAAGCCACGATATGACGCATGAAGACACAAAGAAATAACAGTCAAGAAGGATTGATTGATTGTGATACAGCCACCATCTGGTCATGGTCAGCAGAGTTACACAGTGCCTTTGAAATATGACAACTTCCAACTCCGACCCAATCCTGGAAATCCATCCCTGATTATGGCATCCTCAGCCCTTCAGCCCTGCCCTGACCTAATTCGAACAGAAGTCTGCATCTCAGCACAGCACAGCTCAGCTCAGCATGGCATTGCCTCCAGTTCCTGAAATACACACACACACACACACACACACACACACACACACACACACACACACACACACACACACACACACACACACACACACACACACACACACACACACACACACACACACACACACACACACACAGTCTAACACAAACACACACGTATATATGCCCACTGTCTGGCCCACTTATGCATCTCCATCTGCTCACAGCAATATATCCCCCCTAACAGTTTTTAATACACTCTCTGGCTTGTCATGTACATCTTCCCACAGTCTTTACACATAGTTATAATCCCTTATTAACCACATTCCCTTAATTTCAAGCTGTCCACATATCAGCAAGCTTGAAAAGACTTTCTCTATGACTATTTTCTCCTGTCCTAGAAATCCTTGGGGAAATATGTGCCTTGCTTTCCAGCTTAATTACAATCCACTCTATCATTTGGTTCAGGATTTTTTTTTTTTACATCTCTGTGACTGCAATTTCCACTAATGTAGAAGGCTTGGAACAAAGATTTGGATATATTCTTTCTCCTGAATGTAGAATAAAGCAGTTGCAGTTGCATAAATTTAGCTGAAGCCCATGGTTTTGCTAATGTATAAGCCGTGTCCTCTACAAATTAATAACATGGCAATATCATTTAGATGTATGTTAAATTTGAGGCTGCCTGATGAGCTAAAGCCAAATATAAAAAATGGTCATTTCAGCAGAGTTTGTTCTTGTTGTGGTGACTGAAATATGTGTTTTTGTCTTGCGAACAGCTTTTTTTCTAACTTTGTGTGGCTTAAACCATCTGCTGGAAACTACATTGTTAACACAAAAGAAGGAACTCGGTTTTAACTATGGAACCAACTGTGAAATCAAAACAATGAGTTGATTGTGGGCCTGAATGCACAATGTTTTTTTTTCTACTCTATGTACTAGAAATACAAAAAAAACGCATCACGCCAGTTTTCAGAAGACCCGCACATCAGCATGCATCGATTTACAGTTGTTTGAATGCCAAACTTGAAGCAAAATGAGGAAAAGTGTTCTGTTGATGCCTTTTTGTATGTGATGCACAGACTGGGTGTTTATGTGTAAACTGTTAGTAGTTCAAACATTCAGATTAATACTTGGACAAAAATGTATGTAAAGTAAGGAGGCGAGAGATGAGACGATGGTCCAGTTTCACAATAATTATCTCATTCCTTTCAGTAACCATTTCTTATGTAACTCATGTTACTCATTGCTCTTGTTTTACTATTTCATCTAATTTCATCTCTTTAATTTTGTAATGGTTAATAGATTTACTCCCAGTGAGTCACTGTGTACAGCATCCTGGGGTCACACTGAGTCAAGCTTCATGGCTAATTCTATACAGAAGGATTATTAAGATGAGTGTTATCAAAATGCAGTTATATCAGAAAGTATGTTTTGTTTTCATCTAACTAAAACGGCAAACCTGTTCCCAGTGAACCAAATGAATCTGTACTTCATTGCAGTTGTAATAAAGTATCTGGATATTCCAAAAGATTGGGAGATTATTCTACCAATACTGTACTATTAATATGGATAAAATAAAAAATGTTTTGTTATTATCAAGACAAACAGTCCAGGATATTTTTTGCCCCAGTGACTGAAATCAATTGACCTTTTTTGAGACAATCCTTAAAATCCTTTCATGTAAACTTTGTACTTAGAATGGATGGAGAGTCCTGCCAGAGATGTTAAAATTATACAAACATCCATCCATCCATCCATCCAAGCTGCTCCCAGACCAAACCAGTCTCCATCACATTAGAGCCATACGATGCTGCAGAGGCGTGTCAACCAGGACATCCTTGCAATACCCAGGGTGGAAAAAACAACCTGCAAAAAATGCTGTGAGCTCACCTCGGAGAAAATGAAAATTCCTTTTGAATTTCATTTGGACTTAGCTTTTTAATCAAACAAGTCCTAACTAATCTTTGGCCAGGGGAAGGTGAAACATGTCCGGTGGTTTATAGAATGTGGCTCATTGTACATTGTACTGTTGCTCTAAACTCCCTCACGTTTCAGGAGAGTTATCGTGGTTTCGGTTGTGCAGATCCTCACTTTTGAACGGCCCACAGAGCAAAGATGGTCTTTTTATGTTTCCGGGCCAGAATCACAGTGGGGTGTCTCTCGGCTCTGATTGGACCAGATGGTCCATCCCTATGCCTGTGTGACCTTTCCACAGTTACCATTTTCTCATCTGTTTATACACCTTCTTGACCAACTTCTCAGCAGGACAGATGGCACAATGGGTTGGAGATTGGCTTTGAAAAATATATACAACATGGTCAGTATTCCTAAAATGCTATATTATTGTAAGAGTGTTTTATTAATATCAATAGGTCAATTAGCACATGTATCAAGCATCTTTGCATTAGCATGGACACAAGTGTGACAACAGATAGTGAAAATAGGTAACAGTGTGATTAACAGTGGGTACTGAAAGGTCTCACTATTTATTCCTACAACAATCTTAAAAAAATATTTGAAAGAATATGGCAATAAATTTCAGTAAATCCAGAAAAAGAAATTGGAAAAGATGCAAGTCTTGTGATACATTTTAAAGTGTGACAAAACTTTGCTGTTATCAGTCGGTGGTGGTTGATTAGTGGACTCCTGTGATAAACGGCTGGTTTAAGCTTGCATCTACAACATTTACGTGTACATTTACATGCAATTTTATATTTTTTTAATTTTAAAATTGGTCTGAAGTACAGCGTAAAGCATCACAAAGTCATTTGTGGAGAGAGATTGGAGGCAACGTCCAGTCTGTTTTCAAAGCCGTGGGCATCCATTGAGGCAGGAGGGGATTTTGAGAAGAGACTGATCTAGTTTCATTGTTTAACAGGGTATAAAGTGAATTTGTACAAATATTTGAGCAGCTTCAGGCTCTACTCGAGTACATGCTATGAAGTGTATTTGTCTTTATATGTGTAAAGTATTTACACAGTGAATTTCTGACGATACGCCCCACTGTTTGGATAGCAGCGAGAGTGTTTTTACGAAGGGTTAAGTCTCTAAAAGCTCTGTGTGTGTGTGTGTGTGTGTGTGTGTGTGTGTGTGTGTGTGTGTGTGTGTGTGTGTGTGTGTGTGTGTGTGTGTGTGTGTGTGTGTGTGTGTGTGTGTGTGTGTGTGTGTGTGTGTTTCTGGACTCGGGTCCCATGGTGGTGATAAGAATGTCCTGTTTGGAGCAGGAACAGCTCAGTAAACAGAGTTGTTTTTTATAATCCATCTGAAACCTCCTTTGCTAAGATTAAGCTTTCAGCAAACTCACAACACTTACCCCACCCATCAAATATTCATCGCGATGATGTTCCTCATAGTTGTGGGATGGCTTTCTGCTGGGTTTCTGTCACTAGAGCATTTTGTGTCACCGCTTCCTCAAGTACTGGGTCATATGGGTCGTTTGGTTTGACATTTTTGGAGATACGGAGTCATTCTTTGGTCTGAAAGCCATTAAACATCTTGTTACATAGTGGATTGCATAACTGCCACACTGCTACATGCCACTCACACGATTATCTTCTGTTCCATACATTGTCCGAGGCACAGTTATACTGTACTGGAGTGCATTTCCAAATTATTATCTATAGAAATGCATTCGGAGGAGGGAACCTGTTATTAAGAGATAGGGAACGGGACTGATAGAAACATTTGGTTTGGCTCAGGAGAGGTGGACTCAGAATGCCAGACACAGGCGTTGTTGGAGAAACTCTTTTTATTGTTGAAAAAAAGGTAAATTCAATTCAACTTTATTTACGTAGCACCAAATACAACAAAATAATTTCAGGGCACTTTTACAGAGAAAACTCAACCATTCCACATGAGCAAGAATAAGTGACTGTGGAAAGGAAAAACTTTTGCAGAACCAGGCTCAGAGGTGGCGGCCTTCTGCTATTCCAGTTGGGGTGAGGGGATAGAAGGAGAGGAAAGGATAGGACAGACAAACAAGACAGAGATCCACTTGCTGCAGATGGATCAGGGCAGGGGGCTTCAGATCGAGAACTTCATTTTCATTGTCAGAGATCTTGCAGGGAGGGAGGGAGGGGGAGAGGGAGAGGGAGAGGGAGAGAGAGAGAGAGAGAGAGAGAGAGAAAGAGAGAGAGAGAGAGAGAGAGAGAGAGAGAGAGAGAGAGAGAGAGAGAGAGAGAGAGAGAGAGAGAGAGCATACACTATTATAGTGATTGTCCATATACATATATGGACAATTACCTCTGATTAGTAAAAGTAAGATAAGGCAATTCTAAGTCTGTTGTGGAACAGGTCCCTGCACAAAGAACAATGAGAAGAACAATGAGATTTCCTGATTTTGAAAAAGGAGGAAATGTCTCCTGTGACTTCATGAAAACAACATCCAGTAATGTTGGGTCACAAGAAATCAGAATAGAAAGATTATATTCTTTATATCCCCCATGTGCTGAACCGGTCTTGTTGGTTATATATATGTGTGTTCAAAGTTACCAGTTACTAAACTATTGCATATAGTATAAATAAAATCTACTGTGTCAAAATGATCAAAATGTGAATACAGTGTCTAATTTACTAAAGAGGGATGCTGGTGGTAGTTTGTATGGAAAGATTTTAAAACACTCACAAATGTGTTGTCAAAGTCATATTAAAGTTCTCAAATTTTCCGAGTGTTTGTGTGAACTGCTGTTTGACACTTCCCCAGAGTCCCCCGGTCTGTCAGTGCATGCATGGAGAATGTCAGTGTGGTCCTCCAGATGCTGCAGAGGAATGTGCAGCACTGACAAACTCCTCCACACAGCTGGATCTCTGCCAAAGCTAATGGCCTTCCTGTGGCAGCTTTGCTTTCTTGTTGAGATGTGGCCACAAGGCTTTACTCCCGAGACAGTTGTTAACTTGGCCAGTGCTCACTGTTAGTTTTAAGGGTAATGAAATAAGGTCATAGGCTTGTCTGTAGATTGCTCTCAATGTATTGTGAAAACCAGAAATTATAATGTGCCTTTCAAGACCTGTTTGAGGTCATTATAACATCAGATGTGTGGTCTGATAATACACAAATATACACTGGAATGAAAATATATGCTTGTTTTATGAATAATTGTAACCTGCAATCTGAAGTTGCATGCATTGATGCAATAATCTCATGCCAAAATGTGCATGACAATCAGTTGGCCTACAATATACAGTATTTGTTGAAAAAGTAATGACAGCATCGTCTGCTCAAAAGAAAAATGCATGTTTCACATGTGTCTAGGCATAATATAAAACACAATTACGGGTTTTCTTTTTATTTCTGTCCTTGACACAAATCTCAAAGCAAGGTTGAGATTCTGCTTCGTTGCAAAATGTGATGGAGGTTCCTTCAGTTATCTGGACAGCGTTTGCCTTACACAGTTGAGGGCATTGTTCATAGAGGAGCTTGCCTGTCACACAGTTTCTCTTCCTGGTGACGCTGGTATGAATGCGTGCAGTCCTCCCTTGTTTGTAAGATAAAGTATCTGTAAACCCACTGACTGGATGGCTGTGGTTCCCTTCTGCCCACACGTACAGCTATCTGAGGGCACGGAGATAGTGGCGCAAGACACGAACGTGGCTTTATTTTTAAGCAGGGGGTCATATTCCATATTCCAGTCTTAAACTGGAGTTCCAACATGCGTACTTTAGGTTCAAGGAAACTAGTGGACCATTTACACATGATGATGGTGCCGTCTTTTCATGACCAGCTTGGTTATTCTAATGCGCCTATAGACAGTTTCATAATAAACAGATGTGTTTACCATTAGTTTGTGTTATGCAAAATGCCTGCTCAGATGCAAGACCTCAGGAGGTATGCGTAGCATCTGGTAAGCAAGGTTTCCTGTAAACATGCACCCATATTGACCAGAAATGGTTTCCTAGTCAGAAAAAGTTTAACAAAGGTTTTAGCGCAATATTGAGACATTTTGAACCAACTTAAGTGATTTCCATACCCAGTATCCAAAAAGCAATTGGATGTCGAGTTACTGAATATTAATGAGTGCAGGAGGATTTATTCAAAATTTGGTGTAACTATACAGGAATAGAAAAGCCAGAAATTTGACATAAAGATAATTACGGTATATATTTCTACGTTTATATGAACAGATGAAAAGGCAACATTAAAAAATGACCATAGGCTTAAGATAAAAACTATGAAGATATGTTTTATCATTTCGTTAGGGATTTAGCAATATCACATGAAAAGGAGTGGTTTCATAGTGGATATCAGTCGTGTTTTGTTTCAGCTGTGGGCACAAGGCTGCAGACTGAATGTAGAAAAAATAATCGATGTACTTGTTCAGGACTTGGGGAGGAAACAAAAGACATTATGGATTAGTTCTGAGAGGTCGCTATGCTTTGATGAATTTTGGAAAATTAAATAATAAATACATTTTAATCGACCCACATATAAATGTCCACATTGATCCTATTGATAATTCATGAGGTAACACTGACAAAAGTGACTTCACAGTTTCTTATAATAGCAAATGAAGTTTGGTTTGTCATTTCCTCTTATGCACACATGTACACACACGCACTCACATGCACAGGGTCCCTGTGGCAGGAGCCAGGCTGACAGTGAGTGAATAGCGGAGTACACACTGGGTGGTGGAATCTCACATTTACTCTCACTTATGATCACTTTGGAGTCACCAGTTAACTGAGCAACTCCACACAAGAAGACCTGATTGGGAACAGAATTTAAGTTGTTATTCCACCTATTCCTTTGTAATCCATTCGACCAGACGAGTGACTCCGTGCTTTTGTCCTGTTACAACTGTCTTGGCCTGTTATCCAACTCACCACTTATTTACATACAAAAGTCTCACAACATCCATTTAATAGAATTTTTAAACTCCATGTGACCGGCTCTGCATTCAGTCGGCACACTCATGTTATCTGTTGACATTAAAATGTGTGCGCCATAAAAATGAATATCTGTCTCATTTCTACATGCAATGTGAGCCTGTGTGGAGGTTACTCACCAAAGACTGTCATATACAAAGAGATCCCAGAATCCAGTGTGCGCAAAGGCTTTGTGATGTTGAGTTTAGTCCATTTTAATTAGGAAATACTAAAGTTATCAATTCCCTAATCAGATTGTGCTACCAGGTATGTCTTGTCAAAATCCATTGCAGTTTTAAAAACACTTATTTAAAGTTTTTGATACCTTAAGGCCTCATCTTTTTAGGACTTTCATATTTTTCTTTCATTATGCCAAAGCTACAAAATATGTTGCTGATATGTTGCTCACAATTACAGCAATTTTGAGATCAGTGGAAGCCCACTATAGCATGGCAAGCACTTTCTGATGCAGATACAAGTGGACTCTTATCAGTGCTTTAGTCAAGTGTTTTCATTCACTTCCTCAATGAACTATTTCTCTATTCCTCTGGTTTGGGTCAAACCCTACCTCCACTTGAAACCTATACATGATGGATTTGAACTAGTCAGTGTAGAGCTTTAGGTCCTCATGGTAATTTGCAGCTTTGAGAAAATGCAGGAGGTCATATGGAATGTCTGCCTCCACTGGTAAATGGCTCATGCGGGAAAAAGGGAAAATTTTTCAGTTCTCCCGTTGATTGGATCCCGTTGGACTTTTGTTGGTAGGAAACAGAGAGAGAGAAAGGAAAGCAGATCAAGGAGTTGCTCATACAGTATATCTGCATATTACAGAGTAGAAAAGAACTGTAGACCGATAACTATTGCAGGTTGAACTGGATTTTTGTCAAAGTTATATCATGACTTTAGTTACTTTCCCGTCTGATTTCCCACACAAAATGTACACCCCCACATGAACTCTTGATATTCTGTACTGTCGCCATCCAGTTGATTGATGGGTATCTCATGAGTCATGCTACAAAACTGGACCATTTTCTGGCCAGTACCAACGTTTCTGTTCAATATTGGTGTGTCCAAATCATCCCACTTGGTTGTAGGCTCTCCAAAACTTGACTCAGCAACCAAAATACCTTATGATGAGGCCACCATCTTAAAATAAACACAATCTGGCTTCAGTAAGCCAATATTTTGACCAACTCTTATATGGTGGTTGCCGAAGCACTGCGAACGTTTGGCTAATTTAACAAAAAAAGGCTTGTGTTTCCTTTCTCTCTGTAATGTCAGTGACTTGTCTAAAGTGTCTGGCCTGCACTCGCCATGATAAATGGACTGAGGCCTGACAGACCGACCTGCGTGTTTGTGTTTCAGGGGAGCGTTCTCCGAGGTGGTCCTGGCTGAAGAGAAGAGAACTCAGAGATTGGTTGCTATCAAGTGCATCCCCAAGAAAGCTTTGGAGGGAAAAGAAAACAGCATTGAGAATGAGATAGCAGTTCTGCACAAGTGAGTACTTTGCTGTCATCAATTAAATCAAGTTTAGTAGACACTATAATAGTCTATGTTCGTCAGTAAACAATATAACATGTTGTACATTAATGTAATTCATCCTTGCATTTTATACCTGTCTGCATTGTAAATACAATCCAGCATCTGAAATACTAGCTACAAGGTTCAGGATAGTAAATTTTTCATCACTGTATCTCCATTACTGCATGTAAGTTGTATCATGTTACAAGAAATCATAGACTGTAGTAAACCACGCTGTATATTATGTATATACTATCGGAAAATGAGATATCAACATCCATCTTATACTGTGCCTCATACTGAAGTTCTCATTGGTTGTTACGCATACAATGAGGGTTTTGGACATATAATTGATATCAAACATCATACATATAATCACATTTAAAAATGACTTTTTAAATGTACAGTCATTTATATGACTTGGAAAACGATGTTTTTATCAAGTACAACTTATAGCTAATGTAATGAATGAATTGATTAAAGATAAAGTTTTATATCTTCTAATCATCTGAAATCAGCTCTTGAAAATTCCAGCGCTGTACGACTTGTTTGTGATATCATAACTATTATGTCTTCTTTTGACTACAGACGTATCAAAGTGAGAATGGTGTAATTATATGTAAGATGAAGTCATATGCAAAAGTGCCTTTATATACACAGAAACAAAAATGCATTTAGTTCGTCTTTACCTTGCTTTACTTCTGCTCGAGCTGTGATGTGTCATTATGTTAAGACTAAGGAAGTGACAATAGCTCTCTTTGTAATCGTGGCGCGGCTGAGGTGTACCTCTCTTTTAGATGCGGTGAATTAGAGACCACAGTGAAAATGGTTGATCTACTTTGGGTCCCAAGTTATTTTTAGAGCGCTTGTTGCCTGGGTTACACGAGACACACAACTCTCGCCAATATACAGTGATGATCCGTCCTGAGGTGAGGCTCGAGGAGTGGTGGGCTTCAGTTAGCAGTATGCTTACAGTTGTGACAAATTAGGCAAACCAGAGTAAACTCGGCCTGAGAACCACTCACTGAACTATGAGAAAACTAAGAGGACGGCTTTTGTTTCTCGTGTCAACATACCACCACAACCACCAAAGACCTAGACAGGATGTGGCTCTTAAACATTTAAACGACAATTGGAGAAAAGGGTGATTATTTTTTTCAAGGTGTTTTAATCAATACAGCGGAAAACAATGTGTTCAGTGTGATGTTGCTTGCTTTACAGAAAGCCACGAAAACCCCACTCAGGATGACCATCATCATATTATCTCATGTGTCCATTTGTTTTTAAAAGGAACATCAAGTTTAAAGTCATTTAGCTGCTTATTATATCCTTCCAGAGGTGGTGCAGCCCAAACTAACGCTGAAATTACAGTAAAGACTTAAATTGTCTTCAAACATCCGTCTAAATTCCCCCCCATGACTGCTCGGCTGTTTGAAGCAGTTCAGTTTAACTCCTGATTGAGGCGGCAAGGCAAAGTTATGGTAATTTGTAACTTTAGGAACGAATGATCATGCTTTTCTTGTGTTTGTTAATAAACCTTCTTTTGAAAAATCTAATTTAACCTCACCGCAGAATGACGCTGAAGATTTGCTGCAAAGTAAAGAACATGACGCAGCGGTCACATCAAACTGGTAGACGTAGAGTCATAGTGTTCACTATAGACTATCTCCATCGCCACTTCCACTGTCTCTGAGGCCAGAGCCAAACGTGCCAGCCTCACCTCTCTTTAATGACTGTTTGGTCACTCATCCATGTATCACACTTTTCCCTGCAGAGGGGGGTTATGGGTGATGGCAGGGGACACTCAGTGCATCAGTGCATTACAGGGCATCAATAATCTAATGGTGCCCATTTCATGCTTTTGAACTGAATGATAGACGAATAACTGTGCTTTAATTATAACAATATGACAGAAGTGAATGCAATATTATCTGACTGCAGATAAGAATGACGCTCATGCACTATGTTCAGCTTCTTATTTCCTGATTTGTATGTCTCTTTTTCCTCTGGCTGTTTGTTGTATTCAAATGAGATCATCTCTTTAGCGAGCGAGCAGTTGAATATTTTCTAATTTGATTTATGTTAAGACACTTATTCAAACCCAGATATTGCTGTTAAAGTCACCTGTGCATATTTCAGTCACATGAGTTTGTGTGAATTTGTCCTCTTGCTCTTACTCAGCTAAAAAGATTTAATTACAGTGGCTAAATATCATACCTGAAATATGAGCGTCAGGGGTTGAATGGATCCATTATCGCACGATGGTGAACTCAAGATAATGTGTGTATCAGACCGCAAAGTTGTATGTGACACGTTTGTAACAAAGTGCGAGGTGATGCTCACAGCATGTCATGGGATCGTGTCTTTAAAGTCAAACAGAGCAAAAAGTTGCCTTTCACACAAATGATTTGAGAAGTTAAGGCTACAATATTTAAAAAATGTTAACCCAAGATATAATAGGTTTGTTCTGTGAGTTATTGTACACATCGAAATGCATTCCAGCTCCTGGCAGTAGCAAAAACCATACATCACATGAAGCAAAAATTTACATTTTTCTGGAGACACTTCAATTAAAATCCACTTCATGGAAGTTTTTACAACACACAGGAACCATAACATCCTGTGAACATCGGACTTCATTATTAACTTCATTTATTAATTGACTGCTGGTCCGCTCTGCGCCCGTATCTCACAGCTTGAAGAAAGAATAGAATATAAAAAAAATTGGATTTCAAAGAACAAAAGATTTAATGCGATGTTTGTCAACAAAGTGTTTTGAATGAGACAACAGGGTTCACTTCAAAAAAAAGCAGGACACACTGCTAGTTTCACCCGGAAGTGAACTGTACAACCCTTTTCTGTTCATTTGTTGACTTCTGTGACCTGATGCCTGGTGAGACACATGGAAGCTGACAGGGGTCCGCAAACCACTGGCTCTAAATAGACATTTCAGCTCACTGACAATCACCATGACCAGAGTCTACCAAAGGTTTCACACTCAGCCCCCTCCCCCCCACACACACACATACACACAGCAGGAAGGAGGATTGTTTACTGCATGGTGTGGAGCCTCAGTAACAGTGTGCAATGTTTGACTTCACACTGCTTCACACGCATTTGTTTTAGTCCAGCACTCATCCTCCACAGAGTCCGTCTCTCCTTCCTCACTGAGACAAGATGAATGAAGGTGTCCATGCACTGGTGGTGCAATCTGGAGTCATTGCTGTAATCCAGTATGAGCTCAGACTGAGTTAACCACATGGCTTTGTGTTGTCTGTCCAACGAGTTGAGTTTTTTTTAATATCCCAAAGCAGAGTTGCAGTACGAAAACACAGGTGAAACAGTGCTTCAGACTGTGTGTTTCCAAGCCACTTGCTGTAATCCAGTACAGATTACCCTCTCATTAGCCACAAGTGTGGCTAGTGAGAGTGTAAAGGTCTGGGATGGATTAAAATGACACCAGTAATCCCATCAAAAGTTTACTGAACACAGACTTTGCCCATAGCGAGCGAGGATTGGCTCTTGAGCCTTACAACTCTGACTTGGGATAAGGTTTACAGAAGATGGACGGGGTGAATGTCATTTCATATGTTGTGTGGAAAATTGGCTCTTGTTGACCAAATTTGTTGTTTAGGCATTTTGAACACTTGTCAAAGGTGATACAGGTATGATAAGAGCAGGCACTGATCACACAGAGAAATACAATATCAGCCTTGATCTGGTGAGTCATTTCCTCACTTCTGTCACTGCACCCACGGGTCTCGAGGTGCAGCAGAACACAGAGTTCATCCAATTAAGGAGCTGCATGCCGCCACAAACAAGTAAGACAATGTGAGCAGCCCAGCGCTTTCAGGCCTCAGCTATGGATTCCCTGTTTTTTTTATGAAGCAATCCCACAAGTATTCATGTGAAAATATTCAACGGCTTTCTTCCTTTTTGTCTCTCCTCACAGGATTAAACACGCAAACATTGTCTCTCTGGAAGAGATATTTGAGAGTAAATCGCATCTCTACCTTGTCATGCAACTGTGAGTATTCACACGTGTGTGGGGTTGTGCGACACCTTGTGTGATGTTATATGCGTTATTTCCCACACATTGCTTGTCTAATGCCATTAGTTGCACTGTGCAACACACACACACACACACACACACACACACACACACACACACACACACACACACACACACACACACACACACACCGCAGTCGGGGGGTTTGCCCCCACACCGGCGGACTGTCAGTGTCCCACCCATTCTTACTGATATGATGTCGGAGAGAGGAATAGAAAGGACAGACTGAGATCAAGAGGGCTAATAGCTGAGAGGCTGAAGAAATGTAAATCATTAGCACATTAATCACAGACGAATCATAGGAACGAAAGACCTTGAAATCCATATTGTGTTCCTCCTGACTCATACTGGCTCGCTGTTTTGTGTGACGCTTTCCGCTGAAGCAGAGCAACAAAGTTTTTACCTCAGCCTGAGGACATCAAGCAAATGTTGCAAGGAGATCTAAAGATGTTCAGAGCAAAACGCACACATGAGGGAACTAAAAGCATGGAGGCAAGGTGATGCAGGGGACACTGAGTTCTTTGGAGACATACATCATCTCAGTTGCACCGTGTTTGTAAAGCAACTTAAGAAATTAACTAATCCCCCACATCTGATGTCTTTTGATATTGTTCTCTTTAGTTTTAACATTTTAAGTGGGCAGGAACAAACTACATGTAGATGAAGTGGAAAAATATAATTCTTGTGAATTTGATCTCGGTTATGTTTCATCACAACTCACACAAACTGATATTCCTTATTTACAATCACCCAACTTACATGAAAACATATACCTAGTCCCACGAACACCAAGACCACCCAAGCATAAAAACAACAAATATAAACATCATGGTTCCTGATCGTGCCTCACTAACCCCACAAACCTTCATAAAGCTATTGCAGTCCTGGGTGTCCTTGTGAAGTATTTGTAACATGCTTTGGGCCAACACAACAAAAAATAAATCTCAACTGCATCATGACATAACGGGCCCTTTTTTAGGTCGACTTGTTTGAGTTCATGTCTCGCCAAATGCAATGTAGCAACAGCTTGCCATGCCCTCCTCCTTGGGCGGGTAAACTGAAGCAAAGGAAGTGTGGATGTCCTCATGGCAACCACCAAAAATATGGCTGCAGGAGGGATACAAAAACAGGGGGGCAGCCCCACATGTTTGACCCGAGTCAGACTCAGAACTGGGAGATGCTTTAATACACAAACATACAGAAAATGCTGTTTACATAATACAAATGAAAAGATAGCAGCAGGTTCCTTTGCTGGAACATTAGTTTTATATTAGCATCATGGAGAAACTTTACTAATAAGCAAGAAGAGCCTGGGTGACACATATACAGACACATATTGGTCTTTACAGGTGAAACAGCTTTATTTTTCCTCAGTTCAGAGTACAGTATCAAAATACCAAAATAGAGTAAAAGTTTACTTCTGGTGAGGCTGGAGATATTCCGCTGAGTGGTGCGTGTAGTGCAAACTGTCCTAACTATTATGTAACGGCCGGGCAGTGTGAAATTCCACATACATTTGTTTCAGCAGCCCACAAATACTGGTTTTGTTATATATTCAGAGTCTTCCAAAAAGTTTAAATGATTTCAAAAAAGATCTCCTGTAACTCCTTAACAGAACAATTTGTTAAAAAAAACCACATGGAATCTATAACTTAAATCCATCAGACTCATTTGTAGCATTTTCATATACATACTAGACTCCCAGCAGCACTCGTTTCAGTGTTTAGCAAAAGTATTTCAATTTGTTGTACTTTCAGGATTTCAGTTGGATTAAAACATAATGGTTATAAATGGACCGAGTGCGAACATGACTCCACCTTTAACGATTGATCTCTCTCTCGCTCTCGCTCTCGCTCTCGCTCTCGCTCTCGCTCTCTCTCTCGCTCTCTCTCTCTCTCTCTCTCTCTCTCTCTCTCTCTCTGGCTCTCCCCCCAGTAGTAGAGCAAAGTCTCCCTCTAGTGGTCTTTATCAGACACACGTCACCAGCCTGAACTGTTCAGACCAAACATACTCATATTTTTCTACATCTGATCATAAATGTGCAACCGATCTAGAAATAACAACCTCATCCAGAATATTATACCCTTTATTCCCCGATTTCAACTACTTAGGAAACTTCTGTGAATCCTGCCTTTGT
The DNA here is from genome assembly GCF_963383615.2 of Lipophrys pholis. Taxonomy (NCBI): domain Eukaryota; kingdom Metazoa; phylum Chordata; class Actinopteri; order Blenniiformes; family Blenniidae; genus Lipophrys; species Lipophrys pholis. The sequence continues at coordinate 19,077,779 of NC_137637.1, forward strand.
ATTTGCCACGTTTGTTTCCTTGTGTCCTTTTCTTAAATTTAGATTTCCTAAAACTTCTCTTCTGTAGTTCCTGTATTTCTTTCAATTGTACATTTCTTTGCGTTTCAAATCTTTTCAATGATTCTCACAGCTTTCTTCGGAAATTGACAAGTTCGTTTCTTGGTTTAGGGTGTCTGGTGGGGAACTTTTCGATCGTATCATTGAGAAGGGCTTCTACACAGAGAAAGATGCCAGTAAGCTTATTCAGCAGATCCTGGATGCTGTTAAATACCTCCATGACATGGGAATTGTGCATCGTGACCTCAAGGTGAGCCCGCATCTGAATTGTCTCATTTAATTCAGCATATGTCACTGAATATGTCAAACATTATTTGGGTATTTACAACAGTTGAATTGTGGTGGCACATTTTATGCTTTATATTTAGTTTTTATAAACCCTGCTATAAGATGACAAAAAGGTTTGTGTTCGTCTGAAAACATTCTGTTTGCTTGTCTGAAGATAACAGTAAGTACAGTTGTATAATAGTAAACAAAAGCAAAGGTGTATTAGTGTTGCTTTTATAATCCTGTCTTCATAAGCAAATAATCTCTTTAGGGGGATTATCAACTGTGTGTCCATGTTGTGACCGTGGAGTTGTGTTTGCATCCGTGTGTTCAGGGGGGACTTTTTAAGATGTTTGTGTGCTCATTGTTCACGTCGCTTGTCTTTCGTTTGTCTCTCTGAATCGCAGCCCGAGAATCTGCTGTACTACAGCATGGACGAAGACTCCAAAATCATGATCAGTGACTTTGGGCTGTCTAAAATTGAGGGTTCTGGCAGTGTGATGTCGACTGCCTGTGGGACGCCAGGATATGTTGGTAAAGATGTAATCCTAACGTTTCACATTTACATACCATTTGCATAGCAGGCAAAGCAGATCATTAGTGGTGGGCCAGTAGAGGTAGATTCATCACTCAGTGAAACAAGTGTAAATGTGATGAGCTTGTGTATTCTATATCAAGCTGTGTAACTGTTTTCATTTTCTCCTCTTGAAGCTCCTGAGGTTTTGGCTCAGAAACCCTACAGTAAAGCAGTGGACTGCTGGTCTATTGGTGTCATAGCGTACATTCTGTGAGTACACTTTGTGAGCCTCACACAAGACGGGTTCATTTCACTCTTAGAAATGGATGCAAGAAGACATTCTGTTGGATCCGACCTGAGCAGAAAGAACATCAATACGACAGTGGAGAAACCTTCAACAGCCTTCTGCTCTGTGTCTCAGGTTGTGCGGTTACCCACCGTTCTACGACGAGAATGATGCCAAACTATTTGAACAGATCCTGAAAGCAGAGTACGAGTTTGATTCTCCTTACTGGGATGACATCTCGGACTCAGGTACAGCACATATTTACCGAAAGCTCATCAAAAGGTTTCTTCGTCAGACTGTAAATATCACTAAAGAAGCAACACCTGAAACATATCAATCAAATACTTCTCCAGCATCGTTTAACGACAGAGTGAACACACTCTTGACAGGTACTCCTTCTTATAAACCTTTTTCTGACACAACCGCAGAAAAACTTGTACAATTCAGCTCGGTGCAGGTATTAAAGTCCAGTACATGAATGGCCACCATAGAGACAAAGATATCGAAGGGATTAAAGAAAAGGTAAAACCAAAGATAAGCACAGTCATAAACTCAATGTAGTGTACAGTACAGTACAGTACAAGGCTGGGAGGAAGGAAGAGATGAAACACAGTGAGAAACTTCACCAAAATCAGAGAAGTGAAAGAGCAGGAGACCTTGTATGGACAAAGAGCGTCCCGAGGAGCCAGGAAGGACACAGACGTGCAGAAACAGGAACCATTCTAAAATGTCCTACATTGGCAAAAAAGACAGAAAAACAAGTTCAAGATGAAAAAAAAAAAAAAAAAAAGTCATTGTTTTAACAGTAATACAAGTCAGAAATGGCAACGTAGCTCATAACGCTCAAAAGTCCTGAGTTCAAAGCTGAACCATAACCCGGCGCCTCGACACGTTTCAAGATCATTGAAACCAGGCAGCCAGAACTTGTTTGTACTCACTCACCTACCTGGCATCTCTCGCCTTGAACAAATCCTCAGGACAAGACCGAGTCCGTCTCTCCACTGTTGAAGCAGAAACGTTTTTTGTTTTTTTTAAGTTTTCTAGGTCGGTAAACGTTCTGTTAGTTCAACTCGCAGGTGTTTTACTCACAAGCCAGAGCAATGATCGTCTGTCGGTTTTCCTTCCAGTCTTGGCTAAGACTTGACAGAGTGACTGTTTTCCAGTAAAGACCTCTCCAACTTCCCAAACAAATTATGGAATCATTGCATTGGCCAGTGTTCAGGCATGTGGCATACTCGCTTTCCAAGCAGGGTATACTTATAAGATGACAACAAAATTATGTGCAGCTGAGGATTTTTGTGTTTTCTCTTTTTTTTTTCATTCCAGCAAAAGACTTTATCGTGCATCTGATGGAGAAAGACCCAAACGGCCGCTACACCTGTGACCAGGCTCTGCAGCACCCGTGGTACGGCTCCTGTACTCGTCTGTCAGGATTACAAAGACGTCTGTTGTCTAAAAAAAAACACCTCAATACTTGAGCTCTTATTTAAAGACTGTCCCTATGACTGTTTTATTTTAGGCAACTGTAACTGTGTTTGTACAAGAATTATTTTCGCCCATTATGCAAACGTACGCTCGCTCACAGATGTTTTCCGTTCCCTCTGTCAGGATTGCTGGAGATACTGCCCTGGAGAAGAACATTCACGAGTCTGTCAGTGCTCAGATCAAGAAAAATTTTGCAAAGAGCAAGTGGAAGGTAACTCGTCCAGATTTATCTCGGATACGTAATACATGGTGGATGCTTCGTCTCCCTGTACGGTGATGGAGTACAGCTGAGTTACAAGACGGGCTTTAGTCTGGACTTCAGGACGGACTCTGCTGTCCGCTTTTGCCTGTTTGCTTTCCTTGAATGAAGATTGTTTGAATTGGTGTAAGCTTTACAGATGTCATATGAGCACAGGTCTTATGGGTATTTTACATTAGTTGAACATAAATTAGGTTGGACCGCTCCCGACGAACTCTTGGATCTGTGTCTTTTTCCTCCACAGCAAGCATTCAACGCCACAGCAGTAGTTCGTCACATGAGACGCCTGCAGCTGAGCACTGGTCAAGAAGGACCCAACCCCACCCTGCCCAGTCCATGTCGGAGTCACCTGCTGATGCCAGGAGAAGACGCAGGTGCGACTTCATCTCACCCATGCAGTTATTAAGACTGTACATAGAGCAGTGGGGTTTCTTGTGCAGCACATCTTAGCTTTTTGGTTTCAATGTCAAAGAAAAGTCTCACTAAGTACCTGCTTCCTTATTTCCAGAGGCCTGCTGTGAGGGGGGGTGCTCCCAGAACGTTGATGGAGGAGCAGATCATCTGTCCAACTGTACTTACCGCTGCCATCCCACCAGTAGGGTGTGATGCCGACCTGCTCCATTCGCCCGTTCAATCAGTCCCAAGTCACTTTCCAATTTTAACCCTGTTTGGTGGAAGCAGAGGCACCGTCTCTCCCCTTATCTGGTTAGGAATACAGCGTCATTCCAACCTCTCGCCTGCAGGGGGAGCGAGCATGTCCAGCCTGAGAAGGAAGACATAAAATGGGCGAGGAGGAGGAGGAGGAGGAGGAGGAGGAGGAAGATGAAGACTTGATAATGATAATGATGTTAATGGATGTACTAGAGCAGATCATTTTTGGGAAGAGTAAAATATAGAGTAAAGGATACAGAGGGGGGAGGAAACGACAGCCTCCTCCACCAGCGTGTCTGGGGAATTGTGTTTGCCGAAGCAGGACAGAGCTTGTTGGACACTGTTTTTATTACAGATTTTTTTTTCTTCTTTTTTTTTAATTCAATTTGTCTTTTTGTTTTATTGTTTTGTATATTTTGTGTTGTCTTTCTGCCTCCTACTGTTCTACATTGGCGAGAAATCCTAGAAGAAATATCAGCATGGCCAGGAGAGAACTTCCCAATGCATGTTAGTTATCTTTAAAAGCAAACTGTTGCAAGATTTGCAGCATCAAAGTATGATGCAAACCAAGCGTCAGATCAACAGAGCATTTTGCTGTGTTGCAGTATTTGAAGCAAAGCATAGAATAGTCCTACGATTAGAGATATTCGATGTCTTTCAGGCATGTTTTTAGACAATCAGCAACAGAGTAGTTTATGCAAAGAGAACTTTATATATCTTTATATATCTACTATGTAGCCGTTGTATTTCCATGCAGCAGTTTCGCTTTTTCCAAGGAAAAGGCTTCTAATTTCCCTTTTTTTGTTTAAACCCCAAACCTCTCAAACTACTTAAGCACAGGGATTTATCTTTCTCTAAGGTGCCTTTAGGATTTACAGAATGATGGGTTTTTTTGGTGATGGGTAGCATCTAAACTGTGTGTTCTTGCAGAGTCATTGCAACACAAACTTCATTGCGTGTATGTGTCTCATGTTCAGGTCAAATGACTGACTTTCTCTGAGTCGTTTGGCTCGTACTCTCAGACTGACGACACAAAAAGTCATTTTGTTCAGCACAAACTAAAATGAAAATAGCATTAATGTCAGAATGAAAATTGGTTAATCAAAACTTTTTTTGTCGGTCAAAGATACGTTTCAGTGTGTGTAGACTTCCTTCAGTCTAGCTGAGTCAGAATCAATTATGTTTGGGGATGAATTTAAAATTCCAATTGTCTCCACATACTGTACTGCTACAGTCCCTTTGTATCTCCATGCATATTTCCCACAATTGCATCACGTAAAAAAAAAAAATCTGATTGATCACGGCCTCAAAACAGTTATTTTAACACACACCCAGCTACCTTTAAAAGCAGCAGTGTTGATCCTTTATTCGGCTTTTCCATCCCCAAAAATGACATTGCACATTTTTTTCATTTGTTTATTCACATTGCTGCTTACCGTTTTTGGATTGATTACCGAGGAGCTTCAGGAAAATGTCTTTTAAATGACCCGTGCTTTATTCTCTGGGAGCTATTAACAGTGATACACAACTCTGAAAAGATGGTGCAGGTGAGCGTATTCTACCAACGCAAACTTCACTCAGCCGCTCATCGTTTTGTTCTATGGTTGGAATAATACAATTTCCCATGTAAGCTGTTCATTTTCTCTCTGACACGTTAATAGTACTGATATAATCTGGTGCTTGGTTATGTACGTTTGCATGACGTGGCTTGAAAATTGTGGCATTCTTTTTACATTGTGATCAAGTTGCAGGTGCCAGGAGATGGGTGCTGGTAAAATTAAATTATATCTCAGAGGTTTTCTTTAAGAAGAAAAAAAAAATAAATCCTGTCATGTAGACAGGGAAAGAGCTAGAGATGTTGTAACCGTGGTGCAGCGGGTGAAGCAAGGTTAATGTGCAGCTACAAGGAGTTACTTTGGGCTTTGCTTTGCAGTTCTTTTCTGGGTAGGCATTCAGGTGTATATGGACAGTGGACGCAACTGGTGAATTCAAACTGCATGTAAAGCATATTCCAAGATGAGTCGTTTCTTTAAGATTATTATAAAGTGATCACGTATTTCTAAATACCGTAATAAATATCAATGATAGAGGACTCACCTGTCGTCAGCAGATCCCCTTCTTTTAAAACAATTTGGCTTCTTGCACTTTTATAACCCAATACAACGTACTGCGGGGCCTTATGTAGATCAATACGGTCCATACGAAAGACGGTCGGAAGCAATTAGTTGTCACAAAAATACAAGCAGAGGAATTATTATTGTTATTATTATTATTCACTGCTTTGAAACAAATGAATATAAAATCCTAACCATATCCCAGTACCCGACCTCTCACCCCCTACACAGTAAAACAACAGGGGTCCTCCTAGAGAGTTAGAGGCCATGTTGACCTTTCCCTCAAAGGTCCTTTTAGTGTAAAACGTCTCAATATTTGAAGTGATCATTTACATGGTAAATTAATCAATTCAGTATGTTACAGTCTTTACATTGCACCTACATTAAAAAAAAAAGGTGTTTTTCCTTCGAATTGATCGCTCATTACCTGCTTATAGAAAAAGATTTACATGTGGTAAGATTTATTGTACAAATGAGTATTTGCACCATAAATATGTTGCCTTCTAATAAATGCTATTTTGGGCTACAGTATACAGTATAAACAGATGCAATGCATCGTGGGTTTTTTGAAAAGTGAATTTTACTCCATGTGAAAGCTGGTAACTTGTGCTTGGAGCATATTTGTAAGTGAAACATACATTAAAACCCCTGTCTATGCATCACACTTGTGTCTGCATTCATTTGTGGAAAGAAAAGAAGATATCTATGCGGCTCATACGAGCCCACTTCTTTATGAATATCATTAAAGGTATTTTATTTTATCTATTTATTAATTGACTTGCGTACTTATTGTCACATCAGTGATAGATTCTAGTGAACTGTGATACCACTGATCTCCTCTCTGATATCGAGTTAAACTAGCCAGTATCATGAAACCAATACTTTGAACAGAAGCATAATGTTTGAGGGTAATTTAGTTACACAAGGGAGTTAAAGGTATTTCTTCGAAAACTACCAATGCAATCGGTATCCTTTCGTATTCTTTATCTAAGCTCTAAACATGACTTAGCTGTCAGGTATAATATCATGATGATCTTCATCCCCAGCATGTTTGAGACATTTATAAAACGGTGTCAGAATCATTAACCATATATGGAAGAAGATGTTGTCATGCCAACGAGCAGGAAACAGGACAAAAATAATGGAAAAACTTTCAGATTCTATAAGAAATATATAGCTGATCAAATCAACCACATTGCTAAATAATGATATTTTTTCCTCCAGGATGGACTCAATAACAGACACGTGATATTGGAAGTATTGAAATGTTGCTATTGACCTCCACAGAACTAATGTAGTATCTAAAGAAGGAAAAGAAAAGAAAATGTGTGACGAGTATGACTCATGGGGTTATCTATAAGGAGCCACACACCTGACTTCCTCTGTCAAAGCCTCTAACGGGCATGCTTCCAATAATGAACATCTTTTAATTGAAGTCTGACATCAACAAAAATGTTCCTCTTGGCATGAGACTGTACACAAGATCTTAGAGTTAATGCTGTGGCTTTACCTCTCAGAGGGACATAATATCTCAGTAAATCAGTAATCCACTTTGACAATGGACAAGAATAACCTTACTTCTGTATTTACTGCAAAATAAAACAAAAGGGATGGCAGGTAAATTAACTTCAGTTTACTTACAGACATTATTTATCCTATTACAGCTCACATGGGGTTTGTTTAAATCTCTTCTCCTATTTCTAACTTATTTCTTCACATTTTACTGTTTATCATCGTCAGTTCAAATGTGAACCGTTTATGGTTTTGCAGGAAACAACTTGACACTCAATGTATTTTCAGTAACAGTGCATGATAAACTGTGATGCCCTGCAGAGTCCCTTGAAAGAAACAAATGTTTTAATGACACTGACCACTGTCAGAAGAAGTGAGTGTGTGTTTCAGGCTTCATGATGGAGCTTCTTCTTAACAGGATTTAAGTGAACCGGTAACAAAGCTGTACATGAAACACTAAATTCAGTCATTTTCTGAATCACAGTGTTCTGTTGATCTGTTTGAAGAAGTCAAATTTGAATTCTGAATTTATAAAGACAGGGACATAGTCACAAAAACATTTCCCATGTGTAATAACATCTCCAAAAGGATAAAGTGGAGAAAATTGCCCAAATGGACAAAAGTGTCCATAATGATGCTTGAGGGTGAACATTGGGTTTCCAGTGGCGTGAAGCTTCGTGACAGCAGGACTCCATGTTACCGTCACCCAGCGCTTCTTAGAAAATCACACACTGTCAGGACAAATCCATTTTTTGGCTTTCTTCTTACTCTTCTATTGCACCAACTAGTAAAAATGCATTTTGAATGAAGCAAAGCTGCAGTCGGCTCACTTCTTTTTTTTGGGGGGGGGGGGGGGGGGGGGGGGGGGCTTTCTTTTCTTAACGTAATATTACATTAAGAGTGGTGCTTTTTTTCAATGGTAAAATTCTGCAACAGTTGAGCTCATAAAATAGTTTTGTGGCTGGAGCGGTTTGTCATGAATGTTAATTTCATAGTCTGCTACTCGAAGCCACTCTCATCCTCTCCAAAGAATGCCGGGTAATTGAGGTTTCTGGTTTGGCGGCCGCAGCGTTGTGTTGGAGGAGAGCAAAAAGTGAAAGGGAGCCTGGTGGTCGACCTCATTCAGCAGACAGAGTGAAAATGTTGTGGTCAAACCAGGAACAAGGAACTGATTCAAAATAATGGGAAAGAAATTGCCTGCATCACAATGTGGATGTGCCGAAAGATGGAGACTATGTTTAGATGTAAACGAGTGGAAAAAGTGGGGTTAAACCTGACAACCACAGTAAGAACTATGAAGCAAGGATGGTACCTTCAGACAGCAGGCACATCGTTATGAAACACATCTCACAATTCCTGGGTCGGGTTTAAATCCAAAACAAAGGCAGAAGCCCTCTGATGAAGATTGTGCTTGTTTACATTCTCCTCCCAGCATGTTGCTGCTGCCCATGCTTGTATGGAATGTGATGCAGAGACTTCAGGGACAGACACGAACCAAAAGTGAACAACACTCCTACTTTTGGAAGTTGATTTATCTGTGCGGTGGTGGTCATTTTACAACTTTTACAAGTAAAAAAAACTGCTGATGAAGTCTCTAAAGATGTATAAAGCGGCTGTCAGCGAGGTCCAAAATAACAAACACACCTGCTGTGAAAGCAAAATAATAAGTTCCTTCAGAAATCCATGAACTTGTGAACACTATAAAAACTGCTTTAAACCAACAGATAGGGATACGTTTTATGTTTGTACCAACTGATGATATGGTATCAAGATCGTTCAGACGGAATATTAACTTGTTTTGAAGCTTCAGCTGCATACACTATATTTGGTAAATATATTGTTTGCAGCCTCTTTTCACCACATTATCATCATGCAGCCAGACAAAGCGCAGCTGACATGAACATTATCAATGTTTTGGCCAAGTTTTATTATAATATACATAAGAAGTGGGAAAATATAATATCCTGCTGTGGCTGAATCTTCCAAATAAGAAGAGATAAAATCATCAAAGTCATTACAATGTCACGGTAAAAATCCACGACTGAGTTAGTCTTTAAACTGAAAAAGAGGTGTAACGTGAAAGCGAATAACTTGAGGTAAGAGGATGCAGCAAAGTCAACACAAATGTGTTCTGTACTTGGTGTTTGAATGTGATGCTAAGAATGTCTTCTTATGCCAGAAAATAACACGAAAAGGACCAATGAGACTCCTTGCAGGTGAGCATGCGCGCAAGAATTAGAAGTGTTGCTTTATGGTTGGATATTATTGACTTGTTGGGTTGCTTGTGCATGTGTAGATGTTTCAGTACAACTATGACTGTCTTCACGGTATAGGAGTGCAAATCAAAGCAGATGACGGTGAATAACTAGAACGGGCACTCGGTAGAGCCCATACCTTCATCAGTGCCACATATGTTTGTGAAACCGAGTTCGCATTGCTGGCATAGTGATGCTGACTAGATAGGTCAGGGAGCTACATCACTGTGTGAGACATGACTTGTCCCTATGAAAATGGCTCAGCTACCAGGTTACGGAGAGGCTGCAAGGCTTTCTGGGAGATGTACTAGTTCTTTTATTACGAGAAAATTAAGGAAATTTAGTGTGATGAGCTGAAAGGCGATGGATGGGACATTTTTTTGCAGTTGTTTGGGGATTTATTCAGAAACCGTTAACATCCCAAAATCTAATCGATTTGTCCTTAAATTATGACAAATCATCATGCAAATCGGGAGTTTTTGCAAAAGTTGATAACATAAATACATACATACATACATACATACATACATACATACATACATACATACATACATACATACATACATACATACATACATACATACATACATACATACATACATACATACATACATACATACATACATACATACATACATACCATTAACAAATATGTAACCTTCTTCTTCAATGGCCACACAGCTTTAGTTGGTGAAGTTAACTCGCTATGAAAGTGAAACTGGTGCATGGAAAAGACTTTATGAACCAAATGAGGCTGAGCTCACTAAAGATGATGTTAATATCTACCGAGGTCTCACTAAAGGTGGCAGATTTCCTCTAGAATCATTATGTGGTCTGTCCACTTTTGTCAATGCCACATTATAGATAATAATGCTGCATTGTTTGGTACTTTAGATAACATACGAATCATTCGACTGTATTCTCGGTCCCATTTTATATTAATTCGACTGAGGCACTCAAAGAAAAATTAAGGATTCTTAATCTCAGTAGAGTTTGTGAATAAGCAACATTTCATAGTAAACAATTTTGTAACTCAGAGCTTTCCAAGGTAGTTGACAAACTAGAAGTACTATGTGTACACTTATCAGGCATATAAAACGTGTATGTGATTTTAAACCACAACAGCTCCCAAAGAGGTCGACCAACACTTGGCACTCTCATCCAAGGTGACCTCCTGCTTCTGGTGTAAAGTTATACTCCAGCAATCATGGAGATCTCTGATGATACTGATAACATTGTGAGTCTGTGAAGCAGGGTTGAGTGAGAAGTCGCTCGCAAATCAAAAACTGTATATTTATGAAAATGTCTCATTAGTCAAGGTGAGCTGTGTCACCCTCTGTAGGTCAACGTGTTGAGTTAATGTTTGAAAGTAACACACACACACACACACACACACACACACACACACACACACACACACACACACACACACACACACACACACACACACACACACACACACACACACACACACACACACACACGTCTGTCAGCAGGACTTTATTGTACTAATATCTGTCAGTGCTCTCAGGATTTTTTGTGCCCACTACATCCACTCTGTCCATCAACAGTTGAAGTCATTGTTTAAGCTGTTCACTATTTTTCCCACTCTTTTCCTGTTAAAGAAAAATGCAAATATTACCTGGTGACTCAGTTCCTTTGTGGGGCCATTCGGGAAAAGAAAACAAGGGGATGGAAAATACGCTCTGAAACATGATAAATTATGGGGGGAAAAATCCTAGTTTGTTACATTTGTAACTTTTCACATGAGTCAGACCACAAATCCAAATAATTAGTTCTGAAGCATAATGTTGAACTCTGTGACCAATGATGGATCATAAAATGACTGATATACAATGTGTATGTTCATCGGTTAGACGTTTTCCAGTCTGAAAGTTACATGTGTGCATAAGTTATATGGCTGCACAGAAAGAAACGGAAATTCAGCAATCCTTCTTTCTTCTAGTCTCTGGAGTCGCCATGGTGATACGGACTAAAAAGAAGCCCAGGCTGTTACTGACAACATCGCCCAGCTTGCTGTGTTGGATTCTGAGCTGCTCCCAGGTTAACTGATGGAGTTCATTTCTTTAGGGGATCCCGGGCTGACATCCAGGCCTTGTCATTACTGGTGAGGTCCTGCACATCCACCATGGGAAGCAACTTAGAAGGCGTCCTAATCTTCTTCTCAGTGGGAAAGGACAGCTACTCTGCTGTGACTTTCTCTGGGATGGCTGAAATCCTCACTGTGTTGCAAAGTGGGAGGCCTCCCTCGGTGCACGCATAACACATTTCAGCCCCTAGTATTTGTGATCTCATTCTTTTGGTCATGACCTGAAGTTTACGACCATAGGTGAGGGTGGGAATGTGAGTAGTAAACAGAGAACTTTGCCTCTCGGCTGAGCTCCCTCTCACCACATCACAAGAGTCTGGTACACCAACCGCATAGCTGCTGCCGCTTGCCACAGCTTGTGTCCGATCTTTCAGTCCTTCCTCCTCTCGCTCATGAAAAAGACCCTCAACATACTTAAACTCGTTCACCTTGGATTAATGACTGGCCTTGTCGAACAGGGAGGGCTTCAGTATCCTACAGATTTGAAAATCTCTCATTAGTGCGGAGCACATTAGTGCTATCTGCACAGAATGAGATTAGCAGAGCCCCCCCTCTGCAGCCAGACCCGACAGTGTTGTTTTGATAGTTGCTGATGTGCACCAGCTGGGTTCATCCTGAACAGGCGAGGTGAAGGGTCCATTTAGGACAATCACCGGCAGAGTCTGCTGAGCGATTCACAGGCTGTAGGAGGAGGTTGTGCACCACTGCAACGGAAAAGATGAAATAATTGATGCATTTTAAGTTAAATGCTTTGTAGCATGATGAATCAACACACGTCCTGCACTGTCTGAAAGACATATATGAAGGAAATGCATCTATTCCAACATCTAATATTAACAGGAAAAACACGTGATTGGTTCCACATTTAATCTGCAGAGTACAATAATCCCAATCACAAAGCCAGTGTCATTCAGTGCTATCATTGGTTATGACGAAGACAAATTGGGAGTCCTACGAGTAAACAATGTGGTTCTCACAGAGTGCTGATCACAACATCATGGAGTTTGTTTGATAGTACTTGACTTGAAGAATTTGAACAAGCCTACATTCACATTCTATCTGTGACTGTTTCTGAATGGTTTTGTGTGTGTGTGTGTGTGTGTGTGTGTGTGTGTGTGTGTGTGTGTGTGTGTGTGTGTGTGTGTGTGTGTGTGTGTGTGTGTGTGTGTGTGTGTGTGTGTGTGTGTGTGTGTGTGTGTGTAAATGATAGTCGCATTGATATATTGTTTATTTACGTTGCATTATGGTATGTTAAAAATGTACGATTAACACTTCTAGATCTGTTAACTTCCTGCATTATATTTGTCACTTTTACATAAAACATGTGTACAGTGTTGTATTTCTCTAAATCCCTAATTTACAGTTGAGTCAAATTATGTTTAAACAGCACATACAGTTATTAAGTATTTAAATGATATGAACCATCTGACCCGGATCAATTTAATTGCTACGTTCTCATTTTTGTGTAAAGCGAGGGCCCAACTACACCAACTCAAACTAGAGAGTGACTTTTATGATGACCTCTTGATCCTGAGGCCAAAGTAATTATGCTGGAAACAATGTGAGGAAACTCAGAAATAGAAATAAGCACCTTTTAGACGAAGCTTTAATCATCATTTTTGATTAATCTTGGATACTTTTAGATAAATAATAGACCATCGCTTTAACACACGCACGCACGCACGCACGCACGCACGCACGCACGCACGCACACACACACACACACACACCCACACACACACACACACACACACACTTGGATTTCCCTCTTCAACTAATCACTGACATCTTTTTTCCTGTATCTCAGTTAAGCATTTGTTTAGAATGCAGCGTCAGATAACTCCAAGCATCTTGGCCAGATATTTTCTTTGGACCACAACACGAGAAAACAGACAAAACCGATTATGGTACAAAGATTTCCTAGTTTCACTTCTCGTCGATACTGTAGTCTCTCAGTGTTGTGGGAGGAAAACCAGGTTGTTTGAATTTAAACAAGTTAAAGACCCTGAGGTGCTGGAGCCCAGCAGAGGGAAAGGTGACTGAACTGTGCAGTGAGATCATCCTCCTGGTTGAGCCCTGGGGATGAGTGACGGACAATTCGCTCACTGTGAATGACTCATTTCAGCAGAACTGAGTGGGAGATGGTGTGAGAGACTTTCACTGTTTAACTGTACTAGCTCGTGAGTCTGAAATCCTAATCCCAAAAAGATATTGATGTCTTTGAAATGAGTGTTTTCTGAGCCTTTCTCGGAGAATGTACCCAGAGCACTGCAGCTCTTGAAGCCAGAGAACCACAGTTTATGAAGAGCTGCAGGCCCAACCGAACCTGGTATGACTGTGCAAACCACAGTGGGTAATAATAAACAGGATGAAGTGCAGGATGAAAAATAGAAAGAAATTGAGAGGATCTGGCAGAATAAGGAGCTCCACTAATTTTCCACTTTTGGGAAAAGTTTGCCCTGCAATTAGGGTCAAACATGGCCAGAAACCTGACATTCATGTTACTTCCATTAGCGATGCATCTGAAGCGAGCCCTGACTCTGCACAGGAGATGACGGCGGATGAAAAGGAAACACACAATCAACAGGAAAGCATGAGAGGAGAACGTCATCATGAAAGAGTGTCATTTTCCACACCTTTGCACATCGAGAATAGGATTTGTCTGGGTTTGTTGGGACAATGGATCAAAGTGAACATCAAAAAGGGTGCAGAGAGGAATTCTGGGTCGCCTGAGGTCACATTGGGGGCCGCTGAGTGTGCCGACGGGGAAACGTGTGAAAAGTGTGCTCGTATGAATGAGTCCTGATGACCCAATTTCACTCATTCATTCACCGCGGCCAAGTTAGCCGCCAAATGTGCAGTCACTCTCTCTATAGAATGTTTCTGAAGAGAGTGACACGTTTTTGTTCTTTTTATAACGTGGTACTTATTCACATTAAAAATGAATTTTGCTCATCTTTCACTCCTGCAATTCAACACATTTCTATTCATTTCCAAGCAAAAAGACACACTGAATACGACATGCACATGCTGTATGTGTGCAGTCTGCAGGCCTGTCATCCTGGAAACCTTCTCAAGGGAAGTAATTTATGTTCCCCTTTCTTTAACTTAACCTTAACATAAAGGACCGGTCTGTACTGAGGTGCAAGGAGTGTTGGTGATTACATAGCTGTAATTCAAATTTGCTCAAACATGCCAAGTGAGTCATCACAGGACTAATTACACTTTTTTTTTCCTATGTATAATCCTGTCGGCAACAGTCTTGGCATCAACTATATATTGAGACAAAATTCATTGTTAAATTAATAAAGATATATTTTTGTAGACATATTGTTGTAATTTGTTAGCACTGCTTTAATTGTTTAGAAAATTGGAAACGTTGTATATGGAGCTACCTGTACTTACCTGTGCTGGGGTATGGTGCAAGCCAATTAGTTCCATCTGCTATAAAAGCAGCACTGCTTCCTCTGCCATTGGTGGGTGCTGCATGGCATGTGAGGCTGCTCAACATGTTGTAAATATCTTTTGTATATTTTGTAAATGAATGGCAGTCGGGGGTCTGCACTGGAAATCCGCCTCAGCTCTGCTTTGTACCTCCAGAACGCAGTAGTGCTATTTTGACATGACGAGTGTCACAATTGGTGTCAGAAGCTGGGCCTACGCTACAGAGTAACTGAGGATGACAACAAGGATGACCACCAGAAAATGGCAGACTGAACGACAAGATGATCCTGACGAAGGGAGCGAGTGCACCTGCTGACCAGAGGGCTGAGGTAATTGGCAGCCCTGAGGAAAAGTTTGAAGAGTTGGCGGGGCTGGTGAAGTCTCTCACAAAGTCCCAGGCAGCCAGAGATCAGCACCTGGAGAAAGAAGCAGCTAAACAAGAGTTGAGATGGAAAAGCATGCAGCACCAAATTCAACAAATGCAGTCTTTGGTAAATCAAGCTATCCAAAGAGCACCAGACCAAGAGCAAGATTGGGCTCCCCCTTAAGACCAAACCGACAATGAAGATGAAGGTACCAGTTATCGTAACCAGAGCAGATACTGAAGAGAGCTAATAATCCACTAAGAGCCAAACCTCTTTCACCGGATGATGACATTGAATCTTTTCTGACCACTTTTGAAAGAATGGCTCATGTCTGCAGTTGGCCAAGAGACGAGTGGACTCTCCGTCTGGTTGCATTATTGACTGGTAAGGCCTGCAGTGTATATGTGCTTATGGACAGTGTTGACTCTGAAGATTATGACAAGGTGAAAGCAGCAATGCTAGCAAAGTATGAAATCACATCAGAGACTTACCGACAAAGATTTCAGTCTACCGAAGTATTCCCTGAAGAAACCCCTAAAGAAAGGCACATGCGGCTGAAGGACTTGTTCTCAAAATGGTTCAAACCTGGAAAGTCTACAACAAAACATGTCAGAGACACTGATCTTGGAGCAGTTCCTGATGATGGTGAACCCAGAGCTGGAAGTATGGATCCATGAACGTGACCCCAAGACGGCAGAAAAACTACTACGCCAACTATGGACGAAACTCCCCACAATTCCAGGGAGGCCGAGACAGAGAACATGGACACAGAGACCAAGCTCAAAGTAAGTCCAATGGGGGTGAAAGGGGTTTTGGTCATAATAGGGCAGTGTCTAAACCTAGGCAATTTACATCGAGCAGCTACCAAAGGCCAAATCCTACTCACAGTTCTCATAAGCGCGGTAAAGAGGTCAGATGTCCCCTGTGTAATGGGTTAGGTCAAACCCAAAACTCATGTCCACTAACCAATAAGCCAAAACCTTCCCTTTACTGTGCAGTGCCTAGACCTGTTTTGTCCAGCCAGAGTGTAACAATCCAGAGAGCTCTCACTGCACCTGTACTGATTAATGGCCACCATACTACTGCACTTTTAGATACGGGTGGGCTTCAGTCTGTGGTTTCTTCCAACCTGGTGTCAAGGGAGAAATGGAGTGAGGACAAGACTAATATTGGCTGTTGGGTATCTGCACAGGAAATCCGCCTCAGGTCTGCTTTGTTCCTCCAGAACACAGCAGTGCTATTTTGACATTACAAGTGTCACACCCATATTACAAAGGAAATAGTTTCCCTGCTGAGAAGATAACACTGAACAACCTAATACAATGCTCCTTTTTAACAATTTCAAACTAAAAATCAGTCTTCCAATATTTCACACATAGTGAAGACATAATGTATGTAATGGCTGACCATTTTCCCAGAAAAAAAACTATGTGAAATCAGTTTAGCTTTGCTTTATTTCAATGTGGCTCCATATAGTGTGTTGGTTAGAAGGACTAAGTCAAAGGCTGGCGGGGATGTGAAGAAACAGGGGTTCGATTTCAAATGCAAGCTTCTCTGTACGCCACATTGAAATTCTACTTTGCACAAATGGGGGGAAAAAAAGAGTCCATCAATCCATCCATCCATCAATCCATCCATCCATCCATCAATTTTCTATGCTGCTTTATCCCGTTCAGGGTTGCGGGTGTCCCAGAATATGCATTTTAAACAATTAATAAAACAAATATACTAATGAAAGACCAGAAAGGGCTTATGGAAACAGCAGTTCCTCTTCTTCTGACCACATTGCCTTTATTATATTGTCTATGAATTGATTGGATTAGGGTTGTAATACTAAATTTTGTTTACTTGTACCCTGCTCGCCATTTTCTAAAGCTTTAGTGTGCCTCCCTGGTTGGGTCCCTGTAAACCAGTTCACTCTTGTTCCACTTTCATCACGACAGAGCGGTGTCTATCCACGTCTCAGCAGATCCACATCCGTCTGTCCCATGGTTGTCTTCATCTGATTACTCTGGTCCCGAAAACAGCTCCACCTTTGAATCTCATACCCACCGTTCAGGTAATGACACTACATCTCTTTAAAGAATACCAACCCTTGATTTATAACAATCGCTGCCACATCAAGTCAACCAAACTGTTATTTCTGATATTCACACAACAGTGGAGCTGGGGACCATTACTGGTTCACATAAAACCACAGTCATGCTCTCAAGTCAAAACTTTCCAAAGCCCTCAAAAGGAGTCCATGCAGAAGGACAAAATAAGTCTGAACATCTGAAGAATCACTCAGAAATGCAATAAACATCCGGTGTGGAAAATATGGCTATATAAGCCTAATGTACCCATGTCTAACCATTAGATATAAAAACGGATTGGCAGTACTAACGACAAACACATGAATTTGAATTCTTTGTTTTCCACACCCTCCCTTATGGACCTCATCAGTGACACAGACAAAAAAAAAAACCATAACAGAATGATTAAAAGAAGACGGAGAGAAAAACAAAGGCAAAGCAGGCAAAGAGCAAACAAAGAATATAAATGTGTTTGCGGTGAATTGAAAAACAGTCATTTAAACTCAAATGGGGAAAAAGAAGGAGGATGTTAGGAAAATAAAAATGGTACGACTACAAGAAGAATTGTACCCTTGAAGCTCTTTGATCATGAAATGAAGTTTCTGTTTTCTAGTTTTTGTTGATAAGTGCAAACATGAGAATCTTCCAGAGGGAGAAAATAACCACGAAAAGCCAAATTCTTAAGTCTGATCTACGACCTTAGTGAGCCTTAACTGAGCCAAGAAATGTCAACTGTTGCCATGGTCATTACTGTTGTCTCATAGTGAAATATTGAGCTCACTCGCTTTGGCTCTTCAAGATACTTGTGCAGCATTGGGTTTTCTCTCTGGGGGCAACAAGATTGGGCTTATAGTAGAGCCGAGGCTAAAAGCATGGTATTGTGATTTTAGCTAGACTGGAACAGCAGTCGTCTCGGAGGGAAAGCGCACACATCAGTCATCCTTATTAAAACAGACGTGGACAGGCAACAATGAAAACTCACCTCGTCTTCGCCAGAGCTGGTCAAGTGTGACGAGACTTCGAGGAAATGTTTCCACTCAAATATAGGCGTGTTCAGGGAGCTGCTGCGTGATGACTTTTTACAGAGTTTGTTGGGAAGATTTTGCTTCATAGGGGTCAGTCTTGTCTAAGCAAACTCAATACTGGGCAGACGAAGGGTGAATCTCCTACTGACTTTAGTATAGTGTTAGCGAGAAGCGAACATCAGCTTCAGACCAGAAATGGAAGATAAAGAGTCCTTCGTGTCTCCTGACTACGGTTTGGAGACCGATGCAGGAACAGTTAATAAGTGGAAAAAATGCTTGTGGACAGATACAACCTCTATAAAGACCGGCAGCTGTGCCCTCAGCATATTTCCTAACTCACCAGTCGAGAAGCAAAACAACAGATTTGATCTGTGAGTTAGTGTTCCAACAAATACTTCACTTTAACCCTCTATGGCATGAATTTTTATTTCAGAAGTTAAACAATCTTTAGGGGCTCCTACTAATGTATCACTCACAAAAGGTGCTACTCCATATCACTCAAACCAGATTTAGGTTTGTTGCACGAGGGGGAGTCACCAAGGTTACCTTACGATCAGCTGATTGAGTGCAGTTTTCCAGTGTGTGCGCGGCCCCCAGGATGTGCACAACGGAGTCTCTTACCGCAGCAAGGTGGCGTACTTTTGGCACAATGCTGTTGTACACACCGACGCTGACAGCAGCCCCGTCTGTGCACACAGCGACCAACCTTTCTGTCCAGTTGTCCAAGCCCACGTCCTCGAAAAGTCTGAGTCACTGAGTTCCATCAGTCCAAGAAAGTCCGGGGTAAACTTTCCATTGCCGGACACAAACACAATGTATACGATTTATTGCTCGGTTTTTGTGATGTCCTCCAATCCATCAAAAAGCAACCCCCTATATTCAGCAGCCTGCAACTTGGTCCTTCACTCCCCGCTGATGGTCTGCATGATCCGTGTGCCCCCCTCATGTGAATGATATGCACCTCTGACATTCACTCCTAGTCGGTTCATTAAAGGAATATCTTCACAATAGGGAGTGTGTGGGTCACCTCTGGGCCGTCTTTCTTTGCCGTATAAGGCCTGATGCTGGCCCAGAACTGTTTAAGCACGGGTACCAGATCTAATCCTAATCTATACCTTAATTAAACCATGGAATAATGACACGTGCCTTATTTAGCTTATGAAAATGCTTCAACGATACCCGTTTGTAAACATTTATTTTTTAATTGAACAACGTGTGAAAATCAATTCACAATCCTTAACAGTCCAAATATGCACCCAGTCCTTAACAATTCAAATACTTAACAATATAAATTCAATTAAGACGCGCAAAAAATTACAGCGCAGGTCAAATACTTAATATAACATTCTATCAAAATCTGCAAAAGCACATTGTAACAAAGTAAGTTTAACAGTTTAAATACGTATCAATAAAACACTACATTCATTCATGAAGTCCAACAATTCATTGTAACACAGTTTAACACTTCAAATACTTGTTTGGACTTTATAAGTTAATGTGAACATAGTAAGTTTAACAGTTTAAATACTTATCAATAAAACAATACATTAAATTACAAAGTCCCAAAAAACTGTTAAATTACTTAACATTTATTATAAAGTGCAAAAATACATTGGAACACAGTAAGTTTAACCATTCAAATACCTAATATAACATTCATTTATAAAGTGCAAAAAGACATTGTAACACAGTAAGTTTAACAGTTAACAGTTCAAATACTTATCAATATAACATTCAAATTAAAAAGTGCAAAAAGACATTGTACACACATATTGACTGATATAACTGAATTGGCTATCATTTCCTCTTAAAACAGGCGGTGCTCTTGAAGTATCTGATACAGATCGAGATGAGAGAAAGAGATGATGTCCCTGAGGGCTCAAATGAACTTTATCCTCTCAGAAATAGTTCACGCTTGTTGAACATTATTTCAGCTTGTTAAATAATGCTCCCTTTAACACGCACAACAAAATCAGCCATCACACGATTAACAAACTTCCTCTCTTTCTCCACCTTCACTGGTGGAGCATATCTCCAGTGGTGCCTCTGGTTAATGGAGGAAAGTATTATTTTCATGTGAGGAAATTGTACATGGAGTTCTCCCAGGTGGATGCAGGTTAATCAATGGCAGTGCTAATTGTAATGGGGCATTAATGATTGTATGATTACACTTACAGTCAAATTATGAGATGCTTCTCCTTCACTCACTTTAGTGAATGCAGCCTTGGCCAGGGAGGGTTGATGTCATCAGGCGGTATCCACTGATCATCGGGTGTTTCGACCCTGAACCTCAACACCCTCCCAGTGGTGGGTCGACCAGGTCACTGCCCATCTCCTCCCTCCTGGCTTCCAGCATGGCTCCTCCCTTCTGGTCCACAGCCAGCAAGAGGCTCTTTCTGCTGCCTCCCCCATTTTGCGAGCCGTGGTTTTTCTTTCCTTTCCTGTCACTCCAATGGCTGTAAGCATCGTCCACTGACTGGGCAGGTAATCCACTCCACCTCGACCGGAAACAGCCATACCTGCCATCCTTTCCCCCTGCAGTCCTGCAAGCGGTCCTGGTATTTGGCATTCTTCCTCTCGAAAGCTTGATCGCACCCCTCCTCCCATGGGACTTTGAGTTCAATGAGGATGATCTTCTTTGCCTTTTTGGACCACAGCACCACATCTGGTGGTGTCCACTTTGGTCCAGGCATTCAGGGACGCTAGCTCTACAGCCTTCGATCTTGTTCCTTCTTCCTCCAGTCTCCTTACTTCCTCCTTGATCATGGCTCTTTTTTCTCTGGTTTCTGCCGTCCCTCATTGTTGCAACTGGGATGTTCCAAGACCCTGCTTTCCAATGCATAGCTTTCCCTCTTATGTCCTGTAGCTTCAGCATACTTTCGGCATGTGCAATTGCTGAGTCAGCAGCTAACTTGCGTCCCGATCTTGTGATAACGCCTGCTTGTCTGACCAGTTCATCCAGCGAGTCATTGAATGCCATTGCGACTCTGCACTTGTCTACCTAATTTGCCTCCACCATGGATAACAGAGGAAGTTGGAGCTTCCCTGATCTTATATAGAGGCCCAGTGACATGAAGCTTGAAGGGATTCCCAACCATCTCCGGAGGTACTTATTGATCTTCCTTTCCACTCCATCAACAGTTGTCAAAGGAATGTCATACAAGGTCGGCAGCCACACAAGTCTTGGCAGTAGACTGTTGATAAAGACCTAATTTCTCAATCCTCCTCAGCCATTCCTCTGTCTGCTTCACAGTGCTAATTACGTTGCTCTTATCAGTAAGTGATGCCTCAAACCACTTGCCAAGGCACTTGACTGGACAACTGCTCTGACAAACTGGAGTATTTGTGAAAAAGTAGGAATAATGTTCACAGTCATTAACCAGGAAAGACAGAGAAAGCTACAAAATCCAAAAGCAAGAAGTCACAAGCAGAATAAATTTTCAACAATTAATTAATTTGACATAATCATTTAATAAAAAAAGCTGCACGTAGCACTGAACAAGTTCTCGTACACCCATGCACGTCGGAATGTGTCACATGTTGAGGTTTGGTACACGTCTCCACACTTTCGGTTACCAGCAGGTGACGTGAGAGTCCAGATGTGGAGTCTCTGCTGGGCGTATGCTAATTAGCTAATTAGTGCGGATTCTAACATTAGCCCGTATGCTAATAAGCATGTACTTTATTTTATGATACAGTGTGAATAAGAGAGAAAACAAAAGCGCATCAAATAAGCGATGTCTAAAATCATAAATCTAACATTCATCACAAATGGAAACATTAACTCTGCCGCTTGAGCACACCAGCATTAGCAATTAGCTCCATGCAGAATTTTGTGTCCACGTCGTTGCCGTTGCAACTGTAAAGTCTAAATCTCGTTTTAGGAGTCGATCATTCAGAACACAGAGAGCTAAACTTTTTCTCTTGAAAGGGAAAACTGGCTATCCAAATGCAGATCCAATAAATTTCCACAAAGAGAATAAAGCCAATGTCAATGTTACAAAGTTCCATGGAAAAACAAAAAAAGAAGCTCTCTCTTGTGGGCTTTTTTTTCTCTTTCTTTTCTTAATGTGATGTAATGATTGTGTGTGTGAAAGACTAACTGTAAGCGAAGAGGACAAAGAGTGAACTATAGAAATAATGTGACGGTATGCTGTATTAACAAACATGGATCGGTATTATTAATGTACATGAATGAAAGTAACAGAACTCGAAGACATATTTTCAAAAAAAGAGCTGGATAAACACACCATGTCAACAGATAGCCAGGTCCTCTCAAAGGGACCACCACTGTGCAGCCACAGTGCTGACATCTGTTTTGCAGCTTGCCTGTGCTCAGTGGTTTATGTTGAGAAAGCAGTGTGTGTATATCATCTTTGGCTCGGGCCCATGGGAGCTTGACAGTTGGCTGCAGGCAAGGTTGTATGATGCAAAGGTTTCATGGGGAGAAGACCCCCCCCCCCCAAAATAAATAAATAAAAAAGAAAATAAATAAATAAATAGATAAATAAATAAAGATGAGTAGTGTCGTATTGGAGTTCATTTCTGCAACATTGTGTCTGGTATTTTTTCGTTGAGACATGAACTGATATAAACACTTGCAAATGTGTTCTTTATGTGCTGCTTTACATCAGAACAGCCCTGCAACGAGGTTCAAGACATAAAACATGCTTTTGAAAAAAAAATGTCTGGAAGTTGTTGGTTTTTCTTTTCCTCCTCTCACCATGTAAACCCTGCCCCTCATTCCCTCCATTTTATATGCAGCGCCATATGGAAGAAATTTGGTTCAGGTCTCCTGGAAAAGTTTTAAAAATTTAATCTGCCACAATGTGTTGGTGTCTCTGTTCATTTCTTTCAGTGCAACACATCCTTACCAGACAAAAGCTTGAGAGGCAGAGGTCAACCTGAGGCCAGATTATTTTTAGTATATGTGGCTCTTGAATCTGAACCAACTTTTTTTTTTTTTTTGATAACATTTTGATTTATGAGCAGTGGATTGCACTAAACACAGTGTAAGTGCCAGGAAGCATTTATCATTTTTGACTTGAATACATGGAAAGCAGGAAACATTACAACTGGAATCTGATGGATTTGCTTGACTTCATTACCACGCTATCTTACAGCTCTCAGTTGTCATGTTGTTCGGCTTTTTGGCGAGACACGTTTAGAGACACTTCTATTTCAGTTTAATCAGGGTTGTGGATCTGAACTTTGAATAATGTCGAGTGTAGCAGGAAACACAGTAAAATAACCACAAGTTGTTTAAATTGTTACATGAAACCTATTTCTGCAGATAATTGGAAACGTCTGGAAAACTCAGTGAGACAAAGAGCTGTAAACTCACCAACAGAAGTCTTTCACACAACGATGTGTGTTTTTCCTCAAGACGTCAAAGGATGTGTCAGAATGGAAGCTTGTAAATGTCTGCAGAAGACGACTGTGACTTGCATGAGTCTGACTGTAGTAATGCCTTTAGAATCCCCTGGAAGTGAAGAATGATCATATTATTTCTTCAAAACTCTCTGGAACAGACCCAGACTCCTTAAAGCTAAACAACACGGCACTTTTCTATGAAACCAGATGATACTGATCAACTTGTCAAACTATAACCTTGTTTTAAAGACATAAAAGCCTGGAAGAGCTGTGATTTTCTGCTCCTGAACTCAGATAAAAGATAATTTATCATATTTGGCCCAAACCATCTGAGAAAGAAATTATCTAACTAAAAAGTAACACTGGATGGTTTTACTTTCACCTCCAGTCCAACTGTGAGGAACCTGGGAGTTATCCAGCACCGTGACCTATTCTTCAACTCCCACATCAAACAGGTCTGCAGGACTTCATGATGTCTCTAAAATCAGAAACATGTTGGCTCAGATTGATTTTGAGAGAGTAATCCATGCATTTGTTACTTCCAGAGTAGACTATTGTTATTCCCGATCAGGGTTTCCCAATAGCTGCTTAAAAGGTCTTTAATTGATCCAAAATGCTGCAGTGAGATAATTGCAAGGAACCAGCAGGTTCACATCAGCGAGATCACATCATTTCAATCTTGGTTTCATTGGCTTCCTGTTAAATCTAGAATGGAATCTAAAACCTTTGTTTGTTTTAGTTTGTTTTTTTACTTATAAAGCTGTTACCAGCCAGACTCCGTATCTTAACGAGCTGTAAGTCCCATATTGCCTCAGAAAAACACTTTGTTTTCAGACTGCGGGCCTGATGGAGGTTCCTACGTTTTCTAGTAGTGGAATGGCAGACAGAGCTTTCAGCTTCCAGGCTCCTCTCATGTGGAAACCGCTCCAAGTTTCATTTAAGGGTTCTGATACAGTCTCTACTTTTAATGTTATGCTTAAACCTTTTCTATCTAATAAAGCTTATAGCTATGGCTGAATTAAGGCCACCCTGGACCATATTCTAGTTAAGCTGCTATAGATCTAGATGGCTGTGAAACCAACACTGAGCTTCTCTTCTTTCTTAGTCTTCATACAGTGATTTTCACCATCACATTTCACTAAGATTCTGTCTCTTTCAGCATGATGCTCACGGCCTTTGGCTTTTACCCCCAAGACTACTTATCTGCTGATGCTACTCATCCTGAGTCAGGGTGACTCAAGATGATCTCTCTCTCTCTCTCTCTCTCTCTCTCTCTCTCTCTCTCTCTCTCTCTCTCTCTGACAGTCTGTTTATTATGAGTCCATTTGTTGCTTTTTAGTTGTGTCCCACCCAAACCAGGGTTTGTATCCCTCCCCATAATCGACAATTTGTCTTTGTCGTATCCTTTACTCTCCTTTAATCCTCTATCCTCTACCGAGACAGCAGAAAGCCACTGCTTCTGAGTCTGGTTCTGCAGGTTTCCTCCTGTGAAAAGGATGTTTTTCCTTTCCACTGTTGTAAAAGCACATTGGAATGACCCGGACAGATTGAATTAGAACAAGTCCAAACCAGATTCTGTAAACTCAAATTCTTTGAACGTGATATTTTAAATAGAATTACATTCCTCAAAAAGTATGGGGGTGGTGATACAGGGGAGGCGTTTAGTAAATGGACACTTTATAGTTTCAATGTGCCGGTGACTGCCCAACAGAAACTGTTATGGCGCCTAAACATTACAACTCCTCTGTGGTTGTCCATCCATCTTCTATACACACTTCATCCAATTCAGAGTGGAAGGAGCCAGTCCAAGCTGATTATGGGTGAGGGAATGACACAACCTGGACAGGTCGCCCGTGTATCACAGTGCAAACGTAGGCGATCACAAAAACCTGCTGGCAATTTAGAAATACCAGGGACAACATGCAAACTTCACATTGAAAGGTCTTGAAAGTGGTGCTGGGATGTTCTCGTTGTGAGGCAAGAGCAATAACCCTTTATATGAAAATCTGACTGATGCACATATTGTAAGAAAAACAATCAATGTGACAACTAAAGCTTTTGTAGAAGTTAATTTATTTAAAGCTACAGTAACTACTACAAGTGTAACTTTGTCAAATGTTTATTATATGTTTATTTTTTATTTACTCAAAGAAAGCAAAGTAATCATAAAAGCTAATACATAAGCCTTGGAAATAGTAACTTTTTATTTCTGACACAGAAAAAGCCCATCCTGAACCATGCCAGGCACACTGGCTGGGACTAAATGGGTGCTCAGCACCCTATTTTAACAAAAAATTGACTTAAATTCAGCATAAAACAAGGTGGAACATGTGTAATGTGCTCAAGTGAAACATTGTAAGCATGTGAAAAGTAAAGAAGATATCACAAATTTAGAAGCAATGTGTCTGACACTTGCATACACAGAGAATACTGTATATTCTCCCAAAACTGTCATATTTTGCCTTGAGGTCTTACAGATTGTGTACTTGAGAATTCAAAATGAACTCAATACGCCACATTTTGTGAAAGACATAAAGTAGCTCTTCACACCTTTCTGTCCCTTTAATTAGGGGACTCAGACATCCTTTCAATCTATATAAAAACGTTGATGCAAATATAAACTGTCAAAAACAACATTGGATTTGAAGCATGTTGACGTGTTGTAATTAAGTTTGATTATTAACCAATGCATGTGTCCCGCACGAAAAAAACAAAAACAAAAATACATCAGAGAAGACATTCAGTTTCTACATTTTCTACTTCTCTTGCTTCAATGCATCTTCCAACTGCAAAGATTGATCGTACTACTGCGTGTACAATGTTTGTGCTGTCGTTGGTTTAACGAAGAACAAAGGTAAAAGTTGCAGGTTAGGACAAACAACAGGATAAGATATTGAAAAGAAGAGGCTCGCCCCCTAAAGAACCGTCCCTAAGTCTCAAAGACATTATTCAACTAATCTGAATTGTTGCTTCTGCTGCAGCTGCCATGTGAGCCTGCCTTTCTCTTACTGTTCAGGTTGAGCTGCCTCTCATGCTTCATATGGAGAAGACAATAGTTTACACTGAACACTGAGGCTCTAGTTTTTCAGCTTCTTTTTGAGCGGTTGGTTCTTTCGGTCCTGTCTGGTGTCCTGATCGGGGTGAGTTTGGGGCGTCCTTGACTCGTACAGCTGTTTGAGGCTGATTGTCTGTTGTTCCTTTGAGTTTTCTCGTTGGGCCTGGCGAAGCTGACGCTTCATGGTCTTCACTTTTTCCCTCAGGTGGTCGTTGGCTTTCTCCAACGAGCGAACCTTCAGGGACAGAGTCCTCACCCTCTCTTCCTCCTCAAACAGAGCCTTCTGCACCGTGGAGCACAGCAGCTGAAAAAACACGTGGGGAAGACCCATTCGTTAATCCTTCGACAGAGGATGAGAGCAAATGTAGGAAAAAATGAAATGAGCACGACATGAAAATGATTCCTCGTAAAGTGAAACTTCTTTTTTTAATGCACATGAATGCCACAAGAACAATTTAATTCGAGTCTCAGTTAACTTATTTATTTTTCCTTTGTTGCCAGAGGTGGCACACTTTTTAATGTGTGGAGAAAATAAGAATTATATGTCAGTCATAGTTGATAAACATTTGACAAATATTTACTGAAATTTATTGTCTTATATTCGAAAAATGTCTTGATATAGGGGGGAAAAAACTCTCCCTGAAGTCAAAGATTAATGTTGTATGTCTCTTTTTCCATATTTGAGTATTTCCACATTAAGTACTAATGTCTAATAAAATAATGTGTTGCTGTAACAATTTTGTGTATTTGGACTTTTGATGGGACAAAATAGACATATCTGCAACCTGAGCTTAGTTTAATGGACACAGTGGATATTATCAAATATGATGTCAATGGGGCAAAATAAACTGTGTGTTAATGTTATCCTGAGTATTGTGAAGAATCGGGGATAATGACTCCTGTGTGTAAGTATTAAATGTACAACTACTGAAAACTACATGTCTGAAAACATGAAGTGTGAAACATCCCCAGTCAGTTTGGATTCACTAACAAAACTATGCATTTGGGTTGCAGGTGAAAGACAGATTACTCAAAGAAAAGCCACACATGTACAGGGCCCACATGCAAACTCCACACAGAAAGAAATTTTTCGCTAGTTTTCAACCTCGAACTAGGGTGCAACCACTTCATCCTCCTGCAGGGCCATTTTGTGTGAAATCATATTTGGAGATTTCTCCCATGGCGGCTCATGCTAAATACTGCCGTCACAATCAATATATTTCTGTTACTTTTTTTGATGTAGCACCTGACAGATCTGCTGGTTTTGATATGTGAAGTGAATTTCCTTCGGATAAGTGGAACCAGACACCACTCCTGGCAAGCCCTGCAGACTGATAACCAGTGCCAACAGTTCATGAGTCTTGCAGCATATTCCACTATTCACGTATGAGTGAGTCAGAAAATGAGAGGAAACTCCTGAAAACTTAAACATTTTTAGACTTTTTTTTTTTTCTTCTCCGAACTGCTTTTGGTAGAGTCCGACATGATATATCAGCTCTTTATGTAACAGTCTATTTATATGAGCCAAAGACAACACAGCAGTCCAACCTCAGGTGGCCACTGTGATCAGTCCGAGGTACGGGAAGACATGACACAACATACTCTTTCTATTTCAGTAGGACACTGCTGTGAGGTGAAACCCTACATGCCTGTGAACTGTGACAGACAATCTGACTGCCTGGACCTTTTCAAGGTGAAAATATGAGGTCCAGATGCCTCCGACTGCACGCCTGTCTGCCTGAGTGTAGATTTCCTCTGCAGAGCCTAATGCTTCCACATGGCCCAGCGTGAAACACTGATGTAAATTCTCTGCCATCAGATAGCAACCGCAGAGGGTTTTGAGGAAATGTTAAAAATGTGTTGCCGGCTGCCAGCCCACATCACTGGTTAGTACATTACTTGTAATTTTAGCCGTGGATTTTTCCCAAGCGCTTGCGCTTTTGGCCCGGAGGGACTTCTGTGGAAGGACGAAATTTTATAAAGCAAAGAAGGAAATTTCGAAGCAGAAGGTGGGAAACAGGACATCACTGGGTTGAAGATCCAAACTGAAACTGTTACTACCATATAAAAAAGTTTGATAGACAAAATGATCTAGGAAAAATAAACCAATTAACACTCTGAGTTGCTATGGCAATGTACCCGAAAACACACTGACATATTCAGTGTCAGTGACACGAACAAATCATCACAGGGGCTTTGAGGCAATGGCATGCATGGTGTGCAACAATGCTTAGATTGAGAGGTTTATGTGAAAGGAACGTCCACATGGGTGTCAGGACCACCAGCAAATGGTCTCTCCTTGCTTTCCTGTACTGCATTCTGCTGCTGTGTCTCTTTCCCGTGTAAATACTACAAATGCATATGACTTTCTGCACTATGGGTAACTCTCCCGGAGTCTTATCCACATTCATTCTCACATTTTGTATCATATTAATGTTTTCAGCAGTATGTGCTGCTGGAGCTCTTGTGTCATGGGCATGACAAGAAAGTCCACAAGAGAAACAACAATACTCTGAACAGATGCAGCCGAGACAGAGATGTTATTAGAACGACAGAAACTTCACATACAAAGTATCTCACATTTTCCATTGCACAATTCTGTCTGACAGACTTTCCTGGCACGGTGAAATGCCTCCATCTTCCAAACCTCAGATGTCAGTTTGTGACCGATGCAGGTTGAGTACCCACCGTATCGTTTCTACTCAGTCACACGCCGATCAACTCATGGTCAAACTCTGCACACGCAAAGTCGCGATATAACATTTTATTTACAGCCGTGATCTTCACATCCCGTGTGCTGTGGTTAGTTTCACCTTCATTTCCACTCATCAGCACCTCGACAGGACTGTGAGAAACATGAAACTGTGGGAAAAACCACAAATGTTTAAATAATGTTGTTTTTTTTCCCCCCCAGCATTTGGTGTGAATTCCTAATATAACCCTAAGCCATTTAATTCACTTGAGTTGACATTGGAATAGATGACATGCATTCACTGACCGAAAAAAAACACTTGTTCGGTACCAGTAGAAACACTGTGTTTCTATTTTGCGAAGAACAAATCTAAACAGAGAACTGATGTCAGAAAGCGGCGCTGAGTATCTTTATTTCACTCTGTCATTATGACTGTAGACCCGACTCAAACGTTTGCTGTTGATGGCAACTCAAGAATCTGTTTTCCTTCTCTTTACTTGTGCAAGAGTTTTGCTTTAAAGCAAAGTCAGCAAATGATTGGAAACAGACAGCAGAGAGCTGACCTAAATCGGGGGGGGGGGGGGAGAGATTATGCCAAAGGCTTAAATTCATTAGAGGAGATAAAGCAGTGGTGAGTGGCTGGAAACCATTTGTTGCAGGAGGGTTTATGAAATCAAGCAGCTCCAGATGGTTCACTGAAGTTTAGGTCCAAATGAGCTTTGGTTAATCAAAGTTTTAGATTAGTAGCAGTATGAGTGTGAAGCAGAGATTAGGTTTATTGATTCAGCTCAGTTTTAAATAAATAAGTTTGAGTTTATAATGTATTGTATCTTCTTTTATTGTTTTTACTTGAACTGGTGATTGTGTTCGTGGTTTTTTTAAAAGGATTTTTCCCCGGCACACAGTGACTTCTTTGTCTTGCCAAACCTCAGAAAAGGTGCTTCTGGTTTGCGATGGATTATAAACACATGAACTTGCCAGATTCTTCACAATATTCATTTGCAAACAGCAGGCTGCAGCAGTGAATCCCCCTTTGAATGTCCCACATCAACTTCTAACTGCAGCGCCTGATTGCACTTTTCTCTCTGAAGTATATGTGAGGCCACCATGAACCTGAAACAGCTGCATCAGAAAGGTACTGCGAGTGATATACGACTCTGAAAGGCCCCAAACACTCCGTCACGTCTTGTGCTGGCGGTTTTGAGTGTCTACGTACCCGGCTATCCTCCTGAGCCTCCCACTCTGGGGAGAAGCTGTGAACTTGAGTTCCAGGTGTGCAGTTGGAAAACTGGAAGAAGCTTGCAAACATGCGGTGGTTCTCAGCGGTGTCAGGAAATATTGGGTCCTGGAAGTTTACTCCATGAGGGACAATGTTGTAGTTCTCATCCATCCTGCAGGGCAGAAAAGGGCAAAGCAGGCGACTGAGATAAGTAAAAACAGGCACTTGCACAAACACATAATATTTATGCAGCTCATAGTTAATTGTCATCAGGATTAAATTCAGAACGAAGCAAATATTTATACCTGTGTAACCCAAACCCATTTTCACCGACTCTTGGATGATTTAGTTTAAACAGCACTGGATGAAAAATAGACCTACATACGGTCCGTGGTGAAAGTTAAAACATTTTTGGGAATTGTAAACAGGCTTTGGTACATTTTCATGTAAATTCAAGCACCATGTGGATTATTCAAACCAGCACGTTACGGGCCAAAGGGAATTTACGTTATGTGTTTCATATCTTTAGGAACTCTTAGAGCATTTCCATACATCTGGATTCCATCTTGTTTCCCTTGAGCAACATCAAAAGACAGTCTGTCCCTGTCACAGACTGTGTGTGTGTGTGTGTGTGTGTGTGTGTGTGTGTGTGTGTGTGTGTGTGTGTGTGTGTGTGTGTGTGTGTGTGTGTGTGTGTGTGTGTGTGTGTGTGTGTGTGTGTGTGTGTATACGTCTGCATGTGAGCGTGCTGAAAGCACGAGGACGCTGACGTTTGGTTTCAACAAACGATGTCAAAGGTCAGATATAATCAGACTGACCAGGAGGTCCCATGAATTGTGGGTCCAGAGGAGCTTGTCTGAGCTCTACAGTGGTGAACAGAGCTCCTGAAAAGTAGAACGACGAAACGACAAAGTAAAGCTAATTTGTGGTTGAAGTGGAGGATTCATGACTTGGTGCGGGTCTCCTATCATCAACAGTGATTTTAACATCAATGGATTCGGTATCACAAACAAATAAAGAGCTCTTTCCTTGTTCACCAACAGTGTTGGACACGTTACTATAAATGTGTTTCATTTATTTAATACGGTTCCTAGATCGTTCTTTAAAAATTTGTAATTTGCCAAACTAACTCTTTTCATTGTTATAGCGTAGCTGCGTTGTTGTGACACATGAGCCTCGATAGCAGCGCTGACTCATTAATTTACATGGAAGTCAGGTGGTGTCTCACACTATTATGGTCTGTTTGAGCTATTCAGTCATTATTATCATTGGTATTTACGATTTTCAAACTTCATTAATTATGACTATTATTATTGTCACTGGTTATTAATTTCATGCATACTAATATGAAATATCAGAACTAGTGTAACTGGATAGGGAAAGCAAGGTAGACTCCATCAGCAAACAGGACACCTGTTGAATGTGATTGTGATATCTGTGATGTGGAAAATTAGAAATGAACTGGTTTGAAATTGAACAAGAGTAGATCAAAAATGGAGTAGATTTACCAATTTAGGCCATTTTTAAAATATGAGCATGTCCTAAGTGCAAATATTTAAAAATAATATATATATGTCTTTCATCATCAATAATATACTACTTTCTTTTTTTTTTTACTTTAATATGATGTATAATAATGTAGCATTTTGTGCTGCATTATTATCGGATGGGGAATTATAGAATTAAAGATCTCTTTACTGAAAATAAATTCGAATCACTGCTTATACTTCAACTTTTAAGTTTTTTCTTTATTGTGAATTATGTGTAGGTTTGCCAGCTTCACAAAACACAATTTCAACCGTTCAAGTCCAACACAGCATCCTCTTCAACAATGTCCAACACCACAACTACACAACTGGACAAAAACAGCTCACGTGTTCTAACTGAGCATCAAAGCCCGTATTTGAAGAAAATGTAAAGATTTATTTCCTCTCTTTCATGTTGCAGTATTGCATTGGTTTTCTATCACAAAACGAAAAGGTTAAAGGACTTGTGAGAGTGAAATGCAGGCTAATGTTTTCAAAGCAAACATATCTGAAGCAAAACACTCGATCTGTCTCATTTAAAGGGTCCTGGGGGAGATCTTCAGTCGCATTTTTCTCGGGGCTCTCTGGCCTCTGATTCTCCCCGTCCAGAGAGCTTTCGCTCATGATTGATTGGAAAGACTATTTCAGTCTGAGACTATGCTTTGGCAGCGTTTGCTCCAGGAAATGGACACGAGAGACTGTGAGAGAAATCGTCAGCACAACTCACTAATAAAACATCTGGGATTTGGTGATGTGGAGTTGTACCATCAACAATCCCTCAAAGCTCCAAACATAGCTCGCGATAAGGATTCTAAAGTTAGCTCATTGTTCCCAGAGCACGACATGCAAAGACAATTTCTTCAGGGAAAGGGGGGGAAACAAAACCACTGACGTATTTCTCTATGAATGTTTGGGAGCGTTGGGAGAAAATTCCCATTTTCGTAACTCAATAATAAAGTAAAGGAACTATTGGAAAATGTGTGTATTTTCCTTGTTGCTAACGAATGGAAAATAGCTGGAGCTTCGTTGGAAGATTATAAAGAGAACTTTGAGTATAAACAACTAAGGGGGTTACAATTGCACTAGATCAATGGCTGATTCAATTAAAACTGTTGCACATAAACGTTTCCTATACACACTTCAGAGTCAAGCGGCTTTATCCAATTGAAACTACGATGGGTAGAAGTGATGGAACTCTGTGTATGATGATCAAAGTTGATGTAAAGTGCACATCCGATTGCTTCCCACGGCTGGAACTGTGTGGGCATGTTTCCTATGTAACGCCACCACACAACACCTGCTGTTTAGAAAAAAAAAATGGCAGCAGCGAAGTGCTGTGGTCAATGCAGGACACATCTCAGTTCTTCAAAGTATCGACTCTTCTGGTCATATTCTGAACAAGGATAATGTGTCTTTGCAGTTCCCCAAAAAAAAACATTCGACTTGTTTAGACTGGCTCAGAAATCATTTCTTTAATATTGGTGGTTCGAACAGATAAAACTAGATGATGGATCATTATGGGATTCATCCAAAAATGTAATCTTGTGTCGTTCTTGGTGCAGTAAAAGCCACACATCAATCTGACATTCAGTGTTCAGGCAAACAGAACAATTAAAACATACTCAATCAGATTGGCAAAAGCATCGCCATGGAAACGCAGCTACTGACCCTCGAGGAGTTGCAGTTGTGATGGCAGCGAGGCACGTTAGAAAGTAAGGTGCCATTATTCATAGTTACAAAGTCCACATAGAGGAGGATTCAACAGCTGACAAAACTCTTTTAGAAAGTGAGTGTTAGAAGATGCTCAGTGTTAACAGGACGCTGTTAACTGCCAATCTCACAACAAAAGTATAAATAACAGAAATACTCAGAGAGCAGAAATGAATAGCAAAACCCCCTAATAGGTGCATTTTTTCAAATACCCATTTGAACTATGTCTGGTTTCCTGTAATCCTATATCCTTTAAGCTAAAGTCTGCCTGCAATAGAAGACGTGGGTAAACATTTTCGGGGGGTTCCCCTCCATTATTCCCTTAGTAAACACTGACAAAGAGCACTGTATTGGTTTACTGGGATAATTATTGCTTCTTAATTATCTTCAGGCTTGCACGCAAACGTGAGCTCTGCGGTGACTGTCTTCAGGAGGTTTTCAGATACTGGTCATCCTACAGGGATAACGTTCAGACTTTTTCAGCTTCACAAGAGCAGACAGAAAAGTCCTCCGTGGAAGTGTGATTGACTCAAGACTAGCGAAAGTCCCACTGAAATCTTTTATGTGTTCACCACACACAGGCCGTGAGCACACACGTGAGTGTGATTCTGCATATATGATGCATAACATGTGCTCTAAAAAAAAACCAAATTACTATTGTTGTTGGCAGAGCCTCGTGTGGAACGGCCGAACATTAAACTTGAGGAATGTTTTTCAGTGCCCCTCTATGAATATCTACCTCTTCTTCTGTTTAAGGGCAGAAATATCGCTGCGGCCTGTCGGCACACATTCAAGTCAGCGAAAGACACACTGGTGTGTTTCAACGGGACAGAAAAGGTGGCCCGCTGAACGCCGGCGTGCCGATAACTCTCCTGAGTGAAAGTTCCTTTGAAGGAAAGCTGTTGGGAACTGTCTGGCTCTGTAATTGCACTGGCTGGAATGCAATAGACATATCCTGAGTAACAGTGTTGTTTCTGTCCAACACAGACATTTCACAATTAACCTGCCACATCGCTCTTAGGAATTACAAGGGAAAACTTGCTGGTTGGACAAACACAATGTAGACCTGGAACCAGGCAGGCGTCACAAAGAGAAAAGGTCTGAGGATCAGTACTCATCATCAAGCCTTTGGTTGAACCTTTGATCGTATTTACTTCATTTCCAAGGCAAAGACGAGAAAGGGAAGTCTGAATATGATTGCCCGACAGACAAAAAAAAAAATCTACCTTTACATTAAACAGGGATTCTGTTCAGATTGTTTGCTTTAGAAATGAAAGAAATAAGAACATGCGATGACTCAAAGTTTTCCTTGCATGGATAGTGTCAGAGAGGTAATTGTGGACGTGTCGTCAATCCAGCTCTGGCCTTATGTAACGCGAGCATGTTCCAGGGAAGGAGAGAGACTGCACAGAACTATTGTTAAGGTGGTCTAATGTAGTCCTGACCTGATCAAATCAATGAGTATGTGTCCTGTCTTTGTAGCTGTACGTTAGGTTGTATGTTTTGAATAGATGATGTTAAGAAATCATTAAAACTTAAAAAAAACAACCTCTCACCAGTCTGGTTCCATCATATCTACAGAGCTGTCAGCACCACATTACCCCAGATAAAAACTTTGCTCAATGTTCCTACAGTTTCTAATTAGAAGACGAGCGTTCAGCGATCAGACTCTTTTGGTTGTGCAAACTGCTCCTAATTTCACTTTGGGCAGTCTCCCCTTTGAAAATCAGGATTCATTTCCCCATTTGATGAATCTTTTAGTTTAGGGCTGGCACAGGTCATGCTGTGAGCACTGAGCTCATCTCCTCTCAATCCTCATACAGTCAGATTCAATGCATGTAAACTTTATGTGTTTCTCTGGTGGTCTGGTTTCTAGGATCTCTTACTGTGGAGCTGATAGTTTGTGATGGCGCCTCCGACCCTCCAGGTCTGCACCGAGTACTAGCTTTCTGTCTGATGTCAAGGTATTATCATTGTTGTTTATTTGTTGTTCTATATCTTTATCATCCTACCATTCACTGACTGCAAGAAGGAAGCCCCCACCTCCGAGTCTGTTTCTGGTCAAAGACAGCTGGGCTGTGGAATTGCTCATGTTCTACATATTTAATTTTAAGGTTAAGCCCATGAGATGATGAATCTGAAATAATCCTTCATAAATAAAACTGAAGTGAATTGCTTTTATGTTCAAGTTGTTTTTTTGTTGTTGTTGTTGTTGTTGTTTTTTAAGTCAATCTACATGAAGCCTGAATAAATAAGGCGTGTATAACAAATTTACTGGAAGAACTGAAGCCCTGAATGAAAATGAGAGTTTCCGGAGTCCCTTTACGCAAAACCAAACTGATCTACCCCTGGTGACGTGTTTTTGTTTGACTGAATCATGTTGATGCAACTAACAGAAATTTGTCACCATGGCAACTAAATTGGTTTGTGCTTCACCTGAGAAAGAAGTAGTAGTTGTTGTTTTTGATGACGCTGTAGGTGAAGCAGGAGAAGTAGCCCAGGCCGGTGACATTAAACCTGGAGCCGGCGGGGACCTCCAGCATGCTGCCCCACGCCTGGTCGCACAGCAGCTCGATCTCTGCGGAGAAGAGCAGGTCGGTGTCGTGCTGCCACGGCAGGTAGTTATACACACTGTACGACTCCTTGTGCAGGGCCAGCACCTTGGCAAAGACGATGATCTCCGCCAGCTCGGCTCGGCACGCTTCTGTCTGGGGTCTCCAGTCGTGGGGGAGCTGACACCCCAAACTCCCGTCAGGACCGGCCGCAGCCAGGAGAAGCGCAAAAACAATCCACATGGTGCGTAAAAGAAAGGGGAAGGTGTGCGTATCCCTGAGGCGCACCGGAGCGCGCACAGCGCCGGTGATGAATGAAATCCCGACAGAAAAAGAAATGAAGAAGAAAAAATAAATAAAAAGGTGCAGGGCTTTTACCAGTCGCACATAATTCCACTGATGGAGACTTAACTAACATCCAAGTCCACAACAAAACGGCTCACTATGATGAGTTTTACCAAGCCTCACTTTCTTCAGGAGGATCAGCCCATTCACAGCATCCTCCGCAAAAAAACCACTCTCACCTTTGTGTGGACATCAGGAGGAGCGGTGAAAAACACCTCGAGCAAGCCTGTTTGCCAATTTTACAAAAAAAGATTTTTGAAAACCATCGATTCGAACCTCAACCTTCAAATCTCGTGAAATTATACAGCGTTTGATAGAACAAAACCCTCGTCACTGCAAACATTAAAGACTTGAGGTTTGAATTCAACTTTAGGACAGACCAGTGGCGCCCTCTGACGTCTGTCAGCGGAGCTGCACGAAGATGCCCCACCACTGGGCCAAACCTGAAATACCCTAGAGAGTATTCCAGATCATCGATTCGGATAAAAGATTTATTTTGGGCTCCATTAGGACCGATGATAAAACACTCT
The DNA here is from genome assembly GCF_963383615.2 of Lipophrys pholis. NCBI lineage: Eukaryota > Metazoa > Chordata > Actinopteri > Blenniiformes > Blenniidae > Lipophrys > Lipophrys pholis. The sequence goes on from NC_137637.1 coordinate 19,115,203, forward strand.
AGTGCACTCTTCGCTCGGGTAAAGTATGTCGTGAATATTTCAACAAATATGAAACATCCAAACAGACAAAAGCCCAAAAGAAACTTAATGTGGAAAGTAGAAAGATTTGAAATTACACCTCAACAGTAGGTGTCCAGGGGCCAGTGGCGCAATGGATAACGCGTCTGACTACGGATCAGAAGATTCTAGGTTCGACTCCTGGCTGGCTCGATAGTTTTGAGTCACTATCGATTTCTCCACATGACTTCAACTGTTGATCAAAATCTTCATTCATGCCGAAGTACTCGACAATTTCCTGACAGCCAAAACTGTGGGATTATGTGCCCATGAAAGATTATCCTCAATCCATTCCATATTACTGCAGATCAGAACATTCTGAGTTTGGCTCCTGGTTTTTAATTTCATACTGATACAAAGAACAAAAGTTGTGATTTTTCAAAGTCAGAACAATTAAATAAGAAATGTGTGGGTGACTTAAAACCCGATATACCAGAACTTATTTGCCTGAAGATGTTCAGGATATGAAATATTTTTGAAATGACTGCGTTTGTGTTTATGTTTGCCCAGTTGAAAAGAAATGGGTTCTTTTTTTCTTGTTTTTTTTATGAGTTTCATACATTTGTTGTATGGTACTGAAATAGCTCTTTCCATGGCCACCTTTAAGTGATGTCATCAAGATTATCTTCGCTTATAATCACATTCCTCTCATCTGTTGGCAAGAAACCTATCATGGAAAACCTTCTGGAAGACAAAAATGTGGGAATAATTGGCCACAACAGTTTAGCATGGGCTAGTGGCGCAATGGATAACGCGTCTGACTACGGATCAGAAGATTCTAGGTTCGACTCCTGGCTAGCTCGGTTCTTTTGATCTATAACCAATCATCACAAAATGAACATGAATTACTCCTTCATTGAATTGATTGTGAATTACCACATAAAATGTTTAATTTCAATAATATTATGGTTTCTCATTGTCTGCAGAGTCATTGACCCACTATAGGTGAAGTCGGCATGTTTCGCAAACGAATCACTGTCAAAAGAATTACTTCCTGACACCCTGAAACCCTGACAGTCAGAATTGTGGGAATAGATGACATCATGACTAGAGCACGGGCTAGTGGCGCAATGGATAACGCGTCTGACTACGGATCAGAAGATTCTAGGTTCGACTCCTGGCTAGCTCGGTCTTTTTCGTTCTTCATGAATCGAAACACATACATCAGGCGGCCAAGATTAACACACGCCTACAGAAATTAAGTCTGCGTCCACCATGTTTGAAGATTTTCGTTCTAATTGTGTAAAAATGTATCAAAGTATCAGCCGATCGTCATAAAAAATAACTTGACGGACTCAAAACATGTCTATATTTGTGTCACTTTGTAGTCCCAAACCGTTTGGAGAAAAATTGGTATTAACGTGACAAATTGTCCGGATTTTTGTTTCCCCTCTGGAGTGTTTATTTGTTGATTACAATAACAGTAAGCCCTTTTACTAACTTTCAGAAGCATCCGGAAGATAAAACCAAGTAGCTTTCAGAATAAAACTTCATACCGCGTTTAAAAAATATCCAATTTCTCCAAATTCAAGAAGAGTGCTTATGTTGTGTGGGATGTGACGAGTTTATATTTCTGGAGTGGGTGTGTTGAAGAAATGCAGCAGGAGACATTGAAGTTGCAGTCAGTAACACGTTTGAATGTTTTACACTGAAAGGATGGTCTGAGAGGTGAAGTTTTTCTTCCGGCCCTAGTTTCCGTGTTGTTAACCCTCCGCTTCGTGTCCACCCCCGGCATTGAACCAGGTCCACTAAGGTCTACAGGCCCAGTCCACACGGATTCCAGGGTTTAGAAAACCTCGGCCGGCTGCAGGGAGTGCTGCTGATCCAGCAGCGCCAGCGGATCCGTCTGTCAGGTTCGTGTCTCTTGTGTCGAAAGTTCCCTCTGGAGGAGCTTGCTAGCTGGCTGAGTTATCGACGCTCGTCTTGTGTTCGAGCTGCTTAAACTTTCCGTCGAACACAAACAAGAAGCTTCATGTGGAGAAAACAACCGTGTGAGCTGGTGTTCGCGGTGTGTTCGGCCTCCGTGTGACGGTGTGCTTGGAGTGATTCGCGGCGCTTACTGGGCGGCGTGCCGGTTGTAGCATTAGCTTTAGCTCATCCTTCAGTCTGTGTCGGTGGATCAACTGCAAAATCTCATTTACTACCATTTTGGAGCACTTTTCATTTTATTCTGCGTAATTCCTTTTTCAATTTTACTCACACTGAAGTACAATTCACAACAAGTAATCCTATTTATCACCGTAGAAATAATAATAAGATGTGCCCAGAATTTGATTTGTAGTTTTGCCACTAACTCTGCTCCGCCTGCCTCTGTCGTCACAAACAGATGTGACTCGTACTTTGAGGATTAGTTTGACTTTTTTTCTACAAGAGCACCATTGCATGTACTTGAGGAGATAAACAGAAATGAAACTGAAGTTTCACTTGACTCTATTGTTTCATTTGGCTTTCCTCTCCTGTAGTCCAGGAGCCGAACTGTGACCAAACTGTCTCCAACCACTACATGTCCATATGAATTATACATGTGATCCCTTGAAAGTAGCTGACTGTATATGTTAAATCCACATGCCTATATTTGATTTTGTATTCAAACAATAAACACATGCATCAATAATGGACTTAAGTATTTAGAAAAAAATCAAATTGGAAGTTCTCACCCGTTTTCCTCCATCGTTTAGCCTAAATAGGACCCTTGAATGTGAAACTTGATCGTTGCCAACAGAGAGTCTGCATTAGGTTATTGCAGATCTACTGAAAGTGAATACAGGACAAGAGATACTCGCTTCCATTGCAAGAACATGATCGTATTGATTGCACTGCTAACAGTGATAGTTATGGGGGGAGAGGTCATTCTGAACTGTTTGTTCATAATAATCACTTCAAATAAATTTAGAATCAAAATATCTGTTCTACTTGATACATTTAAAAGTTATAAAGGGTGTTCTTACCTACTTACCTCCTTTGTATTGTTTCATGCCACACTCACACCATATGACAGATACTCAGGGTTTCTTTTTCCAGCGCTCACATTTAGGCAACAGTTGCTTCTGTTTTCGATTGGCTTTATAATGACAGCTATCCTTTTACACTTCTACATTCTATCAACACACCAGATGTGCAATAATTGAAGATTTTTTGATTCCAGGTTTTGAAGTGGCACATCGGTCGCACTGGATGGGCCAGCTGGTATCGGTCGGGGCCAGCTGCTAACACACTTCAGGCCCGTACATATACCATCAGCCAGCAATGGCCAACTTCCGCAGCTACATCTGGGACCCCGTCCTCATCGTGTCTCAGATCGTGCTGATGCAATGCATCTACTACAGTTTCCTGGGCCTGTGGCTGGCGGGAGTGGACGGCCTCGTACAAAGCAGTCGGTCACTGGACCAGATCTTTAGTTACCAGGTAAGTCGGAAGGGATTTTTTTGGCGGGGGAATAATCTTGGTGTATGATTTATCAATCTTGACACGTTTGTTAAATCTTTGCTGTGCCTCGGCAGGTCCTTGGCTTTGCATCCCTGCAGGGCAGACTCTCGATGATGGCGTTTATCTTGAACTCTCTGACCTGGTGAGAAATGTCTTCAGTCTTTTCCTCTCTGGTAGGGTGTCATGACTAGATTGATAGCTTAAGGCTTTTTCTGAGTTCTTCTGTCCCTTCAAAAAAAAACTTTTAGCTTTCATTGAAAAAACAACAAGGTCTGCTTATGAAAAGCATGCATGAAAAATCCTGTCAGCAGCGACTGCATAGGAATATGGGGTTTAAATGTTTTATTTACACAGGCTAAATACCCCTTATGGATTTTTGGGGGCAAGAGATGAACTTTGACATATTTACACCAGAGTCTTATCAGATAGCACATCGTCTCTCTCTCTCTGTCTCTTGCTCAGCGCTCTCGGTCTGTGGTTCTTCATCCGTCGAGGGAAACAGTGCCTGGACTTCACCGTCACTGTGCACTTCTTCCACATGATCTGCTGCTGGATCTATAACTCCCACCCCCCCGCCGCTCTGTCCTGGTGGCTGGTCAACGTGGCCTGCGTGGCGCTGATGGCCGTGATCGGAGAGTACCTGTGCATGCGGACTGAGCTCAGGGCCATTCCCGTCAACAGTGGACCCAAATCTAACCTGTGAAGACTCTTGGACGCCATACAGACAGTGTGCGGAGGGTTACGCCTCGAAGGAGCGGTTGAGGAAGATTTCCCACTTTGTACATGTTGGATTGACATAAATCTTCTCATCAAGTGACTGATGGAATGAACGGATCTATTTATTCTCAACTGCCCATTGAGATGTTGGACAGTATTACCTGTAGCATATTGATATGCTTGTTTTAATGCTTTTGGAAGCAATTTACGCTCGTCTTTAAACTTAATGACTTGTAGGTCCGGCTTTTTGTTGTAGCAATGACGTTTTCTGTTAACATTAACGTGACCTGCTTAAGTAAAACGTGTCCCACTGACCGGGGTAGGCTTCCTTCGACACTTCTCAGAGCCTCTTCAATGTAACGTTAAGTTACAAGATTGGTGTCGAGGAGGGACACCGTGTTCGGTAAATTCAAAACACAGGAGAGATTTCTTCCTCGCGATTCAACTCATTGTTGATCAGAATTTCAAATAAATCATATTTGCTTTTCCCTATCCGGGTACGGTTTGTACATTCCGTCTCAAACACTCATTATTGGCGTTTCTTGTCGGCTTGTAGAACATTTCACACATCCAGCGCTGCAGTGTGGTCGCATCTGGGACAGTTTGACATCCACCAGCTGCGTCCCTGTTTCTGAGAAAACGCTGTTTGAGGGGATGCGACTTGAAAAGGCTGGGATGTGCAGCGTCGACCATTTCTTCTTTTTTTTTTACCCCTATCGTGACGGTTTTTTTAAAGTTTTGTCTAAATTGCCACGGTTCAGTCTCTCGTTTGTAAAAACGTTGCAACCTCTACTTGTGTATCTTCCCTTTTCTCTGGTGACGAGTGCGTGATGGTTCAGATGTTTTGGAGAGCTTTTCTCACTCACTCCGTGCTTCTCTAGGACACATCCCAGCCATTTATTTTACTTTCACACACTGGAAACTGGGAAGTAACTAACACGTTAAAAAAACAACAAAAAAATGTAACCCTCCATCTCGCAATGACTGGTTGCATGGCAACAACGGCTTCTTTTTTCCAATAAATCTTTTTGTTTGCTTTAAAATACTGCAATGGAAATAGGAAACTGTTGGGCTAATTCCATTTCTTTCTTCACCTAAGCACCCAAGTATATTCAGTGAGTGGTCCTCATTCCCATTCCTGCTTTCCACAAAGATATGCAATGTTTTTGGGAGTTCGAGGAAAAGGGAGGTCATTTTGTTCACTCTTTCACATTACCACTATACCATAAAAATGTGATTGAAAGCATCTTTAGATTTACTTTCCGTTTATCCTTTTACTGCACTTGTTCAGCCCCAGTTTGGCTCTCTGGTGTAGTTTAAAATTCCGAGGCCCACACAGTCATCGATGTGCCTGTCCCAGCTTCAAAGTGAGAGAACGTGAATAAAGATCCCCCCCCTAAAAAAAAAAAAAACCTGTTTTTTTTTTTTCCACCCTCATGACTACTCTCAGCTGTTTTTGTCTCAGGGACTTTATTAATAGCTGCTTCGATTGATTTTTACATGGAACGCCACATTTTTGTATTGTTTCCACTTAATTCTTTTAAAATGATTTATTTAAATACAAAGAGCTCAATGGATCAATCAATGTCAATTCAATGTCTGGTCGAGAAACGTCAACGAGTGCAAGTGTGACCCCCCCCCCCCCCCCCCCCCGCATTTTAAAGATTTGAAGGTTCATCTCAAAAATTAGAATACAATGGAAAAATTTATATTTTCCTTATTTTTATTTTTTTCTTAAAGAATGAGAGTAACAACTAGGATTTTTTTTTTTTCTACTCACAAAATATTTTAATCCTTTTACTATTCTCAAACTATTTCATTTGATGAGCTTAGGTGTGTGTACCAGGACTGTGCAATTATTACAAATAAAGTTTTAAAAGCTTGAAAGGAGTGTATAAATAACTGACTAAACAATTATTTGAAATGCACGATAACAAATAGACGGCAGCACGTCCAGATCCTGTCCGGTGAAACAAGAAAAAAAAAAAACAGTTGCTCGTTATGCTTCAGACGTCAGAAATAGGTCATCGAATGACGGCGATGTCTTCCCCCACTCGTGGCTTTTCCACCTCGGGCCGCGGCCCCTCATTTTCTCCCGCCACTGCCTCTGCAGGAAGTGTCCAGGTGGGGAGAGGCAGATGGGAGCGCACTAACGAGCTGGAGAAGTACTAGTTGCAACTCTCATTACGAACACTTCGCTTCGGGGGGAGACCAAAAACAGAAAGTGTTGTCAATGAGCTGCATGTGCTCAGGGTCTGATTAGAAGTGCCACTATTTCACTGCTTTGTGTTTCTATATCTGTGCTGTTTTTGCCAAAGGTGATGCTCTCACTCACTCTCTCTCACTCTCTCTCTCGCACACACACACACAGACACTTCATGTTTAAATATGGTGCTTTATTATTACAAACATGTCACTGTTTCCATATATTGCTTTACAACAGTCTTGTGAACGATGTGCTTATTGTCAGAACTGACAAACACGTGGATACCGAACGCGTTTTTACATTCAGGTGTTGTTTCCGTGTTTGAGCGGTCATGAGTGTACATTATTGTGCTTCCATGTTCGTGATCACAATCATTTGCATGCTTTCTTCAACGAGTCCTCTCTGAAGACGTGACTGTACATATTGCTCATGCTTTGAGGACGTCACAACTGTTATTTGTGTCTTCACCATCAGACGCACAATGGACGACGTGGTGCTACAACTCTGAGACCCTGAACTAAACAGAAACGAGTCGTATGAGCATGCGAGTGTGGTTACGGGAGGTGGGAATTTTGCGGGGTAGTAAATCTGCATAACAAAGGATTTTGTTTACACTGAGGAGCGAGCCCCGCTTCATGCACAGATCAAGACCAACGCACACGTTGTCCAAGGTTGAATTTAACCATCTTTTTTTCTTCTTTTTTTTTTTTCCACTCCAAAGCGTCGTCACAACAATTTTTCATGCACTTGGGATAAGAGCGATGACAAGAAATGAATAGGAGCAAAGAAATTATACACGGTTTGATCATTTCTAATAGGACCATCGGTGTTGAGGGGAATTGTGCAAATATTGGTACAGATTTTTGTACAAACAAGATGAACAAAACAATCTGACGTTCTTGTTTTGCCCTGAAACGTGTTGATTGGAAAAGCTCATCCGAATATCGATTCAATACGACAATTGGTGTCCATTTTCTATATAGACTGGATATCGTACTGAACACACGGCAACAAGCTACGGCACTGAGCTGCTAGTCTTTAGGGTGAGTTTACATGTTCTCTGTGTGCCTGTGTGTGCTTCCTCCTGTTGATTTGACTTCCTCCCACTGTGCTGTACCAACACATTTTAGATTAACTGGTAACTTATAATTGCCCATAGATGTGAAAGTGAAAGTGAGTGTGATTTGGGTTTGGGTGGTGCTAATAAATTGGCGATCCTCATATAAAATCGAACACATTTCTCCATTACAAATTCGTTAAATGCTTAAATCTGATAAAGTGAGTAAGTATAAGCCTTTCCCATGCCGTGTGTGACTGCAGCAGTTCAATACGTTGACGTCACATGTAAATCATCACTTGCAGATGAGTAAGTTCACACTATATATCAAAGACTCTTCAAACAACATTTAACATTCACACTTCATACCACGAACATCAATTCCTGTGTCATGAGGGCGAGAACCTAACTGAAGCGTGACTCCTGGGTGGCAGAGGTGTACGATGTCTGGTTTTTGGTGTCTTCATAGCAGCCGTGCAACATCAGCCCCAGGGGGGCTGGATGTCTTGAGGGAAACAGAGTCAAAGGTTGTGTACAAGTTGCTTGATTGTCACTCAACTCCCAACAGTTACTATAATTCAAAACGAGCTAAAAGGGGCTTATTGTACGTCTGAACACTGGTGTAGTTGACTGGATTTGGTCGGATCAAAACCTGACTTGGTGCTTACATACAGTGTGGCTCAAAGGAGTGTTTGGATCATTTTGTTATTTCGACACTCGTGTGGGAAACTGTTGCACATCCGATGTAAAAGGACAATCTGTTTTCATGACAAACTGTAACAATGCATGGAGCTGGTGCTGGACACGATCGGGAGGAACGTTCACTGTCGGCTTTCAAAGCGACCCTTGAACTGAACTGCATGAGCCTCACAAAGGTAGTAAAAGGTGCGTGTTGTGCTGGACTGCATGAGATTGTACAGGTTTGTGTGATAAGGTGTCTGCGCCTTGTGTTGAAGTCGCACTGAGCCACAGGTATCTCTCTGGAAACAGAGCTGGTCATACTTTGATCGCATCGTATCTGAAATCACTTACATTTCTGTAAGTTTCTTCAGCACTACACCAGTTTTGAGACGTATGGGGAGAAAACGCTGGAGTATTTTTATTTTTTTTTGGGGGGGGGGGGGTGATTTCAAACATAATTCATCAGAGTAAATATTGACTGGCTTGCAGCAGACATCCATGGCTCTGTGTCAACGCAATCCTTTAAATCCATTAAAACATTTGTCCCGCTTAAATCCTTGGCTTTAAGTTTGAACCAAACCCCAGAGAGGATCCCCCTTCACCTCACCCTCCCACCTGCTCCCCGCCTCCTCTATAAAAAAGACCAGTTGCTCCGGGTCATGACCAGCATCAGCGGCAGGGTGAGGGCAGCGGGGGACCAGCTCATGCTGGGGGAGGAGCTGGGGCTGCACAGGTCAAACAGACTCCCCTGGAAGCGGATCTTCCTGGAGTCCTGCCTCAGCGTCTCCCAGATGGAGCTGACTTCCTCCTGACAGTCGGACAACGCCGTGAGGGCACACGTATGGAAAGCTTCCCAGTGGCTGTGGCAAACAAAGAATCATCATCATCGTCATCTTCACCACGTTTGACATTCCTCTCAGAATCCACGGTGACAGCAGCATGCAGACACGGTCTGACTCTTGTGGATTAATTCGCTTGCCAATAATCTATCAGTCAAACGGCTACGATGGGCTTCAAGTAAGTCGGGCTTTAATTACCATGGCAACTGCATCCGAGAGTGAAACAATATCACAGATGATATTACAAGTGTTTTTTTGTTTTTTTTTGTTGTTGGTTTTTTTGTTTTGTTTTACAGCCGAAGGCATAAGTGTAAATCTTTGTCGATATACAGAGCCGGGGTTTTAGAGTGCGTGCAGTAACAATGACAGAAAGCGTCCCTAGAATTTCATTACTGCTGCAGCAAAGTCATAAATTATTTAGCACAATAGCTCAGTGTCTCACCACCAGTCATTCCTCCAGTCTCCCTTGTACAGAGAAGTTACTGTGCAACACCAAAAATGACAGAATTAGCAGACGATGGAAACATGAAACCAATTTTTCTGCCTTTTCCCTAAATTTCATATAAACTGAGATTATGGGAGCTGCTCTTAGGGATGCCATGCATGCCTGACATTGTGAATTATTGCACTCCATCAAACCATATGTGGAGCTAAATTGTTGGGCTCTTTTTGTTTAAATTTCCCGATGGATGTCAGTTGTAGTGTTGATAAATGTTATAGTACGAATTTTTATTTCTTGTCCTCTCTGGTTCATCAGTTCTACAAACAAGCAAGAAAACTCCACTGGGAACGACAACAGATACTGGCTTGTTCACACTCCCATGCTGATAAAAAAATTAAAGTTATTATCACCTGCACACAGCTGCCACTCCCCGCTCACTGGTCACATTCTCCTGGTAGTTGTCCATGCTGTCGCCCAGCTCCAGGACACACACGGAGAAGTCCTTATAAACGTTCTCACAGCTCACATCTGCAGAGTCCCCTGACACCAAGAGGGACAGGAACACTGCAGAGACAGAGGACAACTTTTATGAGCTGTATCGTATGCCCGCGAGATGTGTGGAGGCAAAATCCCTCAGACTTCCAGTGGGACAAGCTGCGTTTTTTAACGATGTTGAGGTCACTTCCACACCCTCAGTAGATCCAGAGAGCACTTACAATCATGACAACCTGTGTGCACAACTCGCTTTTCATGCATTTACCACTCTGTCATAGTGTAACGGCGAGAAATCTATATTCCTCCTGAACTCCATGTTAGATGGGTGTCAGTAGGCGGCGGGCTGTGGAGCAGATGTTACCACAGATTGTCTTTCACACTGCAGCCCATGCATTTTTATCCCCCCCCCCCCATATAGGGTGCAATGTCCTATTATTTACAAATTAGGAGCTAGAACATGGCCCCTACTAAATGTTTTTGTCACGCAGACAAAGCACAAATAAAAGAATAAAATATCAACACCACATAAATGACACATATAATTGAAAAGTGTTAAAACTGTTTAACTGTGCAGGTGTTTAACGGCCGAAAGCTGCAGACTGAGTGCAGACACCCAGTATCTCGCTCATCTCCGGGTGTACTACGAGCAGTTGGCCGAGGTACAGGTCTCATAAGCACCGCGCAGCACTGATGGAGATAAATAAAGATCACATCTCAGCAGACACATGATGGTGCGGGGAGATGAGAAAAGATCTCAGATGTGCTTTTTCTGTGTCAAACCCTCCCGAGTGGCTTGCAGCGACAAACGAAAGGAGCTCTTGAGATGTCTCTTACCCAAGGCGGAGGCGAGGATTCCTCCGATCTTCGTCGACATGAAAAATCCCATATCATCCCATTTCAAGCTGGGCGGAGGGCGCGGGATGCTGCCGAGGCGCTGAGCGGACGGATCCGAGGACGGAGGAGCGGAGCGGAGAGGCGCGGAGCGGCGTTGACTCAGCCGGAGCTGATTAGCTGCCCATGTCTAATGTGTGTATCTCGGTGATTAAGCGGCGACAAACACTTTGCTCGGTGTGTGTGTGTGCAGTCTTTTCCCTGCTCTGGCCCGAGTGCTGACGTTACCTGCCCCCCGGCGCGCGCTGAGCTCATCTTCGCTCTCGTGCGCACCGGACAGCCCCCCCCTCTAACCAACTCCCTCCATCCCGCCACAGTGAGCCACCTTTCCTCACCTCAGTGTTGGCATTTCTCCCTCACTGGCCATTCGGTGTGAGGTCAAAGATAATCCCAAAAGTGCGCTCAAAGAATTAAATGCAGGAAATCAATTCTTTATTCAACTCCCTACAAATCATGTGTGGAAAAAAGACGAATGCAAAATATTTTGAAAACAATATTCATACAAAAAAGCCCCACATACATCTGAATAATAAGAACAATAATAAGAAGAATTATTATTATTATACTTTTTCATTATTGCAAACAATATTTCATTAAAAAAAAAAAAGCCTGCAATCTAGTACTAATGTTTTTATGTGAAATGTTACAATATCTTCCACAGTGATGCTGGATTTTTTTTTTCCCCGTACTATTTCAATCCCTGCAATCTATTACATTTGGGTGAATTAAGATTAAAAAAAGAAGAAGGAAACCACACAAACCAGTAAACAAAGGCAACAATAGAGCCCTTTCACCTCCAACGGGGCTGTAGTGGTTTGCACTGTCAAAACCAAGAATGTTCTGAGTTCGAGTCCAGGTGGGATTGAGAGTTTTCTTACCTCCGGTTTCAATTTGAGGAAAATGGTGACATTGGTGAATGAGGTGGATGCTTTCTGCTCGTGCCAGTTGTGGCCATAACAGGGGCAAATAAAAAGCTACGCCTGCACTGTGGAGGGAATAATAAATTATACTTAATTCTTTTCTATATCAGTATATATCTTATAGTGGCTGTTTATGCACTGCAGTATGCAAATTATTGTGGTTCTTTGCATGTTTAGTCTTTTAATGGAGCCCTAAGGCCCATCAACATAGAGCCGCTAAGTCATTAACATATAAAACCTCTCCACACTCTGAGTAGAGTATCCATGTTTTCTTGCACATGCATGTTTTTGCTTTTTCTTAATTTTCTATTTTGGATTTTTCATCCACAGTCCAAAAACATGGATATCAAGTTAACTCCATTCATCTTGTTTTTCTATGCCTCGTTATCTTGTTCAAGGAGAGTTGAAGCTATTCCCAGCTGAGCTAAGGCAACACGGACAGGTTTCTAGTCCATCACAGAGCAAACACACATTCACTTGCAAAAAAATGTCCCTAGAAATAAAGAAATCAAGCAAACACACACTGTATGAATTTTCGGGATTGTTGAGGTTCAAGTGTTATTTAGTTGTTTTTTTTAAAGGACAAGCTGAATATTTTATACCTCAGCATAATACCCTACTGTTTCCTCAAGCAGTCCCCACTCTCTGTCGTTACCACAGTGTTAAATATTCACATCTCTCTCACAGATTTTTGGTTTTTCACTATATGTTACATCACAGCAATGTGCGTGGGCGATTGTCTGTCTCTCTGTGTTCACCCAGCGACGGACCAGCAGCCTGCAGCCTGCCTCTCGCCCAGTGTTTACTGGGATGGGCTCCATCCAGTCCCCCGAGACACTTTCTGGATAAAGCAAGTCTAGGAAATGGAAGCGTGGATCGATGGATTATACCTTGAGCATTAAGATAGCGATACAATCAGTCTCGCCACGAAAGCAACAAAAAGTTTGTGCATTACATTTAGTTGATATTTGTTGTCAGCCCATATGGGAACAATTCACCATCAAAAGGTTAATCTAGTTAAATGAGAATCGCTGCTCTTCAATAAATACTCGACAGAAAGAGTAATGAATAAATACATCCCGGTGCAAATATACATAACTTCAAAGTGATGTAAATATTTACTGAGTTAATTTTATGTGACATGTTAGAATGTGCTTACTAATTCAATCTCTCAAAAACAACAACCACCCCAGCAAGCTCTCAATAGTCCAACCTGACTTGTTCCATTCTAATAAGAAAACTGAAACACGGTTGTTTTGCTGACTTTTCTGAGGTTTGACCTGTTGTACTTTGAATAACTGTGTGGGCTACACAAGCTCATTCAATTTACTCTCATTTTTTATATTATATCTGCCTTATTTTGTACATGCGTCTATATTATATCACGATTCATTTTCTTTGGAATGCATCATGGAGGAAAGAAATATTTCCACTGCACAGGGTAGTACGTTCCATTACCGTGCACATAACAATAAACGGACCTATAAGACAAAGATTCTAAGAGAGGAATGCACAAATCGAGCAATTTTTTATTTATTTTTTTAAAGCCTTTTATTGTTTTACAAAAAGGTCTTGTTTCACAATGAATGGCATACATCCTGGAAGACTGCACCATAACACCCAGTAAGGAGCCCAAAGCGCTCCAGACCTTCTTACAACCACAAGGTGAAGAGAACACACAGCCATAGAAAGGTTGAGAATACTGTCTTGTGGTTTGCTGTACTCGCAGCTGCCATTACCCCACGCCCCCACTGGAAAAGGAAACTTCTCCCAGACAGAAAGTTTATCAAACCTCAGGCAAGTCGGGACTGGTTGTTAAAAGCAGAGGGCATCAGTGTAAATCCACCGCATACATTTTTCCTATAGCGTGGAGTTGTTGCAGGGCCACGTATTGAGATAAGGCACGGTGGCGTTTGGATGGCAGCAAGTACATGATCTCATTCTACAAAGAAAATGCTCGTGGTTTGAAGCCATAAAATTCATTTGATCCCAATAATAGAGACAAAACACTGGCGGCAATAGAATTAAATGTGATTATGACTTCTTAGCATTCATATGAATGATCTTAAAGGAAAGTTCTTTTTCCACATCACTTTTTGTTTCATCTCCTTACTGTTTATTTTTCCAAATCACCTTTCACCCGCATACAAAAAAAAAAACAAACAAACAAAAAAAAGCCCCTCTAGAAATCTAGAAATGTATTGTCGTCGGGTCCTGTTAGTGTTTAACAAGAACAGTGGAGTCCAGGCTGACCTCTGGTCATGGGACCAGCAAGAGCAGCAGCCTGAGGGGAAGTGATCCAGACCAACATTCGGGGCGGAAAATCGAACTCCGGAAACGTTGATCCATTAAACAAAAAAATTATAAAAAAAAAAAAATAGAGTCGGGTTATTGTCGCAAGAGGTTTTGAAAGTCTGCTGAGTCGTTTGACGATTGGGGGAAAGTGACAGGATTACTGATCTGTCCCAGCTGCCCTCTTGGTTCGTTTCCGTGGAGACGTCTTGGGAGAGGCCTTGTCTGGAAGACACAGTGACAACGTCACACACCGCAGACCGCTTCATGTTCACAATAACAATAGCAACAGGAAGCAACATGGCATCATCAAACAAGTCAATGGAAGTCGAGTGCGATCGTTGAAGCTTGTTAATGAACCTACTCATGGCGTTGAGAGTCTCCTGAGGAATCCAGCTGATGTCCACGTCACTCATGCCACCGGTGCCCTTCTCTACTTTCATCGAAATCCTCTTTTTCTGCAGAGACAACGACACGTTGTGTCTTTCATCATCCATTATTCTCCAACAAAGTCCATTTATCCATGTTTCAAATGGTGTGTGAGCGCTGTGTGATGTCTGGATTAATGGCCATTAATGGAGAAGATTTTAAAAAGCCAATCATGCTGCTTGAGTGCATTTACGGTCCTGCCGGTTTGGGAAGCTGGATGATGCATTTCTATTTGATGCACATTTTACAATAAGAGGAAAGGCGGTGATTTATAGTAAAACGATTACAATAACCAAACATCTGGCCCAGATCAAGAGATAAATGACGAGTCGGCACATAAGCACGGCAGAAAGTGTGGCTATGAACAGTATTCCATATTTCACGAAGTCTTTAAAGTTGATGGATGGCCAATTTGTTTATGCGCACTGCTCATAATCACACAAACACGATTTCTTTCCATGCACAATATCTCGTACGGACAGATTACATTTAGGATTGAAAAGTAAAGCAGCCGATTGGAAACAAAACACGCACCGTTCTCGTCTCCAGGACCTGATACACCGCGAAGAGCATCAGAGCTACCAGTCCAACGAGGAAGACGTACATGAACATCCTGCAAACAGAAGGAAACGAAATGAAACGCTCCGTCTGCTCCTCGTATTCAAACCTGCACGTTCACGTTCAGCAAACTGCCATACCTCTTAGTTTGACTTTTTTAAAATTTTTTATTAAAGGAGTGACTAGGATGCATTTGATGTTATTCCAGAATAATTGTCTGATGACAGTTTGTGCGTCTTGCAGCACGACACTGACAACAAATCTCCTCGTGCCAATTTCACACCTCCTTTTGCAGGTTTTTACATGTGCGGGAGAAGTCTGGGGGAGATGGTATTGTGAAACCGGAGGGAGTTAGATAACGCTTCTGGGAGTGGAGGAATAAACAAAAGCTTTGAAAAAAACTAAAACTATATATATATATATATATATATATATATATAAATAAAACTGAGGAAAAAGGCAGACATATCAGTTTCATGCTTGCACTTTCTGCTAATACATTTCAGTGATGCACAATAACACACTTTAGTGAACATTTGGAATCAAGTGCATTTGACAGGATATAGTTAAAAAAAAAAAAAAGGTCTCACGTTTCTCCATCCAGTCCTTCCTCCAACTCAATGATGGTGACGGTCTGGTTGTAAATGGCAGTCTGGTACCCGTTGCCCTGATGAAATATTGCAAATGTCAAGTCAGCAAAAACCCAGAGTGAAAAAAAAGGGTTAATTTAAAAAATTAAAAAAAAAAAAAAAAAAACTGATATCAAGTGAGGGTGATTCAACACTAGATAATAGTGTTGAAATCGAATGCAAGAGTCAGCAGAGAAATAATGGCAGTTAAAGCCCACTAGTATTCCCAATTATACTAAAATATACAAAAGGCTGACGACACGTTGTTTTGCTGAAAATGACATTTTCAGAGTTTAATAATCATCAGTGATGACATTTTCTTTATAGAAAAGTTATAAAATTCAGTTTTTCTAAAATGTCTTTCAGGCAGAAATAATTCCTCAAAAAAGAACTGCAACACATACTTTGTTTTTCCAATACTTTAATAAAATATTTTCTTTTCCTACCTCGGTGTCAAGATAGTTGAGAAGGATGACGAGACCGAAGGGACGACCAGACATCTGTTGTGCTGGGATGAAGGAGTACTCGAAGGAGGCTTGGGCCTGGGGCTGGACCACCGTGCTCAGGGGCAACGCGGTGAACTGGGAAGACAAACACATATTTGTTTTAATAAGCTATGACATGTTGAATATATTTCGAGAGGTCGGTGTGGCATCAATGAGAAGGGAGACGGACAGGAGCAGGTCCTGAAATCTATTAGAAAAGCTCACCTGGATTATAAGAAAAAGGCCATTTTTCATAACATTGCGGTTGCTAATCTATAATCTGATAGTTGTTTCAGGCCACACTTACATTCTGAATGTAGAACTGGAAGTCTTGAGGGTAACGGAAGGAGGCTTCCAGTGACTGAACGGTGAAATCCTGACTGCCCTTGTTGGTGAAGCCCACCAGGAACCTCACGATCTCATTGGCAGGGAACTCTGGAAGCATTACCAACACCAACGATAAAGAACAACGGCACAGAGTATAGGAGGATATATAACAGGATATATAAATAACACAGCGGCGTTTGAAATTCATTAGCATTAAATTGGTCCGTCTCGTTTAAGAACAGCAAAGCCGGACCAACCTTCTCCTGTCATGAAGATGATGGTGGTGTCGGCATCCGAGTGGGAAGACAACTCTTTATCAGCCTCGTCTTCGTCTCCTTCCTGCTGACAGACACGTCCTCACATCGTCACACGACCAGGCAGACGTAAACTCTTCCCACTGCTGATGGAAGGTACTTTTACTTACCGATTGTTGGAGTTGGTCCTCTTCAACAAGCACCTCTTCATCGTCTTCCTCGTCGTCCACTGCAGTATCCGGGTCCTCGGCGGGTTCCTCGGCAGAGTCCGAGTCCGCACGGACGAGGCCTGGAGGGTCAGAAACCGCAGCAAAGTCAATATTAATGAATTTGGGTTCAAATGCGCTTTAAACTCCGAAATAAAAAAGAACAAGCCGTTGGCTGATATCAACTTAAGAGCAACTTGTCAACTTTCACTTCAGAATCGTCATCTAGTAAAATTCTTTTGTTTGTTGTATTGACGAAAGCCAACTTTGTACACAATCTTGTTCCAACGCCATCTTGCACATATTACAAAATAACGGAAGTAATCCTAAATCCTAAAAGTAGAAACAAATGTCCCACGTTTGTGTTTGTTCATCGTCTGCTAGAATTCACCAACATTTGTTTACATCACGGATTCATTATGGGTTTATGTCAATATTTCTAACACATTTAGAGTTCTGTATCGTGCTTTTTGGTGCATTAAAAAAAGTCCATAAATGCCCTTTTGACTACTTAAACTTAAGTTCACACATGCACACAAAAACCATGCAAACTCTGTATAAGGCACCAGGAAGCCTGAAACAAAAGTATAGGTGGACGGACGTCAGTGTGATGTGGTGGAGTTCATCAACACTAAAATCACCTGGTTATGATCAATTTGTGGGTTCGGCTGGTAGGGTGGGTGAATGTGGCCCCAAAAAATGGAAAGCACTTTAAAAGGCGGTTTTCCATTTATTTGGCGAGTAAAAAGATGTGCAAAGCAGCAAACACGGTATTCACCTTGAGATCTTGTCACCAACCACTATATAACAAAACCACCTGTACTAATAAACTCAAGGCATTTGCCTGGTTATAAGTGTTGAAATGAGTGTTAGAAAAGCTGCTGCAGAGCTTCCGGATTACTTCCCCTGTCTGGAAACATCTTGGCAACATTGCGGCGTATTGAAGATGAGGAGTTGTGAATAATGAATGTGTGTCAAACAGCGCGAGACAAACCCACGTTAGCAGTTCTCTGTGGTGACGTGTCCCAGCAGGAGGAAGCTCTGCTGGCTTTCCTCACATCACACAAAGCTTCACGACTCTGTCTAACCTGAGAGAATGAACCTTAACGCAGATTCCTCTTTTTTATTTCTTCTGTACTTTAAAGTAATCGGCTGCAGTTTGGGTCGATTTCATCGAATTCCAAAGTAAAAGCAACAACCTTTACTAGTATGAATAAACCCGTGGACACAAAAATTACAGATCGGATTATGATCAGGTTGAAAAAAAGGAGTGGTGAGGAGTCGTGTCCCGTGTGTAGCTTTAGTGAGTGTGCCACGTCGATGTGTTGGACTATCGACTTTTAAACTGATACCGACGAGAAACGACAACAACAAGAAAAGAAAAGAAAACAAGGCGATTTCGATCAAACGAGTCGGAGCAGACTTACCGACGGACATCAGTCCGCATGGGAAGGCCAGGAGGAAAATCAGCAGCAGTTTGGATCCGAAATTAAACATGTTTTCTTGTAGAGGTGAGGGCAGAAGTTAGTAACACATCAGCGTTGGGGAGCGGAGAGGCCGGCGGCGGAGCGGAGCGGCGTCAAGAGGGAGGCGCGTCTGTGTGGGCGGAGCAACTCCGTTAAAGCGGAAGTGGATCTTTTCACCCTTTTTCCTGGTTTACGCACAGGAAGAAACACAGGAAAGACAGGAAACACAGGTAGAGGAGTCATTTACAGGCCGACACTTTCATTAGATTGTTTGCAGGTTTACTCACGGCGGTCAAACCAGCCCGCAGTTTCAACAACGAAGTCAAGCGAGCCTGCACGGCGGCTGTCGTCTGCTGTCAATGATCAAACGTGTAGCGTGTGCCGCTAATTAATTTCAGAATAATAGCTCAAATCATAGCTGCATGAATCTATTAGAACTCTTCTAAACAATGATTTCTTCCAAGCTGAAAGCAACTTAAAAGTAAATTCAAATAATGTATGGTTGTATATTCAAATAATCTTTTCAATCTTATACTAACTCAAACTTAAATTTTGTCATTTAAAAATAAAACAACTTTCAAAATTGAAAGATTACCAAACATAACATAATCTCACCTGATTTCAAGTTAGAAGACCTCCAAAATTCCTAGTTGTTATCAGGTCATTTCACATGACTTAACTTTAAATAAGTAGTTTTTAGCTTGACCAAATCAGTTTAGACGTGTTATTTGTTTCGTCAACGTGATTGGAGCTTTTATTCTGAAATCAGTCAGCGGATATAGTGCACTGCATATTTGATGTTTGACAGCATCCGATAGTCGCCGTGCTGGCTCGCTTGACTTCGTTTTTGAAACTGCGGGCTGTTTATTCCGCAGCTCATGTTGAAGAAGAGGAGGAGGAAAAAGTACTAAAAACTAATATTGAAGTATTGTTATACTCTTATACTGATTAGAATGTACTCAATCCCTATTTAAACTATTGTTTTTTTTATATAAGATTCCTTACATGAAATACAACGCATTTAACACACAAATGACTCAAAATAGTTGATCATTTATTTGTATTTTTGTTAATGCAGTTCACATGCAGCCAGCCACCAGCAGGGGGTGCCATCAGAGGGATATCTCGGTACAACCTGTCTCAAGGTTTTCCACTTACTACCAGAAAATTACTACAATCTCAACATGAAGCCACTTTTCATGAAACATTATGATGCAAAAAACTGAAATGTGCAAAAAAACAAACAAACGAACATCTTCTATAGCGGCTGCATGGCATTGAGCAAGACAAAATCATTGTGTTATTTGAAACCGTTTTCTTAGTGGTTTGATGGGCCGGAGTGGAGCCTCTTACAGGCCAGTTCTGGTCCACAAGCTTTGTGTTTGACACCCCTGCTCTAGGAAATTGCCTTCATGTGCAATTCCAAGTGCTTCACGGGGAGATTGATACAGTGATAATAGATGAAAAATGGACAGGGACAGGGAATCAGATAATTAAAAAAATTATAAATAAATAAATATATATTTATGCAGAGAGAGAGCGAGAGAGAGATAGATAATATAAAGGCTAAAACTCAATAGCCAGCTTTCATTTTATTTCACCAATGTAAAAAAATCACAAAGAAGTACATTTCTCATACCAATGTAGATACAAAGCAGGAATTTTTTTTAACCTTAAGGAAACAAAATTGCAGACTCATATGATTTCATATGAATTGAAATTCATTCATACAATACGTGGTCAACCATTGTTTTGATGACACAGACATTCACAGGGCTTAACTTTAGCCCAGAAACCTTTCAGAAGATCCCCTGTGAAATGTTAGTGAGGAGGATGTATCAAAAATCATCTGAGAAGTGTCTTTACTGAAGCCACGCGACCATCAAATGTCAAATTAGTGATTGTATAGGGTACTGACAGGCTTCTGCCAGCCAATCTCGACACTTCTCGCCTTCCTACATACCTCTTTACTTACCTACCCAGCTACCTGAGTGCCAAATCAACCACCGCTCTACCTACCTCTCTACTTACACTACCTTACCTCACTGCCTCTGTATGTAACCCCCCCCCCCCCCCCCCCCCCCCCACCCTACCGACCTACCTACCTACCTACCTACCTACCTACCTACCTACCTACCTACCTACCTACCTACCAGGAAAAAGTTAAATCAGTTCCTCCCTCTCTTTGACACAGACTGTAGGACATTTGAAGATTTCCCTCTCTCAACCTGCACTATTATTCATTCAGTAACACAGATGGCACTTCCAGCTTCTTCAAATTAATGGGCAGGGGGAAGCTGCAGTTTTCAACTGTGAACGAATCCAAATGATTGATTGCTGAACCTGGCAGAGTGAATCCCAAACCAGTGAAATATGCCTAATGTCTGCCAATATTTCTTTCTTATGACAATCCTCTTTCCCTGATTTCAACTGAGTGTTAATATAAATAGGTTCCACAGCATGCTGGCCAGACTCTAAACGTCACCCTGTTCCCGGCTGCATGTGGATTGACTGATATCTGATGTGCTGAAGGAATTGATAAGTGCAGAAATCAAGAGAGAGAGGTGGAAAAGATGTGGAGAAGCTGCCTGCATTAAAGGGAAGGGTATTATTTGTATTATGTCCAGAGAGACCTGAAAACATGTGACAGTGAGTCATGTTGGCATTGCAACCCAAAAAAACCCCCAAGGTATCAGGTAAGGAGCTGATTGGTTCACATCTTCACACAGGCATGACTCACTTGGTCATGCTTTGTGATATTTGTCTCGTCAAAGAACCAAAAGGTCTCCCAAAGGCTCATTTAAGGTTTGTTTCACAGTTTCAGCTTCACTTTTCTGGGAATGTTATTGTGAAAAAAAATGGATTGAATCACCACCATAATTCTCCTGAACTGAAAATGTCAGACTGATAATGGATTTATTTATTTATTTTTTGTTACACTTACTGCTTCGTGTCAGTCTCAGACTTTGCCATGGGCATGTTTTTGTGCCGGCAGATAGTGACTGACAGCACAGGAGCATAAGGAGATGAGTGCCAGAGGCAATTATGCCCCTACTTCTGACTTCTGAGTTATACCCCAGTTTGTGTGTTGAGTGTCATAATCCCAGGTTTTTCTAGTGATATTACCACAATTAACAGAATGAAATGAGTCATTAAACATTCATGTCTGAGATTTGTCACTGTTCGGCCACATTAGTCTTTAATGGGATGCTTTTTTAAATGTCTCTTTTTTGAAAGGACCCCTTGATGTTTCAAATGTATGGGAATGTATGTTCAAATGTATGTTCTTTGTTTTGTTGATTTTGTTCTTTACCCTCCCCCCCCCCCCCCCCCCCCCCCCCCCCCCGCGCTGCAAACAAACTCCAAAGTTTATATTGCCTGAACATGTTCACACACTTCCTGCTTGTTCCCTTCATGTGTTCACTTTGTGGTTTTGTGCAGAAGCACACATCCTGTGCATTGTACTTTAGGAGGCAGATGCATGCAGCACACCGAGCAGCTGAGACGAAGCTCGACAAAGTACGTTGTCACTTATCTAAATAGAAGCAAACAAGAACGGTCCCTGGTTCAAGCGTCGTTGCTATGCCTGGCAGTTGCAATAGGACAACCGGTAAGTCTTATATGACAATACTACTAAATATTGTATGAACTGGGAGTTATGTGTGTTGTATGATAAGAGTGAATGCGAGATGTGAAAGGAGTGTCTTTTACTTAAAAAAAAAAAAAAACTGTCAGAATGTTCAGTAGTTTGCTTGTGATCTTGTGGAATATTGAATGAAGAGTGTGTAAGGATTATGTTCCAGAGGTAGCATGCCACATATGGAAGCAATCGATTGGAAAAACACACACACACACACACACACACACACACACACACACACACACACACACACACACACACACACACACACACACACACACACACACACACACACACACACACACACACACACACCTTTTCTATGAAAAGAAATGAAAAGAAATACACCAGTACGCTCATCAATTTATGAAAATGGCACCTTTAGGCGGTTTTCAGAAAACATCTATACGTCATCTATAAACTTTTAAAAACTATTTGCATAGTTTTCATAAGGATGGGGAATTAATTGCAAAGTCAATATTAGTGTGTTCACATCAAAATATATTACCAACTGATGCTGTGTTTGATGTAAAAAGTACTGTATCATCTGTAGCTCCTCTCATTTTTAATCTTGATTTCATTTTTTATACATCTTTCTATTTCATTCATCTCGTTTTTAGCTTTAGTCGTATCTCCTTAACTTACATCAGATCATTTGTCAGTTTTTTTTTTTTTTTTTTCCCTTTGTTTGTGTCTTTTACTGTTCACTCTCATGATAATATAGCACCGTCTACCCAACTGGGGCAGCAGAGTATTTTGGAGAAACAAGTCACTGAAGAACGGATTGAATGGAGCCCAGTGATAAGACTAAAATACAGTTTACAGGGAGTTAATGAACAGTGACTCCATTGGCAGCAAAATAAAGTCACATATTTGCTTCAGAAGTTAGTGGGGGGAAAAAACATGCAGCAAAGAAACAAATTGGACTGACACTGTTTGCCAACTTCGTGGAGACACACAAGTAAAAATGAATGAATGCTGCTTTAGATAATTGATGGTCATAGCAATTTTACTCTGCGCAAAAGAATAAGTGGTTTAGTCCGTCTGTGCTCATAAACATAAAAAAAACCCATAAGAACTTTGCATATAGTTGTAATCTCTTTTAATTTCATGTTTTAATTTGGTCCGATTGGAAGCCCTGCTGGGGTATATTTTATTTTATATGTAAACTGATATTAATATTATTCAAGCTTACACACACACACACACACACACACACACACACACACACACACACACACACACACACACACACACACACACACACACACACACACACACACACACACACACTTGCGCACACAGTAAACACTGTTGTGACCATTCTATTGTCCACGAATAACTTTATCATGACTTGATACTAACGTGCCACTGCTTTGGAAACAATGTGATCAGTTCAAAGCCTCGGGTGAAACGTGGAAACTGAATAAAACGAGTCGGTGTTACAGTAAACAAGCCACGTATTTCTTGTTGGGTCAATTAGTCTGGTGGAGTTTGAGGTAATACACCAACACAACGTGCATAATAATATTTTCTTATTATCATTATAACAGGAACACCACGCACCACACTCGTCTGACATATGAAGCAGACTGTATGTTCAAGTTATGTTTGCATTAATATCTAATTGTGTCACTTCACTCAAAAGACAAAGAATATGATAATGATGAACAATTTAACACGCAAAACTATCAAGATACCACATACATCATATCAGGCTAGTTACTAATAAAACTGACTTGAAAGGTGCAAATTGTAGTACCTTTCATGATGTCAAAGAAATATTGCATTTTGATTTATCATCCTCTTGCTTTAGGCTTCAGTTAAATGTTACAGTTGTGTGACTCTATTTACAAAATCAAACCTTGCGAATGGTTTTGAAATAGGAAATGCATCCAGCATGCTTTGCTGCGCCTGAGTTCTTGCAATGTTGCAACAGAAGTCTCTGCACATCCAGGCACCGTGGCACGTCCTCATGAAACCACATTGGCTGCTTCTCATGCCTGAGAAAAGTGTCAATCGGTTGCTTGCAGACACAGTTGCAGTCCTTGCTCTGATGTGTTTCATTGCCTTTATTCTACTCAGCAGAGGCCCACTTAGATATATAACCACCGGGAATCAAAATCTGATCAATAAAGCTGCATCAAACTAATTAACTTGACTAATTAAGACTGATTCCTCTCATTCCGTCTGTACGTTTCACCCGAGGTTTTGAACTGATGGCATTGTTTCAAAAGCAGCATCGCATTAGTATTGAGTCACGATAAAAGGTGCGTGTGTGTGTGTGTGTGTGTGTGGGGGGGGGGGCTCTAATTTGTAATAAAGTAAAGCTGATTGGTCCTCATGTCAATGTCCTCAAACCTCTGAAAATAATAAGCCCACTTTCTATTTTGGGTGGTGGTGCAGTGGTTAATGCTGCCGTCTGGGTGATTGACATGTCGGAGAGGTGGCTTCATCTCTACCCACATTCTCAGTTCCTGTGGTTAGTTTAACTGACAAAATGTCTTGTCAGTTTTCTGCTTTGCTCTTTAAAAACTATATATAGAAACTCATACCCAAATCAAAGTATATTTCATTTGTGTGTCTAAATGAAACTATATTTTTTAATTCTCCTTCTCTTTCTCTCCAGTCTGGGATTCTAACTGTCAGGAGACGCAGGTGATCATCAGCGTCACTGTAGTGCTGGCTATCTCACTGATTTTAAATATTTATTTTACATTAAAATATTGCTCAGGTGAT
Source organism: Lipophrys pholis (assembly GCF_963383615.2). Classification (NCBI taxonomy): domain Eukaryota; kingdom Metazoa; phylum Chordata; class Actinopteri; order Blenniiformes; family Blenniidae; genus Lipophrys; species Lipophrys pholis. The sequence continues at coordinate 19,139,959 of NC_137637.1, forward strand.
TCCATTATTTCCTCCTAGAATGCAATGCACTACAGGATTTTCAGTATTTCATTAATTAATGAAATTTTGTTTATACCATGACAGGAAAAGAGACATGTTGTTCAAGAAAAAGAAGAAGGTACGCAGTCGAGTCGTTAAAATGCTTTTCACAAGAAGCATGTGCCATTCTGACTGATGCATGCCCTTATCATAAACAATTTTCTTCTTTGCATGTCAAGTTCACGTCAAGTTCCAAGTCACATGGAGGAGAACCCTATTTATGGAAACCTAAACTACACACAAACAGGTAAAAGCACTTAGTGAGTATGTGTGCACTGCACTTGTTTATATTTGCATCATGTTCGTCATTGTTTTATTGATCTTCACAGACGTAGAGTGCACAGAAGTTGAGCCTCCTCATTCTTCATTGAGCTCACAATCTCTGAGGGATCAGCACAGAGTCAAGCCCGCCTCTCAGGTAGTGTCTTTAAATCTGTAAAGGAATTTCTTTTCTTTTTTTTTTTATTCCTCAATCACCTTCATTCAACATATTTATTTCATCGAAAGTGTGTTATTGAGGCTCCATTGAACTATCCTATCTGATTGTGCCAATATATTACATTGCTTTGTGTGTCTTCTTACCACTCCAATGTATCAGGATTCCTATGCCAACCTCAACCTCAAGGCTCCTCGGGGCCCGGCGGCCCGCAGCTCTCAACCGATAGAGTATTCAGATGTCGTGCATTTGGAAGAGCCGGCGGAGAAGGAAGATGATGCTGTCACAGGGGACGTTTCCCCCGTCTCCGAGCTGTACGCTTCTGTGCAAACTCAGAGAAGCAAAACCATCGACGCAGCAGATGGTGGCGAGAGCTACGCCAACCATCTCTGAGACGCTGTGATGATGACTCACGATCCTGACCTGGAGCCACACAATGGGGCTGTTTGCCATTCTATACATAGTCGCAGCAGTTGTGTGTACCTCTTACAGTAATCACATACTTTGGTACTGAATGTTTCAATAGAGATTGAATAGAGAACGGGTTATTTTTAAATGATTGCTCTTCATCATTTGTCTTGCTTTCAATAAAGTTTCTTTGAGAGTGACACATTTCACTGCTGATAATATCAATGTTGTTTGTTGGAGATTATTAAAAAACAAAACAAAAAACAATACACTGGGATCATTTCAATGTGTAACATTTAATATACAGTAATATATACAGATCATTTACTCACAACAAAAACAACATGCCTGAATAAAAATATTTATTAATGATATTTTCAGTCAGAAAACCCAGTCAACAGTTCACGTCTACATAAATTTCTCTCGACTTCCGTTCATGTCACTGCGAGGAGACTCCTTCTGGTCTCCAAATTGTATTTGTTACTTCAAGCCTTATCTTTTTTTTGTCGGTTTTCACTATCCAACTTAGAAACGGATCCCAGACGACTAAAGGTGAAGACAAGATAGGTCGCCAATCCATCACGCCAGAAACACACAGAGACAGATGATCACAGATTTATAGCTAAAGGCAATTTATGGCCATCCGTTCTTCAATACTGGTGATATTCTGTTCAGGGCAACAGGACGCTCTGGACAGGGACAGGTCCCCGGTCCAGCACAAAGCAAACAGAATGAGACAGATGACCACATGTAATCATGTGCAGAGCGAAGGTTGATTTATGGACACAGATTAACCCACAAATGCTTGATTTTTTGGTCTGTGGGAGAAAACCACCGAGAGAAAACCCTTACACGCACCTAAAGGCTACTTACCTAACTCAAACCTGGACACTAGCAGGCAAAAGTGGCAGCCACTGCACCACTGTACTGTAGAAGGAAAAAAAAAAAGTAGGATCCACATGGATATCAGGGGAATAAACCTACAACAGAAATTGCAAATGTAAAAACTGGCTCAGATTGACATTAATGACAAAAACAAACTAATGATGATGATAATAATAATAATAATAATAATAATAATAATAATAATAATAATAATAATAATAATAATAATAATAATAATAATAATAATAATAATAATAATAATAATAATAATAAAAGAAAAAATGCAAACTTCATCAAGTAGTTTCTATGCACAACAGCAGAGGCTCGACATGAGTTGCTCCACGGTGTCCAAACCTCTCACTCTATTTTTCACATAAAAACAAACACCTCAGACAACATCAAATTCCAGGTCTTTGAACACGGAGAAGCAAACACGGGTTTTTCTGTCCTGCCTGTTATTGCTGTTTGAAGCAAGCAGCTGAATGTTACAACCATTAACAATGATAAAATGAGCTTGAACTGATTTTCTCTTTTATCATGGAGAGACTTTACTGGGCAGCAAGTGAAGGTTTTATCTTCTGGCTCGATGTGTTGGACGAAGGGAAAATGGTCAAACGTCAGGAAGTCGAGTTTGATAAGAAGAAAATCATGATGACTCGGTCAGGGCACTTTTTTTTATCATAACATATCAATCAACTGATCAATTAACTGATTTGCAACTAGTTAATGTTAGTTATGTTTAATTGAGATGAATTAAACTGAATTACTGATATGGTGGATGCATGTTAAATTAGATATTATTGTCATTACTTTCAATTGATTTGATTTCAAATCAATTTCTACTTACTTTGAAATAACCTTGATTGTAATCTGAAGACACTGTTGAGTGGGATAGGCTATCTCTATTCGGGCCTGACCAAAAACAATCGGTTCACTCTTGCAGATATGAACACCCACTCCTTGTTGTAGCCTTCACTGAACTGAATTAATCTCACTTCACTTCTGATATGATGTTTCAACATGTGAAATAACCAACCGCCTAATCAGGGTTTATTCAAACAGAGACAATGATTCCAAAAGTAATTTGGAATGAAATGACTTTTAAAGTTTGACGTTCAGTTGCGATTTCAGTGCAAAACCTTGCGAGCTGTGACGTTAAGCCTCATGAAGACAAGGTCGATTTTCTCTGCACTTTGCATTTATTACTTTATTTATAATGGATGTGGTAACTGTCAAAGAAGCAGTAATCAATGCCGTAGATAAGACTTTTAGTGTGATTAGCTGCAGGATGGTTGTAAACCTGTCTTCTGACTGGTGTAATACGCAGGAAAAACAAATTGTGTTTTTCACCACATTCTTGTGGCAATTATATTGAATAACATAGAATACTTTTAAGAATTCCTGTTCCTTTTTTGTCTGTGTTTTGCCCTGACATAAAGAAAAAAAAACTCTCGGTTGATTAATGAAACTCGCAAACAAATGATTTTGGAAATAGTTGTTCACACAACTATTTCTTTAGGTAACATTTTGTTTGAACGAATCATTTTAAATCAAAACATAATTGTTATTTTCAATAAAATATTCTTTTTAACGTCTTCTGTTTTATAAAGTGTGTCGTATTTGAAATGAACTGACCTGTGACCAAATCATGAAAATTGGTACAAAGAATCCAAATGACCTCTGATGGTAGAATGAAAGCTAAAGACACGAAAAAATACAATTAATAAAATAATTTTTTTTTAAAAAGTAACTAAAAATGTATTATTGGAAAAAAATAAACTTGGAGTCAGATCATGAATTTTTTGTTCTATTTTCACAAAAGAAAATAGTACAAAAAAGTTGCAATCTGAGTTGGATCTTTGAGTTACGGCAACAGCTCAGTAAAGAGGCTGGTGGTTGCAGATACTATATCTTTATCATGTGTATTTGCTGAATATCAAGTGGCTGCTTGAGGGTGATATAATATGACTACTGTGTGAACTTTTTGTACATAAATTGGCTGATAGTGACAGTTCTGTATGTTTATGGATGATGTGTGCACGGTTCAGTCCATAGTTTTGAAGGGAGGTTATAGCAGGTTGGCGAGGACCAACTGAAATACATAATCTCTATGAGAGGGCCAAACTGAGGTGGATGAATGAAAACCTTAGAAGAGTTGAAACTTTTAATGTGACAGAAAATACTAATTGGAAGTTAATCATGTACGTTGAATCCCAATGCATACATTGACAATTTCTCAATCAGATTATTTTATAATTTGTTAAAACGGGAAATTAGTCATTTCATTTAATGATAATATAGTTAATTGGCCTTCCTGATGGCCTCACGGTTTTTGGGAAATGATGTCAAGGGCCGCAAAGATGACAGACACGGGCTGCATCTGGCCTGAGGGCCACCAGTGTCAAATATCTGGCTGGTTGCATCTGGTGTTGAGGAGGAACAGGGGCTCTGAACCGTCCTACCTGAAGGTAAGTTACATGTGCGCTCACATCAAGTTAGAGGCATCGCTGTGAGCCTCAGAGCTCGCTAATACTCCTTTGGCCACGGTCAGACAGAAAGAGATGTGTACAGGCTGTCGCTCTGTTGGTAGAGTGGTCGTCCTTCAATCATAAGGTCATAGGTTTGAGTCACAATCCTACTTCATAAACACTGACCCACCCAAACTCCTCACTGTGGATGGGTAGAGCACCTTACATGTGGCAGTCGCCTCTGTTGGCTTAAGTGATTTCCCTCTGGGATTAATGAAGTATTTCTAGTCAAAGAGAGGAGAGTAAGCTCATCTTTATCCCAAAGGTTTTTCAGAGGTCCATGCGCGCTATCCCACTTCCACTTATCAGACAGACCCCATTATTATTAGTGGTTAAAGGTGAAAGGAGTGTTTAACAGAGATATGATGCTTTTGAAGAGCATAAAGAAGCCTTCCTCAGAGAGGATGATCAAGAGGTGATCAAAACATGTACCAGCAAATAGTGAGTATGATAATAATCACTAGACCAGCAAATTTCATAGACCTTTGCTTTTCTATTGGCTGTGATTAGATAAGACAGTTTGATGACCCTGGTAGCTAATAAAAAATCTTTGTGTTGTTGTTAACCTTTGTAACTATTGAATACACTTGAATGCAGACTATCACAGCAGGAAGAGACATTATCATCTTATCTGTTGTTAGCAATGTATTCTAAGGGTACTGTGAACATTGACAAATGTTTGATTGGCCAGTTAACAAGTTAACTTTTTCAATAAATAAATGTATTTTTAATTTTTGGAGCCAATAGGCAGAAAGTGGCCCAGTACACACACACATAACGTGAGAAATAAAAACACTTTATTGTCTATTTTGTGTTCAGTGCTGTTTACATTGCTTTTATCTTGTTGGCCGAAGTTTTGGAAACAATCAGGTATACGTACATATCAATATCGCAGGCACCTGATGTTTTATAGTACTTGGCTGCAATGACCATGAAAGAATCGTGCAAATACAGTTGAGAATTCATTTTACTAATGCCAATAAAACTGTTTTGTTTTTCTCTGTCTTTTTTGCAGTATTGCATTTTTAAAAACATGTCAAATAACTTTTAAATCAATTCAACCTGGTGTGATTGTAAACTGCTTAGAAGTCCGTGGATGTTAAATGGACACAGTCCAGATAAATCAGCACTTTTGTCAAGATTGATGTTGTGAACTTAATGACCTCCAGTGTGGCACTTGTGTTTTTACACAAAGTTGTTGTATGTTGCTCCTTCATCTATATTCACTCATGGTAATGTGGATACTACAAAGCAGCTTAATTTTTAAAAAATTTGCATTTGATCCAGTTAAATCGATATATTTTCTAAATAGTCACAGCTTTAGTGCTTTCTGTGCAAACTTTGATTTTTTTTTTTCTTCTTTTTTTCAGAATAGCACACTATGATAGTCCGGTAAGAGTAAATCACTAGATCTCAGTACAGATGTTGGTGCTGTGTTCTTGAAATCAGCAATCATTTTTTTTAAAGATTTACATTTTTCATCAAAATTAATGTACTAATATATAGTGATAAATGAGACACTGTGTAATCATGTTAATTGTTTTGTAGAGTTTACAAGGCCCTGTAATGAAATGTTTAGCCCAGGACAAAAATAAATTGATAAAGAATACTGAGCAACCTTAAACAGGTGTTATTACAACATATTATACCACATACATATATAACCAATAATCAATTGACTGAGAAGTGAATGGGCTCTGTGTCATCAATTATGAATGTTAAATGAGAGTAACTGATCTTATTACACTGATTGGTCAAAGAACGCAAGATGCATCGGTTGTTTGAAAATGAAATGAAGTTCACAAAAAGTGGAATGAAGACTTAATTATATTATTTAATTCAATTGCAAAATACTACAAACTCAGCACAAATTGCCGTGGAGAAATCCATCCGTCTCATATTTTGCATCAAACATTAAAGAGAAAACATTTGCATATTTGTGATTACAACAAAATGTATGAATGATTCACACACTGATTTGGTTAAAACATATAAACAGCTCAGACTCTGGAGAGTTCAGATTTCTTTTGTTCATTATCGTCTGTGTTCAATTGTTCCTTAAGGACTTCTAAGCTGTTGAAGTCTGAGGGCACGTCAAAGAAAACCGCATCATCGAAGCAATCAGCATCAGACGGCGAAGCCATGCAGCTCATTTTCATGACCAGTCCAGTGAGAATGCCAGTAAATGCTGACGCTGCAATGGTGGCGAAGATGGCGGCCACCTGATAGAGCGCTTGCTCCCGTCCAGTGCGACCCAACCCGGGCTTCAGCCCTGGTATCAGCTCCTGCAGCTCAAGCAGCTTTGGATCCCCCTCAGGCGGTGCTCGGTGGGAAAAGATCTGGTACATGCTGGGTCCGTAGGTCTCCTCAGTGGCGAGGAGGATTCCACAAATCCCAGCCGTGGATGATATCAGGCCTGTGAGCCCATGCAGATTGTGAATGCCACACTGGTCCTGTATCCTCATGTGTTTGGCCAAAAAAGGGGTCAAGTACCTATAACCAAAAAAACATGCGGTGCAGCCCATGATGCCCAGAGCGTATGCTGCCACGGGGGAGATCATCATGTCAACAGATGCCCCAACAGTCACACCACCTGCCAGAGTCACATTCTGGATATCTGCCATTGTCAGCTTGCCTCTCTTATTGAACAGTGCAGAAAGAGCAAAGGCAGTGATAGTGGATGAGCAAAGACCTATAAAAGTGTGGAGCACGGCTCTGTGTTGGTCATCACCTTTGATTGTGAGAGCAGAGTTAAATGAAGGCCAAAACACCCAGAGGAACATGGTTCCCATTACAGACAAGATGTCAGATTGGTAAGTTGTGGTTTCTTTGGCATGGCCGTCTCTCAGTCCCGGGCGATACAGCATAAATGTCACACCTAAACCAAAGTAGCAGGCAAACAGGTGAATGAGAATCGAGCCTCCTGCATCATTGATCCTGATGTACTTCAGCACGGCCCACTCCGTCACAGAGAAGGCAGGGATCTCTAACAAAGCCATGACCAGGAGCTGGACAGGACTGGTCTTCCCGAGCACAGCTCCGAATGAGATGAGCACCACAGCGCAGGCAAACTCGGCATTGATCAGGTTGATCACCCCAAGGAGAATTTTCCCATTATGGTAAAACTGGAAGAAACCTTGGATCAGAATGGCCCACTGGATGGTGAATGCAGCAGTGAGAAAGGTGAAGACCATTCCACTGAAGCCGTAGAATCTGAAGAAGGCCAGCAGACAGCCGAAGCCGATGAAGATCATCACCTGCACGTCAGCAAAGTATGGGTAGTCACGGTACATGGAGTTCTCCATTGGCACGGTCTGGTTGTTTTGCATCTTGGCATTGGCATTGTCCTCATAAGTGACAAACACAGCATAGAGAACTATCATCACAACCTCCATCACGAACACGAACCCTGGCAGGCGCAATTTCAAACTCGTAGACCCCGTCATGTTGATGCACAACTGCGGTCCAGAAAGTAGCTCCCCCCAGCTCCAGCAACAGGCCTTTTATACCACTCCGATGTCAGATAAGAGCAGCTAATGGCATTGGATAAGGAGTGCAGGTAAAGGTAATTATTTAACTGCGTTGCGTCTCGAGTGAGGCATGTACTTTAATCCCTCAGTGCCTCCTGTTGTTTTCTGTTTACACAGCTGTATTGACCAGCTAATGATACCAACGATGCAGAGAAGCTTAGATTAGACATCGCTCATATCAGAGTTTCAATTTGATCTATACCAATAATTCCTGGATAGTTGAGATACAGAAAAAATTGCAGCTACTTTATAGATTAAAAGAAATAATCCAATGAATTGAAGCAAAAGTAGTGCTGTCATATTCTGAAAGTCAGTAAGACATGAATAATATTGCAAATATTTCACTCACTGATCATTTCTTACCACAAGAAATGTTATCAAATATGTTATTGTGCTCATTGGTAACATTTGCGACAATTCCTGAAATCAACAAATTAATTCATACAGAATCTTTAGCATGATTAGCTTTAGAAGTAAAAAAAAAAAAAATCTAAAAATAATATTACTTGTTGGGACTATCTTCAATATATTGATAAGACAGTGCAGCCAACTGTATTCAGTCTGCAGAATGATCATCAGCACAGGAAAGATAAATATTAATATTCCATTTATGGCATTTCTTTTATCTGATGATGAGTTTCCTTCATGTCTGATAGATTAGAAATATAAATGACAAACACAGAGGAACGTGATTAGGTTCCGATAGACAGAACACTAAATTGTCTGTGATCTTCTACGTTGTGGTTTTCAAGATTCTCCAGGTCATAGCCTTCAAAATTGTATAACCTTCCCAACAGAGATGTGTCCTCAGCTAAGTGCAATGCAATACATGATTGTTTTTGTTATATTTTTACAAGCTGAGAATCCTCCAAAAAGTAAAAAAGAAAAAAAAAACTGCTGTATGGAAAGACCTGTCATGTCCCATACTTTATGTTTTTGGTTTATGCAACATTCAAACCTCAATCAAACTGTAGCAAGATACTTGGGAAAGTCTCAGAAATCCTCTTTTAAGTGGTGTCAGGGAATGGCAATACTGATATAGCATGTATGTGAGCATAACAGAGTGTTTATTGTAACCAATTGTGACATGTGCAAAAAATAAAAAGCAATGGAGTCTTAAGTTCTTAAGAGTTAGTTTTTAAACTTTTTGTGAAACACTCACAAAGAAATTGTATGAAAATAAACACAGTTTAAAATGTTCATTTGCCTCCCTGTGTATTTTTAAAAGGGACTCATAATCTGGTTAAAAACAGAACAACGAGAAATTACTTAATTCTTTTAAATGGGTAAAAAGTAAAGAAATGTCTATATAATAATTGAATTTGCTCACCAAACTACTGAAACTGGGGAAGCAGATATAACAACTAAAATGTTCAAAAAGCCTAAAATCACAAAAACTGGCATAAAAACAAAACTTCTGAATTTAATGAAATATAAATTTTCCAATTTGCAGTTATGAAACCTTGTAAATGCAACCTGAGATACAGTTTCCCTATCTTTACATTAGATTATTTGCAACTTTAGATATATTATTGAATGTAAAATCTTCTATGAGCTGTGCTGTGGAATCAACTCCCTGAACACTTGATGATTTCTGACACATTCACTTCTTTTAAATCAGGCCTTAAAACACTATTATCTTTCCAATCCACAATTTAAAAAAATTATTTTATTACCTATATCTTAATAAATGTTTACTGTATTTATTTTCCTTTCTTAAAAGCTTTGTTTGAATGTATTTTGTCATTTGAATCGCTCAAGATTAGGATTCTTAATTGTTCTGTTTTAGTGTATTTCCTTGTATAGTTCTGTGAAGTGTCTTGTGTTTGAATGGTGCCATACAGGTTCATTCACCTTGCCTTATCTGTAAATGTAATTTTTTTTGTGACTGCCGACAAATAATATTTATATTATTTGGTGGAAAGTGTCAAAAACAGAGGTTGTGGATCATTGTGCGCGTTTGCTAAAAACAAATTGAAGTTTGTTGGTCCTCCTGTGCGATGGGTGCTGATGTGCTTTTGGAGCTGCCACTAAATTCAAACAGAAGAAGAAGAGAACGACTCCCATGATGCATCGCAGTGCCAACGTATGCAAACAGGAACATGTCTCCCGGTGTGTAACATCAGCAAGTCTTTAAAACTCACAGTCTGACACGACTCGACATCATCTGCTGGGCCCTGCGACACAAGCCGAGTCCTTCGTGAAGAGTGTCCGAGGAGGCTGTGCTCTCTGAAACAAGCTCGACAGTCCAAGAAAGGTAAAGGCTCCGGGAGCTACCGCTAGCTGAGGGGAAGCTAACGCTAGCGTCGTCAAGAATCAAGTTTATTCACTTAAATGTCATTAAATGTCTTCATTTGATGGCATCGTCACGCCCGAAACTAAATTTCATTACTACACATTAACAATAGACAGCGTCACCGCGGTGAAGTTAGTGACACATTGTCAGATTAACACGTAAACGGATGTATGAAATGACACGACTGCACCTTCTGATTGGATTTCACCAAGAGACCGGGGGGAAACATGGTTCCAGTAGACTCTATTCAAACGCTCAGTTGCTGCTTGTCTTATTAAATGTGGTTAATATTGACGACAGAATGATCACAGTCATCTCGGTTATGAAATATTGTGATTGTATCACGAAGGAGTTGTTTGACATTTTCAGCACTTGCATTTCCCATTCAGAGGGCAGCAGCCTGCAGCCTGCAGTGTTTCTGAGGAATTTTATGCCATGATCAGATACTGTGCACATTCGAAAACGCCCTCTTTAATGGCCACAGGATAACTCAACGCTGATCAAAAAAAATCCACTGGTGTTTTGCTATTTTCCTCCTCAGAGAAACTCAGTTTTCACACAATTTGAAACATGACACGAAAACACAAGCTTTATTAATAAAGCAAAGCTGCTGTGGAAACGTCTTTGCAGTCTCTAAGTCATGATGATTCTGTGTTTGTTGACACTGAACTTTGCCGATTGAAATTGTTGACGTTGTCTTGATACTATCTGGATGTTGTGGTCACATGACAGTTTCATTCAGGTGTTCATGAACTTCATGGTTTCACTCTAAAGTTCCAATAAAGAAAGTCTGACAGGGGAAAAGTAGAAATTATCTCCTGACACAGGTGTAGACAGTGTATTGATTACTGCAGTGATTTAGTTTCTTTTGGATAAATATATCAGTATGTTGTATTTCTGACTGAACAATGATGGTATTTACTTTTTGAAAATGTACAGGTTCTTAAATGTGTTTTTGCTCTGTGATGGACTGGTGACCCGTCCAGGTGAAGCCTGCCCTCTCTCATGGTTAGCTGGGATTGGCTCCCGTTTCCCACCACCCGATTGTCTGAAATACTATTTGGAACTCACTGCAGATCTAATGTAGATGTTGGATGGCTGAAGTTCTCCCCTCTCCTCCTGTAATCTTGAATGGACTCCATGATGTTGAGGTCCGATGTTGACTGTGTCATTGGGATTATTGTACTCTGCTGCGGAGTAAATCTGGAACCAGTATCAGAAGCTTTCTTGTTGACTGTTGATTGAACAAACTTAGCAGTTTCTATGTGTCACTTGGGCCTTGGTGACATTGTGATCATTCTTTTTCTTCATCAATGTTTGTCTGTGAACCTGGACAGAATGACAGATTAATGTTGACTTTGTAGGAAATTACATTTTCCCATTTCTTTTCCAGCTAGGACACTGGAGTCTACATTGATTTCATATCTACTCATTAGATTTAGGTCCATTCTTGTTATCCTTTGTTTTTCATTTGGAATCTTGATTTTGAAGAAGAAAGAAAAACGCCCTATAATCACAATAAAGCTTAACTGGGGCAAAGTGTTTATCGATGTGAATAGTCACTCATCAAGGATCACATCCACTGACTTTCTGAAGAAGATAAACAGCACTGTGCAGATGTTTTAGGCAAGATGTAAGGGCAATAATATCAATGCCCTTGAAAAAAAACAGATATTCCAGTTTATTTTTATCACGTTGCACTATGCAAACATTGAGAGAAGAAGAAAAGTCAGTATTTAATTCTAACAATGAATTCGTCTTTGTCAACTTGCAGAGTGTTTAAGAAATGTTGTCTGAAATGCTGTACTTTAGGGGACTCTGCACAGATTTTATGTAGAGCTTGGTTGGCTGAAATTCTGTCTCATGTAATCTTGAGCAGTCCTCGTGATGTTGAAGGTCAGATATTGATTTATATAATCTTTTTAATCACAATATACGATCAATCGCATGTCTCAATTCTTTCAACATTAATTGCAACGTTTATTTGTTAATTACCTTATTTTTTAAACACCTCTTACATACACAGGAGCTGTTTGAATTCACCAGTCTCTGTGGTCTGATAAACATTTAACTGATGTCTTGGATCACAGTGGGGGGGAAGTGAGCTGCAGCTTCTGCTAACTTGTTCTGGCTGCAGCCTGCTGCTCTCAGCTCATCTCTTCTCATCTACACTTCAGACGAGGCTCAATTCATCCCAGTCTGTCAGTCTATGGAGCAGATCCAGTTCTGTTTTAGATCAAACCAGTTGCTCTCGCTACAACGCTCTGGGGAATTATACAATAAATTCAATTAAAATTGGCTTATAGTAGAAAATTAATAAAAAAAACAAGAGGAACTTTAGCCAAATAATTGCCTGGTAATATAAAGTTAGATTTATCAAGGCTAATTCCAAGTTGTTTTTTTATCAGTTTGTCAGTTTGCTTGTCCTAATGAATTATATGGTTGAGAATGTTTCTGTATTTGTCTTTCAGAGTCATCATGGCAAGTCCAAGGACCCGACGAGTTCTTAAAGAAGTGAGAACCCAGGATGAGAATAATGTAAGTTCTCCACAGTGTTTATTTATGCGGTTGAATTTCATTTCCCCACTCCGACTGGCTGGAAGCTCATACATGACTTCACACAAACGGCAGGTGTTTGGGACGCTCGCAGAGCAGCAGCTTCTCGCAGCCCTTCACACAATGCTTCCCTTTCATGCCTGTTCAAATAAATAGCGAGTGTGATTCTGAGTGAGGACTTCCTTTCTTTTCTTTTTTTTTTCCCCCCCTTCCGTTTTGTTGGCGACCATCTTTGGCACGAGCAGTGGAACAGGTGTAGAGTCTCATGAGAAACATTATCATGAATGTGTTGTTAATCTGTTCTTTTTCAGGTAAAACACTGAAAAAACACAATTCGCACCTCGACTTGACTGCAAATTTAGTTTCATTTGAATGTTCACGCTCCAACATTGGCAGTGTTAGTGTTTATGAATTAAAGTTCACAGGTGACACATGTAGTCTTTGTTTTTTGTGAGAAACGTAAGCTTCACTTTATCAAGAGAAAGCAATTATATGATACCATATAACATCATCGTGATCTGTAGAAATGACATGTTTAAAAGCACAACTACACTAAAGTCCTAAAGAGATGCTCTCAAATGCTGCAGAGGTCAGGAAAAAAAGCTTTGTTGACATATTTTTCCAGCTAATGTGGGGTCATGTACAGATTTGACCACGATTAAAATTGTATCTAATATTTGACTGATCCATTTCTTTCCAGTTGTGCTTTGAGTGTGGAGCGTTTAACCCTCAGTGGGTCAGTGTCACGTACGGCATTTGGATTTGTCTCGAGTGTTCTGGGAAGCACAGAGGCCTTGGAGTACATCTCAGGTAAGAGACCGCGAGATCGGTTCTCGTCTGATGTATCTGCAGGTGCTTATCTCCGGTCAGAAAATGTTCGGCCCCACACAAACTTTTATTTTGTCATTTTGATGACTAAAGGCTGTTGGAAGCCGGTCATGTCTTAACATTTGTCTGCATCACCTGCAGCTTTGTGCGCTCGGTCACCATGGACAAGTGGAAGGACATTGAGCTGGAGAAAATGAAAGCTGGAGGAAATGGAAAATTCCGCCTGTTTCTGGAACTCCAGGATGATTATGACGCCACCTGGACTTTGCAGGAGAAATACAACAGCAAAGCGGCTGCACTCTTCAGGGACAAGGTGAACTGCACAGAATGAAGGGAAATGTCTGCGAATGACGGCCAACATCTTGGATGACTTATCGATATTCCTCAGTTAGAATTGAATTCATCATTAAGTCACTCAGAGAAATGTGGGGGGGGGGGGGGGGGGGGGGGGGGGGAGACGTTGTGTTAGAAATTAACTGTGCAACTTCAGGGAAAATTGACCCGCTCTGCACTTGACAGGTTGCGACGTTGGCGGAGGGGAAGGAGTGGTCCATGGAGACGTCCCCTGCCAGGAATTGGACGTCTCCTCAACCCAAGACCAACATTTCCTCGTCCCACTGGTAAAATTGCTGGACATTTTTAACTTGCTGTTGTGTGCAGCAACAGATATACGGAAAACAGCCTCTAAAGCAGCGAGTTTGTGTGTTTGCCGTAGCTCCGGAGGACCCGGACAGAACTCGGCCAAGTCCGGCGACAAAGCTTTTGAAGACTGGTTGAGCGACGACGTGAACTCCTATCAGAGGTGACGTTTTAGGTTTTGCTTTGTTCTCCTGTGTGCTGTTAATGGAGTCCTATTTTAAATAGCGAGCTTCAATGTTTCTCCAGTGGAGGTGGTTACAGCGGGAATCAAGAGAACCGCTACGTTGGTTTTGGCAACACGGTGACGCCCGAGAAGAAGGAGGACGACTTCCTGAACAATGCAATGACTTCTATATATTCAGTAGGTCACCGGGTTGATCCTGTCAGTTGTGCCTTGCCGTCCATTTCTTCATGCTGATGCTTCCTCCTTGTTGCGCAGGGTTGGAGTAGTTTTACTGTCGGAGCGAGCAAGTTTGCCTCTATTGCTAAAGATAACGTAAGTAGAAAGAAACCAGCTGCCCAGTGTTTTCTTGTTCTTCCAACAAACCCCTATAAAACGGCTGAAGGAACTATTTTTGTCCTTTTATTCCCACATATAGACGACTAAACTGGCAAACCAAGCAACCTTAAAGGTAAGACGGGACAGTTCACGTTGTCTCATCATGCGTAATGATGAAATACATTTTTCACTTGTCGGCTGTTTGGATTAATATCGTCTCACTTTGTAGTATTGATATGCTAAAGCTGTGAGGTAATCTTGGTCAATTTTTAAATGCTTAATACAAAATTTCAAGCTGCCACTACTGTCTCCCTACTTTATTATCTTTTTGCCTTCTCTGGATATAGTTAAAGGGGTATAAAGCACCCCCAGAACCGGTAAAGACATTTATGCATGGCACATTAGTCACATTGTGATTTTTTTCTTCTTTTTTTTTTCTTTGCCAAAGTTTATTTTTGAGCTTTTTTTTCTTTTTTAAGTTTAGTAGCTTCAACTGCTTGACAGTGTTTCTTTTTTGTTTTTTTTTTATCGAAATATTTTTGTTGAATATCATCATCACATGCTTCAACTCGGTTTGACTAACACAAAGCGTCGTGTCTGTGTTTAGTATTTTGAGTTCATGGATTACCGTTGACAGAAGTCTGGTGTATTTTGAGACTGTACTTTTGGAAGGGGATCCCCGGCAGAGTTTCATTCATGTCATGCATGTTTATTTCTGTTCACTGGCAGCAGAGCTCAAGAGGAGTAATGGGATCTAAAACACGTGGCCACACTCACATTTTGCCCACCGCTTAACTTCAATCAGACTCTTTGTGAAGGAAAATGACGTGAATGCTCCACGGAACATGTTTCTCTACTTCAGGCAAACGAAAAGACGAGGAAAAGATTGCGTCGCCTCCAAAGAGGCCTCTTGTTTTAGTCCATTACGCCCCCTAGTGCCTGCTCGGTGTGTCTCAGTGAATGAAAGCGATGGTCTTGCTGGACTGTGAATGTTCAAACTGTGTCTCATTCAAGCAAACTCTCCTCTCTGACTTCCAACTAGGCAGCTGAGTTAGGACAGACATTAAATGAGAGTGTTATCAAACCCACTCAAGAAAAGGTAACATTGATGTTTGAAGTTGTCGGCTTGGTGGTGGGATGCAGTGCTTTAGACAGAAAACAGCTTCAGATGTGAATGTGCTATTTTCTTGGCCGCGTGTGTCCAGTTTGTCTGCTTCGTGCCAGCTCACATTAAACATTAAACATTGACCGTTTTTGTAGCAATTTAAGACCAAACCGTTTCATCTTTTATGGTTTTTGAAGAAACTTTTTGAAAGTATGTAGTTTAGTTTTTTTTCTATAAACTAACACAATCACATGATGATTTTCCTCCGTGAAGCTCAACACTCCAATAGTTCTCCACTGTTTGAGCTGTTGCTCTCTGCAAGGCTCCGCAGGGTCATCAATGCAAAAACTTTTTTTTTTTGTACCCCCACAACACGAGTCTCCAAGAGAACTCGGTTGCATTAACAGTATGAAATTAAAACAACCGATAACAATAATAATCATATCCACTCACCATGAATTAAGTAGGTTGTTTAATGTACAGCTGGCATTGCTGAATTGAGATATGTGTAGTATGCTCTAGAAGTCTCTTTACTCTTCGTGTTTCTCACAATCCAAATCACTGTTGGAATTATTTTATTACATTTTATTTTGCTCTTGTTAGTTTTTAATAACAATTTGGCTCATCCAGGTGAAAGATGGCAAATTACTAGATGAAATGGCAGTGGGCATCACTGGGCTGGCGAACAAGGTAGGCCGGGCAGACCTCTGCCACACCGTACCACTGCAAACCCAGTCTCCAGAGCGGAGGAGCCCAGCCCCGTCAAACGGCACAAAACCTGTCAGAATAACAAGTTACCCTCCGAGGAGACTGGTTCTGCAATGTTAATGAAACTGTGAACAATACTAATCAAATGTAATCTCTTGTTGTTTTTTTTTGCTGCCATTTTTTAAAAATCTGGTGGTGAGTACACTGTAGAAAACTGATGTGAAAGTTAGAAAATAGGTTTTTGTCCCACTATCACTGTAACTGTCTTTTCTGTGTAGCTTGTTGTATAAGTTATTTTCCCCCATATTGATATTTCTGTGAGTTAGGCTGTTTTTTTTTTTTCATCATGTGTAATTTAATACAATTGATTTACTAAAATACTAACCATATAAAAATGCCGTTTAGGTTCAGGGAGCTGGAGCAAAGTTGACCACTATGTTCTCTGGAAAACCAGAAGATGGGTAATTAAAATGATTTCATACCAAACAAAATTTCATCCCAGAACTATCTGGACCTCGGTGTGATTTAACTGTGCGATCGTTTTCTAATCACGATTAACTGCGCGTGCAGGTCTGAAGGAGAAAGCTACCAGAATATGGATCAGGGCACTTCTAGCCAGCCGGCGTCGAAGGACTTCTGGGAGACTTTTGGCAGCAACAGCTCCTTAAAAGCTAAGAAATCTCCCAGCTCTGACAGCTGGACCGTCGCAGATAATTCTGCAAAGAAGAGCTCTGACAGTTGGGACAATTGGGGCTCCGAGGCAGCATCCAACAACAAACACAGCACAGAGGAGAGCTGGGAGGCCTGGGACAACAACTGGGAGAATGCAGACGGGAAGACGAAGAAGAGCCCCACCAAACCTGCCGAGGAAGGCTGGGATAATGCAGAGTGGTAGTCATCTAACGCCATTCATCTCCTCCCCTAGTCCTGCCCCCCCCCCCCCCCCCCCCCCTTCGATCTTTCTCTGTTCATCTCATTGGCACTATCAGGTAAACAGCTTTGTTTGTGTTGATGTGTTTAAATTATGTTTATGATGCAACCAAGAAACGAATGAACAAAGCCCCAAGAAAACGTCATCAACCTCATCTTTAAAAAAAAATATCCTAGGAGGAGCAGTGTGTCAGAACGAGGGCCATCTAGTGGTGATGTTACATATTGCACCCAACAGAATACTCGGTCCTCCAGGCTGCTCAACTCGTGTGAACCTGTAGTGGCCATGTAGGTTGAAGCTTTGGCGAAATGAGACGAGCCGTTTCAGGTGAATATATGTGTATATATATATATATTCTACAAAACATCAAGAATCTCTTTCCTCTTCTTCCGATAGATCTCTAAATTCCTACACATAGGCACTTTCTGAAATTGAACTGTTTTATTTTTAATACACTGCCCAGTATTTTATTGTAAATTCCCATAGTCATAAGATCTCAAACGAAGTCACTGTAAATAGGGCCATTTCTGTGCTCTCCAAGTATTTAACTCTGAGTAAGCCAGTGTTCGTACTGTGTCATTGGATTGTTGATGCTGGTTTAAATTCACCTCATACAATAACGATGCATGAAAGAAAGCCTGACGGTGTAAATAGAAGTAGTTGTAAATACAGATGGACTAAACTCTAATCACATTATTTCTGGTGTAGAATCCAATTGGACCCTGTGACCTGTTCCACATGTTGGTTTTGTAAAATGTATTTATATATATATTTTTTTTTTTGGATGGAAAACCGTCTTTACTGAGTAAAGACTGAGTTTCTTGCTGAGATATATTGTATCCATGGATCAAATAGTGATTGTAACAAATCAATAATCATAATCTCTGAGAATATGTCAAATCCAAATAAACAAATTTTTAATGTGCATTAAGGTAGAACTGAATGGCCTTCATAGAACTTTTATTTTTTTTCCACACATTCAGCATTCAGAATCTGCAGACACCTACAGCAGGACAAATCAGAACGACGAGTTTAAAACGCAGTACTTCAGTCCTCCGCTAAAAAGACGAACTTGTTACAGGATAGATGTGCATGTTTTACTTTACATTGCTGCCATGCACACAAGTTTTAGAAAACTGGAACTTTGTTGAACTTCATTTTTGCGTCATTTGGAAGCTCATTCTCTGTCAGAAATCAAGAATCTGGTTTAAAATAAATCTAAATATTGAATCGATATATTCACAAAATAATAAAAACATTGGTCAGGTGATTGTCATGTGACAGTTTATTTTTCCCCAAATCAAACGCCCTCTTTTCAAACTAAACCCCCGTCCCAGCAGTTGATCCCCGGTCCAGCCACATGTAAAGATCCGCCTCGTCTTGTTTCCTTCTCCCTCAACGTCTTTTCCTTCATTCATTCTAAAGTGCAACAGTTAACTTTTTTCAACCACATTCCCAATATCATATTAGGAATTTTTGTTACACATGATTATAAGTGATATTTTTATACAGCAAGTAAAAAAAAAAAAAAAAGGTGTTTATTTATATACTTGATTGCAGAAATGAAATGACTTTTGTTGGAAAAATATCAAAAGTAAAATAAGCCAGAAATACCTGCCAATACTGAGGGAGAGCAATAGAGACTTAATGCAACATTGTGCTTTGTATTGCTTATTTTCTGTGATCATGTCGCTGGTGCAATTGAACTGACGCTTGATGTCAAACGTCAGAGTTCCCACAGTCAGGATATATATTGACCTCCCTTTGCGACTGAAGAGCAGTGTCCCTTAGGATTGGACAAGAATGCCATTGAAATAGTTTAATCTACAAGAGACTTGATGTGGAACTGAAAAGATTATAATTCCAATGAGTTGCAGAAGCACCTTGTCAAACTACATGTAGGCTAAGGGAGTATTAGTATTTGCTTTGAGTGTGAAGACGGTTTTCGTCGCAGGACGTCGGTCCAGATTATAGACCTGACCACCGTCGGGATGCTGTGACCTGAGCTGAACTGACCATCTCCCAATATGATCGGCTTTTTTCATTTATGTGTATGTCACTCTTATATTAACATCTGAAGTGTGGGGGTGAAGACGGTCACAGCTCTCATGCATGGTGGGATTTACCCCGTGCGTCCCCTCGGTTGTAGATGTATTTGGAAACGTGGCGTACGCCACGTGAAACTGGATTCTTACATAAACCTTTTGGAAGGTGTTTGGGTTTATTCATGTATGTGGCCTTTCATTCTTTTAAACTCTGTATTTTATTTCCTGCAAACTGCGTCGGTGGCAGTCTTGTTAAAACCAACTCGTGCTGAATATCACTGAGCTCATTGTCCCACGGGGTTTGGCTGGTTTAAGTTATTCAAAAGACATTATAACGTGTTTGATCGATTCCGGCTGCCTGTTGATCCTCGGCTGGTGGGAATCTGCGGCGCATGGTGCCACTGCAGCGTTGAGATATTTCCCTGTGCGCCTTCATGCAGCCTTCATTGGGACTCTCAGTTGGTAAAATGACTTGGTACTAATAGGTTTTGACTTGTGACTGATATTTTCTTGGAATTTCCCCCAACTTGCCCGTTTTCCTACCTCTCAGAAGTCTTAAGTTTACAGCCTGGAGTTCACTCGTGAAAGTGTGTGTATTTGTGTTTTTTATTTTGACCTAACCTTTGTCACCACTTAGATGTGCTGTTCCTGTTTTAGTTTTTTTTTTTTTTTTTTTTTTTTTTTTTTTTGAAATTCAGTGGAACAAAATGTGAAACGGCAAATAGCAGATGTGAGGCTGCAGTGTGGGTGCGTTTTCAGTGACACTACAGTGCTGTGAGAAAGAAAGAAAAAAAAAAAACAACAACCCCCAAACACACACTCCAGGAGAAATGATGTGGCTGAACTATTGCAGCCGTGTTCCTGTACAGTCATGTGTACAAAGCCTTAAACAGTCGTGTTTGCTTTCTGTTCATGCTGATCGTGTGTCTCTGATGCAGTGAGGTGTAGATGTCTGTTAATGAATCAATGAAGTCACTTTTTCAGTTTTATTTTTCAAAAGCTTTCAAACATCCACTGCTTTTTTTTTTTTTTCAATTAGGATGGTATAACAAAAAAATATGCAAATTACCAGGAAAGAAATGGAATGCTTTTTGACATGTGTTTTATTTGGGGACGATTCAATCAGCCACTAAAACATTAAATTAAAAAAAAAGAAAAGCTTTTAGGTCTGGAAACACCACAGCTGTTTTCAGTGAATATCATTGCATGAGCTATGGGGGACGCTCCATCCTACTCGACAGTGTGCTGGTATAACCTATACCTGCACACTGTCTCATTGGAGGAAATGTATTTAATTGATCTTGAATTCCTGAGGATTCTTTTGGGTTTTTTTTATTCTGTGATAAAACGGGTGTATTTTTTCTTTTTTCTTTCCACATTATCAGAATTTATTTCCGAACTTTGCAGCGCAGCAGCTTCGTCTCTGCGCCTGTAGATCATCCGAGGTCGGGTACGTCTGTGTATGTTGATGAAACTTAAATGTCAGAAATGCTATTTTTGATGTCATGCATGAGCTGTAATGTGGAGCTAAATACATTCAGTCGTTCCTCAGTGGGTTTAGGTACAGTTGTTTGCTTGTCCCCTTCACGTTTCACCAGCAGCCATCCTATAAAGGTGACCACTCCCACCCCCGAGGCTGTGGAGATTCTTTTCCTGTATTCATGGTTCTGTGTATAATAAAGAAAAAAAATGTAACGTGTGACGCAGAAAAAGAAACGTGTCGTTTGTTTGTACCGTGGTGAAAATGATCTAACATAACACTTAAAAATGACTACACAAAGCAGCCAGGGAGAAAAACTAAAGACTTTCTGAGCATCTGCACATTTTAAGGAAGCTGCAGCAGTTACGTAGGAACACTTCTAGTCTTGCTGAGATGATATCCGTGTACATGCAGTATTTGTTCCTACCAACAACTGTATTGGAAGCATTTTACAGCCATGTCCCTCATTTGCGTCGTACTTCTACTATATGTGCCATTCACACTGACAATGATGACTAGATAGAGCGTCTGCCTGAACGCACAGCCTGCTTTTATATGAAAGTAAGAATTAAGGCCGGATGAAGGTAAATGACAAAATAAAGCAAACCAATCCGACAGACTTTTTCCAGGTGATTTACTGGGAAAAAAAAATAAAAAATTGTTTTCCCCTGGTGAGATAAAGGGCAGTCCAACAACGACACCATTAAAGATCGATAACCTTCAAAAAAGTAAAAGTCAACAGCTTGACCCAAGATGGTTCAAGTGAACCCTGCAGGAGAACAAACATTAAAGAATTACCTTGAATGAAGTGGAATTCAGAAGGTTTATTTGTCTTAAGGAACTGGAAAAATGCAGATTTGCTCCTTTTTTTTTTTTCACCTCAAAAATCTTTTTCAGAGATGTAGTGTTTTTTACAGCCCCGTCACTCCAGAATGGTGTGTCTTGATGGCTTTTGTTGGTAATTATTGGTCACAATTGTGTAAAATAAAAATGAATGTCTTCAAAGACCGAAGCTGATCATTCGAGGTAATTCCAGTGTTCAGGGTGAATTTTCCCCTCGATATCAGATTCCTCTGATTTCATGTATCCAGGTGGTAAAACTCTTCAGTCGTTGTTCCTTTGGTGACAATGATGCCCAAAGACATCTTTTGTTCGTAAACTTTTAAGTTTTAGCGTCTTCTAGACCTTTAGGTGAGTGGATGATTTTAAACGTCACACCATCAGTTGTTTTTTTGAAGGGGAGAGTTGACGCCTTTTATTACACACATTTTCTCAGGGGATTTTTCTTGAGCGAAGCTTCACCACACTTCCTCCTCTGACGAGGTCAGTCCGGCCTCTTTGAGTGTTTTGGATGTAGGGAATGACACTGAAGGCTCCCAGGCTCACTCAGCCGGCAAAGAGAACCTGGCTGGGAAACGAAGCTGCCGTCCATCACGGGCAAACTAAAACCCAAAGGACTCTGGAAATGAGCACTTACAGCTGAGCTCCTCTTGAGTGTGTGCCGCCCACTTGCCTTTAATAATGAACGTTATTAATTTGGCTCTTTTACCATTTGCAGCGTAGTGGTGGATTTTTTTTGTAAATTAAAATAAAAAAACGTAGTAATGTGTGCAACGTAGTAATGCCACCAAAATGATTAATACCTGCATGACTTATTGGATGTTGAAGTAAAGCGAGTGAGAAGTTCTATGGAGCTTTTACCGGCGCACACAGACACCGCAATGTAACCAACATGGCAACACTCGGAAACGAGCCTTTGTTAACGAAGGCTTGGACCACAGAAACTAGTTTTGGTGTGGTGACTCTCCATACAATATCTAATGTCAAGTTAAACTACATTTACGTGAGTCGACATATTAGGCGAATACAATTTCAGTATTTAATTGTAAAAGCATATGCTCGTATTGTGAACCCCCCCCCCCCCGCCCCCCCCCCTCCCAAAACAAAAATGGAAAACCTTATCTATCGTTGTGTTGTGCTGGAAAGGTATGTATGCTTAGGGTGACCAAACTTTATCTTTTGCATGGAGATGTCAGATTTTTATATCCTCTCCAGAGTGCCCATGAGGAATTTATAGCACAATAACTGACTGTTGTATGTTGTATGAGGTTTTTTTTTCACAAATCTGACTTTTTTTTTTTTAAGCATTTAATTGTTCTCCTTAGTACCTTATACCTCCTTCAATATATTCACACTTGTTATGCATTTTATGGCTCCTTTGAAATGGTCTATGTCATCTATATATATATATATATATATAATGTGGCACAATTTAGTTGTTTTTACAATGACAGGAACGACTATTCTGATCCCGATTCTGCCTTTGGTTATGGAGAGATAGTATTTTGTTATATTACTGACATGATTCGTGTAGATATCTAGATGTACAGAGGCTTCGCCAAGTGATGGTTAAAAAGTGTATCATGGAAACATTAGCAGGTCCATATGTACTGTAATTATCTGATATATGTTCACATCTCCTGGTGATAAAAATAAGTTAGTGGGGGGGGGGGGGGGGGGGGGGGGGGTACGTGACACCTGGTTTGTGCCTGACGCGTGACTCATTCTTACACATTGACTCAACTCCTTTTTCTACCCACGTTATCAATCTAACGAAGCCTTTGGGTTGTGACTGGAGCATCGTGGAATAAGATGATGCATGAAGCACCTGGCTTGGAGATGAAGACGTCCTTTTCTTTTCTTTTTTTTTTTTTATGTTGTTGAGTCTCGTGCACAGATGATGGAGCAAATCTGCCTCATTTGCAGACGCTGACATTTACATTGAGTCCCGCCCACAAGGCGTGGAAGAGAGAGAGAGAGAGAGAGAGAGAGAGAGAGAGAGAGAGAGAGAGAGAGAGAGAGAGAGAGAGAGAGAGAGAGAGAGAGAGAGAGAGAGAGAGAGAGAGAGAGAGAGAGAGAGAGAGAGGTAACCTTGGGGGGTAAAATCCAAAGGCTGTGAGCATCCTCTGCCCCGGACTGACTGTCTGCACACTGACTGCAATGGAGGAGCGGAGGACAGGCACCGGCTGGAGGCGATGACTGAGTCCCATTAGCCGCCTTGTGAGGAGGAACACCGCTGCTGCTCGTTGTGAAAGCGGGTAAGGTTGGGGGCTTTTTTTTTTTTTCTTCCTTCTTTTTGCTGCTTTCAGACGCACAATAACAAGACGCGGCGCCGCCTGCGTCCCTCTCACCAGGGAGCCGCCGTGAACACGAGTTGTGCCTGAGTGTGTGTGAGTGTGAGCTCCTTCAGCTCACCAGCAGCCCCAGTCCTGCCTCATCCATCAGCTGGGATCAGGAAGGATTTCCATAACTTGGCTCAGACATGTTTGTGATATAAGAAGTGCGTGTGTGTGACACTGCAGATGAGATGCTAACAGAGCGTTAAACAGGCTCTTCTTCATCGCGAGGCGAGGCGGACGCTGCCGTCGCGCTCGTGCCTGCAGTGTCGTGCATTTATCTCAGTGAAAATCATTTAACGTGAAGTCGATGATTTGTGAAATCTCGTTCGTCTCCTCGGGGAGCAGCCGTGTCCCAAATGAGCCAGAGGGGGCGCCACTCGGCGCCTCCCAACAAGCTAACTGGCTGTGGGGAAAGTTCAGGGCGCTTCATGTCGTTTCTTTTTTTTTTTTTGTTTTTTTTTAACATGTGTGAAAAATCCCCCTGTTTTCCACCGGCAGCGGGCTGGAAGGCAGCCCCCCGAACCAACCCCAGTAACCAGGAGCTGTAAAATGGCGTCAGGAACATCCGAGCCGGGCTGGTGGGCGACAGCACAAGTTGTTTGGGAGTGTTTTTTGTGGCTCCGACCACACTGGTGGATTTCTTTTCAGGCTGCAGCTCCTTAGCAGTTGTTGCTAAGCTACCGGCCACAGCGCGTGCAGCCAAATGTTGTGAACTGCGCGCACGCGCACGCTCAAACAATGAAGTTGTGTTTTTCAACGTGAGCCCACCAGTTATGTACAGTTTACACCATGCAATAGTGTAATTATAATTTTATCAATGAAACATGTCTAAGAAGATTATTGGTCCAAAACGCAGAATGTCCAAATGGTGCTTCATTAGATGGAGATGTGCTGACTGTGGATTCCTCTGGAATATAATAATGCTCAAGAAACCAGTCTGAGATTATTTGAGTTTTTTGTGAGATGGTGTGTTATCCTGCAAGAGAGCAGCCATCAGTGGAAAGAGCATGGTCAGTAACAATATCCACCTAGACTACACTGTTTAGTTCAGGGGACACACACACTCCAATTTCACCTCGAAGATCAGTAAAATAGTGCCATAATAACATTTAAATTTAAAAACATTCTTTATTCATTATGCATATTTTTACAAACTCTTTCTAACAGCATGGTTTTAAGGCTAATACTAGTTTCCTTGCAATAAACTCATTGTCTTAGTGTTGTGTTATATGTGCTACTCTTAAAGGAATTTGTTTAAAAAAAATAAAAAAGGGTTTTCCCACAAAATCCCTGGAGCCTTATGTTTGACACACCTGACCTGGGCTGTGGTGTTCAAACTAAGCTCAGTTAAAAATAAGGTACTCAAGGTGTTAATAAATTGTCTCTCACACTGTTACACCAGCAGCAGCCTGGACCATTGGTATAAGTCTGCGATGGTGTTGTCTGTGCATGTTGTCATTTGTCCAAGTAGGAAGCAAAGTGTAGCCTCAATTGTCAGCTCTTAACTGACAGTTAATTGTGCCTCTGGTGGTTTTCTGCCACTCGCCCATAAGCTTCAAGGTTCAGTGTGTGGTCAGAGATGGTCTTGTCCATACCTTGGCTATTTGAGTTACAGTTGCCTTTCTGTAATGTTGAACCAATCTGGTCATTTTCCTCCGGCCTTTCTCATGAACAAGACAGTTTGGCCTAAAAGAACTGTCCCTAACTGGATTTAATTCTCTTCTTCAAGCTATTCCCAGTGAGCCCTCGAGAGGTTTCTGCACAAAACTCTAAGATCAGCAGTTTATGAAATACCAAAAACCATGCCACATTAAAAAAAACACAACACATTTCTTCCCCATTGTCATGCTTGGTTTGAACTATTGCAGCTCGTGCTGCTGCCATGTGATTGACTAATGATTAATACTTATTTGCATGAATGGGTTTCCTTAATGAGGTACCTGGTGAGTGTATGCCAAAGCTTTGGTCAAAATAATAAAAAGACTGTTAATAGACATGTTTTAATTAATGACAGTCCATTTCGATCTTGTCTTAATATACTGCCACAGTGTAACACATGGAGTTCAATATATACATAACTGACTGACTAACTGAAACATTGCCGGTTTAATGTTTTAATAAAGAGAGAATGTACGGCAGACGTGCTGGTGATCAAGTTTTACAAAAGTACCTACTGAAGTGTAATGCAGAGGGGCACTTCAAGCAGGCATTATCACATGGAACAGCAGGAGAGGCACACTTGTAATTAACATCAATAATTGCAGGTATTCAGCAGCGTGTTTCATGCTGGTGCACTTGGACGATTGCTACACCAAATAATTATGATTAAATACACTTCCACTCCACTTGTTTGTAACATTCTTTCTCAGTGGAGTTGCATTTCTTCTGATTAGGATTTTAAGGTGTGACAATGGGGGAAACTAAAGCACACATAGTAACAGTAACATAAACCATCAGTTCTCTCTTGGATCTTTGTTTTGAGTCTTCTCCTATATTGTTGGTCAGTGAGCTTCATTGGCGGGTCACATGGCATTAGTAATATGTTTGCTTTGCCTGCTGAAGTCTAGGATCGCGTTGAAAAGTTCACAATTCATCGAGCAACCAGGCTAATAATGTGTCCATATGTGGGCTTTTTATGTTATTGCATATGATGCACAGTATCTTTCCTTTGATCCAACCTGTTGCAATGAAATGACTTTCTGTAACCAGCACCAATGTTTGAAAAATGATCATAACATCTTGTCCTTTCTGGCCCATTTCATTAATTGGTAAATTGCTTAAACTTTTTCGTTTTAAAGAATAACTTCACTGTCAAGACTTTCCATTTTAATTGTTGTCGCTGATATATTATCCCTTTATAGCCCTTAATGGGTTTGAGGGGGTTGGTTGTCCCTCTTCCTTCTATATTCTATGCTGTACAGCTTTATCCAACGTAGGACAAAGACAGACAGAAATTCCCATTTACAATTTTGACTTACCAGTCAGTCTCGTCCCCCATGTGTCTCAACCTGTAGAAAACCCACTCATGCATTGGAAGAAAGTCTGTTTCCACACATGAAGGTCCAGTCTAGATTTGAACTCTCTTCATGAGGTGAGAGTTCTAACCATGTCCCTTCCCCCCTCGGATCTCATTTCCCAGCACAGATGTGACCGTTTGCTGGTTAGCTACGTCACAAAGGCTGATCAATCTGTGATGACAGCTGAGCCGCCGATATGAAGTGTCTGCCATCTCCAAATTCTTACAGTGGCGGCAGGCCGGAGCTTGTCACAGCTCCTCTCCTCTCAAACGAGTTACGAGTGTGAGTCTGAAGAAAAGCCAATTAAAACCTTTGCTCATATAAAGTTATAGCAGGGGCTGCGGTGGCATAGTGGTTAGGACCGACTGTGAGAAGAGGCTCGATTTGAGTACTATTGAGATTTTGGCACTCTACTCCAGGAATAGATGAAGGTTTTACTTCCTCCACTACAAGTAAATGAAAGAAATGTCGAGTCTAATCTGAAAGTAACCACAGAGACGGTGATTTAAAAAAAGATAAATAAATAACTTGACTGTGAGTACCTGCTCATGCGTGGCGCCATTATCAACTTTAAATGTTGTGGGTGGATCTTTTAGTTAACTGTTGTTTTAATCATGGTGGATAACAACACAGCATGTTGACCGACTTCAGCATCAATCAAAGCAAATCCGAGTGTCACGTTTGGATTACAACGATATTTCTTTCATGAATGTGTTCTCTGCCGTCAGCTTGGCGGTCACTGCAGAACATGGTGACTCGCCGTGCTTTCACCAGTCCTGCAACGACAGCACTGTTGTGACTCGTCGGTGGTTGATGGACATTTACTTTGTACCTGTCAAATTCACCTCGTGTTGCTGATTGAAAGTAAAGTTAGCCCCTTAGTGATAAAGTGGAAACGAACAGAAAGGCTGGTCTCACACTTTAACTTTCAAGTTTTCACAATATTAGACTGAAGTAAAGGAAAATCATTTTCTGATGAATAACCATGATTAAATTAATTTGACTGGAAAAAAAAGAAGGGCTACATCAAATTACCTTTTTTTTTTTTGGATCTCTTTCATTAGTGGAAGTCAGGTAGGTAGATCTTTACACGTCATCCTGCAATCGTCATACATGTTGCGCTTAAAGCTGTCCACAGTGGCTGATTCCATGATTTCGATTTTTCTTTATTGTTTTCTAACATGGTTTACAACTGCACAAACAAATGGTCACAAACCAAAAATATAAATTTAACCCGGAGGCCTCCAAAGAGCACGGTCTCGGGGTGATCTCGCGCTATACAGTGCGTGGGCGGTGCACTCTCTCCATCAGCTGGCTGCCTGGAATCTGGAGTTTAATTGGCAGTTTTGACATCGTTTGCTGAATCCATCTATAATTAGCTGTTAGTCGAAGTTAACATTTGCTGTGTATCATCCCATATCAGGCTGTTCGGCTCTGTTGTGACAAATTATGTGGCGAGCGCACGTCGGTGATCCCGCCGTTCAATTATTTAACGATGAAAGGATTTAGTCGTGCGTAAATATTCCAAGTAGAGCCACTTCATTTCTTTCCAACTCTGAGATGTGTTTATGGCGAGGAGCATCTGAAAGGCCAAGATGCACCGGGAGCAGTTGCCGAACCCTCCGACGAATCAACTTGTGTTTCTGAACAAAAAGTGCTTTTCTCTCCTCGCTGATCAAACTGTAACGGTGTCGGATGTCACAGCTGTCATTGATGCGATCCAGCAGATGTGTATATTTATAGAACAAACCTATCAAATCCTGTTTGCTGCAGCTCTGAAAATACTTACACCGCTAATGAATCTCCAGAGAAAAGAGTTGTTCGTTGCAGTTTGTTGAAGATAGTTTGTCTAATGATCTAGATTTCTATTCATGTGCAGGGCCCTAAGCAGTACAAAGTGTTTTGTATCTTGAAAGCCCCCTGACTGCAAAGAGCCATTTGGAGAACAGCAGAGCCTCTTTTTTTTTTTCCCCTCCTTCTTTTCTTTCCTGCCATCATCCAATCACCAGCTGAATGTGTCAGGCAGCTTTTCATGCTCTCCTCACGTCGGAGCACGGGGACAAATCTGTCTCTGTTGCCAGATCGCGGTCTCTGCTGTGCTCTTTGTGCTCGTGCATGGCAGAGCTGTTGTAGCAGGCGTGAGAATCACAATAATACACCTTAAATTTAACAGGGAAGGTGAGGCCCGCCGGCGTATGTTTCTACAGGTTTGACTGCTCTCGATATATAAGCTCCATAAAAGTGACCAGCGGGCTGGTTTAGAGCACATTCAATTTATGTCTGGTGTTCATTCATTGCCAAGGTGAAAAATGTGAAGGAAGTAAAAGTGACATTTTAATTCACAAATAAAACGTCGGGGGATGTTTATGGGTAGCGCAACCTATTTAGATATTTATGAAGTTAGGACATTTTCATGATTTACTCAGCATTATATGTTGAGAGCAACAAAACCCTGCAGACCCGAGCCCAGTCAGTGGAAGGCTCCTTGTGTGTGTGTGTGTTTTGTAAAACAGTCTTTTTTTTATTTCTTATTGATCTGCTTTCTTGACACATTCAGTTTGAAAA
The DNA here is from genome assembly GCF_963383615.2 of Lipophrys pholis. NCBI lineage: Eukaryota > Metazoa > Chordata > Actinopteri > Blenniiformes > Blenniidae > Lipophrys > Lipophrys pholis. Next base: position 19,169,633 of record NC_137637.1, read on the forward strand.
AGAGAACCCAGCTTTAAGGAGTTTAAGGTTTTAAACTTGTGTGAGCGGCTGTGGATTTCTGTGTTAACAGGGTTTATACTGCTGAGCTGTGAGAGCGACTGACCCCATCAGCAGTTATCCATTAGGTGATGTACAACAACATACAAACCCCTTTAGTTCTAGTTTACTATTTGAAAGAGTCGTGTATAGTTGCTACATATAATCTCTTCATGACTGTGTTGATATATATAAATATGTATATATTCTTTCCCTGCAGGGCGCTAGTAGGAGAGCCATGCCACCCCCTGCAGACATTGTGAAGGTGGCCATCGAATGGCCCGGCGCCAATGCACAGCTCATAGAGATGGACCAGGTCTGTCGCTATAACACGAATTTACATGTTTGCCTTGCTGAACTTTAAGCAGCTCCAAAAGTGAAAACTTGATGATTAAATTGCAAAATTATGCAAAGCCTTAATTTGTTTTGAATGTGAAAGGCATGAGTAATGCTGAGTAGTGCCTCAGTTTTGCATAATGACAAAAAGTATTCACAATTCTTGTCATGACTAATTTAAAGGAGTAAAGTCTTTACAAAATGTCACAAACTGGGATCAATGTGATATTAGAATACATTTATTTTTTTATGTTGCATGTTAGCAATGTTTCTTTGTGTGTTTTGTAGAAAAGACCTTTGTCCTCAATAATTCGGGAAGTGTGTGATGGGTAAGTATTATCCTTCATATTTTAATGTGTATATATATATATGCTTCATATTTGAAGATTTTGCAGATGTTTTCAGCGGCCACCAATAGTCTGCTTGATTTACAAAAGGAAACATGCTATATTTAGTCTTCAATCTTTTAATGTGTTTTATCTAGACAGGAGACAGTAAATTTAACTGAGGGTAGACTAAAATCACTATAATTTACTTCATTTGGGTTTATTTGAATGAATTAGAGTGACCGATAAAATAAGACGTGAGATGAATGAACTGTACTTATAAATATAACGGACAAGCACAGCAGCGGGTTAGTGTAGAAAATATTTAGGTTAATGAATATTAAAGTACTCACTTTAATCTCGCAGCAAATAAAGACTATTACTATGTTTAAGCTACTGACTCCACCTTTTGAAACACGTGTGACACAAGTATTGACTCCTGCTGTCATTAACAATTTCCGTTAAAAAAAAAAATAATCGAAAAGCTTTGAATTTTTATAACTAAATGGCTGATTTTATGCAAATATGATGGTTTTCCTTTCATTTGCCAAACATGAAAATATTTGTTGTCGCTGTGGCTTTCTGGATTTAAAACAACCGGCCTGTGCTATTTCTCCCGACGCTCTAATCCCTGGTCTGAGTGGAATAGGGGTTTGGGTGTTTTTTCTTTTTCTTTTTTATAGGCTCTATCTACAATTTGTGTATTTGTGAAATACATTCCTTCAATGAAATGAATGAATGTTCATTATGACTATGAGAAGATACACCCCCCAAAGAGCTGTGGTTTACTGTTGACACAGTGCTTCACACGTTAAAAGCAGTACACACACACACACACACACACACACACACACACACACACACACACACACACACACAGACTGAATCAGTCAATAGACGATATATTTGGTAAATAGCTCAGTTCAAATATTAAAGTATTTGCCAGCTTGAGAAACCTTCAGTATAATCAATATATATTGATAAATACACAATGAAAGTCAATATAATATTAAAGAAGACACTTTAAAGGTGCATAGCTTTGACTTGATATTATTTTTGGAGTCATTACGGTCTTGTCTATTTCATCTTCTTGCACAAATTTTTACTCCCTCGTCCACTTCCGAGCTTCGCCGCATCTACCCACTGCCTCTCCTCACCATTGAAATAGAAAATTCTTTGCACTTTGCTGTTAACACCCACTGATTTATTCTCCTCCGCAATCGCTCAGTTTGCCACTTGTGTAAGTACAACCGCTGGAGGGAACAGCCTGACTTTGAGCCACCTTTTGTTCATGCATACTACAGTTTACTGCGTTCTAACTTTTTCACCGGGTTGATTTCAAATCACACTGGATTCTCAGCTGCTCTGTCCTTATCCTCAGGTGGTCTCTGTCAGGCTCGGAGCAGTTTGCTCTGCGGTACGCTGATGGCCCTCAGCTCTATATCACTGAGCAGGTGAGCGGTTTTCTCTCTCGACCTTGTTCTGAGGACGCAGTGAATCAAGATTAAACTTCAACAAGCCTCCTCTTGTCATCTTCCAGAGCCGCGGCGAGATCAAAAATGGGACCATCCTTCGATTAGCAATCTCTCCTGTAAGTTGACTCACACAGTGTTTAATTTTGTCTGGAATTGTTTTCAAAGTCGACATTCTGAAGGGGCAATTTTCTGAAGAACAACTACAGACTGGCAATCCATATAATGATTCCCTGGTCTGTACTTTAGATTTCTTGCTCTATTTTGTGACCGTGGACCGTTTTGCACACTCCACCCGGCTGTCAGTTTATGTCTTTGAAAATGTGAATTCAGCCGACACATACCTTTCAAGTTTCTCTCCTAAGACCAAACTGTCAGTCTGTGACGGTGGTGAAAGTATTTTCTCCGAAAGGATGAGAGGAGCTGACGTGACTCGCCATGGCAAATAACAGCTTCCTTTAACTCACTAATAATATATGACAATCTGTTTTTTATAATTCCACCCTGCTTTCAAGTGAACTGCGGGTGCCTCTCATCCCTTTAAAGCCCAGACAGCTCTACTGAAAAATAAAGTTTGTGCTTCACCAAAATATACAACTTATATTGATATTTTAGTTCTATTGGCTCCGGTACCAACCGGAGAACATCTGCCCTGCAGCTCTGTCAAGCAGAGGGTTTTCTTATGGAGTACAACGCTGATGTCTGGGAATGCACGAACATTATGAGTCAGATGAGGGCGATAACCAGAAGGCATCGGATGAGTAGACAAGTTTTAAAACGTTCCCGAGGTGGACACGCTTATCGGGAAGACAAAGATACAGTTATTGTAGCAAAATAGTTTGCGGTGAGTCTCTGCCGCTCTATACAGACCCACTGCATTGTTCAGCTTGGGTCATCGTAGTCAGTACAGCCTCCTACGGTCGTCCAGGCTCACTTCTAATGTGTGAGAGGGGTTTAAACCGCATCTCTATTTTTAAAATATTGAATATTCTTGTTGATGGCTCCAGATCCATCAGAAATACACTGTATAACTCAGCTAATTAGATTCTTTTCGGTTCAGTTCTGTCTTTGTTTGTGTCCCCGTAGGGCAATTAGTGTTACTGTGAAGTATAAAACATAAAGAACGTGCATATATACAGGGCAAACAACCTTTAAATATCCAAGAGGGAGGGATAATACAATGCGTGGCTGCGAGTAAATAGAGTGGGGGAAAATAAACTAAAATAGGTCATCTCCAGGAGCCTATCAGCTATAAGATGTAAGATCGGTAAAGTGCCATTGGTGCAAATTAGAAGTTCCTGCCAATCTGTGAGAAGCCACATAATATCATATTAGGTAATACCTCTCTTACTCTGTTCTGAATTCAGAGGTGGAAATGACTTTGGGGAAGAAGGAGTGCTTGTACCTATTTTCCTTCATACGAGTGAGTCTGACATGAGGGTCGGAGGGGCAAACCTGCAACGCGGCGTGTAAAGGAATGGAGCTGTCTGAAAGGATGGCATGAGCCTCCCTGATAATTTGCCTGTTGTACCGATCCGTCGGTGTGCACCGTTGATCTCCCACAATCTTACTACTCCTCAGGACACTGCTTAGTTCACCGTTCGACCTGGTGCCGAGGTTACCAAAGCAGCAGAAAAGAGAACTGGTCAGCACAGATTCAACACACCCTCTATAAGATAAAATGGTCAGAGACGTGTCGAGCCGGAACATGGAAAGCGTCCTCAGACAGGACGGTCGTTGTTGGCTTTCTTAGTCTAGATCTGAGTGACAGTGAACCTGACTGTGAAATGAAATGCATTGTTGGACATTGTGAGTACGTCCTGGTCTCTTTTAAGGTTGCACTAGGTCCTTTGGCCGGGTGGGGGGGGATCTTCACCGGAGCACCGAAGCTCTGCTTTGTCTCCGACAGGGTCGTGCTGCCCGTCAGCTCCTGGAGAGGATCCAGTCCCATGGTATCGACGCTCGCCTGGAGGCTCTGAAAGAGCTGGCCAAACTTTCTGCTGACCCGACGTTCGCCACGGAGTTCATCAATATGGAGGGCATCGCCACTCTGGCTCGTCTTGTGGAGAGCGGGACTCAGTGAGTTTGACTGTTGACAGTGTGGACACAATGTAGCGCGCCGCATTTTTTTTCGTTACCGTTTGAAGTAGTGGCGGCTTTTCAGTGTGACTTGTACGAGGTGGTGTGAAAAAAAACCCTCTCACTGCCATTTCACTTCCGCAGCTTCGGTGAAATGCTGGCCTTCACTCTCACCGCCTTCCTGGAGCTAATGGACCACGGCATTGTGTCCTGGGACCTTATCTCCCTCTCCTTCATCAAACAGGTGCCCGCCCCGACAAAAGAACCATTCAAAAGAGTTACACCGAGCATGCAGAATAAAAATCTCCTTTCAATAAACTTTCAAGGTCTGTCTTTTCATTCCTTTTTATTCATGCACTTTTATTTAATTACTTGACCTTTTTTTTTTTTTTTCTTACCAAATGGTGGAAATGCGTGGGTCCTGTTGCCTAGCAACCCTCATATTATCAAGAGCTCTTGCAGTACGAATGTGAAGAGTTTTCTTCTGAGAACTTTGCTGTGTCCTTGACGGGCGAACAGGACAGACTTTCAGACCTCTTTATTAGTTTTTTTTTCCCTCTACAAATAAAGTGACTTTATCTGCTTGGATGAGTGGATCAGTCTGTTATCGCAGACACTTTGTCAAGTCCAACTGAATAAGAGTTCCCTCCATGTCTCTCGGTCCTGTCTCCCCCTCCCGCCCCCGCCCTCAGATCGCAGGTTACGTGAACCAGCCTATGGTGGATGTCTCCATCCTGCAGCGCTCTCTTGCCATCCTTGAGAGCATGGTCCTAAACAGCCACAGCCTGTACCACCGGGTGGCCCAGGAGATCACCGTGGGACAGCTCATCGGGCATTTGCAAGTGTGAGCACACACACATGCACAGGGGCTTCGAGCACTCTGAACTCAGCGGGGGGCAGTGTGGGGTGACTTGTTGTCTTGATGTTTGATTTGCGGAAGGGATGAGTTGAGGATTCACAGATTGCCTCGGTCACACGACGCCGCCGGCATTATTGAATATCTTTCTTTCCATCAGCAGTCTGATTAAACGTCTTCAAGCATAAAAAGGTCCAGTCAAACCATGTCTACTGGTAATTGGTTTGTTGTGTCCAAATGTTCATGTAATTCCATCCACACATCTTCAGTCACGTCAAAGGATAAAAGAACAATTGGCCAACAAGCACAAATTAAAAAGCTTTCAACAAAGACCCACTGTTCTGAGAATGTTTGACGTATGTATAAAACGGAAAGCATTGCTGTGTATGTTGTATCACTCTGAATAATTATTATTCAGAACAATATATTTTTAGTTCACCAAAAGATAAGATTCCCATGTTGAGTTTTACTAGAGGAACTCGACCACCTAGTGGAATGTTTCATGTCGCCAACAGGAATTTAGTTGTTTATCGACTACAAATGAGCCCAATGGGATGGAAGAATAACTGGTTCAAGGTATATTAGATAATGCTTGCTGGTAGTTTTCATATGCAAATCTATTGAAAATGACTGCCATGCTGTTTCAGGAGATACATGAAGACTAATGTGTGCAATATGTCGGCTGTGAAAGCGAGGCTCCTGGCTATCCTGAATCCATTCCCCGCGTTTGTGTTAATCGTGATTAAAAGTGGTGGCGCTGTCAGCCTGTAGTTTGAATCCTGCGTGGATGTCTGTGGAGCAAGATGCTTCTAACTGTTTGTTATGCTCCTGGATATTTCTCCAGGTCGAACCAGGAGATCCAAACCTACGCCATTGCACTCATCAACGCTCTTTTCCTGAAGGCTCCCGAGGACAGACGGCAGGTCAGTGCACTCGCAGTGTGACAGGGAAGGAAAAGGACTGAACGTTCTTGAGAGATATACACAGAGAGAATACGAATGTCCAATCTTCACACAAAAAAAACCTGTAGCTGCATCATACACACGTCCTTCTTTTTGTATCATTAAACTGCCGATATCAGCTCACAGCTGTCACTAATGTTTGCAGCAGCCGGCTAGTTCAAGCTAAAATCTCATGATTGGACGTCTGTCTGCCAGCTGTCGCGTTGTGGATTGTGCCCGACACTCGTAGTCGTCTAACTTTGAAGTTTGTACATTTGTCTTATTTCTTTCACCGGGTCTCTTCGGTGAAACGGACTCAGCACTCAGCCGTGAGTTGAGGACGACTGTTCCTGTTCAGGGGTCTGAGGGGAGCTGGGATATTTCTGTTTATATCCAGGTTAAATCAAAAGTTTTTATTTTTCTCTCTCCAAGAATAGCCGGTGTTTTTAATGCCACACACTCTAACATCAACCATCAAACATCCAAAAAGTGTATTTGATTAGTTGTTATGCTACGGATTTTTCGAAAGAATCCCTTGGTTTTTTATCAAAATCAGTAAAAGATTTGCTATGAATGCATATAGCACTGACAAATGTACAAACGCTGAAGGATTGAGTGCTTCTGTCCAGTGTGTGACCGTACTAAACTGTCATCATGTTTCTGTTCTCCGCTCACTCTGCAGTTCACATTGTGTAATAGCGACATGCGGTTTTTAATATTCTTTCACTGAGTGTTTTGTCCCTGTATTGTCTTATTTCTTAAAATAGGCCTACATGTAATCTTTGGTTTCCCACTTAAAGACAGAAGGTCAACAATTTGTTACTCATGTTCTATTAGAAAACTATTCCGGTTGAAACCGGCAGAAAAGCTTGATGGAGATTATTATAAAGGTTCACAAAGATTAAACTAACTAACCCATCTATACATAGTATATATATATATATATATATGTATATGTATAAATATATATATATAGTCAGGAATTGCTTGCCTGTCCACATTAGAACTACTTGGTCTCTTGAGTCCTTCAAATATCTACTTAAGACACATACAGTATATACTTGCTGGCTTTTAACACAAATTGAGCACTGACGCTGTAATATTGTGACATTGTTTTAACCCTGTTTTTACTTATTATTATTGTTATTGTTATTATTATCAAGTGTGAAACACTTTGGTCAACCTTGGTTGTTGTTTTAAATGTGCAATACAACTGAAGTTGGACTGGATATATATATATATATATATATTTCTGTAGAAAAGAGTAACACTGACTCATGCTTGAAGCCTTCACAGTAGAGTAGAGAATATAAACAGGGTTCAAATCTTAGTTTCTTTTCAAAATCAGTAGTTTGAACAATGTAGAGGCATCCTGTGCTGAGGTCTGACCAACTTGTGTTAGAGAAAACGTATTGTTATGTCATTATTTTTCAGCGGGACGCTCACATAGAAATGTCTTCTTGCTGTATTGTAGCTCAGTAATTCATAGTGCAATTTTTTCCATGGTACAGAAAACAAAGAAGTATTTGTAAGTAGTAATATGTGCCTCTTCAAGCGTGATTGTGTGTAATAGTTAACAGAGGTGAATTATTTACTTTCAATTCAAGAGTGAATTGCTGTGTTTGCCTGATTTTCTTTCCGTTCACAACTTTAAAGTTAGACAATTTTCACTTATTCACCGCCAGCTGCATTTGTTGACCACTAGAGGGCAAACTGAGTCAGTCCCACTGAGAGCGTCACTGCAGGAGCCTCACAGCTCAGGTTGTGACTGGCACTGTAATCATCTACTAAAGTAATGTTCTCGCCCCATTTATTAAATTAGTGTTGAGTTAGTCAAAATAGGAAATTTTAAAATTCACTCCAGCTTGGAAATCTTTTTCACCTGCTGGCTTGAAAGAAACATGATAGTTGAGAGAGGAAAAGGCCAACATTGAATGCGGTTCATGCATGTTTGATTTTCAGGATCACTCGTTTTCTTTCCTGTGTTTTTTTAATTTATTTATTTTTTACATTTAACTACTTTAATTTGCCAACAAGCTGAATGAATAATTTTTTTTAAAAAGCTTGGAGGACAGATACAGGGGCATCGCAACAAGTTAGAATAAAATAGAAAAGTTCAGCTTTACAATAGTTAAATTAAAACAGTGAAACTCCCTTTTTAATTTATCATCTATTATCAAAAACTTTCATATAATAGTTTTTTCCTCATCACCAGTAAGCAGTAAAAATCTAAAGCATACATGAAACCCTTGAGTTTTAAACATAAAAAAGTGCAAAAATAATGACAATTTAAAAAATAAAACATAGTTTGTGTATTCTCTACCCATATGCATAAAGCTATGGGATGTATGAACTCGCTCAAACCACTCATGCACAGTAGTTTTCATGTCTGAAACAACTGACAAAACAATTCAATTTTCATTTCTATTCTATCTCCCTGAGACACACCTGTTTGTTGGCACACAAGTTTTTCTGTAACATGATGCTGTTTTATGTGGCATTGCATGCTGTGCTGCTGATGTTTCCTCGTGTCTCATGGTCCACGTGTGTGCACTTTCTGTTCCCATCACTGTCACACCCGCTCCCCTCCTCCCACTCCTCCCCGTGAACCCCACAGGAGGAGTATACTAACCCGCTGGAGCAGCACCTCACTGTGAGTACACGTCTGCCAGCGGATCACGCCGTCATTCCACCTCTCCTCCACTCTGTGGCTCTTCTCTGTGTTGTGGAAAACCACGGCATGACCCATAAATCCAGTTAGGACGCCATAGCGTGCTGCTGCAGCGGACAGACTGTTGACAGAAGGATTCTAATTCTTGCAGAGCAAAGTGATGGAAATCTAGTATGTAATAGTAAAAGTCTTGTTTACTGTTGCTAGACCGTTGTGAAGTTATAGTTGGGCTTTGCCGGGTCATAAAAATCTCTCCTCATTTGATTTGTGGGTTGGAATAATGAATCTCTGTGCCCTCAGGAAATGGCAAGCACTCTAGCTCAGAAACACCTGCGGTCCATCATCCTCAACGTGAGTACCAGGTCTGAAATACACTAAACGAAATAGATTTCAGCCGCGCATCAGAACCGACAGTCTGCCCCCTCAGATGAGCTGAATTAAGCTTCAACCAGTTCCCAGAGATTGTGTTTGACGTTTCTCACAGTGAAATATTGGAAAACCTTCCACATGTAAAACATTCCTGTTTCTCCACCACTGAGCGCGTCCCTGTGTGACAGGTTTGGTGTTTCTCAGTCTCATCGCTGGGAGCAGCAGGTGGTCAGCATTTAGAAAATGGAAAGCCTTACTCACTCTGTGACACAGAACCAGCAAATGTGATATGGCACCAAGTGAAGTGGGACAAAATCTGCTCAGAAAATGATTCTTCTTGGCACTTGTCTGGAAGTGCCTGAATGAACTGGCTTCAAATGTCAGTGAGGAGGAGGCATGGAGGCGTGCAGGAGAAGCCGGAGACCAGAATGCACAAATCCGTGCAGCGTTTTATGAGACCTGTTCCCTGCTGGGAAATAACAGTGTTTATTACGCTACATTCGGTTTAAATCTCCTTTTGTTGTGTTTTTAAAGAGGCTGCAAACAAAGTTATACAATACCATTTGACAGGCTTGTTTTGCTCCTGTTTTACAGCATGTCATCAGAGGAAACCGACCAATCAAAGCAGAAATGGCACATCAGCTGTATGTTCTGCAGGTGTTGACCTTTAACCTTTTGGAAGAACGAATGATGACCAAAATGGACCCAAATGACCAGGTAACGCTGCAATCATGAATCTTCCACATGATTTATGATTCTTCTCTTGCTAATTCCAATAAAGGTGATTCAAATGATAAAGAATGCAATAAGATCATGACTTTTTAACAGTAGTTAATCAACTGTAATAATTATATACAGTATACACAGTTTTATACTCTGATAGATCTGTGACAAGTAGACCAGAAAATGTAAATTTTCCTGTGTTGGTGAGAGCTTGATCACAAGCATCTGCTGCCCCTCGGTTGACCTTTACTTTCATTAAGTCCATTGAAAGTTCTACTGTAACCCTGTTACTTGTTTCTGCTAACGTGCTGTTAACATGGAGTTTTTCCACGATAGACTCAGAGGGATATCATCTTCGAGTTGCGCAGAATCGCCTTCGATGGAGAAAATGACCCCACCGGCACAGAGAAAAGAAAGGCCATGTACACCAAGGATTACAAGATGCTGGGTTTCACTGTGAGTCTCCGGTTCATTCTTAATGTTTGTGGGACAACTCACCATATTTGAGAACTTCATAGTTTTGCTCCTTACCTTGTTAAAGCATTTCATCTCCCCAGTTGAAAACACCTTTACGGTTGAAGTTATGGGGTGATTATTATTAAAATCTCATTACGCTCTGTGCACACAGTGACTGTATGATCATTTATATTTAACAGATATTGTTACACATTAAGTAAGTCATAGTTAAAGTACTGTTTTGCATATAATACAGTATATATTACAAGAATGGTTCACAACTTGTAAACATGATTTTACATAATTGTAGAGGATAATAATGCAATTTTAACTTTTTTTGCACTCTGAATGGAAGACTGTATGATTCTGATCACCTTGGTAACCACCACATTTCATTACTGAAGGTTGCACATCATTATATGCATATATCGTATCGACACTCTCATTGCACTCAAATTGGATGACACTTTCAATAACTGTGACACTTTTTATATAAATAGATGCAAACAGATTGCCCGGCTCACTTTTATCTCTTTTCTTTGAACGCAGAACCATGTGAACCCGGCCATGGACTTCACCCAGACTCCTCCGGGGATGTTGGCTCTCGACAACATGCTGTATCTGGCCAAGGTTCACCAGGACACCTACATCAGGGTCGGTGTTGGACCCTTATCAGATTTTGCTCGGTTCACAGAGCCACAAAATGGCAGTCACACCTACATTTTTTTTTTTTTTAATCCCTCTCTCACGACAGATTGTCCTCGAGAACAGCAGCCGGGAGGACAAGCACGAGTGCCCTTTTGGCCGCTGTGCCATCGAACTCACTCGGATGCTGTGCGAGATACTCCAGGTTGGAGAACTGCGTAAGTGACTCCACATTATAAACATTACTGCAGTGATTGTTTACAACAATTGCCATTTTCGCTCCAGTGTTTTACCCGTACGGTTGTGATTTTTGCTTGTGTAGCTAATGAAGGCTGCAACGACTATCACCCGATGTTCTTCACTCATGACCGGGCGTGGGAGGAGTTCTTCTGTGTCTGCATCCAGCTGCTGAATAAAACCTGGAAGGAAATGAGGGCCACAGCTGAGGACTTCAATAAGGTCGGAGATTGAACTGCTCACTTTGTCATTTGACTATATATATATATATATATATATATATCAAAATAAATGTCACGGTGCAATGTGTAAGACATCTCCTTAGAGTAAAAACAAGAACAACTGTAACACAATCGTCATCATAAATTCTAACCAAAGTGCAGCTCACAAGTTTGGACGTCGTGTAAATGAAACGGATTTGATTTCCACTGTGGGTCCCTGAGCTGAGCAAGGCCAAGCATAGGATGAGTGAAAAGCAGTGAAATAATTTCCACAAGGGGATCAATTTAGTATCTAATATAAGTGATCTAAAACAGAATTTGCACAATGGATCATAAACATAATAGCAAACGTTAAATGTATTTTATGTCCTGACAGGAAGTCACTCTCAAGTTTCACATTTGTATGTGTAGTTTAAAAACAATTGTAGAAACTTGTTCACAAAAGATTTAGAGAACTTCAAATACGTTTTGATGGACGAAGGGCTTACATCCAGTACAGAAAAACCACTGGACACAGGCTGGGGAAAACTTTCATAAATCACCACACGTGTCCCTTGTAAAGAAAGAGCCATATGGGAATACATAAGTGAAGACAGTTGCATAGAACCATGTGATGTGGGTGGGGTCAAGGGTCAGATTGCAGGTGTGTGGGTTGAAAGCGGTCCATTTTGATAACGTTTAGTTTACATTATCTAATAAGAAATCTGGTGCTTTCAGGGTCACAGTTGGAGCACGAGTAAAATTAGATACCATTTTGATATCATTCCTGTCATGCTATCCTCAAGGATTTCTAAGCTGTGCTTTTTGCACAGAAATGTGGTTGAAGTGGGAGTAGGGGAAGGGGTTAACAGTCGGTAAAAAGGAAGTCATGTTCCCCATCTGGGGACAGATTGGGGTCTGTTCGTCAAGAGAGCCGTTTTAAATGTCTTGACAGCTGCTGGATGGATTACCAGAACATATGGTCCACTCATTCAGGAAGGGTGCTGATCATTTCGGCGGTGCTTTAGCTCCCTCCCTTATCTGCGCTGTCATTACTTCAAATTGTGATTGGTCTCATATTGCACTGTCTGTAAACTTTAAGTCAAATAACGATCAAGTGGGCGATTGTCATTACCCCAAATCCGCCATCTGTCCAGGAGGAGCTTTGCTCCGTTTGAATATGAACCTTGTCAGGTGTGGCATCGCACACACACACATACACACATTGTGCTGCAGTGTTGTGCCATGTGTGTGTGTGTGTGTGTGAGACCGAGCAACCCGCTGGAGCAAACCGCTCAAAGGTTTATTAAATAATTCATGTTAATTATCACACGTCTAAGCAGTCAGTGAAGTGTACAGAAGTACATGAAACCACTTTGTATCGCTGTAGTTTAAAATATTGATGCCGACACAAAAGGCAAAAGATGTCTGTCAGCACATTCTGATCGGGGGAACCATGTTTCGCTGAATTTAAATAATAGTCATAAAAATTCAGGCCTCATCAAAAAGCACAAGTAGACTAAAGACACAGCACATTAAGTGTTTGAAATTTCCTTTTGCCCTACATTTCATTTGTTTTGGTGTGTGTTTGAACGCGTCACCAGGTGATGCAGGTGGTCCGTGAGCAGATTACCAGGGCTCTGGCGATGAAACCAGCATCTATAGACCAGCTGAAGAACAAACTGCGAGGCCTCAACTACTCCGAGATTTTGCGTCTGCGGCAGTCGGAAAGAATGAGCCAGGATGACTTCCAGTCTCCACCTATCATGTCAGTCTGTGTTTACGATGCTTCGTGATGATGTCACATATAAAGAAAAAAAACAAACATCCTCACTTTACACTTGAAATTTAATCTTGCGTCTATATAATGTGTAAGCCTTGTTTGCTCGCTCCTGTTCACCTTGCCGCGTTTGTGCTGCAGTGAGCTGCGCGAGAGAATTCAGCCGGAGATCTTGGAGCTCATCAAGCAGCAACGACTGAACCGGCTGTGCGAGGGAAGCTGCTTCCGGAAACTAGGGAACCGCCGACGGCAGGGTACACATCCTCTCAATACAATCGCTTTGCTGCTTCGCTGAAGAGCAAAACTAAATACCATGTTCCCCCTGCGTTGTCTTTTCCCTCCGTAGAGAAGTTTTGGTTCTGCCGGCTCTCTCTGAATCACAAAGTGCTGCACTATGGGGACCTGGATGAGTCACCTCAGGGTGAAGTGCCTTTTGAGCTCCTCAGTGACAAGAGTAAGACACTCTGAAACCTTTTTCTTTCTCCAAGTGGCTTCATCTCCCAGCATATAAATCTCCCATAACACAAACAGCGACACCATCACTGGCAAAGCGTATCCATCTGTCAGGGGGTCGACCTCGGTAAATTCCTGTAATTTATTGTTTATTTCCTCTGTATCATTGCTAGTTCCCGTCTCCGATATCAAGTCTGTGGTGACGGGGAAGGATTGCCCTCATATGAAGGAGAAAAGTGCTCTGAAGCAAAACAAGGTAGCATCATATCCTGGATTTATTTATTTATATATGTGTTATTACTACTGTTTCAGTCACATAGCCGTCTTTTGTTTTTCGATTTTGTTGAGGTCTCTCATTGTTCTAGCTGTGTTTTTTTGTTGTTGTTTTTTCAGGAGGTGCTGGAGTTGGCCTTCTCTGTCCTCTACGACCCCGATGAAACGCTCAATTTTGTCGCCCCTAACAAATATGAGGTAAGCTGAAACGTCTGGCCCGGGACAAAAGCTATTTCGCCCCTTTTACATCCCGGCTACTGGTAAATTATCTGTTGAGATTGTCTGGCGCAGCGGATTCATCTATTAGCGAGGAGAGCAACCATGAGACTTGCACACAGTGCGGTGTCTGGGGTGAATGTGCACGAGGGACAATTGGGTTGTAAAATGAAAAAGAAAGAAAATCATCTGAGATTATCCTTCTGGACAAAATGATGTTGGTTCTGACAAACAAGTAGACCGAAACTACTTTTGTGATAATTAAATATTGACGTGCACCAATATTGAGATTATGTTGTTTCTACCACCTCAAAATGACCTCTTTAAAGGAATATTCAGTTTTATTGAATGAGTGGGTGTGAACACAAACTTAGTGGCTGAATCTAAAATGTTTACACTAACATTGTAGGAGATTTCTGTTTCATCCCAGAGGGTCACTCGTGCAACACAACCCAAGGAGAGAAACTATCCTCGCCAGTGCCTTCCAGCCCGGTGAAGCATTTACACAGCTTCCTCTTCATTGCTTAGTTTTTAGGGTCAGCAACTTAACTGTTATGGTTCAGTCTCGCTGCTCTCGTCATTCTCATTTCCAATAACGGGCAGCTGCTCTCACTGAGGGGAAAAAAACCAAACAAAAAACAGATGAATTTGCTGTTCATGTACTTCCCATCTGGTGGACACACTAAAGCATTTAGCAACTAAAGACCCCGATATTTCCCTGGGGAGTCGGTGGAGAGACGAGCGTGAGGGGGGGGATATTGAACGTACATGGGCCAGGTGGCGGAAAACAATCGAACTCTGATGCCACATATGGAAATGATCAACTGCCAACATGTTTGCCACATCAGCACTCTCAGGTGATCAAATTGCTGAAGGTGTATTTAAAGGCTCGTTTTTGGTGTAACTCGGATCCAAAGAGGCGATGAACTGCTTTGACCGAAGGGCCTGGTCACAGAAGTAGGAGCTGGTGAAACATCCAAACATACTTCAGGAAACAGTCAAGTAACAAAAGTTAATTTATGAATTGATGTTTTTTTATTTCAAATATGTAAAACGATCCAATGACTTAAATGATAGTATTTACCAGTTTTATGTTCTTTTCATTGTCTATATACATGTTCATGAGCACACCTGCTGCTTCACATCAAATAGAAAGTTTTGGTTGACTGTCAGCATTTCTATTCTTTTTCTTCGAACACATTATTGTTGTCTCAAGCATTGTTGATGCTGATCAGAACGTAACCACATTTATTGATCTCAGTAAGTTAGGTTGGCAGCTCGTGTTAGTTCAATGCAATTAATTAGAAACTTCCACCTGTCTGATAAACTAATTTCCGTTAATGACGATTTCCTTTTGGAAATTTAATGGAGAAAATCAACAGAAAAACTCTTTTCTTTCGAGTATTTGACGACATTATACATATATACTGTATAAACTATTCTATTCGAACAACTGAGGAAACATAGAAATACTTGCTGGCTGTTCTCTCCAGCACTTTAGATGATCAAATCTCACAGGTGTTGGTTTTTTCTCTTTCTTTCTTTCTTTCTTTCTTGTGTGTGTGTGTGTGTGTGTGTGTGTGTGTGTGTGTGTGTGTGTGTGTGTGTGTGTGTGTGTGTGTGTGTGTGTGTGTGTGTGTGTGTGTGTGTGTGTGTGTGTGTGTGTGTGTGTGTGTGTGTGTGTGTGTGTGTGTGTGTGTGTGTAGTATTGCATCTGGACAGATGGGCTGTGTGCGCTGCTGGGGAGAGAGATGGGCAGTGACCTGACTCGCAGTGACCTAGATACTCTCATCAGCATGGAGATGAAGCTCCGCCTCCTCGACCTTGAGAACATCACCATCCCAGAGGCCCCGCCTCCAGTGCCAAAGGAGCCTAGCTCATATAACTTCACCTACAACTACAGCTGAGATGTGTGCATGTGCGTGTGTGTGTGTGGGCACGCGCGGGCGTGTGTGTATTTGCAATGCATGCATGTGTTTGTGGAGGATGAGTATTTTCATGAGGTCGCTTCAAATGTGTATTCAAGGAAAGGCTCTTTTTTTCCCCCCGCAACATTTCAGAAAAGACTTTTTCTCCACTCGTGTTTGTGATTTTGTGTGGTTGCTGGATGTGTTGATAGCTTCACGGGGAGGTCAGAGTCCAGGAGAGAGCGAGGGAGCGAGCTGTGCTCCTGCTGCGGCTGGCGGAGGCTTACCGTCGAATCTTATTTATCAGCAGCGTCTCCGGGCGGCGTCTTGATTTGTATCCCTGCTCTGTGCGACGCAAACGCTGAAGTGATTATGAATGCGGAGATAAAAGTCCAATCGCACATTTTAGCCAAGTTGAGGCTGTAATTCACCAGTTGGGTCGGGTGTGTGGTCTCCATGGCAACGAAGAACGAAGTTGTGTTGCTGAGCTCGCTTCAGCGTTGCCCACCTCCCTGCACATGTACAGATGTACAGTCCAGCACTGAGTAATCAGCCCCACATCCTGCTCCCCGCTGCAGTCACAGCTCAAAACCACTGGAATAATGACAGACTGGACGTCTATGGACAGGCAGAAGGTTAATATTACAATTTTTATGAATGTTACATGGGATAGGAAATTGTATACTAGTGTTTAACTGTTGAGATATAAAATGTCTGAAAATTGCAGAAATGTCACAATCACAATTATTTTGCGTCTTTATAACAGCCTGTTTGATGGATTGAACACAGCCACGAAGAAGGGTTAGGGTTAGAAATGTGGTGAACACGAGAATACAAGAAAAATCGATGGATTCTTTAAGAGTCTCAATGACATCTTAGCTTTTTGTTCACATTCATTATCACACGTCATCTAAATATGTACCTGGTTACTTGTTGTAGCTGCAGTATTCACAAGTGTGTCCATCTCTCAAGGCTTCTCTCAGAACAGTTCATCTTTAACGTACTACAAACCAATCAGCCATAACATTGTGACTAACTGATCTGTGGTGATGCAGTCCTACATGCGGTCGCACTGTGTATTCTGACTCCTTCTGATCAGAACCAGCATTAACTTCTGCAGCAGTCTGACCTTCAGTTGCTCTTTAGTATCTTAGTATCGCCCTACACAGACCAGCCTCTTCTCCTCACGTGGGCAGTTCATGGTCTTGCCCACGGTTCACCAATTTTCCGTCTTTGGACCATTTTAGATGGAAGCACACCACTGCACTACACTCCTCTGATCGCCACAGTATGGCCCTTATCCAACTCGCTGAAATCCTTACTTTTCCCACCATAAAAGAAGGCGTTGAGAAGAGACCGTCAGTTATTCACTCAACCCGTCAATGATATGGCTGATCAGCATAGATACAGTATATCCCACGAGATCAATAAAACTGTGTGACAACTCTCGCCTTCACCTGTCCCACTGTAGACGTCTGTGAGTGTGCGTCCATCTGTATGTAGGTTTTCTGTATGTTTATGCTGAGAGAGTCTTAAAAACAAGCTCCACATTTCATCTGCTTGTCGCTGGTTAAAGACGGGGCCAAAGCTCTCACGTTCAACACACGTTTGAACACAGAAAAACTGAAAACATGAATGATATTAAGCTTTTTTAATCATAGTCACTACATTGCCTTATCAATCATACATTCACTGTGTGTCGTCAGCAAGTATGAGACACGTCGCAGCTCAATGTGTGATCTAGTTGTAGCAGAGAAAGACATTTTAAAGTGTTTAATAAAACTGTTTCCACCTGTAGAGCATTTATAGTACGATGAATACAGATCACATGTTTGACTAGATTATACGATATAACTTCTTACATAAATGATCAGTTATGAATTCAAAGTTTGTTTATTGGCATTTACTGCCTCTGTACATATGAACAACAAATACAGAGTCTATACAGAAACTACATTATAATCGATGATCACAACTGTGTGACTAAACACTAAGAAATGTGCTTAAATCAGTTACAACTACGTCGTAATGAACGTACCATAGAGTGTTCACACGCGGACGTCATATTACCCGGCTGAAATTGGCTTGCATTGAAATCGAAGCGTCGGCGTATTTGAGAGGACTGTACTGTAGTACTGTAGTCACTGTGCAAACGCAAACGGGACAAAACAGCAGCTCTGTTTACTCCTTTGAAGTGAAAGTATCAAACAACTCTCAGACGAAAGTAGATCCACCGAGCACTGCTTTGATGTAACTTATTTTCCAGTAGTATTGGTCCTGAACTTTGTCCCGTCAACTTCTAATCCAGTACTATTCACTGCTGTCATTTGTTAAAGCAGAATAGAATTATATTTTTGTAAATGACTGTACAATTTTATCAGCGTTGAAAGAATGGGGCTTCAACTAACGTAGCATTTTTCACTGCATCAATCTTTAGGGTGTGTTTTTCCAAAATAATCTCACACATTTAGGGGAAAAGAAAAAAAACAAACCCCAACAACAAACACATTTTCATACAAGAACGTCGTGCCATGAAAATCACTCCAGCACCTAATTATGATGTCAAGCATTACGGATATACTGAAAGTCACCACTTCTATCTATTCTAGCCGTTTGTGATATTGAATACTTTTAATATTTTTGAAGTAGATTTTGGTTTTTTGAATTGGTTGCCATTAATGTTGAGTTGTGTGTTTTTGTTTTTAATTTCTTTCTTGTACAGTGGCTCTGGGAGTTCAGGCCAAGCGCGACAAGCATATTGATGTATACGAGCAGAGCAGCGACTCAACCGAGTTTACAGCAGAAAATTATTAAAGAAAGTTACACTTTTTAAAGTCCCTGGCAATAATTATCTCCTACCCATCTTCAAATATTGGCTTCCGATCTGTGCTACTTACAATATCTACATCTCTGTGGTGCATTTGGCTCAGTAAGATATGCAAAAGGTTTTCTGCTTCCTCGGCCTGCATAGTTTGAGTATTTGATTTTTTTTTTACTTTTTAACAAGCTCTCGGGGCCACTTTAAGAACATAACCCACTGAGCTGCGTTGAGAAATCAGCAGCAGCGAACACAGATCAGTTCCCTCAGTGTATCTGGGTAAGCAGAGGATTTCTGCACTGGATGTATTTACACTATGGCTTGACATTTTTGCCATCTGGCACTCTTT
Organism: Lipophrys pholis; assembly: GCF_963383615.2. Lineage (NCBI taxonomy): Eukaryota > Metazoa > Chordata > Actinopteri > Blenniiformes > Blenniidae > Lipophrys > Lipophrys pholis. The sequence goes on from NC_137637.1 coordinate 19,188,776, forward strand.
TACATGACTTGCTGAACTATTTATTTACACTTGGTAGTGATAGAGAAGAATGGCAGAATGACAAAGTTTAAATATGGTATACATATAGATCATTGTATGTATATACGGTATTGTGTTGCCTTATTGAAGAAATGTATTATGTTTTGTGTGAATAAAACAAAGTCTAACTGCTGCTTGATGTTATATTTTCTGACTAGATGTGTCTCAGAATTTACATGAATCAACCATAATGCACTGACATTTAATAAATATATAGTGAAAAAGAACGTTTTGGTTTATTTGGTTTTTGTATATGCGGGCGGGTCTTGTGGCTTCTTTCTGGGATCTCCACGGAACGTTTTCCATCGGATGACCTTCATGATGCAGCAACCCCCATCGTTTATTCGGGCAAAAATATATGAAGCATATGAAAGTACACCTTGTTCACCTATTAGGATCGCCTATTATTATTATTATTATTTTTTTACTTAAATTGTCTTCAATTACGAGTGAATGTACTGTTTTTATATCAATTCATCTTCTATCCTGCTTATATCCTGTTGAGGATAGCGGGGTGCTGGAGCCAATCGCAGCTATGGGCGAGGGCAGGGTTCACCTGGAGAAGACACCAGTCCATCACAGAGGAAACTGAAAGACAGACACACACTACTGTCTTTATATATTTACTTAAAAGTACCAATTGCTTGTAAGGTACTTTTTTTTAACAGTGCTCAACTTCTTTGTCAATAGGAAACATTTTAAGAATATTTCTCAAACAATAATGTTGATACAGATTACTCCAGAGATTTGTCTAGACCACAAAGTTTGAATATCAGTTCAAATTGTTGGTGTACTCAGTAGAAACTTCAAAAATAAATTACATTGTGCAAATCATGCACATATGAATAAAACTGTAGACTAGGACTAAGAATAGGCACTCAAAAATATGACTTCTTTACAATAATAATCACTTGTAATGCTTCACAGGCACCCCGCCGTGTGTGTGTGTGTGTGTGTGTGTGTGTGTGTGTGTGTGTGTGTGTGTGTGTGTGTGTGTGTGTGTGTGTGTGTGTGTGTGTGTGTGTGTGTGTGTGTTGAATGAGTTTCACCAGCAGCAAACATTCATGGATGTGAAGGAAAGGATTCCATTTGTTACAGCTCAACAAGATAAAAAAAAAATTGTATTCTGAGAAGAAGACAGTCACTTAATCTGACTAATGAAATATCATTTGAACCTCGTGTGTGTGTCTTGTTCGAAATAAAACGTCCGTGAAACCTGGCCACAGTCCAAGCACAGTTCCCGGTCTTATCCAGCAGGGAGCACTGTCTTGTGTTTGTGTATGACTGTACTGTGAAGGAATACTAACAGTGCATTGATAAGGGAGGAGTTATAACTGCAGTTGAATCAGCATTATGTGACCTTGTTGACAGCCTTCATGCTATGATAAGAGTTGATATGTGGTTAGGTAATTAATGTGTTTTCAATTCCTCTATACCTAAAGCTTATATTGAACTACAACTAATATTTCATGACATAAATCTAGTTATTCCCAAGTACTAAGTATTTCTTCAAAAGCACTAAAGTAATTCAAATATTAGTTATGTTTTTAACCATGATCCAGGTAGATTAAAGCATATGTAGAATGTATATATAGAATATCTATGTACATTCCACATTACTAAGACATGTGGTAAAGAATTCAAAATTGTACTATGTAAATGAGTAGAAACTACTATTTTTTGAGTACATATATAGCTGAACTGTGAATTGTGGGGTAACTCAGAAGCCACAGGAAACTATACGAGGTCATTTATTTCAAAGTGTGAGGGAAATACACATATAGAACCCTAATAAAAGTGCAAATACCCCCAAAATACTACTTTCCTACAGTAATGAGAATTCATATGTTGTGACTTTCACATCTGGTCTCTTGTGACAAATTGAAATAAACACAAAGTTGAGTAAATGAAAGAAAAAAAAAAAACCTTTATTGTTTTGTATATAGCTCAAAATAGAATTTACCACAATCACTTTGAGAACACTTTTTTTTAAAATTTTCAAACAGAATGAGGGACGTAGGGGGTTCATAATGATTATACTGTATTTCTTCTGCACGATGGGCACTCAGTCTAATGCACTGAAAGCTAAGCAAAAAGGTTGTTTACATCAATCACTTTGATTTGCACAGTCCAAACACACATGAACTTAGCTCTCAGTCTTATAGTTCTGTTTTCATAAGACATGGCACAGTCTATGGAACGTGGAGACAATGAGCATGACAACACTCTGGAGGTCTGAGCTGTCCTCATTGTGAATGTCAGTCCCTGGATTTATGGAGACTCTCCTCACTGTCAGTCCAGTGGTCATCGGCAGCTCAGGCTCATTTGTTTCTCCTTTGCTCGCTCGCTGTGCAACGGGAGTTTGATTGTCCACTTTTATTTCCCTGGATAGGGGGTAGGCATTCTTTACAACACATATGAACACAGAAACAATGTCAATATATACTTTATAATGTATAGAAAATAAATACAAATCTCTTTCTACACCACTGCTTTTATGTATAATTTTTGTCTTCTTGTATTTAACAAAGTGTATAGCCTTTGCGTGTACATGTGTGCATGTGTGTCACTGTTGTTTGAACTCGAATATGCACAATTATCTCAGCAGTCCTGATGTAATAGCAGTTTCTCACTCTGATTTAGCTGATGTTGGTTTCTTCCTTTTGTCTTTTGATTGACAATGACAGCACTGGGACCCTTGACATCTATATGGAGAGCATTAGGATGCTTTTGTGCCCCCTCACCCGGCTCAGTGTCCCAGCCGTGCCCCGCCAGCAGCAGGATGAGTGCGAGGAGCAGTAGAGTGACTGCCGTGGAGGTCAACTGTGGGTTGAGCTGCAGGCCGGGTTGATGCTTTGGGGCTTCTTTCGTTCTGAATGAAACACACTGAGGCTTTCTGCTCTCTCTCAACCTCCTGCTGGCATGCTTGTCGACCTCACTGATCCCCACATGCAGACACACTCTGTAAAATGTTTCCGCCTGCAGGTGTGTCAGGTTGAAGCTTTGCGTTCCGGCAAGGATGCGTGTGGTGTACGTGGGTGTGTGGGAGTTGGAGTATAGGGCCTGCCAGGAGAGGCGGGTCGAAGGAAGGTTGTGGCCTCTCTGCCAGGACAGGATAGCGTAGTGCTCTCCGACCTCTCTCAGCTCCAACCTGGCATCCACTCTAAATAACAGAAATTTCTTCTGACTAGCAGCAGTCCCCTTCTTTCTCTTTTTTTCTCGGTTATGCACACCGACGGTAACGCTGCGTGTATCTGCTCCCAGCAAATTCTCGGCCACACAGGTGTATAAGCCTGCCTCTCTGGAAGTGATCTTGCTGATCTCCAGCGTTCCCTCAGGCAGGACCTTGTAGTGTTTTAACAGTTGACAAGGAGTATTGTTTTGAGCATGCTGGTGACGCTCACCGGAGGTGGATGTGTGGTTGTTTTCTCCAGATGTCTGGCTCCGACATGGAGATAAAACTGGTGAACTATCTGATGACTGGTGACTTCGCTCAGGGCCGAGTTTCAGACCTGACGGGGTCACCCAGTACAGTTCAGGCTGTGGATCTGCGAGAGCTCGGCAGTGCAAAACCAGTTTGCCGCCTTCTCGTACCTTCACATAAGAGGGCAGGGAGTTGGCGGGAATCATTGGGAGGCAGGAAGTCGACATTTCCCCTGAAGATACCTCCCTCACTCTGCGAGCTCTCAGCTCTGGAGGCTCAGAACACAGTGTCGCCTGGGGTTGGATGAAACGGACCGTTCGGGCATTTTGTGCATCTGTTTGCATGTCCTTCTCAAAGTGAGGATGCAAGGTCTCCTTAGCGGCCCAGTGAAACAGGCAGTCACATCGCAGTGGGTTGGAGTGTAAGCTGACCTCCTGAAGACTTGGCAGGGAGAACATGATGTGTTGGTGTAAAGCACTCAGGGAGTTGGAGTTGAGCATCAGACTCTCCAGTCTTCTCAGTTGGAGGAAAGCCTGTGGATGAATGTAGGAAAGACGTGGGTTGTTTGTGATTTCGAGCTTGGTGAGCTCTGGAAGGTTCTTTAAGGCAGCTCTCTCAATTGACACCAGCTCCTCCATGTTATTGAGACCGAGCTCCTTCAGATGGACCATGTCTTGGAAGTCTCCTGACTCAATCATTTTGATATGATTCTTGTTGAGATCGAGGAACTTCAGGCCCGGTACTCTCCTCAGGGCCTGAGTCGGCACTTTGGTCAGAAGGTTATCGTAGAAGGAGAGGCTCTCGAGACCTTCCAACCCTTCCAGAGCATTTTCAGCCACGCTTCTTAGACCCATACCCCCAAGGACAAGGCTCCGCAGAGATTTTAGAGCAATAAAGCCTCGCTCAGGCAGTGCCTCCACAGGGTTGCCCCCAAGCATGAGAACCTCTAAGCGAGGCAAAGCCTTAAACCATTGCGGATTGACAGTGGTGAGTCTGTTGTTGTTAATATGGAGCCGGAGCAAGGTGTCCAGACCATTGAATGCCCCTGGTGCTATTGAATGCAAGTTGTTGTGGCTCAGAAAGAGTTCCTGTAAAGCTGGCAGTGTGGAAAAGGAATCTTCGGGGAGGTGACCAAGATGATTTTCTTCCAGGTGTAGGGAAAGCAAAGAAGGAATGGAGCAACTCTGAGTTATTCTCCTGACATGACTGAAGCGATTCTGGGACAGGTCAAGGTCGGTGAGGTTGGGGAGTCCATGTAGCACTGCAGTATCCAGCACTGACAGTAGGTTACTCTGCAGGCGCAGGGTGTGTGTGTCCGGTGGTATGGGCAAGGGTAGCTTGGTCAACAGCAGATCATTGCAGTCCACAGTGGGAGCCTCATGGTAAGCAGAGTCAGGGGAGAACCATGGCTTGATCTGACACACACACCTCACTGGGCAGGAGACATGCCATGGCAGTGCTGGAGGTAGCGAACCCACGACAACGGGCACACACACTCCAGCAAACATACTCAAGAGACAATGCGACTGTAGAAGGACTAAAACCGGCCTCATAATCCTCACAGGTCACAGGAGCTGATTCAGACAAGGTGTGGAGGAGTTTGTTGTTCAGACGCAACAGGAATCATTTGGACCAGAGATCGGCATAGAGTTGTAGTTGTAGGGTTACTGCATCTTTTTTATTTTTTGATTACTGTAACAAATAGAAATTGATTGTAGTCTTTAAAAGCGACTTCAGACATACATGAAAAATGTACATGTATATCTTTTCATTTTTGAGCTTTTGATGGTTGTCCTGTGTCAGGAGTGGTTTAAGGAGAACAGGGACTGCACAGTTGCTGTAGCTTGATGACTGCCTTCACTGTCACACCATCAATCTCCTATTTGGACCACAGGTGGGGGACTCATGGCTCGAGGCGAGACAGCTCACTGTTTTGTCAGAGACACAAGAAAAACACAAGCAAGCAATTCAGAAATGGTAAAGAGAGAAATGAAACAATCTGTTGAGATCCTAGTGAATGTGCCACCTAAATACACGTTACTTCACCATTACGTTTTATAATTTCCCAAGAACAGCAACTGCATATCTGCAATACATTTGAGTATCACAAAATGAGACAATATAGCAAGGTCACAAAGGTTTCCCAAGGTCGTATTTTTCAGACTCATGAAAGCGGAGAAACTCTGTACGTGACAAGAATAGTCAAGTTGTGGGAAAAAAAGGAGTAATGGAAGAAGATGGATTGAAAGAGTTGAAAAAATGTCACAAGAGCTGTGAGAGTACATTGAGACAGAATGCTGCAACGCAAAAACAGACTCAGACAAATGAGGCCAAAGAGGAGTTCAAATATGCTGGAGGCAGAGGAAAAAAAAAGCTTAGCCGTAATCTTTGGTGTTAGTTTCAGCCAAAAGGAGAATAGATAAATATGCAGGAATGATGAAATCATGAAGCATGTGTGTAAATATTTCATGTCGGTACTTCACATTCAGTGCCTGCTGGAGTGTAGCATCCCAGAAATGTTATCCATTATGTAACAGTTAAAAAGACCCCAAGGATCTTTTATATCGTCAGCCTTCTGTACTTAAGCTTATAACAGGGAAAGAGTTGCGTGAAGGCAGCTTCAGCTTCAGCTTCAGCTTCATCTGCACACACACACACACACACACACACACACACACACACACACACACACACACACACACACACACACACACACACACACACACACACACACACACACACACACACACACACACACAGCATTTGGCAGAGGTTCATATTGAGAGCAGCTTACTGTTCAGTGTTCACGCTAGGAAATCATCACATTAACAGATCGGACTCATTTGGCTCCGATCCGATCATCACAGTAATTAGCTGACCAATAATACAGGCGGTGGATGGAGGAGAAAATGTGTGCTGTCCTCACAAAGGTCCACCTGTTCCCAACATCTGACTTCAAGTTTAAATACATTCAACGTCTACACAGAATACTGAATGCGAAAACTCTATTGTTCCTTGTTTCAAAACAGTTTTTTTTTTCTTTTCTTTTTTTTTCTTCTTTCTCTCTCTCTTTTTTAATTTTTTAATTTTTTCTCTTCTCTTTTCTCTTCTTTTTTTGTCTTCTCTCTCTTTTTTCTCTTTAACGCACAAAGAGAGAGAGAAGAGAAGAGAGAGAAGAAAGTTGAGGGGGGAGGGGGGAAGGGGGAAGGGGGAAGGGGATAACATACAATATCCTTGTTGTGCTACATATATTATTTGCAGTTATCACACTGATCCAAATACTTTCCAACTGCTTTTGGATTAAACCAGCCTGAGCAGCCCTATCTTGGCAGTCAGATGATTTCTTAGATTAACCAGCCTGAGCAGCTCTATCTAGACAGTAACGTGAAGCAGGAACATGAATTAACAAAGAGGTGACAACAAAAGAGGAACATGATTTTTAAAGTTTGAGCAAATGATGACAGAGAACAAGCAACTTCAGAAGCACCTTTCGTGAGGAGTGGAAGTGTGTGTGTGTGTGTGTGTGTGTGTGTGTGTGTGTGTGTGTGTGTGTGTGTGTGTGTGTGTGTGTGTGTGTGTGTGTGTGTGTGTGTGTGTGTGTGTGTGTGTGTGTGTGGCTTGTCCACTGGGTGTGGCCGGAGCTTTCAAAACAGTTAACATAATAATAATAATAATAATAATAATAATAATAATAATAATAATAATAATAATAATAATAATAATAATAATAATGATAATGATAATAATAATTATAATATGCAATTCAGCTAAGACATGTTTTAGGGTCGTTTTCTATGACTAACAGCTGAACATTACACTTATGAGTGTAATTAAGTAATCTAAGTGGCAAGCCATTAAAACAATATTGAATTCAGCACATAAGCTGGAGTTGTTTTAAAGCTGCCCTGAGCGGAGGGGAGCTGCAGAGATAAACAAAAGTATCATCATGAATAAACATGGTGACACCATTAAAATAGCCCATTAGCAGATCATATGTATGAGGAGATTAAATAATTGTGTTAAATACAAATAAATTTTACCACAGATGAGAAAATAACATGTAACGGAATTTAAAAAAATCCTTAATTCGACTCTTTATATTGGATCTAAAAATCCTCTGCAGTGCTGCTTTTAAAACGCAAACTTTGTAAGAATTAGGCTTCTTCAGGCAAAAAGGGATCAGACGCGTGTACAATGTTGCTTTCAGTTTATATTCAGAATTTTGTGAAGCAGTTTTTCTCATTTTTAAATCTTCATTGCACATTTTCATTGCGGTATAGGCAACAATTCACTAAATTTATTGAATTTGAAATAAATAAGACAGACACAAACATAATGATTAATCTAAATGTATGTTTATATATCGAATTTAGACATGAAGTTATTTAAACTGATGGTCATTATTATGACGATCAACCCTTAAAACAAATGCTATCAGTCCATAAGGAAGGCTTCAAATGGCAGTCACTAGAATAAAAAAAGCGACATATCAACATAACGTCATTGATGAATATAGTGATTTTTTATTTTAACCAGAAGATTTTGAGGGAGTTACGTAAGTCTTGCCTCCTTTTTGATAATCACTAAATGCCACATGACTCACATCTAGTTTAAAGAAATTGTATTCCTTTATCAATACATAGGTTTTCTATGATTAATCCATATTCATACACAAACACACCTGCAAATGTTGAGAAGCAGTGATGAGGCTTGCTGCATAGTTGCCATGGAAACAAATCTCCGAGACTCACTGAGTTTCATTGTTGTGCAATTTTTACTTTGTGATTGGTTTCGGTCTGACCTGCGTACCAGCTGATAGGAGCATGAAGGAAAGGACACTGACATGAGTGAGGAAATGCTCAGTCAGAGTCATTACCAGGATCATATTCAGGCAAATAGAGTCCTGCAACAGATGTTGTTGCCTCCATAGAGCTCTGATTCCCCATCCAATGAAGAAATGTGACACTTTTTGCAAAGTGCTTACCTAACTGTGCAAAAATGCTCTCATGGATATTTTAAATTCATCATTCGGTGTTCTACATATTTTGCATAAATAAAGCAGCATAACCCCACGTCATTCACTAATCTCTGTTGTGCAAGAACTGCCATCTGCCACTGTTTTTGTAATGAGATTTGATGAAGTTCTTAGCTGAACCTTTAACCTTCCCAGACGCCAGCAAAGTTTTCCCACATGCTGGTGAGCTGGCGCTCTGCAGGTCTGCAACGTAACGTGACTGACTGCAAGTATGTACAGCAGGCTTTGTAAGTCAGGTTTGTTGGTCAGCAGATGAAGGGAAAGGGAAATTGTCAGAATCACTGTGGAGCAGGTGGGGCCAGCCTTGCCTATAGGGGGCCCCAGAGAGCCTTGGGGCCAACAAATGGTTTCAGAGCTGTAATTTTGGTTTGTGAAAGAGATTAATCATAACTACAAAGTAGAATATAGTGCAAAACTACAAGTTTAACAGTCACATCAGTGGCAGGCCGGACATGAAGACTGACTGGAATGGGAGATATTATACTTTATGTTGTCTTCAGATACCAACATTCATTACCGTTAACATCAAAAGTCCTTAATATGTGGAAAACACAAGAAACTCTGACATTCAAGCCAAACATGTTGAGGAGATTAGATGATCATGTTTTATGAATGATGTTATTAATGAAACTTCATATTACTTGTAAGTATGATCAATAAAATCAATCAGAAGGACATTGTGGTGGTTGTCACAGCTCAGACAATCTCTAACTGTGAAAACACAGGAGCTGTTCTCACCTCCTGGAGGCTCCTCTTACTTTTCTATCACTCATTCACTTTCATCTCCTCTCTCTCATCTCATCCTCATGCAGCCTGCTAAATAATGGAGCCATCATTTAATTTTGATGTTCCCCATTTTTATCATTTGCTTTCAAAACCCTCAGATCATTTTTGGAAGATTCAGGAAAGCAGAATCGTGTGCTTGTAAGCATATCAAGAGGAGTAAAGGACAGTAAAATAGATGTGCCTGACTCAGCGTCTACTTCTGTCACCTCCCAAAATTGTCAGTGCAGATAAATACTGGATTACATTTATTTTATATATTTTTTGCTCTTAGTAGCTATTAAAGCTCAGCAGATTCTTTTCTGTGGAATTTCTTTGAAAGTTTCATATATGGCTGCACAAAAGCTCTCGTATTATCCACGGCAGTGCCCTAACTATACAGAGATGAGTAATGAAAAGCAAAGCTGCACTGACCTTAATCCAAAATCTGAAGTGGCCCTCCAGTCAACATCTGAGGAGGAAACCATTTTCTTTTTTAAAGCTATTTATGAATAGTTCGAGGAAGCATGTTGCATGAGAAAGGCATACCATTCTATATTAATAATAACTAAAAAGAGCTGTAATGAAAGGACTCCAGCTCTCATAAGATGTTTATTCAGAAGCTGATTGATGCCTGCCACTCATCAGAACATTTTTATGAATAAGATCTTGTTGACAGTTCATTTCTCAAGTCACTCAAGATTCAGGCAGTCATATTTATCAAACATAGCACTGACTAAATCAGGCAAATCCATTAGTTAAAATCCATTTATTTGGATTATTAAGTGTAGTTTTACAGTTTACGGGCTCTCTGTCTCGCTACAAAGGTCTGGACAGTCAGTAAGACCTGTAAATAAACTTTATAAGTCGACCTCTGCTTCAATGACACTCGCAAACCCCAAACCTTTTTTAGTCCGTGAGCTCATGCTTTCAAAGGCTCTAAAGTCAACATAGTTACAAGATGTCAATAATTGCATTACTGTCCAAATGATAGCGAGGGATCGCTTTGTCCATGTTGAACTTTCCTAAACCTCAACATCCAAATAAAAAACTTCTATTTCTTCTTCTATCTCTACTTCTGTGTGTTAGCGTGCCTTGAGAGCCGCCCCAACCGAAAAAAGTTTTAGAAGACAGAGTTGTGAAGAGTTTTTTGTTTTGTCTGATGGACAGTCACATTAATTCTTGTCTTTTTTCAGCAGGTTTTCTTTCTTCTTTTAATTATGATCAGATTATGATGTGGAAATTAATTGATTTACATTCCTTAGGTTTACTCATGCATGGCTAAATGTTGGTGGTGTGTGTGTGTGTGTGTGTGTGTGTATCTCAATCCACGGTTCTCCCCTGACTCAATTGACTTTACAAACTATTTTGGAAATCTGGCTCGTTCCATTTAAAGTGTGTGCTTATTAAATAAATGGTTGTCTATCATATCACTGGCAGCGATAAAGAAGTCAGCCTTAAGAGTTTTTAAAGTCAAGTGAGAGTCTGACAAACTGTGGATTTAAAGGCTCTTTTAATTTAGAACAGTCAGATTCCTACTTCCCCTGAAGTTAAAGGCAGATATCTTTGTCCTTCACCCCCCTTTGACTTTGCAATTGAGGAAAGAGGGACAGTCAGACAAAAATTAATGTGGGAGAGAAAGCTGTCAGGTGAACATATCCATGCTTACATGAAATGGTCCTCTGCACAAGGTTTATTTGAGCTGTGCAGTTCCACCACAGAGAGACACTGCAACAGGGCGGAATAGAGAGTGGGAGGATTTCGAGAGCAGAAAATAATGATGCTAGGACAGATACAGGGGTGCTTGATGCAGACACATTAAAAAACAAAAAAAACAAACAGACTCATCACTCTGCAGATGAATGTTTCCCTGCATGCACATAGATAAACATGGACAAAGCTCTATAAAGACCCCCAAGCCTCTCCGTTTCACACAAAAACACCTGCTCCATCACCTTTGGATCAATGCTGCTTTCACTCGGAGTGAACGTGCAGGCGTCCGCAGCTGCATGAGTGACTGGATGTTTCTGTAAATGCTGCAGTGTTCAGTTTGCTCAGAATATTCTACCAACATATTTCATGTATCTTACCGCAGTAGAAGCACCAACTACATCGCTCTTGTTTCTTCCTCTCCCCATTTGTCTTCAGTCTTTTTTTTTGTTTTTTTTCGCAGACTCCTCACATGCCAGGATGCTTCTCTTCTTTCTTCTGCCTCTCAGACACACGTTTGTTGATCTCCTAGGATTCCTGAAATATCACTTCCCTACCCCTGCCTCTCGATCACTGGAGCTGAAGAGGAAAATTGGCACAGGCTGAACCTCTCTCTCTTTCTCGCTCTCCCTCCAGCTAAAGAGGAGATGAGGTGTGTTCTGCTGCAGCGCTTCTCTCTCTCTCTCTCATCTCTCATCCTCTTTTTCTATTGCCTGCCTTTCTCTCTCTCTCTCTCTCTCCTCTTGTGCTCTGTGCACAGTATTATATTTTCTGGTTTTATTTCTATTCCCTGCTACCAGCAAATATATATATATATATATAGTTACAACAGCAAGAGAAGCAGATTATTATTATTTATTTAAATCACCGTTTCTTTTTTCAGTATCTGAAACACAGCAGCAAAACATCTAAGGTAAATCTGAAAATGAAGCATTTATTAGGTCAATAAGAGGTGTGGATATGTGTCTTCATCCATGAGCCTGTTGATCGCATGTATCCGTCTTTATTTCTTTGAGCTTTCGATATTCCTGTTGTACTTTTACCATCTTTATATCTTTGGGCTTTTTAGTGTCATATGTTATTCTGGGATCCTGAACCTCAAAATCACAATGAAATAGAAACCGATTAACTTCAGACAACTGTCAATATGAGGGCATTTAACGTTTAAATTACATTTTGATGAATGTTAAATTGTGAGAAATAACCCCCCCCTCATCATTCCCTGCATAAATCTTTGAATAATCTTTCAAATGAATAAGGAAAAATCCAAGAAATGTAAATAGGTTCAACCAACCAAGGTGAAACATCCACAAAAAGAACCACTTTACTTTGATTACTCAAGCTCTCCCGAGTGGATGTTGGTCTGGTTTTAGCAGCTTCACTGTTTCCTGATTGCACATTTAAAACTGCAACGTTCCCTTCAGACCTTCTATATGTGAAAAAAATTCCTATGCCATCACAGGGAATTTTAAAAGGTGTTTCTACAAATAGTTCAGGCCACCAGCATGATTCAAAAAGTTTTATAACGTCGCCAATTCATCAATTTCTCTATCACTTTCAGTTTTGGTCATTAAATACTTTGATAAAGTTTTTTCAAATTTTGTGTGGGGGAATTATTTATGATTTCTACTTGTATGTGACAAGTGAGGGTTGACGGTGGTATAGCCTGTATTTAAATGAAGCCCTCATAGGATCTCAGTCTTACATTATTAGTGAAAAAGTGCCTCGCAATCTTGTTTGGACTAATTTAGCCTGTGTGATTCTTTAGGCTTCAGCATCAGAGTCGTAAATAGCTTGCAGTGTAGTAAGTAGTCCTCTGTGAGAGTTATCTTTGAAGTAAATACCACCACACTTTATGTAGAAACAAAGAGAGTGAAGTTGAGTTTTAGCACCTGCAGACAAAGCGTGTTTGAGTGGTGTATGTAAGACTTTAAAAACTTCAATCTGACTGTGGGATTAATGGAGTGAGGAAATGATGAAGGAAAGTACGCTGCTCAAACAGCATGAAGTGTGTTTCGTATTATAAAATACGTTCCAACATCAGCTGGAACAAAATCCACGGAAACTTTTATCACATCATGATAATATAATGCGTAACGATGATATAATGCTTACAAGTTGCTCCTCAGAGTTTTATTTTGATCTTCATCCTTTCTTCAAAAACCCTGTAAATCGGGTTGATCGACTTTTGTACAAAATTTAGATATAACATGACTGATTATCTTCATGGACAAGCACAACTTACCAAACAATAAACAAATTAACAAGTGGATGCCGACAGTGATACCCATTACTCTGAGAGCAGGTCGACTTCAAAAATTAAAGCTGCAGAAATGGTCACTAACATACTTACGTTCTTTGGGGAAACAAAAAAACATGATGGTAATTGAACCAGCTTTTGGTACCTTTGGCAATGTGGGCAGGTGTCAAGTCCTGCTGGAAAACCAGGACCACTGAGCAACAGTCCAGTTCTTTTTCTCCACAGCCCAGGTAAGACGCTTCTGACGTTGTCTCTTGTTCAGGAGTGGCTTGACACCGGGAATGCGACATTAGTATCCCATGTCTACGATTGGTCTGTGTGTCGTGGCTCTTGATCCGCTGACTCCAGCCTCAGTCCACTCCTTGTGAAGCTCCCCCAAATTCTTGAATGCATTTTGCCTGACAATCCTCTCAAGACTGTGGTCATCCCCTTTTGCTGGTGCATCTTTTCCTACCACACTTTTTCCTTCCACTCAACGTCCTCTGAACATGCTTGGATCCAGCACTCTGTGAACAACCAGCTTCTTTAGCAATGACCTTTTGTGCCTTACCCTCCTTGTGGAGGGTGTCAATGACTGTCTTCTGGACATCTGTCAAGTCAGCCGTCCTCCCCATGATTATGTAGCCTGCTGACCCAGACTGCGAGACCATTGAAAGGCTCAGGAAACCTTTGCAGGTGTTTTGCGTTAATTAGCTGATTAGGGTGTGACACCACGACTTTCCAAAACTGAGCTTTTCCACAATATTCACATTTTCTGAGACACTGTATTTTGGGTTTTCACTATCTGTAAGCCATAATCAGCAACATTTCAAGAAATAAAGGCTTGAAATATTTCACTCTGTCATGACCCTATATCTAATATGGGTTTGACTTTCTGAAAGGAGTGACAAAAAATATTGAACATTTTCAAGATATTCAAATTTTTTGAGATGTACCTGTAGTACAATGTTAAGTGGTGCATATGTTTGAGCTTTCCAAGGCCATGTCAGGTCTCTCTGTCTGCCCCTCTGTGTCTAACCTCAAGTTTCCAATTATCCTAATGTCTTCTCCCTCAGTGTGCTCAAATCTGTGTCATGAATTTCACCTGTGTCCTCCCCGTCCCAGTGTATTTAAACCCCTCTCCGTCTGTTTGTCTTGTCTCGTTCCCGACAACCCAGAGTTGTTCGTGTGTTCTCTGGACTCGAGTTTACGTCTTGTTGTTGTTGTTTCTCTGCTCTCTTTTGGATTTTTAACCCCTTCTGCATCAAACTCAGTTTTTGTTTTGTGTGTGTGTTTTTATGATGGAACTTCTGAGTCTGCTTTTGGGTCCAACACACTTTGCGACAGGACATAACTTCATGAGAGTTATGGATCAGTAATTACCATCAAATATTTGACGAGCATAATAAAACAAATATTACATGGATGCAATATTTAGGATGTCAATCTAATCATTTATTAGCACAAAATCCTTTACTGATGACTGCAAATATATTCTGCAAACTGGAATATGAATTCATAGGATGTGGGCTTTAAAAGCTATTAAAATTCAAGCCGTGTGAAATGACATGACATTCACAGGCTCTACAGGGTCAAATGGGGCTGGCAGCTGCCAGAAACTCACATGAGGACATGTGTTTTTCAGTCGAGCACTCAGGTTATTAAATGAAAAGCATGTGAAGAGTGAAGAGAAGCATATAGGAAAATAGCCTCTGGCCAGTGATGAAAAATGTTCTAGTGCTGATGTTGAATCACGGATCCGTTCAGCAGTGTCTCCATGGTGTAAAAACTGGGTGCACGATGTACTTGTGTAGTTTTGATGCGACACAGCAAAGAGAAGTTCATACAGCGTAGTTGTTACGTGCTTGATTTTTGCACTTATCTTATCCGGCACGAGTAGCATGAATTCGGTGCGAAGACATTTCAATCCAATGTCCTGTTACGGTTTTGAGGTCTTATTTTTTGATATCAAAAGAAATTATTCACCTTGTGCCTAATCATCAATCAATAATTTTATTTTCCTTTATATATATATATATATATATATATATATATCTCCTCACTTTTTTTTTCTTTTCACTGAGTTCATTTAGACAATGTAGCGGCAGAGAGGGTGTGTGTGATTGTGTGCGTGTGTGTGTGTGTGTGTGTGTGTATGTGTGTGTGTGTGTGTGTGTACACGCGCGCGCACGCAACAGTCAGACTGGGGTCTCTAATAGCTCTACCCTTCATTTGCTTGATTCATTGAAGAGCCAACACACAAAAGCACACACACCCACATGCCCCGCTGACTGAAAGGCAGCAAGGATAAGTGGAAGCTCGCTGAAAGGAAGGGAGCGAGAGGAGGTCGCCATAGCAACACTGGGGGATTGTTGCTTTTGCTGGGGAAAGAAAATCAGCTCGGCTGATCGTCCTCTCTCTCTCTCTCTCTCTCTCTCTCTCTCTCTCTCTCTCTCTCTCTCTCTCTCTCTCTCTCTCTCTCTCTCTCTCTCTCTCTCTCTCTCTCTCAATTCCTCTCCTGTCTCACCTTCCTGTTATCTCTTTATGTTCATCTTTCATCACCCCACATGGTCTTCCTGGTACACAAGCAGTGAAAATTCAAGTCACGTTTCCTCCAGCAATCTTTTGATGGTGGCAGAGTACACTTTCCCTTATATTTTATGATGTATAAATAGACAAGACTTTTTTCTTTTTCAGGAAAAAAATGTTCAGAACTTAGAAACATGTATCTGTTTTTGAAGAGCCCAAACTACTTTTATTATCAAGGCAACACTACTGACTGAGTTCTAATTTATATGTAAATGAGTGATTTATGCTGTCAAACTCAAACTCTTGAGTCACGTTCACTAGGAAATTAGTATTATATACTTGAAGAATTTGCAGACTATCCATGACTGCACCTTTGGTTCAATTGTTTAGAGATTCATATCGTTCTCAGCATGTCTTCCTCTTAAATGGAGATAAGAAGGGGTAAAACCAATATTTGTTTCAATTGAACATACGTTTCACAACTGAATATAAAGCTAAAGTTAAAATGAGCTCTACACAGTCATAAATGTATGAATTCATCTGTATTCAGTACATACCTTTTTTTGATGATGAGTCACAACAGCAGTTGACAACGTTGTCATTGATTGTGAATTGCTTCAGTACTTGGCTTGAGAATCACAACAGGAGTTGGCTGTCCTGTTTTACAGAGACTGTTGGTGAAGTAGCATTGATCACTGTGAGTGGGAGACAGATTTCATCTCACCCTGCGATAAAAATGATTCAGCAAAAAGGGGAATACGTAGATCAGAGGAGGGGCACGCCCCACCCCCTGCATAATACACCCCGTTTGTGAGGGTTGGTGCATGGTAGCACACAATTTCATGGGGTAGGTGACATCACACCCTAACTGGTTGAAAGTAAAAATGTTGGAAATGTTACATGCTAATGAGCGTCAGAGCGTCTCCTCGCTGTCAGAGCATTTGAATTCTGTTCACAGGTGGGTTGTTTCCCCGCTGGACCTGGGAACACTCAGGAGCTGAAGGACACCGCTCCCGCATCACAGTTTTATGTAATTCAGAAGCAGTTTGTGTGTGTGTGTGTGTGTGTGTGTGTGTGTGTGTGTGTGTGTGTGTGTGTGTGTGTGTGTGTGTGTGTGTGTGTGTGTGTGTGTGTGTGTGTGTGTGTGTGTGTGTGTGTGTGTGTGCATGTGGGTCCGTGTGTGTGTGTGTCCGTGTGTGTGTGTGAGTGCAGATAGAAACATGGCTGAGTGAAATGATTGAGCATTTGCTGCCATGGTGACAAGCCCCACAGTATCTAATAGCAACGGGTTGCTGAAAAGCCAGCATCATGCGGGTGGGGAGGAAGACGAGGGGGGCAGGGGAGAGGAGAGGGACACAGATAGATAGATACAGTAGATAGATAGATAGATAGATAGATAGATAGATAGATAGATAGATAGATAGATAGATAGATAGATAGATAGATAGATAGATAGATAGATAGATCTGACCACCCAGTGCTGTTCTCACCGCATATGCATTTTCACCTTCTTACTCGTCTTCTTTTTTTTTTGCAGTGTCTGTACAGTTTTGATGTGTTATAAGAATCTTCCAGACTTGAGCTGAATATACAAACACAGATGGAGTCTTTTTCTCACTATTTGTTCCTTCTGTTTCAAATATGCGCTTTAACGCATCCGCGAACTTCGCAAGATTATGAAGAATCACACATCCTGCAGTTGGCAACACCTAATTGTACAACTTAATCACACCTGTTGCCCTGCTGGGGAAAGCATGGAAATACAAATAGATACATTGCCATTACATATCGTCACAGTTATTCTGAAGCATTTCATCTATTACAATGGTGCAGATGGATGCATTTCACTGGCTTCACCCTGCTCCTCCATTAGAATAGGAAGACAATATTAATTACGATTTACCATACGTTTCATATGTGATATATGAGTTATGTATGGACTGTTATGCTTCAGTTTTTACCTTGTGAGGTCCTGAATGCAGGGCTCACGGTGATTAAGTGTTTTGAAAGATTCAGCTCAGGGGTTAGATACTTAGTTGTGATGTTGAGGCTGGAATGAAAGCCTTGGAAATGCATTACGTCAATGGAAAGGCCCCCACAGGGATAGCACCGCAATGCTGTTTGCTGTTTGTATGTTTTTTGGTGTGTGTGTGTGTGTGTGTGTGTGTGTGTGTGTGTGTGTGTGTGTGTGTGTGTGTGTGTGTGTGTGTGTGTGTGTGTGTGTGTGTGTGTGTGTGTGTGTGTGTGTGTGTGTGTGTGTGTGGGTGCATCATGCATCTGCGTGTATTACGTGGGAGATGGCAACAGGTTTGTGTTCATCTGCCGGCTCCCTGTGCCTGGTTGCCATGGCGAAGGAGATGAGGAGGGGAGAGGGTGTTTTGTGGTTCAGTAGGTTCAATGTAATTTATAGCTACAAGCAAAAAGAACAAGATCTGATGTTTCAAGGGTTAAGGCCTGCTGCGCTTGCAGCATACTTAATTGTCCTCTGACCATTTTTAAAGTGCAAATGACATCAGTGGTGGGAGAACAAAACGGATCCGGGAATAAATCGCCTGTTGTTGTTGAAGATCCCATAGAAAAAAGATTCGAAACCACACACGGCTCATCTCCTCTCTCTGGTGGAGAGATCATGTAGTGCATCTGATGCTTCATTTGTTTCGAAAAGCAGTTATCAAGACACTTTATGAAACTTAGAGGTCGTGAGATAAATTCATTCATTGAGTGTTTAATGTTGTGGGTTCAGTGTTTACTCAAGTAATTCTACTTGGTTTATTTATATTTACATGATATATACATAAATATACATATAGATAAACTCCTCAGACTTGGTCAAGGTGTTTGTTACCCAGTGCCTGCGTTCCATCCGGCGGATCTGATGGCCTTTTGGTTATCTGTAATGAAGATCTAAAACGGAGCCACCCATAAACTGAGCGAGAAAAGATGAGTGGAACAGGAACTGGGTCAAACTGGGTCAGATTGGCGTGATTATTTTTGATGATGATTGACAGATTATTTGTGTGGATAACCTATGCTCCTAAAATGGCTAAAACTGCTAATTAAGCCAAAACAACATGGTAAAATGTCTTCTGTTCTGAACTGCTGTTTAAATCCAACCTGAGAAATCGTTATATAGAGACAGTAACACTATACAACTTGATGAGATGTGTCATTCTCATTTTAAATGTGTAAAACATCTTAGGTGCTTTAAACAAATTGTATTTGGTGGATTGTGGTGAAAACGGCTATTGCTCTGATGAAGGTTGCAGGTTCGATGTGAGGCAGACGAAGGTCAAGCACTACATCACCGACCATTTCAGGTAAGGGGGAAGAACTTAGTCCAGAACACTTTGCCCTGCTGTGAGGGTCTCGATATCAAATGTGGCAAATCATTGTTTCAATTTGACCACAGTGAAAAAGTTTTCAGTTTTGGTTTTTTTTTTTTACATTTTATTTTCATTTTTCACAAATATTAAAAGAAATACACAAAAAAAGATGGAACATTCCCCTATACACATGTAAAATCAAAACATGTATAATAAACCCAATATGAATACAGACACCAAAATGTATTATTTGAAGACCCATTCCCTTCTTTTGCATCATCTCATTTCAAATAATGTCCAAATATGGCTCAATATTTTTCCATCTTTGTGCAAAAATCTGTGTCACGAAAGTGTTTTTTAAATTTTTTTAAATCTTTTTTGTATTTAATCATTCTTAGGTGTATGAAAATGAAATGTGGGACTTGTTTGCAAAATATGGTTCTGTTAAGGAAGTGAAGATTATCACATACCGAGGCGGAACCTGCAAAGGGTGTTAAGGAAAAATCGTTATGTTCATGTGGATTCTCACTGGTAATTTTTAGAAAAAAATATAAAAATCTATGTTATATTAAAAAAAAAAATTGAAAAAAAAGTTGTATTTCTTTGTTTGTAGCTATGGATTTATGTACTTCAATGAAGAAGTCAACATCCAGTCAATCATTGAGGTGAGTCGATATTCCTCAGTGGAACGGTTGTTCCAATCTGAATGTTTACAGCAAACAAGAATTGTCTTCCTTTTTTAATTTAATTTTCTTTTACTATAGCAACGGATTTGTTTTATGGGCCAGAAACTCAAGCTGGGCCCTGCATCATGAAAGGACGGTGCTCTTGTATGTTATTATCATGGGTGTTTTTCCTTTTTGATAACAATATGCTGTTATTGAATTAACTTGATTTTCTTGGATTGCTTGCTTTTATTTTTCATAAGGGGGACCCTTGCCTTCCCATCTGGTTGGTCCAAGTCCAAGAGTAATCCCCCCCCCCAGTACTTCTACTGTACTTTTTGTTCACCTATGGGTGTAGGGGTGGCACAAGCACCGCCTTCGCCCCTTTATGAACGGAGGCAGCCCGTACAGTCAGGTATCTCACATTGCAGATAAACACAGACATGCCATTAGGAATTCTTTCTCAGGTGGCAGGTGATATCTCTCGGCAATGGCAGCCTTCAAAAACATTAGCTGTTGCATTGCAGCTTTTGCAAAATACATTTATCCAGATCGATGACATTGTTTAACTGTTTCCAGCATACAGTACCCTTGACTGTACTCTCTGCTCAGTTCTATGTATGCATATGTGTCTCCTCTGTTTGCAGCCATACTCCTACAGTAACAACTTTGGAGAGGTCATGATGCCACAAATGCCGATGAACTACACACATAATCCCTATGCGTACCAGGTACGTATACACTTGGGCACTGGCGCTCCAATTCAGGAGCCGCATCCTACGCAACGTCTCCCAGGCACCGCACATAGGCTACCACATGTATACAAGATGTCGGGTTCAGCCTGGTTTAGGTCCACCTGTCCCTGCTTATTCCACAACCCCCACTCTGCTGTAGAAGCAAGCCCAGGTTCATTTTGTGCAGGCTTGTTTTGACAGCTCCTCCACGTCCATGGACGATGCACCAGAGGACACTGTCTGTCAATCAGGAGATTAGAGTAGATGACAGTAAAGTTATTTTTAAGCAAGAAGAAAATACATACATTTTGAATGATGGATTTTTCCCTGTATCACATCCTGCAATGTTCTCCCACTGCAATGCTCATGTTCACCACTAGATGGTGCTGTCTGGTCTATATAGACACGAACAGACAATGGGGAGTCGTCCCCTTGACTATGTTGGCTTGTTAAAAACTCATCCCCTCTAACAGAGGACTAAATTGTGACCAAACACAAGGATTATGGCTACTTCTTTAATGGACAGAGCTGTACGTATCCAAATTGATTTAAAATCAATCATATTCCAGACAACAATCAGTCACTACAATTGATATAAATTTCCTGAAATCAGGAGTAAAGCCAACAGCTCTTATTTAACTATTTTGGGAAATTGTCCCACAAGCCACAACGACTTGGGAACAGGCTGCAGCCTTTGCCCCACAACCTGCCCATGTCAGCATTACATGACCCAACAGTGAATACTTAAACTCCCTAATTGAACAAAGCTGTTTTTTTGGTGTGTGTGTGTGTGTGTGTGTGTGTGTGTGTGTGTGTGTGTGTGTGTGTGTGTGTGTGTGTGTGTGTGTGTGTGTGTGTGTGTGTGTTCGCAAATTGATGGCGCTTCAAATCTTCTGTCTTTGTTTTGTGGCTGCTCCCATTTTTTCACACACTCTGGGATCATGAAATATATGGAATTGTTCTCGCTAGGTTTATATTGTGTTTCCAGAACTTGTGGCTGGTGGATTGAGGTGTCCAGACCATGTTGACTGCGATGTAACGGACTGCTAATGAAACCGGTTCCAGGTAATTAGGAAAGCCTGGATTCCTCTGCTGTTGTCACCACCACAATCCGTTATATCTATTTCTGGTTTC
The DNA here is from genome assembly GCF_963383615.2 of Lipophrys pholis. Lineage (NCBI taxonomy): Eukaryota > Metazoa > Chordata > Actinopteri > Blenniiformes > Blenniidae > Lipophrys > Lipophrys pholis. The sequence continues at coordinate 19,210,370 of NC_137637.1, forward strand.
TGTTTTCTTGTCAGCATCAATTGGGGCAGTAAGATGAAGGATTTGATTTGAAGCAGGGTGCTGTGTAACATCTGTTTGGGCGGAAAATTGCAGATTGTCCACTGTATACTAGTTTATAGGACAGGGTTTAAGTCCACTTGCTGCTGGTCTTACCACAAAGCATTTTACGGAGCTTTCATGAACACAATTTACTTTTTATTGTTTTAGTGCTCATAATTCAAGTTTTAAGATTTGAGAATATTCACTTTGGTGTTTTGGATGTATATCACTTTGGTTTTCTTTCTTTGAACCAGTGCACATAGGTTTATGACCTTGCCCTTGTGGCCTGCTGTGATGGCCTGGTGTTGACTCAGTAGGTTTGTTCAGAGCCCTCGGGTTACCTTGTTCAGATTGTGTCGAGTGTTGGTGTTTTGATTGTTTTTGATAATAAATAAATGTTGAAACATTATAATTAAAGTCTGTTAAAATGTTTTGTGTTTCTAATCTATTCAAGAAGAGGTTTTCTTAGGGAATTTAATGGTTTTGTTGCACAGCATCAGATGGAGGAACAGCTTCTCCCAGACTCCACAAGCTTGTCAGTGGCTGCCGGGTTCCAGCCAGGGTTGGATTGCCTGTCTTCACTGGGAACAAGCCCATCATCTAAGGCACAGGGTGTTTTGTTTTTATCACAGTCCGATGGTGCGACTGGGCTCCCCAGGGTGCCCTGTCCAACATTTGACCATCTACCGGCGCCACCCCTTCTAGTCAGACGTTTCTGAATTATGAATAAGTCTGGATAGCTCCTTATGAAATATGGATTTTCCAAAGGAGACATAAACACCCCCAACCCTATAAGCTTGATAACACTTCAATTAAAAAAAAAAAAAAGTACTTTAAGGGGGAACATCTGGAAATGTGAGCATGTCTAGGACATCTTATAAACCTCATTCATATGTGCGCCGCTGCTTTTTAAATTAATACTGTAATTCTAAGTCTAAAACAGGAAACTTGGTTTTCAAGGAGTGTGCCAGATCGAGTCAGTTGCTCATGCACACCATTTCCACCCTCTCCAGGACCTGGGGCCTCATCTACAAAACATTGCGTAGGATTCCTACAAAAAATGTGCGTGCACCCCAAAAGCTGTAAATGGCGTGTGCCAAAAAAGTTTGGTTCGTTAAAACTGTGCGTACATACATCTGCTCGCACTTTCCCTTCGTAGATCACAGTCCACCTGGAAGGTTGCACAGTTCATATCCCACCCTTAACACACCCACTTTCTAACAAAAATGGTCAATGCAAAGTGCCTTGTCAAAATTTTTGCATCCCAATCAGCCTGCTGATCGCCGGCATTTGACGCTAAATCCTGACAGAAAAGACGAGGAAAAGGAATTTTACGGAGAGCGAAATAGTCATGGGGAAGGTGTAGGTCAGGAAAATGATAAGGAGAATGATATAGTGGCTTCACTAATAGAAGAAAAAGCAAGTGATCGGCAACCTCGTCATCACCATTGGAAATAGTGTTAGAGCCACAGAGCGATCACTGCCGAGGAAAATGTAATTTGATCCAAAATCAGCGAAAATCCAATATATATTTCAAAATTCCCGTTGAGTTTTCGGTATGTGAATAAGAGACTTTTTTGTGTGTCTTGGGGTGTTACATATGTGTGCCGACTTTCGTAGCTCTAGGCCTATTAGAAAAATTCTGATGTTAATCTGTCTCAGTCTATTTTGAAGGTGGTCACAGGTTGAGCGGAAAGTTCAATATTGAGGTCAAGCAGCGCCCTCTGTTGATGCATCACTGTACCTTCAGTTATGCCGGTCCTTTCCTCCAAGCTTCGAATTCTTGTGTTTGCCCATTTGTTCGTCTATATCTGCCGCTGCTGTTTCCTGTCTTTCAAGAGACATTTTTGTGTGGTTGTGGCCCTCTTAGTTTTCCAGCAGCGTTCCCATTTGCTCTGGTTGGCCCCTGTCGCTCATAGCATCTGAGCTAGCGTTAGCCGGGCTCTTGTTTGCTGGCGCTTCTGAGTTTCGTGGACATCGTACAGTCTTTCTGTTCTGTGGACGGCAATTATTGTTGTCTCTGATTTAATAATGTTGTCCGACAGAGCATAGCTTCTCTGACTGTGCTCCGTCAGAGAAAAACTTTTCAAACAGACAAATAGTTAAACCTGGGAAAAACAAGTGTCGTCATACGTGGGAACATACAGGGATACAGATTCTTTTGATTGTGTGGTGAAACTCTTGTAATAAGAAATAGGTTGGCATTATTTACACTGTGTTGAGTATTTTAGCCCTGAGCTGTTGTTCGCAGGGATAACATTTTATATCAGACACTCGAGTTATATTTAAAGACGTATCGACAGATAGCGAGAACTGCCTGAAATGCTCAGGGGTGAAGATGTACAGCATATCTCTTAGGATTGCTTCTAAACCTGCAGCACGATAATCTGCGTTTTTAAGCCTCCCCATTGGTGTGTCCATAACTGTCGGGAGGTTTGGGGATGTCAGCCCTGAGCTCCTGTAGTGTTTTATCATTTTATTCCAAGTATGCAGCGAGCGTCACATGATCGTTGCTCCCAGCTTCCTCATCTGGAAGTTTTTCCTCAAGTGTCACTCAAGCTTACAAACTGTACATACATACTCGACTGCCAAAATACTTTTTTCTGGCCATTCTTTGTATTTTCAGAAAATGCTTCTAATCAAAAATATGGCTCCACTGGCATGTTTAACATTTAACTTTATTGTGAATTACACTTCCAAGTGTCAGCCTTAATTTTGTGCAGCTCAAGCAAACGTTAGTCTTGTAACACATGGACCAAAAAGGGGTCATGTAATCCTGTGCTGCATCACAGTCACATCAACACCATAAGAATGAGAGATAAATGTGGACACAATTTACCTTTTTATGTTAAATATTGGAAAAACATAAACAAATCAGTTATAACAGTTTAATAAAATGCAACTATGAAAAACTTTCACATATCAAAACCATGACGGAAAGTAGTGAAAAAAAGAACACAGGGAGCTGTTTGGAACAAGAAAAACTATTTATTTTAAAGAAATACGGAAGGAACTGAGTTAAATTGCAAACACCACACAATGAAAACATTGCAAATTATTTTTAGTGAAGCTGCTGATAATTCACAAATTACCACTGGTCCCTAGGTAAATCGAATCCCGTGCAAATAAGGCATAAGCTTGAGAATGGCCACTATATTCATTGTTAGTGATGCAGTCATCCTGAAACAAAAATAACACACCTAATGTCACAGCCGTGGTAAATGGTGTGTGACTTCCTCACCACAACACATAAAAAACAGCATTAGTGCTGCAAAACGGATGTGGCAAAACTCCCCTCTGTGGAGACCACTTAAAGAGACACACATACATACATTCACTCTATAAGGTTTGTGCAACATTAGATCTGGAATGTTCAAATCATGACATTTACACAATGTATTAGTTAATCAACTTGTAAATTACCCATTTGGGTGTTGATGTTGTTTACATTTCATTTTCTGACATTTTGCCATCACTTGTTTTGCTGCTGCTTCTTTGGCGGCAGTTTTCGTCAGAGTAGCGTTCCCCTCTATGAATGTCCAAGTATGGATGCCACTTCTCCGATGGAGTACATGATGACTTCAGACGCTGCGGGTACAATTAGGATTACAAACATGGACACATGCAGGACTGCCCAAAAACACACTTTTCTTTCTTACCTTCCACAGGGTTCCCTCTGCTCTTATTAATTTATATCCAGCAATGAGCGGGATCCAGATAAGAATCAGTCCAACCATGCCCCAGCCCAAAGTTTGGCCCCAGACTGGGTACTGGATATTTCCATAGACAGGAGGGACTATGGTCATCAAAGACCATACCAGGATAACCTACACAACAAAGTCAAAGATGCACAAAAATTCAGTATGTTTGGTGTCAGTAACAATGATATCCTGATAGGGAGTTTTCTTTATTCTATTAAGTCACATGAAACCGTTAACTATTAACAGCAACTATTAACACTTACTTGACAACTGCAGGTGAAGAAAAGACCTCACAGTCACTGGCAGATAGACTGATTAATCCCCTAATTTTATTTACTGCAAAATACATTGTCGTACGGAAATATGTAGTCAAATGTTAAATTGATTTCAGCTTCTAAATCATACTTACTTTTCATACAACACAACAAATAAATATGTACATATTCAGATGGTCTTACAGTAAAGCGCAATATCAAAATCATAATCACCACAATGATGAGGGGGCTAATGACGAACCAACAAGCTCTCCACAATATCCAGAAGCAGAAGCTCTTTTCTCCAATCATCATCTCAATGTCTTTGATGAAACGATTTACACCTGTGATGCATAGAAAGTTCACTCAGACTTACTTTTCACAATGACGCTAATACCAATCAAGCAATTATTCATCTCCAAGTGTGAAACTGTAGAACAGAAATTATGATGTGATTTTAACGATTCCTTTTATGGATATCACACACACACACACACACACACACACACACACACACACACACACACACACACACACACACACACACACACACACACACACACACATTTTGGTTGAATTTGTGAGCTTCGCTGCATATTATTTACCATATATGTAGCAGAAGCCAATTATCTGCGCCAGAGTCAAAATGAGGATCACCCAACCACCAATGAATTGGTCGATTAGAGATACCCAGTATATTCCTGCCTGTGTCAAACACACAAACTCGTTTTAACACATTATGAAATGAAGTAGGATACGACTATCAGAATTATCTTTATCACTTCTTGCAGACTTACTGTACCTGGGTAACACAGGGAAGGCCCAGGAGGAAGACGATGGCATTTAACAGTATAGTAAAAGTGGCACGTTTGGATTTTAACATAAGCGGGAAGGTATCTTCCAAACAGGTGATAATCATCTCTGATGATAAGAAGATGAGTGAGGTCAGTGATAAGTACAAATTCAATTTTTCACTAATGAACAATGTTCATTTTACAATAAGATTAAAGAAGAGCAACTGTTCAATGACATTGTTATTTATAGAGGGTGTTAGAGACAACCATCTTTTCTTTTTTTTTCAACAGACAAAATATGAGAACAACAGTAAAGCAGATAAAAATCTGACCTATTAGTACAAACATAGAGTCCAAGCCAACATTCGCGAGCATGAAGAAGAACATAATGGACCACAGTGGGGAAATGGGAAGCTTGGAGAGAGCATCTGGATAAGCGATGAACGCCAGACCAAATCCTGAACAAAAAGTGGATAAAGGTAAGCCTGGATAGCGTTTTGAACTCTTTTGATTTACAAAAAAACAAAAACAAAAGATAATGTGTGGTATAGGTGACCGACCTTCTTGTACTACTTCTGAAACAGGCTTTCCATAGACGTGAGCCATGTGTCCCATAGTTGAAAATATGGCAAAGGCTGCAAACACGCTGGTAGCTGGAGAACAATGAAAATAGTGTCAGAATAATCAATGTGGAAATCCATTGCTCTATTTCACTCTAATGAACCTTTCCACATCTAAGAATAAATCTTTCAAAATATTCAGCAGACATTTGATGGTTTCTTGAGATGCGTTTTTGATGTCACCATTTGGGAAGAACTAGAGTAAACATTTTTCAATTTTAAATACTATGGCTTTGATATTTCAATATAATATTTGCAGAGGTAAGCACATAATTAATCAGAAAGGAAGTTTTGTACCATGGTTAGCAAATGTCACAATGACTGAGTCCAGGAGCATGTTGTTGTGGAAGTTACAGTAGGAAGACAGAGCTACAGTTCCACCCCATCCAATAGTCAGGGAATAAAATGTTTGGATTGCAGCATCTTTCCAGATCTAAAACAAATCATCCATGATTTAAAACATGAATAGAGTAGAGAATGCAACACATCACCAAAGAAGAATGTATCGCTCATTCTGAAGTGTTTACTCACCATGAAATTCTTTTTAATCACTGTGGAATGGTCAAACTGAGTACATAGATTTTGGACACTGTATTGTGAACAAAGAAAGTTTTGTCCTTACCGGCACTTCGGTGAGTTTGGTCAAATTGGTTTGGGAACCAACATAGAAGTCGATTCCATCTTTTGCTCCCTCTAATGTCACACTTCTGATCAGCAGGATGAGAATGATTACATATGGAAATGTTGCTGTGAAATACACAACCTGGAAAGACACAATGCAGCGATATGAACACCAAGCATGTTAACTGACATCAGTGCCATGCACTGGCTCAAATTGTAAAGCTGTGTACCACACCCCTAATGGGTAAGCCTCATTAGATTCAGGATAGCAGTGGAAACTGGATATGAGGTGGATGTAACTGTACTTTGCCTGATGACTTGATGCCTTTGATGAGTGCTGCAGAAACAAGTATGGAGCTCAGGAGCAGACAAAGAGCCAGGTGCCAAATGACCGGTCCTGTTTCATCAAGACCACTGGATCTCTGCAGAGCCACAATGCTGCGGGGGAAGAAAGGGACACGCAACATCAGCAGTATGGTAAGCATGTACACGTTTGTGTGTGTTTGTGCTCATGTGATTTTTTTTTTTAATGAGTGTGATGTTTACTCCCAATACTGTTCACTTGGACTCTGCACTGGAAAGGTGGTTGCATTCAGTGAAGAGCAACTGTTGTTTTCCTGTGTCCAGTTAACCAGTAAATCACCAGACACATTACAATGCACTGAAAGAAAAGATGAACAGTTTGCATGGCACTGTTCAATTATCTTCTGACAATTGAAGACAATTAAGGTCCATTCACTTTAACAAAGTACAATTCACGTGGCATACAGTATATGATAGAGACAGCTACTAAAAGGTACCTTTCGGTGTGGTGCTACAGTTACTGTCAGCCCAGCTGAAACAGTCAGACCAGGGCAGAGGAAACTGCATGGAGGCGAACATGTAGTACAAGCTATAGGCAATGATCACGTTGTAGTACACTGAAACGAATAAGTTGACCAAAACCATTGAAAAGCCAGCACCTGGAATGAAAAAAGATTAAGACGCAATTACTAAGAATAGAGTAGAATAGAATACAATAGAATACAATAGAATACAATAGAATAGAATTACTTGATTATTCCAGGGTAAATTCTTGTAATAGTTCACACAGAAAATAACAGAATAATTCTTCAAAATTTAAGATGGGGTATCAAGTGTCATACAAAAAGGTGCGTTTGCCTCATCGGTCAGTCTACCATTGATATTCTGAAGAAGGGAAATGTGGAGCAGTATTTTTGGACTGCGACACTGACCGGGTCAACTCGAGGAGTTGACCCGGCAAGGAGGGAACAATATTGCAGACTGCAATATTGAGTGTTTCTCACTGCAATTGGACAAATCTACAGACATGAGTGACTCTGCCCAGTTGTTAATTTTTATTCCGATGGTGTTTACTGATATGACTGCAAAAGGAGAGCTGCAGTCAGTTTGCCGGCTCGTGTGCTTGAGGCTGGCTATCAGCAGCTACTGTCCAACTATGCATCCCTGGCTGATTCGATTGTACAATATGAGTTCATGCAGTAATGTAAGGTACACCAACATATGTTGTACAAATAAAGATTACTCAATATTTAAAAAAAATAAAATAAATGCAAGTTTTCCATTTTATACTAGGTAGATTATTTTGACTTGATTATTTTAAAAGTAACTTGCATGCTGAAAGGTGCTCTGCATGATACGTTATGGGTAAATCATGTGTGTCCATAATCTGGCTTTTAGGCTCACCTTGTAGTATTGGTACTGCTCTCCACATGTTGACCGGCCCCTGGCTGCTGAACTGACCAATAGCACTTTCCAAGAAGAAGAGAGGTGTTCCACATAAAAGCAACATAATGAAATATGGAATAAGAAAGGCACCTGGTCGGAGGGATAGAGACATGTTTACATTTTCCCTGGTGTCACAATGACATACTTCTATTACTACACCAAAAAAATATATATTTTTTTCTATATGATGCCAAATAGTTACCTCCTCCATTCTTATAAGCCACATAGGGGAATCTCCAAATATTTCCCAGACCAATAGCATAGCCGATCAAAGACAACATATACTCTGTCTTGTTGGTCCAATTCCCACGCTCTGGATTCTCATCACCATCACTTATTTGAGATCCCTGCCAAAAACAGGTTGTTACAAGTGTACCTCGCCTATACATTTTATAAACATTAGTCTAATAAGTTGAACCAACAATTTTCAATGGAATACAGCTTCGCCGATAATATAATCACCAGCCAAACACAACGCACAAGAAAGCATGTCCAGGATCCCCAGCTCTGTGGAGTCTGCAGTGAAACTGTTCTTTCTGTCATGACTTGGGTTTTTTGGAACGTTGTCTTACAGCAATAATTCACTTACCTTGATGTAAACAAAGTTTATTTAAGATGATAACAAACCTGTTCAGAACAAATAGGAGGATAATCAGACTTTTTTGAGCCACATTTCCACATGTTGCCTTGTCGGTTTCTGCTGCACGTCTGAATTCACTTCCTCCAACCTGGAAAACAGAAAGGCAGGGCTGCTGCCTTCAGGCAATTTTGATTTCAATAAAAAGGATCAACCACTCACTCGATTAGTTGACTTCTTCTTAGACAATGCAACCATACCTGCGTACATTTTAACAGCGTTTGTTTGGCTAAATGTCTACAGTAAACTTAGGTATTTTCATGTTGTTCTTTATTGCAGCACAAAACAGTGACTCAAAGTCAATCTAGTCTTTGTACATTGCGTGAAACCTCATGAGCTATCTGTTTTTTGTCACAGACTTGTTGAGCACACAAGAAGTGTATGTTAACTTAAAAAGTAAACATCCCTCTTTTCAATATTTGGATAAGTCCCTTGAAGAGCAACTTTTCAGACGGACGAAAATCGTGCTGTTTGTGGGAGCCTCGAGACTGAATACTATGTAATAGTGAATAGCAGTACTGACAAATGAATGTGAAATACAGCAAAATAGCCATGTTTTGACAGCTTAGTGCAGTCCATCATTACCCATTTCTTAAGGGTTTTTGTGTTTGTTTTTTTCCGAGATTAATGTTTACAGATTAACAGTTTACAAGTTTGCAACATATTGCTTATTCCAGTTCTTGGTGCAGTTTACCTGAAGTTTGTCCAAACTTTACTTGTTTTGTTTTTTTAGCACTTTATTGGCTTTTTATTTGCTTGTTATATGCATTTAGGAATTTAATGAATTTACTGTTGCCATTAGACGAAGTGCAGAGTAATCATAAGGCCTAATTAAATGGTGAGATATGAAATTTGGAGTTTTTGCTGTTTCACTATTATGCTGTTTTTGCTAAAAAATAATAATAATAAAAAAAGGAGATTGGAGTTATCTGCTTTTGGGGAAAAAAACTGAGATGTAAATGAAACAAATCTATTTTAAATAAAGCTTTATTTGTTATGTCATATCTTCTTAGTCAAAGCCACGGAACTTTGGTTTGATTGATATCACCTGGAGTAAATAATAAGGATAAAATATTTTAGTTATCTGTTTTTGCATATGAACTCTTCAAGTACAACACACACACACATACACACACACACACACACACACACACACACACACACACACACACACACACACACACACACACACACACACACACACACACACACACACACACACACACACACACACACACACACACACACACATGCATGCACAATTCATCTTTACAAATAAGCCCTGTTGAGTTATTTTTTTCTCCCTGTTAAAGTAAACCACCATGGCCATGAGGACAACTCTGAAGAGACATTGACATTTTCCAATGATCAGCTCATAACCTCTACATAAACATAACATTATGTACAGGAATGCATTGAATGTGAATCATGGGTAGGCAAATGAATTGTTTTATTAATTTGTTTAAATGTTATTTAATTCATATTAAATAGGGGTGGCTGCAGCTCCATTGGTAAAGCGGTTGTCCCCCAATCAGAAGTTTGCCGGTTTGATTCTTGTCTCTGTCTGTCTACATGTCAAAGTGTCCTTGAGCAAGACACTGAACCTGAAACTGCTCCCAGTAGATGGACCAGGCACCTTGCATGGTAGCTGCCTCCATTGTGTGTGAATGGGTGAACAGGACTAGCAATGTAAAGTGCTTTGAAGGCTGCTCAAGCAGTGGAAATCCATTTACCATTTTTTATTCACAAGTTAATTCACAGATATAACAATCTTAACTTCAAATATTCATATACCAGAAAAATTATCATAGAGTACAATGCATTACCAAACAGAACAAATTCACACACTATATTGCAAATGTTCTTGCATTTCTAATACAGAAATAGAAAGCCCAAAATAATATTCCACTATTGAGATCAAAACTGAAATGTTATGCTTAACATTATGTTCATTTTCTATCGAAATGTTTTCACTGTAGTCTTTAATATGAAAATACTTTGGGATATTTGTCAGAGCCAAGCATCTGAGATCACATTCACATCAACTTCTGGCCTGTTTTGGTGGTTCTTCCTCTGTTGGGAGTTGTGTTTTGAGTAACGTTCCCCACGATGGACGTCCAGGTAGGGGTGCCAATCTTCAGATGGGGAACACAGCAACTTCAGACGCTGGAGAAAGTGAGCAGCATCAATTTAAACACGAGAGGCTGTTTACCTGATGCAGTATAATATACTGATCACCCATAATCCTACAAACCTCCCATAGGTTTCCTTCTGCTTTTATCAGCTTATACACAGCAACAGCAGGGATCCAAATGAGGATAAATGTAACCATGCACCATCCTAGAGCCAAGCTCCAGTCTGGGTACACAACGCCACCATACGAAGGAGGAACAAAGGATATCACCGACCATACGAAGATCACCTAAACAAAGACATGAAGTTCAGCGGCTGCTGGAGAAGACAGGTACTGGTTGTTTTTTTACCTTCGTTTTGATTTTGATTTGAACAACCACATACACAGTGCATTTGTTTACACATTTTACAATTGCATTATTTGTAATATTTTCAGCTGCCGTTATTCAGGCAGTATTGCATAGGGACAGAAAATAGTATTATCAGTAAGTCATTCTTAAGTCAGCAGCAAACACATCATAAGTGAAGTAAAAACTAAATAAACAATCGGCTCGGGGTCCCCCCCCAGAAGAGCGAGAGGAAGTTGCGGGGGAGAGGGATGCCTGTCCCCGCAACGGACTACGCAGGAAAGAAGATGGATGGATAAATAAATAAATACATTTTTAAAAGTGGAATGGATGCAGTGCGGGGGGATCTGGGTGTCAGGAAGGTTGCTGAGTCTTGTGCGTGTGTTAGAGCATGTTGAGTTGAGTTTTAGTTCATAGTGGTATGACAGGTCTTCCATCTCCCAATTCTTTTTGCAGCCTCAGAGAATATGTCAGCTATTCCATTTAGAAAACTTCTCAGGCTTTCTCAAGCCACATATTGTGTGTTGGGGGCTCCAGTTTTCCCTGTTTAATTGTAATACAATACTGCTACTGTTGTCAGAATTTGTGGAGGGAGAATGCAGGCGGGAGAGGGTGTAATCTGCGTATCCTGAAGTTGTCCCTGCTGGTCTCAGGCTCTTCTTAAGTTTTCTGTGGCGTCCCCCTCTTAGTTTACTATTGCTATTATTACCTGTTGCTTTTCTCCCAGTATTCGCTGAGTCAGGCTTCATTGTGATCGTTCAATCTCTTTATCCAGCTGGAATGCTTCCTTCAGCAGTTTGGACACAGTGGTGGGAGAGCGAGATCCAGGCTTTCCGGGCACTTCAATCATACCGATACGTCCACTTTGCATCCGCCCCTCTGGGTCTTCATGTCTTTCTTTTACATTGTCCACCTGCTTTGCGAGCTTGACGATGGTTGTTTGCAGTCACCACTTCATCAGACACGGCCGACTGTCCATCCTACACTCCTTGGACATTAGCCTTCAACTTGTTCACCTCTGGGCTAGTTGTGGCAACGTTTGAAATGTACGTTTTTTTTTATGATTTATTTCCTGCTTAATGGCAGCAAAATCACCTGTTATAGCCTTTGTCAGCTCTGCTCTTGTAATGGAGGTTATGTCTCTAGCGTTCACTGGAATGGTTCGCGGCCCAGTGTGAAGCAGATGGCATGCAGGTCAACACCTCCAAATCTGAGTCCATGTTCTTCTCACAGAAAAGGACGGTATGCCCTCTCCAGGTATTGGGGGTGGACCTTTCCCAGGTGGAGGAGTTTAAGTATCTTGGGGTCTTACTCACAAGTGATGGGAGGAGGGATGATGAGATCTGCCACCGGTTCGGACAGGCAGTTGCAGTCATGCAGTCACTGTACCGGACCGTTGTGTTGAAGAGAGCTGAGCCATAAAGCAAACCTCTCTGTTTACCAGTCGGTCTACATCTCTACTCTCACTTATGGTCATGAACTCCCTTTAGAGGTCCACCAGGCACGTTCAACTGGGAGGAGACCTTGAGAGTGGCCCAGGATTCGCTGGAGAGATTATTTCTCTGACTTGGCCTGGGAGCGGCTCTGGGTTCCCCCAGAACAGCTGGAGGACGTTGCAGGGGACAGGGATGCCTGGGCTTCTTTGCTCTCTATACTCCCACATCAACCCCAAACGGACTAAGCGGGAAAGAATATGGATGGGTGCATGGGTGGATGCATAGATGGATGGACATATCTTGACTGTCATGAACATAGAATTAGGTATTTGTGCCATCTAAATATTAGATTTGTGATGATTCTGTAGGCGCTCCAAAGATTGTGTCCTACGCCGTGGCCAATTGACTAGTTTATGTATTTTTTAACATGGTTTTTCAACATTCATCAATACAAGCAACTCGTTGAAAATCCCAAAACATACACAATTTGTGGGTTTGTACTCACCACTAAGATAACAGGGGTGATAAAAAACCAACATGCTCTCCACCAGAGCCAGAAAGCAAAACTCTTGTTTCCAATCATCATCTCTATATCTTGAATAAAACGGTTCAATCCTGTAAGAACAGAATAAACATGCCAAAGTGTGAGGGTTTCAATTACTTATATAAGCTCATTAAACAAATTACAATCATTATGTTTACCGTATAAGTAGGAAACACCAATGGTCTCAAAGAGAGCCAAGATAAGCAACACCCAGCTGGCAGCAAAGTTGTCGATTATTGTCACCCAGTATATCCCAGCCTGTCACAAACAAATACACATTTACACAGTAGTGGTATACATAGTAATGCATGTATATTAATATATATTGTGCTTGTATATAGTTAATGTAAAAAAAATAAAACATTTTTAATTGAAATACAACTGAAATATTACATGGATTGTAAGTACATTGACATTGCCTGTCATTTGCCAGTTGGCTTCGACATCTCTTCCTAGTTTGTTTTGCCTTTTCTCTTCCATTGTTTGGACTATTGCTGCATTGAATACTTTCATGTTATTTAAGAATACCTGTCTGTCAACCAAGAAACCTTTTAAAGGCAAGCCCTGTTTCCTGGTTGTGCATTTAAATTTGATGCAGACCGTATCATGTCAGATCAACAAATATATGGAAATGCGTGAGGCCAACAGGGATAATTTTAACAAATGCATAGTACATTTTTTTATAACACTGTTTTTTGGAAAGGTTTCCAGTCTGCACACCTCCTCAAACCTGATCTGTTTCTTACTCATGTTGACACTTGTCAACTACTTCTGTGTCAGAGGACTGCAATACAAAGTTGCTCCAAGGCAAACTTACCCTTGTGACACACGGCAAACCCATGAGATAGAGGAGGGAACTTGCTGCTAAAGTCAATAAACCACGTTTCGATTGGAGGATTTCGGGAAACATGTCAATCATGCAGGTCGTTATTACCTCTAATGACAGAGAAGATAGATTTCAATACTTGAGAATCAAATGCAGTGGCATTATTGTTTTAAATAAAATGTAGCCATAGACCAAAATCAAACCTATTCCTGCAAACTGAGAGCCCAGACCAACAGTCAACATCATGAAGAAGAACAAAATGGACCAAAGCGGAGAGATGGGAAGCTTCGACAGAGCATCTGGGTATGCAATGAAAGTCAGACCAAATCCTGAAAATAAGAACAAAAAAAAAGCAATCACAGGTTACCATAAGATTTTACCTAGCTGGTGCTCATGTGGTTTGTCTCGCTGACCTTCATCCACCACTTCTGCAACAGACACTTTGTAGATGTGAGCCATGTGACCCAAGATTGAAAATATTGCAAAGCCTGCAAACACACTGGTCCCTACAAAGAGAAAGGAATTGTGAATAGGTGCGATTGAAAACGTCACTTTTTAAAGCTTTATATCAAATATGAATCATGAGCTTACCACAATTAGTAAGTGTGATCATAAGTGTATCCCTGAACACATTGTTGTGAAAGTTGTTATAAGAACAAAGAGTTATGACTCCACCCCAGGCAATACAGAGTGAAAAAAAGATCTGTGTTGCAGCATCTTTCCAAACCTAAAACACACAGTGACACCTTTCATCAACAGATTATTATATGTACTTGTTCAGTGTTTGGACAAAGTAAGCTATTTACCTCTGCTTCTGTCAGCTTAGTCAAATTGGACTTTGAACCAATGTAGAAATCAATCCCCTCTTGAGCACCCTCCAGTGTCACACCTCTGATCAGCAGGATGAAAATCACCACATAAGGAAACGTTGCTGTAAAATACACCGCCTAGACAAACAGCAGAAAGGTAACTTTGTGGGGGGGAAAAGTAGCAACTTGTAGTATTTCAAATCATTAGTGCAACATACAGTAGAGCAGTGGTTGCCAACCAAGAGGGCCTGAACCCCATATGGCCAAAGATTCATCGAGGGACAGGAATCCCTCTTGATTTTAAAGCAGGGCTGTCAAACATAAGACCCATAGGCCAAAACTTGCCTGCTATAATTTCAAAAACATAAATTTTTCTAAAAAAACGCAAACAAAACATTCTTCACACTAATGGACACAACGCAACACTGAGGCCTGAGCTGAGATATTGATGATGATGCCTTAAAGATAGGTACACTGTTGCCTCGCCTGTATGTATAGAAGAGTCAGTGATATAAATAATATTTACCCATAATCAAAACTAAATCCCATTACAATACACTTCTCGAATGTTATTCAGCATGCTTTATTGTGATCACAAGAAGCTTTCTTTTACAACTTATAATTCAAAAACAACAAACACATAATGAACAAATCAAATAGTAATAGAAATAATGCCTTGCCTTAATTGAAAATCAAAATACAACAAAATAATAGCAATTCTTTCAGGTTTTGTCGGGCAAATAAATGAAAAATATCAATTACTGTTTTCAACAACTTTGGTTTTAGGAAATCCAGCTGTAACAAAATATATCTTGCTGTTTTTTTCAAGGAAACCATGTAAATGTTCAAACAGTTGTCTCACAAAGACACAAGTTTAACAACCATTTTGCAGGCAGATTAAAATGCTGCTTATTCCATTTATGAGCATAGTAGAGACATCCATAGTAGACTGGACAAAGTTTATAAATCAAAGTCCTGGATGCTTCGAATAGGATATGAAATAAACAAGTTTGGGAAAAGGGGGACATTTGGCCACCATACACAAAACTGAAAATTATTGCAGCATCGTTTTAGCATGGCATAAAAAAAAGTAGACATGAACCATCTCTGCGTGGTCAAATATTTTTGGTCAGTAAAAGAATGCATTAATAACTGTTTCTGGGTTGATGGGCAAAATGATGCAGAAATTGCATGGTATTTTTTACTGTGTTGATGTCAAAGAAGGTCACAAGAGTTCTTGTTAATTAATTGTTCAAATTGATGCATTTGTGTATCACATACACCACAACTTAAACGTTCTATAGAACTGCAGTCACCTCTATTGCTCCCGAGTGTACACCTTAGAAGGCTTAGATGAATGAAGAAAACAATCAAACATAATTTTACAATTATTGGCCCATTGTTTTAGCTGAGCATTCAAAAATGATCCACAGTGCCAATGGCATTAGAAAGATCTACAAGGTTAAAAAAAAAAAAAAAAAAGATTAGAACCCAGAAATAGCAGCTAAAGGAAGGGTGTTTAACACTTTCAATGCGGTGGCACACTTTAGCCAGACTGAAATCTAACAAAGAGGTCATTTTAACACCCCCCCATTTTAACATTATTTCAGTCTAATATTTCTCCCCTTTAATGATACTAATTGATTTTGTATTATATATTGTTGGAAAGCCTGATTAGTCACCTTTTCAACAAGATATCACTTGTAAGGATCATGACTTTTATGGAATGAGCAACACAGCTACACATGTGGGTAGCGCCCCCCCAAAAATGTGCCAAAATCCCCTGTAATATTCTCCTGTTGGTATTCACTCTTGGTAAGAGTCACTTGGTGTTTTGGATGATTGCAATCTCCCACAAGAATAAGAAAAAAAAAAACCACCAACAACAACAACAACACATACAGGCCATTGTTTTCGCTATATTCATTTTACACTGTCAGGGACCTCAGTAGCGTGTAGAAGATCTATACACAGCCACTTGGCACCTCCTCCGCATGCTGGACGCCAACCTCGCCACATTTTGCTGTGGGGTGGTATCTCATTCTGCAGCCAGGAGTTCTTTTAGTTGAACCAATATTGTTGTGTTGGTCACTGTGGCATGTACAGCATGTCCAAACTAATTCCACAAGTGTCCAATTAGGTTGAGGTCTAGACTCATGGCAGGCCATTCCATCCTCTCCATGCCCAAATTCTGAAGGTAGTCTGTGATGATCCTGGCTCTGTGGGGGCGAGTGTTGTCATTCAGGAAGATGGAGTTAGATCCCTGAGCCTGGAGATGTAGAATCGCCTCTGGCTCCAAAATCTAATTCCGATACCTTACTGCATTGAGATTGCCTTCAATGATGACAAGTTCTGTTTTGCCAGCGATGGAGATCCCGCCCCAAAACCATCACACTGCCCCCATTGAACGATGTCACGCAACCTGTGCAGCAATCTACATAGCAGTCTCCACGCCGTCTCCATACTTTGATCCCGCCATCCAAATTCCGCAGACAAAACCTTGAGTCATCACTAAACATGACGTTGCCACACATACTTGTATTCCGCTGTCAGTGCTGTCGACACCCGCGCAAACAGGCCTGACGGTGCAGGCCAGTCATTGCAGGCATCCTGGAAGCCTTATAAGTCTGAAGACTGGCCATGTTCCTCTCTGTATGATCAGAGATCTGTCTGCGGTACCATCATGCAAATCTTGCCTCTAAATCTCTGGAAGAAAGCCTACGGTTCCTCAGCTAAGCAAGTGTTTTCCTGTCTTCCTGGGATGCCCATTTCTTCCTCTGTCTTTGACTTCACCAGTCTCAAGGAACTTTGTCCTACGTTTGGACATGGTACCAGGGCAGACCCCAAATAATGCTGCCACTCTACATTCCAGAAAACCAGCTTCCAGTTGCCTTACTGCAGGGGCCTTATCCTGAAGGTACAAACATGGCATGATGATGCAATCTGGACAAAGTTGCAGCACCCAATTCGGTGCAAATTAGATGCCAGTCACACACCTGTGACTGATACACACCTGCCAGCACTTGCAGCTCAAAACAAGGGTGGAAACCAACAGAAGAATATTGCAGGGGATTTTGGCACATTTTGGGGGGGGGGGCGCTACCCACATGTGTAGCTGTGTTGCTCATCTCATAAAAGTCATGATCATTACAAGTTATACCTGGTTGTAAAGGTGACTAATCATGCTTTCCAATGATATGTAATACGATACTCGTTAGTATTATTAAAGGGGAGAAACAATTGACTGAAATAATGTTTCCAAACTTTTATTCTCTATCCCTGAAGGACGTAAAACAGTTGGAAAGATTCTGATATGAGGGGGAATTTTAACTAACTTTGCCTGATGACTTGATGCCTTTGATGAGTGCTGCAGCAGTAATTGATGAGCTCAGAAGCAGACAGAGAGCCAGGTGCCAAACTACTGGCCCTGTTTCATCAAGACCGCTGGATCTCTGCAGAGCTACACGGCTGAGGACAACAAAGACAAACAACCATGTAAACAACCACTGTCGTAGGGCGTTTGTGCGTGTGTGTGTGTGTGTGCGTGTGTGTGTGTGTGTGTGTATGTGTGTGTGTGTGCGTAATGATTCTTACTCCCAATACTGTTCACTCGGGCTCTGCGTTGGAATTTGGACTCTGTCAGATGAAGGACACGTTATGTTTTGCTCCGTCCAGTTGGCCACTAAAACACCACTGATATTACAAGACACTGAAAGAAGGAAAAGAGTTGCTTGCAGTTCCCATTGTGGAGTGCATTTTCACAGTAGCCTGAAAGTAGTATTGTGCTGATCAGGCTGATGAGACAAGAAAAATCAATTCATGTAAATGCACTGTACACCAGTGGGGGCATTAAGGCAAAAATGTGACGCTTTTGGTGGAAGTTCCATTTTTACTGAAGTCCTCCATTTGCTCAAACATAAACGATAAATGTAGACAGTCAGCACACAAGTTCTAGAAATGTTTCAAGTAGAACATGATGTGCAGATCCCACCTCAGAAGCTTCTGAACACTTCAGCATACAACCCCACAGACACAGCATTTCTGTGGGTAAAAGTTTTATCCCTAAACTAAATTGTGACACTGTTTCCACCGGCTGAAACACGCAAAGTTCCCTGGATGGTTCCTCTGGTCAAAATGCAACCTTTATTATTCATATTGACATGGTGAATGGTAACTTGCTCAAATCAGCGACGCAATCAACTTGCCAAGGACAGAAAATAGAATGAGCACCTTTCTGTGTGGTGCTGCAGTTACTGTCAGACCAGCTGAAGCAGTCGGACCACGGCAGAGGGTTTTGCATGGAGGCGAACATGTAGTAGGCAGCGTAGGCGATGATGACGTTGTAGTAAACGGATGCAACCACACTCACCATAACTGTAGCAACACCAACACCTGAAGAGTCCATCAGAAATCAAAGAAACACTCACAAATAGGCATTTCTTTAATAAATTTAAAATACATACTATGACAGGAAGCAGGTGAATTACTTCTCTTTTATATCAATACTCACTTGCTTTAATATGTCACTCCTTGCCTCTGTGATTTTATTGTTCAACTGATTGCCATTAATGGATCTGCCTGTGTTGTCTTAAACCTGTCCTGCTAAGGTCTACTTGATGTGGTGCACAGTAAAGTGTACACGCACATCCTGGCTCCTCATCTTTGACTCTACCTTACAAAATTCCACAACGCATCCCATGTCACTTTGATCCTGTGTCTGCGTTTATTATTATCTTGTTCTATCCTGATTTTTTTTTTCATTTTCAATTTTTTGGTTTGTTATTGCTGCCATCTTTCTTCCATAAAGATTTATATGCTGTGTCTATATCCGATTGCTGTTGTGAATAAAGCTTGGATGTGATGACAGACAGTTTTGTTCTGCTGAATACAGTCACCATGGCACAGTCATATAAGACTGTTTCCAGAAGAGAGAGAGGGATTAAGATGAGGTTAAAAGTCTTAGATAAAAGAATTTATGGACAAGGATCAATATAA
Source organism: Lipophrys pholis (assembly GCF_963383615.2). NCBI lineage: Eukaryota > Metazoa > Chordata > Actinopteri > Blenniiformes > Blenniidae > Lipophrys > Lipophrys pholis. The sequence goes on from NC_137637.1 coordinate 19,229,875, forward strand.
CTTTATGCTCACAAATACGTGAACATAAAATAATCTTGATCCTTGGCAGGTTAATAGTTAACTATAGTTGTCCATTAACCTGCCAGTTTCATCAACATGTGACACACACTGATCCTGAGTCTTACCCTGCAGTAGAGGCACCATTCTCCATATGTTGACTGGACCTTGGCTGCAGAATTGACCGAGGGCGCTCTCCAGGAAGAAAAGAGGAATTCCAGCCACCAGCAACATGGTAAAATAGGGGATGAGAAAGGCCCCTGGTGGTAGCACAGCAAGGTAAAAAATATTAGAATTAGTATTGTGATATCAAGTAATGGCGCATGCATTCAGGATTAAACACTGATATACCTCCTCCATTCTTGAAAGCCAAATATGGAAACCTCCAGATATTCCCCAGTCCAACAGCATAACCTATCATAGAGAGGATGTACTCTCTCTTGTTGGACCAGTTTTCACGCTCAGTGTTCTCGCCTCCATCATCTGCACTCAGGTCCTGCTCAGAAAAGTAATGACACTTTGTAGACTACTGAAATGTGTAAATTGTATCAGCAGATAATGATATGGAGGGAAATAAAAGAGTTAGAGTCATAATACACTGAGAGTTATTACGAAAGCTTAAATATTCCCAAAAAGATGAAACATTAGAATAAAATTTCAGATTTATGAATGCATGATGAAACAACATTTTCTATATGTTTCGCAAATAAAATGAATGAAGTCATGGTTACATTATATATATTGTAAATCAAGTACGTGATATAGCTCATTTGCATTCTTAAGTAGATTTACACAGAATTTTTTCACGAAATATTTGGTGAGTCATTTGAAAAAATATCTTTATCTGACTAAATGTCGAGACATACATGATCCAGTTGAAGTCCAAATAAAGAAGTTTGCATTCATACCTGAGTGTCCAGTGCAGGATTTCTTAAGATTAAATCCTTAAAACTGTCCAAGCTGTATTTCTTCATATTTTAACTGCTTCCTCAGAGCTTATCATTCCTTTATAATACCTTTTATATACAATGATTTATTAGGTCTTATCCAACGCAAGTGATTGACACTTTAACTAATAACCTGCCAAGAACCTCCCCTTGTGTGTGTGTGTGTGTGTGTGTGTGTGTGTGTGTGTGTGTGTGTGTGTGTGTGTGTGTGTGTGTGTGTGTGTGTGTGTGTGTGTGTGTGTGTGTGTGTGTGTGTGTGTGTGATCAGGAAATCAGGTGGAGATTGATGTCACAATTTGTGACGTTGTATTTTTTTCCAGGATTCTGATTGGCTACCATGGCTTTATGCTTCTCATTACACTGCCCCCTACAGGTTGGGCATGCTCATAGTAACTGAACCAGGTGCATATGCAGGTCCATGTCAAGACTTTTTTGTAAATGTAGAAGGGGAAATATCTGTTTTTGTAAAAACCCTGGTACATGTAAATGTGACCTAAATCTCCTCTGTGGCCGGAGTTTTCAGGAATCATTGTTTGTAGTGTGTACATGCGAGGCCCAAACGCAGAGAAATATCTGTATTTTAAAAAACGTGGCCTCTGGCTCCTTGGCTTCCCCTCCCCGTGTCTGATTGCTGTTTCCCACCTTGATGTTTTTCACCTGAGTGTGTTAGTACACCTGGTGCCTCAAGTGTATAAGGGACTTGTCTTGTGTGCGCTGGTTTTTGGTTGGTTTGTGTTTGTGCTTCCATGTTTCTGCCCTCCTGTGTTTTGTGTTGTTGCGTTACAGCGAGTCTGAGTCTCTGTCTTCCTGTGCTGCAGCTTTCATGCTTTTGTCTTTTGTCTGACTTTACCCTTGAGCTGCAACTTCCCTGTGCCTTTGCAGACTGCAACTACAGGAAGACTTTGTTTTTGGACTATTGGTTTGCTTTTGGGACATTAGAATTACGGTAGTTGTTTTGTTCAATGGCGGTGTCAGTCTTGAGTCCACCTCACCCACATGTAACAAACAGAGGAAGAATGGACAACTATATGACCGTACTAATGCTTGTGTCGCAGCTCCATGAGGGTTTCGGTGGAAAAACTTTATGAAATATTTCGTAACGCCCTCCCAGACATCTCATTACAGTGATGACATCTCTACATGTCCACAAGTGTACCAATCAATATCCCTTTTTCTGGGATTGTTTTATCATTAAAGATTCTTGGAAAGAAAAAGAAAATGGTCCACAGGGCTTTTTTTTGAAAGGCTATGTCGTTGGACTTTAAAACTCGTTGGACATATACCTCAAAACTGGCTGAAAGGAGACAAATAGCTTATAAACACAAGGCTGGTGGCCAGTAAGCAGACCGCTACTAGGAAATTACAGAGTGACCCACACTTGACTCATGGCTAGACATTGTGGCAGAAATCTACAGACTGGAGCAGCGTACAGAAAACATCCATCTAAGATAGATGTGGCAAGAAAAGTATAACTACATCACAGCCGCCAAATAGCCTATTCATATTGCTTTACTTTATTCAACTTTTTTATGTGACGGTTACTCCGTTTGTATGTAACTTTGTCATTGTTTTTTTTTTTTTAGTTTGAATGTGAAATACAACATATGTGAACTTGAAACTCTTAAACTACAAATGTAAAAAATGAAACAAAAACAAAGTTGATTCAAGTTTTCATCACACCGACTCGAACCAAGTCAGTGAATGTTGCTTGTATATAATAATCAGATACTCTAATCCCAGTATGTCAAATGAATATAATTTCCATTGCATAATGTCATAGTGCTAAAATAGAGAAGTGACTCCTCACTTATTTCTTATTGAGAAGCGATAAGATTATGTGGTGGATACTGATAAAGAGTAGTAGTAGAGTCGGTGACTTTTAACCACCACGGTCATGTGTCATTAATTGAAGTCCTTATGGTCTATGACATCTACACGTAATGACAAAGCTCCTGCCACGTATTTGTCTGTGTCACCTGCAGTTGCAGCGGGATGTGACCACAGAATGTTCAGCTGATGTTACTCTTGACAACTGTAAATTATCTGCTCCACCCATGATCATATGATTTCAATGGCAAACAGCCAATAACAGTTCACTGCATTGTTGAATCCTTTATTACTCATATCTACAGCAACATTTAGCTTAGATTTAAATCAAATTGAACCTTCAGTTGCACTGGTGTAACTCCTGTAAGTGTTCTATGAATAGTGTGTTCTGTAGTTTGAAGTGATTTATTCATATGTGCTAATTGTTACTTGTGGAGCCATTGTAAAGTAATATGGCATAATATAGTATTAAGTATATATTAATCCCCTGAATCTATTTCTGTCTAAATTATTAGTGAATAAAGAATCTCTGGCTAAATTCTGAAGAAAAGCTTGAGAAGAAGGTTTCCTCAAATTAGTTAGTGACCAGTGAGGTGAGGGATGTCTTTCTCAATTCATACCTTCAATAAACAACAGTAACTAGATGCAAATTAACAGTATCTCCATGGCTGGACTCTGGTGCTCTCAGTTTCAAACATTATACCATTGGGTCCCTCTGTTCCACTCTCTACAGGTTCTTTCACGTCCAAAACTCGAAAACCCCAGAAATAAAAAGTAATAAGGTCAATAAGTTCACTGTAATGTACTGTAGACCAATAGAACTATGCAACGACCAAAGGGATCAAACTACAGCTATTAGTATGACAAACAAAGGGACTTTCTCATGGTTTTTTTCATAGTTCAAGCGACACTTAGAAGAGCAACAGAAAATGTTTATTTTTTGTTTTTATTTTTTTAAATCATTCTCCGTACATGAACTCTCCAACTGATTCTCCCCAAGCGAGTGCTCCGCACTTTCGGTACTTCCGGCTAGGCATTTCACAAAAGTGTTCTGCATTAAATACATTACGCCGCAAAAGCACATCTTTATATAAGCGGAAAACATTTAAAAGACAACATGGCAGACAAATTCAATTGTAATGTATACACAAATCATTATTGTTTTACATATATTTTCCAAATACATGTGTTTCAAAATACTCATTTATAGTGAAACTGCTGCTTATAATTTGTGTATTTCTCTATGTTTGTGTGAGATGTTTACTGCAATTGTTTGTGGATTTTTAAAACTGCAGAAAATTCTCTGTAACTTCAATGTCTTTGTCGTTATCACCTATCACACGTGAGTCCATTCTCCTTGAGGCTCTTAACTGTTATAACCAGGATTCAAACCCAGGTAACTTTTGCTGACACAGGGCTAGTATGTATTTGTGTGTGCATATGAAATTTTTTTTTCTGAAAACATAACAATGTAAATTGAAGGATTAATTTACATTCATTTTTCATTAAATTTATCTTTTTTTTTTTTTTTAATGCAAGATTTTACATGATCGAACCTTCGTGATGTATGCCTTTGTTAGGGAGACATAATATGTGGTTGCAGCGGCATTGCAAGCCCCAGCATTTCTGCATGAATGTCTGAATGGGATATTTTCCTACTGTAATATATAAATCTGGTGAGTCATGTATTTATACATCTGCACAACAATTTGTTTTTATTTCAAAGGTTCAGAGTTCAATAAATGATGTGATTAATGATTAAAGAATCAAAGACTCATTTTTTCCTTGATATGCCTTAACATCGAAAGTTTATACTCTGCTTTAATGATACTGCTCCACTGTGCATGTGACCAATAGCTTATTTTGCAAGGAATTCGTAGCTCAGTCTTAGCCGGCATTCAGTTACTTTGATGTAATGAAATGTAATTTTTTTGTTTTTGTGTAAAAAATTATAAATCCTCTTTTTAAGGACGCATCTGGGTCAAACTCATTACAGGCTGTTGTTTACTTCATTTATCTTATCTTAGTCTGCAATCTATCAATGCTTACTCTTGAATAAAAGAAACTGGACTCCCAAAAATAAATGGAAATACTGTACAAGGCTGCTTTTCTCGAACATAAAAGATGTGACAGTGAAATCACTCTCAATGCATTCATTGCGTTAGCATTCTCAAACCTGAGAATGAATTCCCGAAAATAATTGCTGTAGTTTTGAGTTGAAAGATGTGAGTAAACAGGATGACATGTTTTCTGTGGTCCAGTCCCGAATGTCTCTTTTCCTTTTCAGAGCCTTGACTCTGAGATCCCATTCACATCCTCTTCTGGTCCTTTTGGGTTGTTCGTCCTCTGATGGGAGCTTTGTTTTGAGTAACGTTCGACTCGGTGGACATCCAGGTAGGGGTGCCAATCTTCAGATGGGGAAGCCAGTGATTTCAGACGCTGCAGAAAGTAAGTAGCATCAATTTAAAACCCGGAGACTCTTTACATAATGTAGTAAATTGACCACACATGATCCTACAAACCTTCCACAGGCTTCCTTCTGCTTTTATCAGCTTATACACAGCGACAGCAGGGATCCAAATGACAATAAATGCAATCATGCACCATCCTAGAGCCAATCCCCAGGCCGGGTACGGGACGCCGTCATAGGTAGGCGGAACAAAGGTTATCACCGACCATATGAAGATCACCTGGACAAAGAGAGGAAGTTCAGCGGCTGCTGGATGAGATAACCAGGGGATTCCACATTTCTTCATGGACTTTTGAATAGTGTTAAGTACATAGTGTATAAACTAAATAATTGGTGAGGCTGTACTCACCACCATGATACAGGGGCTGATAAAAAACCAACACGATTTCCACCACAGCCAGAAGGCAAAACTCTTTTTTCCAATCATCATCTCAATATCTTCAATGAAGCGGTTTACTCCTATAAGAAGAGAATCACTTTCATAAGCCTTCATAAGGTCACTTTCATGAGCACATGAATAAAATTTCTCGAACACAATTTTTACCGTATACGTAGGAGACACCAATGATCTCAAAGAGAGCCAAAATAAGCAGCACCCAGCCAGCAGCAAAATTGTCCAACAGAGTTACCCAGTATATCCCAGCCTATCACAAATACACACACAGACATAAATGTACACATCAAGATACTGTATATCTTGTAATACATTATAATATAACATCTATTGTTTGATGACATGCCCATTTCTTTTTTATGTTCATGTAGTTAATTTTCTTTCAGGTAATTAGCTTTATTAGCATTTCATTAAAAGTGAGAACGGTAAAGTCAGTGGGCCTCATTTATAAAGCTTGCTTACGTACAAAACGGGTCCTGAAAGATGCATACGCCACTTCCCACGCAAGGTTTGTGATCTAAAAAAATTAACTTTGCGAGAGAATGTGCGTACCGGTACGCAAACTTTTAGTTTTTGGCAGGGAATCATTTTTTTGGCACAACACCGGTACGGTCACGCGCTCGGGAGGCACTGCTGCTGGAGACAGACGAACCTCCTCGTCACGCTCCGCCTCCAACTCTCTAGTGACTGAAGATAAAACACAAGGTCCAATGAGCCTTTTTACAAGTCCCTGTTCAAATATTTAATTCATACATTTAATAAACAGCTAAAACTGAACTTCATCAGTCTGCCGTGTCTCCACCAAAATGTCTCCTTCCCTCTCCGACACTCTGATGCACGCTGGCCGTCACAACCATGGGAGATGTTTTTGCGCTTAGCAGTGAGCTCGGGTTCTGCCCCCCATGATGTCACTCTCCTCTGACCCCCGTGATGTCACGCTCCTCTGACCCCCATGATGTCACGCTCCTCTTGTCTCCACCTTCAGATCAGATTCTTCTTCTCCACCTCTGCAGTCACTGAGCTCTCTGTGGCGTTCACACTATTTACAGCGGTGACGACGCGCTGCCGATGGCTTGTTTTTTCTTTTAAAATATTTTTTCTTCGTCTTTTTTGTCAGGATTTTGCGTCAAATGCCGGCGATCAACGGGCTGAATGAGATGCAGAAATAATGACGAGGCACTTTGCATTGAACATTTATGGTAGAAAGTGGCCGTGTTGAGGGCGGGATATGAACTGCGCAACATTCCAGGTGGACTGCCATCTATGAAAGGAAAGTGAGTGCAGATGTGGGTACGCACGGTTTTATCGATCCGTACATTTTTAGTATGAATCCCACGCAATGTTTTATAAATGAAGCCCCAGGCCACCACTTTGAATACTGAGCAAATATCCTAAAAAACAAAGTGCAAACTTTGGCCAATTGTCATTTAGGTTTGTTCATACTGCTATATCTCTTCAAAACCTTTTACAACACGGCCCATCTGCATCTCTGCCAGGTTTCTTCAAAATCTCTAATATACTGATAATAATATCCCAGCTATGTTATTATCAGTATATCATCTCTAACATACTAATTATACCACAGCTGTGATATTGGTGACAGTGCAGAAACATTATTACATCCTTTTACGTTTGACTGGTTCCCTGTTTCTTCCAGATATAAACAGAGGGATGTTGTTGTGCTAATTAACATTTTCACAAGATGAATATTTATAATTCTTCGTGGATACATCATGTATACATTAATTTTAAGTGCATGATTGTAATTTAATCCTAGATGAGATATACACAAAAATTAACATTTGCATGATGCGTTCTTAGAAACAAGTATTCATGGAATTTACTCATCTTGTCGAACCAGATAAGTTCCTTTTCCCATGTTAAAAGTAAACAAGTTAACTAGTTCTGTGTCAGACACATACAATGCAAAGATGCAGTGAAGCAAACTTACCCTTGTGACACATGGCAGGCCCAGGAGAAAGAGGAGCGAAGCTGCTGCGACAGTCAAGAAACCACGTTTGGAGCTCAAGGTTTTAGGGAATGCATCAATAAGGCTTGTAGTTAGAACCTCTAATGACAAGAAGACACAACTGAAGTTAAAGAAACCCTACAATGGAATGTTTATTGTTTTCAATATCGAGTTTCGCGTCCACGAGAAGACTGTAATCAAACCTATTCCTGCAAACTGAGAGTCCAGACCAACAGTCAACAGCATGAAGAAGAACAAAATGGACCAAAGCTGAGAGATGGGAAGCTTCGACAGAGCATCTGGGTATGCAATGAAAGTCAGACCAAATCCTGTGAAGAGGCACACATAAAGCTATCAAGGGCAACCTCTCAAGAATTTGTATTTTATCTTAGTGATGCTGAGTCGGTTTATGTGTCTGACCTTCATCCACCACATCTCTCACAGATACTTTGTAGACGTGAGCCATGTGACCCAAGATGGAAAATATGGCAAGGCCTGCAAACACACTGGTCCCTAAATAGAAAGAGAGTACATATCAAATAGGTATTAAGCTTTTATATATCTATTTAAATTACGTTGGTAATCAGGCTCTTACCAGAATTACAAAGTGTGATCATGAGTGTGTCCTTCCACATATTGTTGTGGAAGTGGTTATAAGAAGAGAGGGTTGTGACTCCACCCCAGGCAATAGAGAGTGAAAAGAAGATCTGAGTTGCAGCAGCTTTCCACGTCTAAAACACACAGTGACATGTTCAGTCAGAGAGTTTTATTTATTTTTGTGTGTTTGGTCACATGAAGCTGGGTGTTTACCTCTGCCTCTGACAGTTTAGTTAAATTCGACTGTGTACCAATGTAGAAATCAAGCCCGTCTTGAGCGCCCTCTAGTGTCACACCTCGAATCAGCAGGATGAAAATCACCAGATAAGGAAATGTTGCAGTGAAATACACAACCTGGGGAAACAACAAAAGCATAGATTTGTGCTTAAGTAACAATTTCCATGCACCAGTATCAGAACATGTGATCAATTTCTTCCCCAGCTGTTGTCTCTTGACAATCATTTCTGTGAGAAAGCAATTTTTTTCCTAGAATATGATAGGCAGAAACAAATGCACACATTGTTCTCTGCTTTTGCTGTAATATAGAGGGAAGCATTTCTACCAAGAGCCAGTTAAGATGCAGGTGTCTGCATCAGCAGCTTCACATGAAATAGTGAACAGTGATAATAAATTGTTGTTTTTAGATTCATACAAACAATACTTTTATCACTTAATGGTAGTTGTGGTATCCCAGTAATGTGACTGTGTTGACCTTTGCTCATCGTAAAAACTGGGATGAATAACACATTGACAACATGTTAAAATCAGTTTGTTGGTGGTACTTTAAAGTAAAATAGAATAAGCCTGCACAAGTCTGCTTTATAGAGTTTTTTTTACAGTTTGCAGAGCAGTGGATTAGTTTAGACATGCACTGACCACTGTAACTGACCTTACTAAGATGCAGTCAAACTAGCTGTCAGTTGAATTAAATGTCACCGAGATATCAAACACTTGCTGAGAAAGTAAATAAAACAGTAGAGTCTTTTCTGCACTGTCTCATAATAAATAAGCACCAGATCCGTCTCTATTAGGTGTGACAGTTTAGTTTTAGGAATGAACACATAGTTTGCCAGTTATAAACACATCGTCGCTGAGTTTGGTCAAACTGGATGAGAACCTGATTTGTGTAGGATGTTGCCTTACTTTGCCTGATGACTTGATGCCTCTGATGAGTGCTGCAGCAACGATTATGGAGCACAGCAGCAGACAGAGAGCCAGCTGCCAAACTACAGACCCTGTTTCATCAAGACCGCTGGATCTCTTTAGAACCACAAGACTGAGCAGGGAATGGAAGGAGACAACCTTGTATACAACAACAGTAGTATGACAAATGAGTGTGTGTTCGTGTGTGTGTGTGTTCATGTGTTTGGCAGAGGGTACGATCCTTACTTCCAGTACTGTTCACTCGGGCTCTGCACTGGCATTTGGATTCTATCGGACTCAGGGCAGGTTATGTTTTGTTCAGTCCAGTTGGCCACCAAAACACCGCTTACATTACAATGCACTGAAAGACAAGATCCATGTCTCAATATTAGCACTATTTGACATTTATTTCTGACTGGCTCTGACATGCTCCAAAATCTGGTATTGATGCCAAAAATAATGAAGGCTAATAAAAGAACTTATGTGTCAAAGCACAATCATTATATCTTTAATCCAAAAATATGCCTTAGATTTGTCAAGAATGACCACTGCGTTAATCACTGAGCCTGACCAAAATGATTTCATTGTGACCCCATAACATGAAACTGCAGATTGTGACTAAACACATGATTTAATCAACAACTCCCAAACAAAAAATACGGGATAAACTGAGCACCTATTGGTGTGGTGCTGCAGTTACTGTTAGACCAGCTGAAGCAGTCGGACCACGGCAGAGGATTTTGCATGGAGGCGAACATGAAGTACAGGCTGTAGGCGATGATGACGTTGTAGTAGACTGATGATATGACATTAGCAATGACCGTTGCAATGCCAACACCTGTAGAGATTATCCACAAATGTAAGAATTGATATTTTAAGAATATGTTAAACAATTAGAATGTTGTTTTGTCAGTCCATCAAAAGAGCATGAAGACAAAAGCATTGATTTACTGAGTAGGATGAGAAATGTGGTACTTTGGTTCATGAGTAAACAAATGTTAAGGTCTTATGACTGAGCCAATTTGTTTACATAGTTGCCCATTAACCACAGTTCTCAGTGAATCAGGTCTTACCCTGCAGTAGAGGCACCATTCTCCATATGTTGATTGGGCCTTGGCTGCAGAACTGACCGAGGGCGCTCTCCAGGAAGTAAAGAGGAATTCCAGCCACCAGCAACATGGTAAAATAGGGGATGAGAAAAGCCCCTGGACAAAATGAAGAAAATGTTGGAATGAGAATAGTGTTGTCAAGTAATAGATGGGCACATGGATTTCAAAGCAAACACTGGCATACCTCCCCCATTCTTGTAAGCCAAATATGGAAACCTCCAGACGTTCCCCAGTCCAACAGCATAACCTAACATAGAGAGGAGGTACTCTCTCTTGTTGTTCCAGTTTCCACGCTCAGTGTTCTCATCTCCATCATCTGCACTCAGGTCCTGCTCAGAAAAATATTTTAAAGTGGTTAAAGTTGGAAACAGTGTTATATTATTTCTTGATATATCAGAAAAACAGGAGCTATTGTTCAGAAGAACAAATGTCTGTTGCTTCTATTAAGACAGGATAAAATAAGATCAGACTTTAATAATCCCACATGAGGAAATTTAGTCATCAAATCATCGCAACAACAGCAGCTCCATATTGCACAAATAGTTAGTAATAGTTAAGATGTGATAGTGGCACGAGAGAGAGAGAGAGAGAGAGAGAGAGAGAGAGAGAGAGAGAGAGAGAGAGAGAGAGAGAGAGAGAGAGAGAGAAAGCAATAATATTTACAATAGGACAGTGGTATTTACATGGATATTCCTAAATATATATCGAAATTTGAAGTCCACAGAAAAAGTTTAGATTTCTTACCTGATTGACCACTGCAGGATTTTTGAATATTAAATCCTTGAAACTGCTCAAGCCATAGTCCTTCATGTTGTTTTATTTGCTTCTCAGAGCTCTTCATCCCTTTATCACACCAAAATCGTAAATGTTGTCTTATAATGCCTCTTTCAACACAAAGGAGTGATGCTTCAACCAATCACCTGCCAAGATCCTCCCCTTAAGGAGTGAGTGTGTGTGTGTGTGTGGGTGTGTGTGTGTGTGTGTGTGTGTGTGTGTGTGTGTGTGTGTGTGTGTGTGTGTGTGTGTGTGTGTGTGTGTGTGTGTGTGTGTGTGTGTGTGTGTGTGTGTGTGTGTGTGTGTGTGTGTGTGTGTGTGTGGGTGTGTGGGTGTGTGTGTGTCTAATGCAAAAAGACAACAGCAGAACAAAGTTGATGCAAGTTATCGTCACACTCACTCAGACCAAGTCAGTGAATGTTACATCAAGTTTTGAATAACCAGATTTTCAGACTTGAAATTGCGACACAAACTGCTGTCACTGCACAATGTTGACAAAATAGACACGGTGTATATGACTCCTCTCTCGTATCCCTTACAGGAGTACCTGCATTTTATCTGATAAAGAAAGGAGTAGATCTGTGATTGTGTGTGACTCAAGTGGGATTGTAAGTCCTTGTTACTACTTAGAGCCGCTGCTGTGATGGATGATGAATAGAAGCCATTGTGGTCAATGACATCCACCCATAATGGTGACACTGTTGGTATACGTATGACTGTGACCTGCAATTACAAGTCACCACGACTTCGTCACATCATATGACTGGTGGTTCCAGTAAAATATCTACTCCACTTTTATGATTACAACAGCTACACAGTAAAAAAAAAAAACAGTGTCAATTTAGTTCTTAGAGAGTAACATACAATACCCTTGTTGTGCTACAAATATTATTTGCAGTTATCACACTGATCCAAATACTTTACAACTGTTATTAGATTAAACTAGCCTGAGCAGCTCTATCTAGACAGTAAGATGATTTCCTGGATTAAACCAGCCTGAGCAGCTCTATCTAGACAGTAAGATGAAGCAGGAACATGAATTAACAAAGAGGCAACAAAAAAAGAGGAACATGACTTTGAGAGTTTGAGCAAATGATGACAGAGAACAAGCAACTTCAGAAGCACCTTTCGTGAGGAGTGGAAGTGTGTGTGTGTGTGTGTGTGTGTGTGTGTGTGGGGGGGGGGGGGGGGGGTTGTCCACTGGGTGTGGCCAGAACTGTTCCGGCAAGGCAGAGATGTGTTTATATTGATGCTTTTAAAACAGCTGTGTTTTTTGATGACAGGACTGAAGAAGGGAAGATCTCTGATTTTGGAGATCTTCTCAGAATGTTTTTTCAACGTCTAGCCAGCCTTCATCTATTGTTTTCGGATTAATCCATTTTACAACATAAAGTAGTTTATTGGCCAGATAATAATTATAAAAGTTTGGGAGTTCTAAGCCACCTTGGTCCTTGGTGTTCTGTAGTGTTTTTAAACTTATACGTGATGGTTTGTTTTTTCATAAGAATTTTGAGACATGAGAATCAAGTGTGTTAAACCAGGTTTTTGGTGGTTTTGTTGGGATCATTGAGAAGATGTAGTTAATTTTAGGCAGGACCATCATTTTGATTGTTGCTACTCTCCCCATAAGTGAAATAGGGAGTGTCCTCCATCGAGTGAGGTCCTCCTCCAATGTTTTAATAAGGGGGGTGTAGTTTAAGTGCACCAAGTCTGAGAGTTTGGCTGAGATGTTAATGCCGGGGTATTTGATGTTCTCTGGTTTACGTGGGGTGTTAGGTGTGTTCTGAAATGTAGAGTTGATAGGCAAGACGACTGATTTGTTCCAATTTATAGAATATTCTGAGAGTGAGGAGAATCTGTCTATTAACACCATTGTTTCTGGAAGAGAAGTCTGTGTGCGTGCGAGTGTGTGCGTGTACGAGTGTGTTTGACGTGTGTGTCCGCATCTGTGTGTGTGCATGCGTTTGTGTGCGTGTGTGCATGTGTGTGCATGCGTGCAGGTTTGTATGTGTGTGTCCGCATGTGTGTGTGCGTGTGTGAGTGTGCGTGGGTGCACATTGTCTGTTCGTGTGTTTGTAGGTCTGACTGGCTGTTCAAACAGGAGTGTGTGTCTGCCGAATTATGACAGTTGGATTGTGATGTCGTGGTTTTAATGTGGTGAAAACAGTGGAAATGTATTGTTATTAAAACAAGGGAGGGGGTGTGTAAATAGAAAAGAAAAGTGAGAAACCAAAAACAGAAAAAGAACCAATTCAAGCCCATAGGTGACATTTAGCGGTGACCTAACGAGTGCTTATTTTTTTCTTTTCCCTTTTTTATATCCCAGCGCTGACAGTGCAAGTCCAAGATAATTATTACTATAAACATCGCAAACATTGTGTACATTAATGATGTAATATTAATTAACTTCGCTTTAATATAGGTTGTTCATAGGTTGTTCAATGTTTGTATATATATATATATATATATATATATACAAACTTACAATGTTGTAGTAACAGTATTTATTATGTTTTTTGAGTGAAATAACAAGTTACTTGCCTTGACAATAATGCCATTTTGAAAACACAGCACTCACCTAAGAAAACAATATGGTACAACAAAGAGAGCTTTGTCGTTCACGCCATACGGCATTTAAATGTCAAAAGCCCTGGGAAAATGCAGGTTATCAACATGAAACACAATGAAATCTTGCTTTGTCCTGGTCACTTCATATGCATGGAAATGTTCTTGGAAATTGACTGTAAATAGAGGTGAAGTGAGCAGCAACAGTTTCTCATGCAATATAAAAACTGACACAATCTGGTACTTACAAACTTTGCCACAAATAGCCAGATGTGGGTGGTAAACAAAACCATTTTGTTGAGCCCAATTCTTTCTCATTAACTTGAGCATTACTGGGCAGTTCCATTGACATGGCAGTTCCAGAACCCCCCCTTTTACCATTTCTAAAGACACCATTTTCACTGGCCCAATATCTAACCGACTAAGCATTGCTGAAGATCGCCAAATGTATGCCGTATGATTCAGATGTTTTTTAGCCAGCGTTTTGGTGATGTTTTTAAATGATTTGAGCTGTTTCTTAAAAAAAAGTTGTGCTTACCTTCATAGTGCATGCACCAGCTATGAAGGACATTTCCTATTTTCTGAATGCAGCGGGGATAGCGGATAAGAAAATGATGCTTTGGTAAAGGTTTATTTTTTCTGGGGAAACATTGTCTGGAACAGTTTGTGGTATTCAACAATCAAGTGTTTTAAATGAACACAAAAGCCTTGAGGTAGCATGGGAGAAAATACAATCTTGACTATTTATAGCAATTAAAGAAGTACGCTCCAATGTTGGCCAGTAGAGGTTACCAAATCTCCAAAGATGAGTGGGACGTTCCTCGGTAAACACCATGACTGAACCACATTCAATCCCAGATCATTAGATTCTCCACCTGAATTCACAGCCTCCAGCCTGTTGTTTCTCTCCATGTATCCATAATCAAAACTTTGGAATCTGGAATTCAGCTCCCCAAGTGTGACGTTGCTCTTTAAAATACAAAAACAATAGCTTCATTTTGTACTGAGCCACTCCTTCCAGAATATCATCCATCACATTAACTGAGAAATTCTCAACTGTGTGAAAATATGTCTGTCAATTCAGTAAGCATGAACTCTTTACGCCAAAAATGTAAGGAAGAGATGGATTATGAGCTATGTCTTGACCAGTGATGCCATTACTCTGACCTTTTTCCAGTAATCTATCAAATTTCGTTACTGTTTCCAAATCAGCAATCAGATTAATGTTACATATCCAAGTCACTGTTCATTACTATTGTAGCGTCCCGCCGGACAAGTTTCATGTCTGCAAAGCCTCTTTATTATTAAACAGAACCAAGTCGCTCCTCCATTCTCCTCCAAACAGACACAAGGTACGTCCGAATTGTCCCTCCTAACTCCTTAACTATCGACTTTCCCTCAACCCCAGAGGTGTTTTGTGTGGCGGCCATGATAAGGACTGTCCGAATTCTCAATAAGCTAAGAAAAGGAGGCTTGTTGCTTCCTTTAGAGCCTCCTTTAGCTTAGGAACCACTGATGAATCCGTTATCAAAGGAGACCAGCTCATGTTGCCCCACAATTCCTTGCGGCGACAACATTTAAAGTGACCCGCTCATCCGAGCGTTCAGGGAAACTCACGATGTCTGGAAAAGGGAGCAGATCATGTAAGTTACCGAAGCAATAATCTGCCTTGAACAACTTTAAATCATCTGAAACCCAAATGCAATTTTTGTAGCCCATTTTCAGAAACTTGCAGTTCTTTCCCCACCATGGTGAACGTCACTAACTTGCACCGCCGTCGCCATCCGACTGCCACACTAACGTGATCGCCTTTCACTAACTCCTTTAGGAAGCCTTCCAACACCTTTCCTTAACCCCGTGACATCGTCCACGGGGTAAAGGTAAAGTCCATAGATAAGGAGTTAGGAGGGACAATTCGGCCGTCCCCACAGACACACACACACGCAGTGCATGCATGCAGTCTGCACGCTCGCCCATATCTCCACTCTCAGCCAATCACAGGTCAACTTGCTCTAGTGTGTTCAGGGAACACAAAAGAATGGGAAACTAACTAACTAAAGTTTCCCAAGGTAAAATATTTTGCACCCAACTTGTGAATAGCTCGCTTGGAACCGAGAATATTTGCAACCTCGAAGTCATCATTGAACATTTGGATCTGCACGTTGTGTATTCAGTTGAAAACAGGATGATTCTTAAAAAAAAGACTCATACTGACTTTTAAATATTATATATCTTTTGGTTGCTGTAGTACACTTTGGATTATTTCAATCCTGTGTCTCTAAAGTGGGACATTGTAAGACTCACGCTCAACACCGGCATTTCTTTACTCCCTCATCTACTTTTTCATTTCTCTTCACCTTAGCTTTCAAATTAAAAGTGAAGCGAAAATATGATTGTAACACCAATGTAAATTACATTGGTGTCACGGCTATACAGTAAGTTGTCATGGTCAGAGTTCATGCAAACATTCATATTACAGTTGCTTCGGGAAAGATAGAGATGCATATCTGCTAAATGTTCTCACTGTGACAGAGTGCCTGCGGTCTAAACTTGGCATTTTGCGTGTTTAACCTTTGGTCAGTGACGTTTGGCCACAAGCTTTCCTCTAAAAGCTCCTAATGTGTGATAATGATTTTCTGGTGGGACCACAGAAAAGAAAACAGTGCAATTCTGTGTGTGTGTGTGCGTGCGTGCGTGCGTGCGTGCGTGCGTGCGTGCGTGCGTGCGTGTGTTTGTGTGAGTATGCTCTCTCTCTCTCTGTTTCTCTTTCTCTCTCTCTCTCTCTCTCTCTCTCTCTCTCTCTCTCTCTCTCTCTCTCTCGCTCTCGCTCTCTCTCTCTCTGACTCCAGCATATATATTTTATAGTTTCTTTTTCAGCTTCTGCTACACAATCTTGACTCAGGAAATGAAGGGTTCTCGATGTAAACAAAGACACATTCATGAAAAAAAAGATCGTTTTCTGAGAGCATCACATTGACTATGTGATGGTCTGTGTCTCAAAATAATCAGTCAATGCGATAACCTCTCATTGGGGGTTTCGAGACATCCTGATTTCAATGTTGCATTATTTTGGGATTTCGGTTCATTTCCAGTCACCAGCAAGGATTTGTTTTTGCAAATGCAGACCATAGTTTTAAGGTGATGTTGTAGTTGTCTGCTCCTTCACACAGTGAATTACTCCATGAGTGTTGCCATCTGTGCTTCATCCCTCTCCACTCCCTGGTGCGTATACTGTATGTGTTATCCACAATTGTCAGTCACATGTTCATCTCTCATGTCTGTGATTTCTACTGGAGAGTCATCGCCTGCCTTAGATAATCTGGTCAATCTTTTCTCTCTGGTCGGCACCCTTGTCATCCCCTTTTCTGGTCATTTTGGATTACCTTTGACTGTTTTCATTGCTTCGTGGACTGACTAGTGTACTGGACCCTGCTCTAAATGGCCAGAACCTTTCTGTTTCTATGTTATGTGTTTTTGTCCTTTGCCTGAGCCCTGGCAGATTTGACCATGTGATCTTGCATATCAAACATAACAAATGTACTGAAAGAGCAGTGTATTGTAACGACCTAAGTGTCCTTTATTGTTCATTGTTTTGTTAAACACTTATAATCTGTATTGTCCCTGTTTTGTTGATGTGGTTGTTATGGTGATGGGATGAGCGGGCTCCTGGGAGGAGGGGCGGGGCGAGAGAGAGGCTGCCCGAGGAGATGCCGGAGCGATTGGATTTGGAGGGAACCGTTAGCTTTTCGCGGAGCTGTGGAGTGTTACTGGCGTAGTCACGGCCAACAGTGACTGTTTTCTGTTGTTAAATAAACGGTTAACCGACTGCCTATCGGTGAGTGGTTCTTGGGAACACGAAACATTACAGTATTGATGCTCCTGCTCAAATTGTGTAAATATTTCAATCTCTGGAATGATTCAGCATTTCTTATTCGTTTTTTGTGAAAATGATATATTAACATGAAGAATGGGATACACAGAGTACGGTGTAGGACCAGAGAGAAGGAAAACTCAACATGAAAACACATCAGAGCCTTGAGTCTGAGATCACGTTCACATCTATTTCTGATCTGTTGTTCTTCCTCTGACTGGAGCTTTCTTTTGGGTAACGTTCCCCTCGGTGGACGTCCAGGTAGGGGTGCCAATCTTCAGAGGGGGAACACAGTGACTTCAACCGCTGTGGAAAGAAAACTGCATGAATTTGAGACCGTTGTGCCTGAAATTATGTATAGAATGCACATATTCCACAAACCTTCCACAGGTTTCCTTTTGCTTTTATCAGCTTATACACAGCGACCACAGGGATCCAAATGAGGATGAAAACAACTATGCACCAGCCCAGACCCAAGCCCCAGTCTGGGTACGGGACTGTTCCATACAATGGAGGCACAAAGGAGATCACTGACCATACAAAGATCACCTAAACAAACAAACAAAGATATAAAGCACACATTTCAGCTGCTGCTGGCAGGAAATAAACACAAGTTTTCTTTTCTCTATGTGCTTTTGGGGAGTGAAAATAATTGTTGAACTCTTAAAATGACACAAAAACAGTTAAACTGTATTTTGAGTCACAGTCAGTGTGGAAGTTAGTGAAGCTTTATATCTAATTCATTACATTTGTACCAAAACTATTCCCTTACTTTTGTCCGTTAGGAGTGTGTTAATGAGCATTGCTGCATTTTTGCCGAGCAGTCGACACTGCATGGGTCAGTCTAATGTCTGATTCTTTCTTAAAGAGTAGCTGGAACTAGAGTGTGTGTTTTTTTACAGTCCCTCACTCAAACACAATTATAAACTAATGACTATGAAAAGACGCATCCTTTTTATCCTCTTTTCTTTGTTAAATGGGTAACTCCAGGTTGATCAAGGAGCCCCTAAATATCTTTTTAAACTGACTTTGTACACAGAAGGGAATATGTGCAGTAGCAGGATTTCAGAAAAGTTGCCCTTTCAGCCGTTTCTACAGAGACGGAGTCAGAGCATTTTTTGAAAAGTTCCTCCTTAGGAGCCGTTTTCAAAAAGTTGTGTTTACTTTATAGCAGCAATGCTGTTAAGCTGTAATATTGTTTTAAGCTAGATATTGAAGGGAAGAACAATTTGTGAGTTTTGTACTTACACCTATGATACAGGGCGTGATAAAAAACCAACATGCTCTCCACCACAGCCAGAAAGCAAAACTCTTTTTTCCGATCATCATCTCCATATCTTCAATAAAACGGTTCAATCCTGTCGAGTGTGAGAACAGTTTAAGATCATCTGCAATCTTGCATTGCTATTCATATCAAGTATCATTTATACTGTTTACCATATATGTAGGAAACACTAATGAGTTCAAAGAGAGCCAAAACAAGCAGTACCCAGCTGCCGGCAAACTTGTCGATGAGAGTGACCCAGTATATCCCAGCCTGTCATAAAAAAATACGAACAGACACAACATATGTTGTCATATGTATTATTTGTATAAGCAGGCGATGGGCAAGTGATGTGGCTGATTTCAAGCATCCAGCACACTGAAGTAGACTTACCTTTGTGACACATAGTAAACCCAGAAGGAAGAGGATGCAACTAATTAACACAATCAGTAAACCATGTTTGCCTTTCAGTGTTTTGGGGAATGCGTCACTCAGGCTGGTAGTGATCACCTCTAAAGACAAGAAGACACAATTGTGGATTCAGCAATCAAAAAGCGGAGGCATTATTGTTTTCCCATCTTCAGCTCAAGTGTAAAATCAAACCTATTCCTGCAAACTGAGAGTCCAGACCAACAGTCAACAGCATGAAGAAGAACAAAATGGACCAAAGTGGAGAGATGGGAAGCTTCGACAGAGCATCTGGGTATGCAATAAATGCCAGGGAAAATCCTGCAAAAAGACCGAAAAAAAAAAAAGTCATTGGAAGCCACCTGCTGAAATGAAATTGTCAGTTAATTTTGCTGAGTTAGTTTGTCTTACTGACCTTCATCCACCACTTCCTTTATAGGTACGTTGTAGACGTGAGCCATGTGGCCCAAGATTGAAAATATGGCAAAGCCTGCAAACACACTGGTCCCTAAAAAGAGACAGTGAATATTAAATATGTATGAATGAAAGCATAGATCAGATTTTAGATAACGAAACAGATCGTGTTGGTAATCAGACTCCCACCAGAATTAGCAAACGTGATCATGAGTGTATCCTTGAAGACATCGTTGTTAAAGTGGTTATAAGAAGAGAGGGTTATGACTCCACCCCAGGCAATAGAGAGTGAATAAAAAATCTGAGTTGCTGCATCTTTCCACGGCTAAAACACACAGACATTCACAGCTTAATTTTTTTTCTTTTTTATCAAAGAACTGTCACGTGTAAACTGTGTTTGGTCAGAGTAAGCTGGGGGTTTACCTCTGCTTCAGTCAGTTTAGTTAAATTTGACTGTGTACCGATGTAGTAATCAATCCCAACTTGAGCTCCCTCTAATGTCACACCTCTGATCAGCAGGATGAAAATCACCACATAAGGAAATGTTGCAGTGAAATACACAACCTGGAGAAACAACAAAAAGGGAACTTTGTGAACATGTGATAATTTGTATTCACAAAATCCCCATGATCTTCAGTCAGAGTTTGAAATATGGGGAAAAATGTATATTGTACTTCACTTAACTTAATGATTCATAAATGCTTTATCTATGTGTTTGATTTTGCCACATGGTTAAAAGAGAGTATTTCATTGGCATAACATTAAGACTGTAAAAAAGATATGAGCGAGTGTCTATCTGTGCAACCAGTACTTTTAATAAGCCAAATTTGCCCCATTGTATTTTTTTTGATATATACTGTATTGAGAAGTTAAAGTGCTCTGATGCTGGACAAACTAATGCCTAGAACTAGTAAGTAAATGCCTGTCGAATAATAGCATCCAACTACAAAAAATTATGGGTGCAAAATTTAATCTGCAAGTAGTTTCTGTCAAGGACAAAAACACAACCGTTGTAAAATGCATTACATTTGTAAATTTGCATGCTTGGATTGGGTTTTGTGGATTCGAAGCACTTTATTTGCAAGTGGTGCTAGTGGCTGAGAGCATGTAGGGTAATAATAATAATAATAATAATAATAATAATAATAATAATAATAATAAAGGATTATATGCATAAATTGGGGCATATTGACTTACTTTGCCTGATGACTTGATGCCTCTGATGAGTGCTGCCGCAACAATTATGGAGCTCAGCAGCAGACAGAGAGCCAGCTGCCAAATTACAGACCCTGTTTCATCAAGACCGCTGGATCTCTTTAGAACCACAAGACTGAGCAGGGAATGGAAGGAGACAACCTTGTATACAACAACAGTAGTATGACAACTGAGTGTGTGTTCGTGTGTGTGTGTGTTCATGTGTTTGGCAGAGGGTACGATCCTTACTTCCAGTACTGTTCACTCGGGCTCTGCACTGGCATTTGGATTCTATCGGACTCAGGGCAGGTTATGTTTTGTTCAGTCCAGTTGGCCACCAAAACACCGCTTACATTACAATGCACTGAAAGACAAGATCCATGTCTCAATATTAGCACTATTTGACATTTATTTCTGACTGGCTCTGACATGCTCCAAAATCTGGTATTGATGGCAAAAATAATGGATGGTAATACAAGGATTTCTCAGAACTTCACAAGAGTAGCAGATAAACTGAGCACCTATTGGTGTGGTGCTGCAGTTACTGTTAGACCAGCTGAAGCAGTCGGACCACGGCAGAGGATTTTGCATGGAGGCGAACATGAAGTACAGGCTGTAGGCGATGATGACGTTGTAGTAGATTGATATCACAACTGTTACCATGACTGTTCCAACGCCAACGCCTGGTGGGAGATGACAAGCAAAAAGAAACATTAGAAAATTTAGTGAGCAAACTGTCTCTGGCTCCTGAACTGAAAAATTTGTATCTTTTTATGCACCTGTTGCAAGTGAAGAAATATGTGCAAGTTACCGGTATGTGTTTTAGTGTTTCAGATAATATAGGTTGTGACGTAGAATGATGAGGTAGGAGAGTTAAAGGCAATGATGACCCTTGCTTACAGCAAGCGATTTGCTTCAGGACTATAAATAAGTGTTGAATCGTCATCTTTTAATGCAAATCACATTAAGTTCGACATTTCACAAATCTAGGTGGCTTAGCCCAAGAAGCACGATGGTGTGTGTATACAGTACATTCAAACTGGCAGCCATTTGTCCTTCTGTTATTGGATCCTCAAACAATCAGATAAATACCATCAAGTCATCAGATTTGTAGTTGTGAGCTTAAAAAAAAAGAAAATTATGTGACGCTTGAAATGACAACAATGAAATGCCACTCCATGTAAAGAAACTGCCAAATTACAAGATTTTACATGACTGTGAACATCTGATAACCAAGCTTGTACAAAACCAAGCAGCTCAAAGAGAACTGGAATCAAATAGAAAAAGGGCTGCCAAAATATCATTACCTTGCCTTCAGGTGTATCCAGCAATGCCTGTGCCTGGTACATTTCATTCAAAACTCGAACCACCAATGCATTGGAAATTGCACCAGATTTATATTTTCTGAGAGTAATTGCTGTTGGTTATAAAATGATTAAAATGGGAAATCAGAAATTCAATAAACTCTTGTAGGGATCACTTTACACCATAGTTGGATTAACTTTGATGGAGAGGAGAGGTTCTTTCTGAACTTCATTCAGCTGCAAACACGTGACATCATTCAGGGCATTTCCCAACATTAAGTCACTGGAAGCATATAATATTAATTAAGTTGCTTGCTAAGTTTGATGATGGATTTTTAGACAGTATTATTTGACAAATGGACTTGACTGTAGCATGCACACTGTACAATCTAAGAGTTACAATCAGTGTAGAATCTCAGGATCTCCTTTTATATACCTGTTGATTTTCTTATTATACGGATCTGGCCCGGTAACACTTCTTTATGTTCTTCTTATCTGTTGTGATGGTGAAGATAGAGTTTCATTATAGCTCTACCCTTCAAAGAAATCTTTGTTCTAAGAGTGGAAATTCACTCCAGCACATGGGATGCACTGCTGGCAACATTTATAGGCATGAAGTGGTAGACTGAGTTGTAAACCTAATACCTCAGGTAAAGCATGTTTTAAAAGAAAGGGTTAAGGTTTGAAGATTGAGCCATCTTTGTTTACATAGTTGTCCATTAACCACGAACCTCAGTAAACCAGGTCTTACCCTGCAGTAGAGGCACCATTCTCCATATGTTGACTGGGCCTTGGCTGCAGAACTGACCGAGGGCGCTCTCCAGGAAGTAAAGAGGAATTCCAGCCACCAGCAACATGGTAAAATAGGGGATGAGAAAAGCTCCTGGAGGAAATGATGGATTTTATGACACAGGTAAGAAAAAAAAAACCTCAGAACAAACCATTACAATGAGCAAAGTGTTGTCAGTTAAAGAATAGGAATAAAAAGTAAACACTGATATACCTCCTCCATTCTTGTAGGCCAAATAAGGAAATCTCCAGATATTTCCCAGTCCAACGGCATAACCTAACATAGAGAGAAGGTACTCTCTCTTGTTAGCCCATTGCCCGCGCTCAGGCTCCTTGTCAACATCGTCCACATCCAGGTCCTGCTCAGAAAAGGTGGGAAAGATTGTCACCTGGTAAAGAAAGAAAGAAAGAGAGAGAGAGAGAGAGAGAGAGAGAGAGAGAGAGAGAGAGAGAGAGAGAGAGAGAGAGAGAGAGAGATAGATAGATAGATAGATAGATAGATAGATAGATAGATAGATAGATAGATAGATAGTCTTACCTCTTTGACCACAGCTGCATTTCCAAAAATTAAACCTTTAAGATTGTTCAAGCTGTTCTCCTTCATCTTGTTTCACCCGCTAGTTAGAACTCTACATTAATATTTCAAAGGACTCTAGCAGGTTTATTTAAAGTGTCTACTTCAAACACAAGTGAGAGATTATTGAACCAATCACCTCCTTTGGTCCGCCCCAGGAGGTGGGTGTACATGTTTCTTGAACTACAACAAATGCTGCATGAAGGTGATGGAAGTTTCCATCACACCCAGTCAATCTGAGCTGGTTAATGTTGCTTTAAATGTCCTGTGATTGTTGTTACAGAACGTGACTCCTATCCTCTTGGAGTATGACTGATAAAGACACAAAAAGAGTTGTGTTGTGTCTGTTTCTCAGTATCTTGTGACAAGTGTTCATGTGTTGTTATCACAACTCCTGAAGTGGTGCAATAAATACAAATCATTAGGGTCAATGATCTGTTCACATCATGACAATCCTAAATTTTGAGCACCTCTTCCAATCCACTTTCACAAGTCCCAGGAATGAGATAGGTTTAGTGCATCAAAGTCAACAACACGTTTGATGGTCATTGTCTTAATTATTGGCAGAAAGGTGTCAGATATAAAGTCAATTAAAGCAGCTGTATTGCAAAGGCCGGTTGCTTTGCAGAATTCATCCACACCTTGTAAGCATTGAGGTTTATCATTAATAGCCCACATTCCTCATGCATGTGCTTTTGGGAATTGTCAGTGTATGGGTTTATGGGATTTATGCAAATTTTATTACAAGATTTTGACCTCACCGTGTTGCTCAATACCTGATAAGGTAAGTAAATAATTATTTCTTCACTGTTTTTATTTATAGAACGATCTGAATTCTGACTGAACTGTGTGTGTGTGTGTGTGTGTGTGTGTGTGTGTGTGTGTGTGTGTGTGTGTGTGTGTGTGTGTGTGTGTGTGTGTGTGTGTGTGTGTGTGTGTGTGTGTGTGTGTGTGTGTGTGTGTGTGTGTGTGTGTGTGTGTGTGTCACCAACAAAATGTGTCTTTAGTTTTTCAACATAGATTGAGGTGATTTGGTTTGGTTTGGCAGGTTTTAAGTAAAAGAGCATTTGAATGACTTCAGTGTCACAACAAAAGACTTTCTTACATCTGCTCCTATGACCGCATACCTGGTAAAAAAAGATTACATATTTATCTCTGAGTGCCTTTGCTTTGTTTCATATTTGTTCATTATCTTTATTCTTTGAGCCAATATCATTTTAACAGCTTTCCTGTAATTCATACAGATTATTGTATTTTTTGCACAAACAGCACCAGTTGAAGGGGTCCAGCCTTTGTGATGTCTTATCTCAGTACATGTAACCTTTCTGGACACTTTGGATTGTTTTCACTTCTTCCTGCCACTTACTCTGTAGGAGATGTGTCCTCTGAAACCTCACATAGTTTCTATTTTCATTGTTCACAGTTTTATAAAGTAAGACACTCTTTTAAAACCTCTCACTGTCTGTCATTCAATAACCCTTCAGACAACAAATGCATGTGTGAGTGAACGGTGGGAGATTTTAATGAGAAAAGCTTTCGATTTAAAAACATGTTGATTATATCAGTCGAGGCTGTTTGCACAAAAACGTCATTTGCGGCATCCGTTCCAGACGAATGCGTCCTTTCTGGACAGATTGTGTTGCAGTCCATTAAACCATCCACTCACAGTCACCACACACTTTGTACAGTGGCAGGAACACTTAACGACAAACAGCTGTATAGTGAAACATAGGTTACCATTGTCTCTTAAAATAAAGAAAGATCACACAGATTCTTTAAATAAATCCTAAACTTTATTTGGTTTGCAGTGGGCTTAAGAACAAAAACCCTTTGTCACTATGATATAATCGATCCATGCAGTGCTTACAGTAACTTACAGGAGCATAATTCATACTACAGTAAACGATGAAGAATTTGTCCCATGGGACTATTTTTGTACCTCTGAGATTAAAGATGATTTCACTGTGCATAAAGACCATGTTCATAGTATCCCAATGCAATATTGTGTTTTTATGCAAAATTCATGATAGTACAGAGTGTAGAATTTGATAAGGTAATGACTTTTTGATTTTTCATTATATATGCAAGTTTTGTTTTTTGTTTTTCAAAATCATCACTGTGAAACAAGCAAAAGGCTAAAAGGCATACAGGAAGAAAAAGTAGTTTTGAAACAAAATAAAGATTAGAAATGACATTAATGCCTCAAGGTCCATTGATCATCACATGTTGCTGATAAATTCAACTACAAACATAATGTGCTTTTTATTTGGGGAAAGAAATCGTATTGATACTCGTTCAAGGAATAAATCTAAAATGAATACATCAATGTGCAAAATAATTGATGCAATTAGTTTAAACTACAAAGATGCACAACAAAACTTCTTCACAATATAAAGTAGTGGGTCTTTTCACACGACTGAAACCTGGAGTAACTTTCTAACTATCTCATTCCAAACTGCTGTGATTTGGCATCAAACTGCATGTATTAGACTAAAGCTACGTTCGTAAACATGCAGTCAAAAGCGGTTTCATACACTTAGACCTCGATGGCTGAAGCCTGGCGCAGGCAGAGGGTCGACTCTGAGGGGATGTCCTCACGGCGGATCTCGTTCCCGTCCAATCGCAGCGTTCTCAGTTTGGAGAAATTGATCACATCCACCACGTCACAGAAACTGCCCACAGTGAACTCTGCAGCCACCAGAGAGAACAGAGGTTGTGGTGAATTAATTCATTCATTATGTTGAAAAAAAAGAAAGTTATTCTTTGTAAGTCAGTTGATCACAGCAACGGTAATCCGTTTCAGCCGCTCACCTTTGATCTGATTGGCTTGCAGATAAAGATGTTGCAGCGTGGAGCTGACAGACGGGATTCTCTCCAGCTTGTTGAAGCTCAAGTCCAGCTCCACCAGCCCGGTCACATTGAACGTATGAGGGGGGATGCCTTTGTCTGTGAGCTGGTTGTGTGCCATCCTAACATATTGGAGTTGCGTGAAACCGCCCAGGAAGCCGTCGGGTAGAGAGTTGATGGCGTTGGACTCGAGGTAGAGCTGGTGCAGATGTTCGGGGAGACCTTCTGGGACCTGAGCCAGTAAATGAACACACACAGCATTTTCATTGGCGAGGCCCTCTTACCTTGACATCTGCAAACACAGATACAGAGTTACCTTTGTCAGCTTGTTGCCGCTGATGTCTAAAAGTGTGAGCGATTTCAGAGGCTTCAGCGACGAGCCGATGTCCGTGAGAGCATTATCATGGAGATACAGGATCGTGAGGTTATCCATTCCCTCTAGGTCTGCAGGCGTTACCTAGGCAACCATTGCAATTATTTATTGTCCAACATCTCTCCCTCAAAGTGCAAGTAAACAGAGGATGAGAACAACAGCGTGCACAGCAGCCATTTACCTTTTCAATCTTGTTATGGTTGATTCTCAGGTCTCGTAGGGTGCGCGGCAGGCTCGGAGGAATGCTGGTCAGATTGTTGTGTTGCAGATATAAGCGCTCAAGCGTCTCCAGCTTCAGAAATGCCTGCAAAATGAAGAGGAGAGCCCAGTACTCTCCACATACTTTCACAGCTGCGAAGCTCACAATTATTAATGAAACGATATCAAGTCACCATCATTTACTATCAAGTGTGTTTCTAGTTTTTTTGTTGTTAAATCTATGTTGAAAACTATCTGTTTCTATGTGTAAATTCAGAAATGACGTACTGTTATATTAATCAGATTACATACCGCCTGAGTCTTTTGCATTGAAAGCCGTGGTCCATTTTAGTGTGACAAAACACACATGGTCATTATTGCTCACTATTTAATCGAATACAGCTTCTTCTTCTTGCTGCTTGTCTTTTTGTCAAATGAGAATTACGAATTAGGAAACAGATATATGTCCTACTGTAGCTGAAACAAGATTATTTGTATTAGAATTTAAAGACAAATAAAAAAAAAGCTTTTCTAGTCAAAGAAAAAAACAACACATTTTCATTAACAAGCAATAAAAGAAAGCTGGCAGAATCTGCCAGCCACCTGACAATCATTTGAACCAGCGCCACAGCTTTAGGGCGCACATGTGTGTCTGGAAATGCCTGCAACCAGATGTAGGTGTACCTCCTTGCCAATGGCATCAGACGTCAGCTGATTGTGATGCATCATGAGCCACACCAAACTGGTTGCGTTGGCGAGAGTAGAGTCCGGTATAGCTGTGATGGCGTTGTGTTGGAGGTACAGGTATTTGATGCGGGAGGAAATAGTTGGCATAGTTGTCAGGCCCCGCCCATCACAGTACATTGCAACGGGGAAAGAAGGGGGGCAGTCGCACTCATCTGGACACTGGATGGCAGAAGCATCTGCCTGCAGGGATGACATATAGTATGCCTGGCCCCTCGGTCCATATAGCCATCCCAGGGGGTCCGGTCGGGAGAGGGATATTGGGAGTAGGCCAGACAGGAGAAAGACTATCACCACACGCATGGTCAAAGACTCCAATGTAGACTAGCACAGAAAAATAGAGAAACACAGTGGTGTTAACAGTCAAAAGAAGTCATTCATAAACTGGCCTGCTGCAGTTACAGATTGCATCCAAATGAACACTAAAAGTTCTGCTTCAAAGGTATAGAAGTAGGGGGAAAAACTGAATCCTAAATCTATTTCTCTTTCCCAGGCTGTGGTGGAAACCTGGTGGCTGAGAGTGGCACGTTCTGCAGGAGAGTTACCTCGCAGTTAACAAAGATACATCGACTCCTGGTTTTGGGTAACACATTCTCTTTAAATATCATCAATCCCACACCACAGAGTTAGCCAATGGTAAAACACATACTTTTTGTTTGTGTTCTGGGTAGTTTAGAGGACATGTGTCCTGTAAACAGGATACCAATGAATCCACTGAATTATCAAAAAACTAAAAAATCCCTCACACCTCTGGAGAACAATAAAGTTATTCTTGCTATTCTATATATTGTTGTGAGCTCATGACCTTAAATCTGACCTCACTGATGAACAACCAAAGAGGCCACACAGATTCTGACTTTGTTCTAGAAAATAACAGCATGCAGAGAGGCACATTCTTGGGGGTCTTAATCCACAGGGACACAAAAAAGAAAGGAAGTGGAAAAAAACTGTTCCCCCTGCAAAACGCTTCTCATTACTGCCTTTGAATTTTGGAAAAATAACTGAATTAATGCTCATTATGTACTGAACAAAAGACATGCATGCTCAAATACACACATGCACACACCTACCTGAGGAGCGAGACTGACCCTCCTTGTCCCCTCTCTCAGACTCTGCTCAGAACTAGAGGGGACTCAGACAAACATTTCACCCAACATTTCTCCCCCTCCCTGCCTCTTTTCCGTTATGCCAGCCCCCTCTCCACCCCTATTTCTGCTCCTGCGCCTGTGACTACCTCCACCCCCTTGTCCAGTCGCCTGCACCCCATTGTGTGTGTTCAGGAATGGCAGGGGTACCCCACACCCCACACCCCACACCCCACACCCAACTCCAGAGGCTCTTCTTTCCACTAATGTGAATGATGTGTGATGCAGTGGCCCCGAGGGATCGTTCCCATCTGTGGGCTGCACACTCCAGCCAGCTGAACCCCACTTCTTCACAACAACAATCCAACCTTCAGATCTCAGTCTAGATCACTGCTTTGAGATCTTTGGCCCACTGATTTACTTTTTGCTTTCTTTTATTTTCTCAACTTACATGCAAAAAAAGAAATAAAGATGTCCTCCGAATAAACAGGTTTAATGTGGTAATTCAAACTGACAAGAATGGGTCAGATTTTTGTCAAAACAGAATGTAATAACTCCATAAAATGAGGGTTAAAATTAGTCTTCATTTCTTTCTTTGGTTTGTATTGAGTTATATAATCTCCAAATGGGCACTGGGGTGGGTTGAAGAAGAAGAAGAAGAAGAAGAAGAAGAAGAAGAAGAAGAAGAAGAAGAAGAAGAAGAAGAAGAAGAAGAAGAAGAAGAAGAAGAAGAAGAAGAAGAAGAAGAAGAAGAAGAAGAAGAAGTAGAAGAAGAAGACACATTATGACCGCAGGTTAAATATAGTTTGTCAGTTATCATGAAAGGTCAGTATGAGCTTTAGTTTTCTCATGCAACATAAACGGTATTTCAGGCACCTGATGTCCTACCCGACAGACTCCACTACTGCTAGTACTCATTGACCTGATTCTCTTTCCTGCTCCTGTAATAATTACTAAGGCTGGAAGAGGCTGCTGTAGATGCTTAACTCATTAACTCAGGGTGTCGGTTTAAGGTCGACAACCCTGGAAAGCAATGCAAGAACATTATAACAAAGGAACATATATTACATGAAACAGAAATTTTAATGAACAAAAGTGCAGAAACTGTGAATGTTAAAAACTGCAGGGATCATTTTATTGCTTCCTGCAATAGCTGGGCTTACAATCTGACAAGCAATGCAAAAAAAAATAAAAAATGCCACAAAGGTCAAAATTTGGCGCTATAACAGTCCAGACTTTGCACCATATTAAATATGTATGATTTGAATACTGACAGTGGAAAAAACCTGGAATATAACAGGGACGTTTCTACAGAGCAGTGCAGTTCAATACTGGAGACAACACACAAATTCAAGACCTGGAAGTGCACAGTCAAACAGAAAGAATTGGAATAGAGTCGAGAGAGGACACTAGATGAACTTATGTTTCACTACTTTTACTACTGAAGCTCTTATGAATGATAATATACTGCAGATCCAAGTTGTTTCACAGGTGCGGAGACACAGTTCAGAGAATTATTGGACTTCATGTTCTCAAGTGATTCAGATATTTTCTGAAGCCGTGTTTGCTCAGCACTGTAGATGTAGGAAATAAACACATTACCATGCAGCTGCACAGGGCGAAGGGAAAAGACTTCAAAATAATCAAGTAGTTGCACAGCTTAACTATTAGAAAGAGGTTGTTTTTGTTTGTTTTGTCTGTAAGTGGGACAACCTTCTTAAAATAAAGTAAGCATTTTCAAATATTGCTCAAGTGGATTATCTGATCATGCAGAAAAGAAAAGATGTCAGTATTCAGCTTCTTGATTAGAAAAAGACTCCGGTGCCAAAGAGAAAGTGTAATACTCAGAGTGGATCCAACTCCAACAACCTTACATCTTGTAAAGGGTTAAATGGAAACATGTGTGACAGTCCTGGTTTTGTCTGCCTGGTCTGAATGTGGGCCTCTTCCTGTCTCTGGATTTTCTCTCCAACTGCAGCACCATCTGAATCAGTGAGCTCAGCTTGATCTCTCACTCCTCCAAACAGTCGCCTCCATCTATCTCCTTGTCAGAGTTTTATTTTTAGGCCGACTTGTAATTATGAGAAAAGGTGGAAAAGTCTATTTTAATTACACACAATTGTAATATGTATTCTATCTGTAGTGTATTAACATGCTGTGGGTGCAACATTTGTTTGTGTGAGGTTGATGGTCAAATGAATGGTTTTGTCATCTTTGTTACCAGAAGCTCAGTTTCACTCTACATTGATCCCTGTCCGTGATTCTTTAACATTCCCTTTGCTTGTTTGCAACTTTGATGTGTGAATGTGTGATGGATAGTTGTGCTCTATGAACCGGCGGTGTTAACCTCCAGAAGCCTCTTGTGAGTCAAAACCATTAAAGACAGACTAAAACATACGTTTGGTAATAAAAATGAAAAACTCTTCTGCGCTCCTCATATGTAAAGTCACACTCTGCAGTGGAAAATCACTCTACCGTCAGCCAAAGCAAATTTATAGAGCTGCTCTTATTCATTGCTTTCCCTCTACGCTTCTCTGCTTTAGCTAAACATACACCAGAAATAGGTGTGGAAAAAAATAAATCATCCCGAGTTGGAAATACGCTTACATCCATCTTCTTTACACCCTTCCTGGTGTTTATGGTCGGAAGAAGTTGGAACATATCTCAGCATGGATAAACTCCCGACAGGCTCCTAGTCTGTCAATCACAGAGAGATAACACAGATAGTCAAAGGATCATCTATGTGCACATTATCACTGACAGTCAATATACAGTCACTGATTAACCTCACAAATGTGGTTGTGAGAGGAAGCCAGAGTGGAAAAAACCCAGACGACCACAGGCATAACATGCAGCGTCTTCACAGAAAGCCCGGCTGGACAACAACGTCAAATCAAACTTCACAATGTTTATTTATTTGACAGGGGTGGTTCACATTAATAATCATTGTCAGAGCCTATTATTTTCATCTGTAGTGTCCGTGGAGATGTTACAGAACACTGAAAAATTGATCATGGAAACCAATCGATCTTTCACATCACGTCATCCAGCTTCAGGTCGCAAAGCACTGAAGTAGGTGAAGGCTGCATACGTCCTATCTTCACAGGACACAGGTCTGTCCCAGGACAGGAACGGAAAGACAGACACTCACATTTCACACAAATGGGCACTTTAGAGCCAGAAATTACCCACAATTGGATGTTTTTGAAGTGTATGAGAACAGAACAGTAGCAGGAGAAAACCCAGTGATGCACAGGGGGGAAAATGGAAAGAGATATTCTTGCTGTGACGCAACAGAGAGGAGCGATATACCACCAGTGTGACGTTTGACAATAAAACATATATCAAACAAATCACTGAGATTACTGACAACAACGTGAATAAACTAATGGAGTTAAGACAAAAAAGAATATGTTATTACTAATTAAAACATCGTCAATGCTACAACACAATGTTCAGTGTTCATGCAAAGCTATGCTAAGCTAACTGCCTTCTGGTCTCAGAAGCCCGAACACGTCTGGGAGTGTGTTGTCAATCTTTTTCGAAGTGTATTCACCAAAATGCAGACATAGCACTTTAAATCTCTTGCAAAGCTTTTGAATTACTACATCATATCTGCTCTTGATATGTATAAAGAAACTCCTTGTGTAAGTTGGCTGGGTGCCTTACACATGTTACCCAAGATGGTTCTTGCTCATTGCAGTCATTGTGTCCAATGTCTGAGAGTAATAGGTTTTATAGCCGAGTCCAATAAAGGGGGAAAGAAAGAACCAGATGTCTGCTGTGCATTACAGCTGTGCAGGAGAATGGTTTGAATTAAAGAGCTCTCCTCTGTCGTGTTGATGAGACATGAGAGCCGTCTCTGGTCTGATACAACAGGCCCTGTGGTTTGTATGAAGAAATTCCTCCTGAACAATTGTAGTTACACTGGAATTAGTGAACATTTCAGATGCAATAGGACTACAGCAATAATCATGAACAAGCACGTCTGCACAGTGCTATCGAAATCTCTTTTCAAAAAACACGGATCGTATATGTTGCAAGAATGTCTGCAAAGAATCTGATATTTTGGTTTCACAATGTAATCAAATGGTTTTACTGTCATAAAACCTTTCATATTGTGGTGTGAAACTCTAAAAGGGAGTGTACAGAGGTGAGTGTGAATTCTAAGAAATGCATTCATAGAGCTTCAGAGTGAGCTTCGACAATACGGGTTGGTAAATTAAGTCTCTTTAATCCGGGAGCAACAATCAGCCTCACTATTAAAATATGAAGAAGACAAATGTTTGCAAAACTTCCATAAGCCACAGTTTCATCCAAAGCAGAGCCCTTTTGAAATGTTGTGTCTTATGTTGCGATTGTGAAAGAATAAAAAAAAGGCTGTAATCACATGTACAGCCTACGTACTGCAGCATGTGATAGACTAGAGCTTTTATTACACCTTAGCGCTGCATGTCGACATGAAGATACTAGATGTAGGAAAGGAACTATTTCATTTGTAGATATTATAATTTAAATGAATGCTTCCAAGTTCTAGAAATGATGTTTTAGGTGAAGGTTGGGAGACTTTCAGGAGGCCATGAAGCCAAACCATAAATCCATACATACTGCACATAAAAGTGATTGTGTTTCAGTTTGATCTATTTTGATCTAAAGGTGTACATTTATGAAGGTACTAAATTGTTTAGGTTCTGATTCTGTAGTTAAATCAAAGATAACGCTGTCACTGTGCATTAAGCCGGACAGCCTGTCGGTCCTCTATGCTGAAACACCACGAGAGCATTAGTCAGTGTTTTAGCTGTGATTTCATCTTTTGCAGTGAGCAGTCATAAGAGATAAAAGCATTTCCAATAAAACGTCAGATCTCTGTCTTTTTGAGACGGTGAGGTGGTTGACCTCTGGTGGTTTCAGGACAGAGAGATAACAGATCTACACAAACAATGTAAAAAAAAAATAAAAAAAAAAAAAAAAAGGAAAAAAGGAAAAAATACCAAAGATGGAGCTGGTATAATTCAGGGGGGTGGGTAATCCAAGCACTTCAAAGTGAGAGGTCAAGTTGAACTCTGGGAAGCTCCAAACACATGCACCCCTCCTCTCTCAGCCACTCATCTAATGTCCGGGTCACGAGCAGCACTGGGCCGGGATCAGAAGATCAGAGGACCTTTCCCTCTCAGCCCAGGCTGTGAATTCCTCACTGGAATGTCACATAAATTTTCCTTCTGAAATTGGGTCTCCGGGCACCCACCTACAACCACCTAAACTTGCAAAACTATCACAGCGTGCGCAAAAATGCCAGAATTAGCATCGATACATACGAACTGGGGCTTTGTGTTGAAGGCGGAGCGTCGCAGGAGTTTGACTAAACTATTGTATTCAGATGTTTAGTCATCTGGCTGCCATACTGATGCATGTGGCCATGTTCAATGTGCGATAATACAAAAATGCAGAGTTTATGATCACAAATCCATCTTGTGGAAATGTTGTTCCAACAAACAAAATTAATAAATAAATAGAAAAATAAAGGAGGAAAAAGACACAACGACAACGGAACATTCAGTAAAATCTCAAGCTCTGTGATGCGTGGCAGCCATGATCAGCCATGATTTCCTTTAAATACACACTCTGTTTCTCATTTCCTGGACAATAAGCCCCACTTTAACCTTTTATTATGGGAGATTTTGGAGAGGGAACTTGACAACAGTTGTCTTTTATTCCTGTACAGAGAGGCTCATATGCAACCAAGTGCAAGCAATCCAAAGAGAGACGAGTATAGAGTTAATGCTTGATTCATCCCAGCCTGTTTGTGTTATTCTTTAGTCTTCAAGCTGAGTACAGAGAGAGTTCTCTAATCTATACGTCACCTCACAACAGAGGGAAACTATCTCAGTATGTTACAAACAGAGACAGATGCTCTCTTGAGCATGAGCAACTATCAAGTAGATATGCCATTTGTCATAAAAAGGCCGAAAGTTTCCTGAAAAATCAGTTGGTCAGATTTTTAGGTAGATGTGTCAAAAGATTGCCAGATGAGTGTATTGTGCAGTGCTGAAGAGGACGAGGACAGACTATGATCTATGCCGTCAAAATACTGGAAAATACAGATTGATCCTT
The DNA here is from genome assembly GCF_963383615.2 of Lipophrys pholis. Taxonomy (NCBI): domain Eukaryota; kingdom Metazoa; phylum Chordata; class Actinopteri; order Blenniiformes; family Blenniidae; genus Lipophrys; species Lipophrys pholis. Next base: position 19,264,843 of record NC_137637.1, read on the forward strand.
TAATATAATGAACATAAATCTGCAAGAATGGAAGAAGCAAAGTTACACTTCATATGCTCTGCAACTACTCTTATCCCAAAAGCTAATGCAAAACTGATTCTTGTCTCCATCACACACACACACACACACACACACACACACACACACACACGCACACGCACACGCACACGCACACGCACACGCACACGCACACACGCACACACACACACACACAGACACACACACACACACACACACACACACACACACACACACACACACACACACACCCTCTACATTGACAAACAACACAAGACTGAAGTGGACAAATATTGTGAATACATCATAAAATCGAAGAATGAAGTGAATAGATTTGAGAAAATATGGTTGAAATACTGTTTGGGTTTTCTTTGTTATGGTTTTATAATGTGGCTCCTTCAGGTAACTTGAACCATGGCACCCCAGGGCAAAGGGGCAAAGAAACCATGAGATAGAAAGCAGATGCCCTAGTAGACACACATGCATAATTCACACACAGATGTTCAAGATTACGCCGTGTGCAGCTTCTCTTCTCCTTCTCATGTAGATAAAAGCAGCTGATTTGTGTGAGAAGAAGAGATTTAAATCACCAGAGGAGAGTTGCAATAATAACAACACACTTCTTGAATATACTGCTTATCTAGAAGCTATTTGTGTGTTTCACTGAGCGGATGACTAAATATAAGATAGACTTTTTTGTCTTTATTTATTGCTGTCGTTATTTTTAGATGAAAACGGATGCACTTGTTGGTTTTTATGTGCTGCTTGGTGTTAAACCGAGTGTGCTGTTCAAGATTGAGTCCACAGCGCCCTCTCGTGTAAGTTGTAGGAAGTGAGACAAAGTGAGCGAATAAGACTGTTACAGTAAACCAGCGTGTTATCTGGTCCCAAACAGGAGACAGAACTCCACAGTGTAACCAAAAAAAATTTGTAACACAACAAAATAGATAAACAGGATGTTTGTTTGTTGTTGTTTTTTTGTTTTTTAAAGAAGCATGAATGGCGATGTATGAATGTCAATACCACAAAGTGGCTATAATGACTTTGTATTTAAGGAATTATATAGTTTTATCATTGTCCTCTATAATTTTTCAATCTTTGGAAAAGTTTGTTTTACACATAATTAACATGTAACGCTTTGATCCTTCACTGATGAAAATAAATACTCTAATCTATTTAAAAGAAAGAACATTTTGCATTATTCATTTATGTTTCTCTAAGACTGTTCTTTGTTTAAACTACTTACTTGTGCTTTTTTTGTACATTAAAAATATAAATCCAAGTAAAGTGAACTTAATTTTTTCTTTTGAAATCTTCATTCTATCTGTCTGTGGTGTTTGGGAAGGCTGATGATTTATGGGTATTGGTGTTTTAAAATACTGAATAAAATACAGTAAAGACAACAAGAATGTTTTGTTATTTTTGTTTGTTTGATATGAATTCAAAAAGATTGTTTCAAATTCCTTAAAAGATTAATGTCTGAAGAAAAATCGGTCTTATATTTTGAAGAAATATTTTTTTACTCCAATACTAGATATACTGTATTTGTGTAAAGACATTAACCTGAATCGTTTTTCTTGATTCTACAGATTTTTACAGTCAGAAATTCACAAATATCCAAAATAAAAAGAGCTGCTGACACCTCCTGCTTAAAACCCCAAAAGTCTGAAGGATTGTATGTTGAAAGCAGCTTTAAAAGTTATAAACTTGAATTTGTGTGAGCCAAATGCGGATGTTTCCACTGCTGTGGCTGCATTATAAAACTTAATGAGTTGAATACAAAATTGTGTTGACTTTTGCATGTCTCTACAGTACCTCACAAGCTCGGGGATGTCCTCACCAAACAGGTTGGGAGCTTCCAGGTACAGCAGACTTCTTCTAAAAGTAATTATCATGAGAAGAAGATGACGCATTAACAGACATCAAACGATTAATCACATCAAGCTTGAAAAGACAGCCAGTTGTGACTGTAATATATCACCTTTTCCCAGCATAGAGGAAGTCTGTAAAGATCATTGCGTTCACACCAATTCAACAGGAGTGGACTTTTCATTTCTTCATACGTATCTATTTAGTCAAGACTAGATTATTTGATTATATATTATTTTATTCATCTGATTTTCACAAATCCTTGCAGTGTTCTTCCATTAATCTTTAAAGTTACTTTAAAGCTGTATAGTATGACAGGTACTTCTTTAAAGAGTATTGAATTTACCACTAGTTAATTAAAATAAAAAAAACAGTAACTAGTTTGTATGATAAATAACTTATGCATTACTTTTTATTGTTGCTATTAAGTAACATGTCTTAATATAAAAAAACAAATGATGTAGGAAATAATGACAGTCACAAACTATGTGTAAATCAGATCAGGAGTAATGAATCACTCATCCTCCAGCAAACAGGAGATTTAGCCAATGATACTAAAGGTAGCAGCTGGTACAGTGGCGACTCGACCCAGAGACAATCAGCAGCGCCACAACTCATTTTATTCACAACAACAGTAACAAACATCAAGCTCTAGAGGAACTTGAGTACCTGACAAAATAAATGTTGTAGAAAAGTAACAACACACTATTGTCGTGCTCAACTGTTCGGGAAATGGCCATTTAGATTGTGAGTAATAAAATGTTTTTTACTTAAAAATTCTCTTGTATGCTTTCATGAATATGTGTATGGTCTTAGTTTATAGAAATACCATGCCGCATGTAAAATGATCTTGCTTCTGTAATTTAAAAATATGTGTCTGAGCAAATTTATAGGAAAAATGTCCCTGTTTTCCCTTCTGTGGTGGGCTTTTCTTTTTTTTTTTAAGGTATTTCCACATCCAAAGACATTCATTTGAGGATATTTTGCAAATCAAAGCAAATTAAGGTGTGATTGACCTCCAGTTCATCACTTGGGTTCAGACTGGATCATTTACACTTTGGAGAACGTCTGCACCAGATAGGTCAACGTTAAACCCGTGAAAAGACATCTGCACAGAAATCATTGGGTCATTTTTGCTCTCCTTGAATTTTCTACACAGCCACTCCAAAGTTTACATTTGAGGGTTTGTGTGCTTTGTTAACTTGTTAACTGACAAATGGATCATGTTTTGCTTGAATATATTTTTGAGGCTACATTCATTTCATGGGCTGGCTCTGATGCCAGCTGACAGGTCAGAGAGGCAGGTAATCAAGGAATAAATAAATAAACCATCAAAGATGAAATGCCTCATATTTTGATTCATTAAATTATATTTCAAATGTGAACTATTAAAAGGGACACTCTGAAAGAGCCACAGGCAATGTTCCATACAGAAAGGCTGGTCGTGGTGTTCACACACACTTTTGTTTATGGGAAAAATGTAAAAAATAAACATGGGAAATCCCATTAAGTGTGCGATCCTGTATGGTTTTCCTAGAGGGAGCTCTTCACATGCTCCGATCAGTAAATAAAGGGCCTCATTTTCCCTTCTTCTGCTCCACCTTGCCCCTTTTCTCACAGCACTCCGGAGAGAGGAATCTGGAACCGTTTTTCTCTCTTCTGCCAGATGCACACAAGAGCGTGCCTGCACGCACACACACACACACACACACACACACACACACACACACACACACACACACACACACACACACACACACACACACACACACACACACGCACGCACACACACGCACGCACACACACGCACGCACGCACGCACGCACGCACGCACGCACGCACGCACGCACACACACACACACACACACACACACACACACACACACACACACACACAGAATGGTCTCTTTGGCTCCCCAGGTACTTTGTGGCTTCAGTGCCTTGAGGCAAAGAGTACCATATACTGTGAGACACACACACACGCACACACACACACACACACACACACACACACACACACACACACACACACACTGATCAAAAGATTCCGACACTTGTGAAATGCTTTCCAATACCAGTTATTTCTGATTTCTTTTATTTCTTTCTCCTCTTTTTAAAAAAAAAAAAAATCTTTCCAGTTCAAGCAAACATGTTTACACCAAAGGTGTGTTAAACTATTAACTGGGGGCTGTGAGAAGAGGGGGAAAGAAGAAGTGAGTGTGTGAAGATTATGTAGGAGGTCTGGGGTCTGGGATGTGGGCAGCGTTTGAAGAAGAGGAATGTATTAGACAGTGGGGCAAACATTGCTGGTCGCTTAAAAACACACACAAACACATGCAGCCACGTTGACGTACAGCTCCCGAGGGTTTCACTGGGAATTTAGGACATCCTGTCTCTGCTGTGTTGCTGCTGATCAAACAGGCAAGTGTTTGCTACTTGTTTCTAATCTAGTCTGTCACCCTTTTGTGCGCAAGATAGGCAAGTTGACTTGATTGAAACAGAATGTGTTTTTGTGCAACAGTCATATCATTGCAGCATTGCAATGCTGCGATAATGTGCTACACTGTAGTGAGGAAGGTAACTAACCCTTCCCGATAATCCCAAATCTCAGTTATATAATAGGAGTGTTCATGCATGTGCTTTATGTGCATACCATCTGCGAGGGTGTTACTGTAACCATATGTGTGGGGAGGACTCTTTTACTCATGCTGATGGCCAAAGTTTGATCGCAGAGGGAAGTGAATGCAGAAGAAATCATATCTGCGTGTGCTTCATTTCAAAACAATGCTTTATAGCTTTTCAACCATTTGATTCTAATTTATCAATTTGTGACAGAGAGAAAAAAAAAAACCGCCAATAGCAACAATAGAAAACTGCTTTTGCTTGGCTTTCCACAACTTTTTGTCCTTTTCATTTTCAGTACTTTCAGTAAGGTCAAGTCAGTTCTTAAAGGGGTACTGCAGCTACAGAGTAAAGGCTTTCATGAGACAAGATGACAATTTGTGACTTGGAACAAAACTCTCACAAGAAGACATTAAAACTGTTTTGAACGCCGCCCTTTGGAATGTTGGCATTTTGACACACTGACGAATACTAACCTGATAAACTGTCACTCACTTTTGAGTGGTTGAGTCACAAGCGAGAGTGTTGAACAAATGGAAATATGACCTCATTGTAAGGTCAGAAGTAAACAAAAGTACTATTAAATCTATTGTGATTATTATGTAAATATTTTATTCATGACTTTAATTTGCAGCTTTTCAAAAGTGGCATTAACATGTTTTCCTGTGCATCTATCAATGACATTACAAGTGAAGTCTAACAATGAGACTTTATTGGAATATTAATGGATTTCAAGGTAGTCCATTCAGCATAGATGTTTCAATCAGAGAGAGAAAATGACAGAATTTGTCTTTAAAGTCAGTCAATCAATCTCTTAAAAACTCTTCATTTCTGTTTAAATACTTCATCCCATATGCCACCAGCTGTTCTCATGGCTCTCCTGTGCTGCTGCATGCTGGTGCTGCTCTGTGCTTTTGGCTCTGCGCGGGCCACTGTTGACCCCGACATGGACTACGGCGGCGTTCCGCTGTGGATCAACCGCCTGCTGGGTGAGCCCAGCGTGATGAGTCTGCAGGGCCGGATGGACCCGGCCTGGTTCAGAGCTAACAACCCGCAGGCCTGCCCGCACCCGTGTGACTGTCCAATCCAGTGGCCCACTGCGCTCTACTGTGACCACAGAGGTCTGGCACACATCCCCGACAGCCTGCCCGTCAGAACGCAGTACCTCTTTCTCCAGGTAGGAAAAACGCTGACACGCCATAAAGTGGTCTGCCACTTATACCTGAGGTGGTTTCTCTTTTCCTGTTTACATTATGGATCGTTAACTTGGGCTGATTTTCACTACACTGTATGAATGGTGATTCTATATAAATAGAGTGAAACAGTAACACCTGTCTCTTCTTTTTCCAGGCTAACAACATCTCATCCCTGTCCTCCTCGGTCCTGGCCAATGTTACTGGTCTATACTGGCTGATCCTGGACCACAACCAGCTTCGGAGTGATAGGTTGGAACAGGACTCTCTGCAGAACCAGACCCAGCTACGCTACCTTTTTGCCAACCACAACCACCTGAGGTCAGTCCCCAGTGGTCTACCGGCTGGACTCAAACAGCTGCGATTGGCTCACAACCGAATCAGCAGCATCGGCTCAGGCGCTTTCCAGCACCTGCACAACCTGACGGTGCTGCTGCTGCAGGGAAACCGGCTGCAGACCATCTCAGAAGGAGAGCTCAAAGGTATTGTGATGAGTCATTTGCAATTTTCTCACCTGCTGTCACTGGAAAATTAGACACTGCGTTTCCTCAAAAGGTCAGAGTAGTTTTGTGTGTTTGCTCAATGTGTCATGCATCATGAGTCATACCTAATTCCTTTGAGCTCCTGTGTCTTCTATGCATCTTGGTTGACGGCCGAAGGCAGTGTTCACTAGTCCAGCATTCACACTTCTAGTGACCAATTTCCCTAAACTGCATGTTTTTGGACTGTGAGAGGAAACCACAGTATTGTGAAGAAAAAAAAAAAAAAAGACACGCAGGGAGAAAATGCAAACTCAGCAAATAAAGTCTGAAACCCAACTGGTCTCACACGTTGGTCAGTCTCACTATGAGGCTCCAGTGCTAACCACTACAAGTTTTATCTTTAGCTTCTAAAATGTTCTGTTCCATATATACAGTATATAATTATAATAATGAACATATGAAGAAAGCTGTCAGTGATACTTTACATTGTAGCATTCACACTAAGACAATTTCAATTGCTTGTAAAAAAAACCCCCAAAAGAACACGGCAGTGTTCAGATCCTCTCCTGCTATGTAGCCTCATGTTTGATCTTCAGACTGTGATGGCGCGTCGACATTACTACACAAACGATATTGCACTAAAAGCGACATTAGCGTTGAGAGTGCTCACACTGATTTCATCTGTGTTTAAAGTATAAATATCATTATTTATATCTTGACGTGTGTTTCTAAATATGCTCCTTAATTCTCACAGGCCTGGGGAGTCTCAGTCTTTTGGACCTGAGTGGAAATCTGTTTTCATCCATCCCAAGATATTTACCTCCCTCTGTCCAGCAGCTCTACCTGTCCAACAACTCACTCTCCGGCCTGGATGAAGACAGTTTCACCGGATTCCTCGACCTGAAGTATCTTCGTCTGAGTCACTGTGGTCTGAAGAACCGAGGCATCCACTCGGGTGTTTTTAACTCCTCCAGCCTGGTGGAACTGGATCTTTCTTATAACAAACTCACTTCCATTCCCACAGTCCCAACCACGCTGCAGTACCTCTACCTGGAAGCAAACAAGATTCAAGGTGAGAGAGCAGCCACTTTCAGAACCTATCGAGAGGGAGGCGATAACTACTTTAACTTTACTAAGAAATATAAATTTCAGATCTGAATGTGATTTCAAAACTGTAAAAAAAAAAAAAGTTTCAGAATGAGAGTCATGTTTTAATATACAATATACAGATATACAGACATGATAACTTTTTTTAGTACAGCTGGAAGTTTGGCATTCAACAAATAATAACTTAGATTTGAGGTCAGCAGGAGACTCATTTTCCTAAACGGATCCACAGTGACTTCACTGTTTTTAATGGCAGTACCAGGATATTCAATGTTTTATTCACTTAATCATTATTAATATTACTTGACTGACACAAACAGAAGCATTATGGTGACTGTACAATCGTGATGTTAAGTTTCCTGCCACCAATACTCCTAAAATGTTTGCCAGCCGGACTTAGTGAAGGGAAAAGGGAGGAGGCTGACTCCAGTAAAATGATCTTCTGGTTTAGTGCTACTTCATGGAGGCTGGTTGAGGGTTTTATCACCGTTAACTTTAACTTCGGAGGGTGATGGAATCCAGGAAGCCCCTCTGACTTTGGTGCACATACAATGTTTTTTGCACTGTGGATATTGACATGATACGTATATCATGTCTGTGAGGAGCTAATTGCTTACACGTGTGCATAGAATGTAAATCTTGCCATTCAACAAATACAATATGGATGAGTTATGTGTGAACTCCAGGGGACGTCTGACAATCCCCCGCTGTCACTGGGGCGGAAGAATTGTGGAAAATGTGACGGGAGGCTCGCACAGCCTCTTTAAACATGGTCGCCCCTCTGTGCTGTATATGAACCTGGGAGGGGCTGCAGCAGGGAGAAGGAATGGAGGCCGGAGGAGGGACTCAGAGGAGGAATTCAAGTGAAATGTTGTTTGGATGTGAGGAAAGCGAGTTAGCGAAGAAGCATGGAGAGTGCTAAGAACATCTGTGAAGGACGTACAAGTGCCAGAGGAGGCAGAAGCACATGCTGTTCCTCTCTCCAGTCTCCCCTTTCCTTCCCAACATTTCAGCTTATATTGCAGTGCAGAAGCCTCGCAGCCACGAGCCAAGATGTGAATCACACAACCACCGAGCAGCAATGACCTGATGTGTGGCTTCGGTTCACTGGTTCTGGCAGAGTGAACATGTGCTCTTGTTTCTCAATCAATGATGCAGCCGACAGCGGAGCCATGTACCAGTGAGACAGACAGACAGACAGACAGAAAAACACTTCCACAAAAACATACACCTCATCGTCTAGTAAGCAGCCCGACAGCTACCGCAGCTCCTGTCTGCCAAGGCCTGAAGTCTGGCTTGAGAAAAGCTCTTCTAAATGCCTGAATGAAAGCACACAGGGTTGTTGTGGTTTCCACTGCCTCAGTTTTCACCACAGCACCTGTAAGGGACCTAATGGTGAATGCAGACTTCTGTGTACGAGAGGAGGGGAGCTTTTAGCAGACTGCAGAGGGCTGTTTTGATTGGAGAAACGTTGCAATGTGGTTGGAGTGTTTCCTGTAATGATTTATGTGACCAACATATGGTACATGATGTGAAATCATAGCAGTCTGGACTAGTGCAGAAAACACACTCTTGTAGAGACGGTGACAATCAGATGGCTGTCCATGATGAATGATGGGTCTTTAATAACCAGTTATGGTTCTTGTGCATTTCTCACCACAGAGTTCAACGTAACAAGTTTCTGCAGAGAGGTGGGACCTTTGTCCTACTCTATGATGAAGATCCTCCGATTGGATGGAAATAAATTGTCCTACCAACTGCTGCCTCCTGATTGGGTCTTTTGCTTACGAGTGCTTCATCGTATTTATGTATGATCTCATCATCTGAACATGGATCAAATATGCAAGTACCGAGCATGACTGGTCGAACTCATCTCAAGCTACAAAGAAGAAAAAAAAACATGTCTCAGCTTTATATTTCTGCTTTGTCTTCCAAGTCAACATCTGTGAACGCAAGTAACAAAAATATAACTAAAAAATAAAAGTGACAAATAACATCAAATGTCTTCATTATGGATACAGACAAAGAGCTGGAATCCAAAAAGACAAAGAAGTTATTACTCACCAGTGTCATTTTATGATACTGAAAAGAGTGAGGATCAAACGGTTCCCCATCTTGTCAGTAAAACCTTTTGGAGTTTTGTTTCTCTCCCTGGTTCTTTTCCAAGCTCTGTTTCATTAGGGTTGAACATCTGTGTCTTATTACAAAATAGGAAACGGGACAAACCCTCTCATTTCTGACTTCATTGACTAATCAGCTTTGGTTAAACAGAGTTGTCTTCCTGCAAAGGGAAAGAAGTCCGTCAAACTTCAGTGTCTTTCACCACGGCGGCTCTGACTCAGTGAGCTGGAAGGAGTTTCTAAGTGCAATATATTGAATAACATTATATGTCTTTATAATCACAGATTGTTTACCTTGATTAAAAAAAATTGAAATAGATGGATCTGTAACACTGATCAAATGGTGGTAAAAGGTGTAATGTGATGGAAATCATTGTGCACAGTGAACTTGAAGACCATGTGGTGCTATAATAAAGGAAGCATGAACCTGTCTTGTGTCATCTCACAGTTTTTTAATAATGAAACACAAGCATCCATTCAAATGGGTGCTGCTGACCTACCGAACAGGCCAGAGGGAGTCGAATCGTTCTAGACTAAATGGGAAACATACAAACCTATTTTCACTACAATATGTCAGCCAAGAACTCCCCAGTCTTAGCAGAAATGTTAAGTCCTTGTGTTGCTTTTGAACAGACATAAATAAGTGTTGTTGTGTCTCATTATGGTGGTATTTTTGTTTTTATGATAATCATAATTATTTTATTTTATTTGTACAGAGCCAATAACATTAGTCATTTAGAGGCATTTGAACCAAACCAATTATTTCACATGAGTAAGCATTGGAAGAAAGGAAAAACTCCTTTTCCATAAAGAAACTTGCAGAACAAGGCAGCTTTGCAACGTTCTGTTTTGGGTTATCGGATAAAAAGAGAGAAAAGGACAGGACAGAGAAAAAGAAAACAAGCAAACAAACAAGTTGAGAGAGAGAGAGAGAGAGAGAGAGAGAGAGAGAGAGAGAGAGAGAGAGAGAGAGAGAGAGAGAGAGAGAGAGAGAGAGAGAGAGAAGATCGGGGGGGGGGGGGGGGGGGGGACACGCTACAGAGACAGAATGTTTGTGACATGTAAAAGTGACAAATGCATATATGTAGAGTGAGAAAAGAGAAACTTCTCCCAGCAGACTAAACCTATAGCAGCTGAACGAGAAAATGAACCAGCCTGATTTGAAATCAGGTAACACTCACATAATGGGGATTTTATGTATTTTCTTACTAAAGATGACAGACCTGTTTATGTATTGTGATTTTAGAAAAGTGTTGTAGTCCGTACATTTTAGCAAGTACAAAGCACAGAGACACAAAACTCCTTGTTTTACAGATGAAACTGGAAACCTCAAATCATTTCTGTCTTGTTGGCAATCAAATTAGATCTTTTTTTTGACTATTGGTTCCTAATTGATATCGGAACATCTTTATTCCAAAAAAGGTAAAATAAGAGACATAATGTTGAAAATTACTTAGAATAGTGCCAGTAATATCTATATGTTTCATGTCCCCTGTATGAAGAGAATACTGGATTTTGAAGTCTGGCAGTTGACAGATATACTATCAGATATTTTATATAACTGGGTCTGAGATATAATTGGCACCAATGAAGCCTTTTCACACTATAAACTCTTTTAGTTTAACTTTTAAAAAGAAATCATGATGAAAAAAAGTAAAGGTAGAGTAACTTTTTATTTTTATTTATATGAATTTTTCACTTTTGTTTGTTCATATAGATACAGTGACAGTTGCAGAATATATACATGAAAAAAACCATCTCATATTGGACACAGAACCCTACGGTTTTGACAAAACTTTTAATGTGAAAAACCTTAGGAACTTGGGGCGAGACAAAGCATGTGGTGTTGGAGCAGAAGGGCTCATTTTCCCACACTTTAAAAATATTCAACGTAACTTGACATAATCTATCTTGTAGCACTTTTTTTTTGTTCTCCATTATAAAAACATTAAATTAAAACATGTTTCTATTATTTTAAAAGATGAAAGAGGACGGTAAAGGTTTTCTCTCTCCTCATAAGACTCCAAATATACTCCTTCCGTTTCTTCATCAGTCAACAATCCAGTCAATGAACGCCTCACTGGAACGGCTCTGTAACGGAAACTCTTGTATGTTTGCATCTCCATGTGCACCGTGTTCCCTCAATAAATCTGCTGTCATATTTTCCAGGTGACACCATGTCTTGTGTGTTAGCGGGATGTCTGGATCCAGTTTTACCAGAAGTCACTCACACAGACTTCTTCACAGGGATGAAACAAGACCGGAAAAGTCTGAACTGTCCACTGGGTACACGTGAAGTCGTGGCAGGAGGAGGCAAAGTTAAAATATGAAAAACGTTCATGTTATAATATTTGACATGGTATGAAGAGTTCTTATCTGCCCATATCAAAAATATTGAAATGCCATATCAAATGTCATTATTTGGTTTTGGTTTATAATAACAACCACACCCATCAGGCAGGTCAGGTTGGTGGGATTTTTCAAATGTGGTCACTAAACTAGATAAATCCTTATAACACAATTAAAAACGGGTATTCTTTCCCCCTCAAAAATTTATTTTAACAAATCAAACTGGGGCACATTGGGGACAGTTCCAATGACGGCTCGACTTTGTAGGATGAACTCTTGTTGTTGAAGTGATTTGGGCTGTAAATCAGTCTCCCTCACACATGTACACCAGGCCTCCATCACCAGGCCTCCATCACATTCCTAATGTTCAGAACCATAAAGATCCAGAATCAGGCACACATTCATGAGCAGTGGTAACAGCCACGTCTTTAGACACACGGCACTCAGCTGCAGAGTTTTAATAAGTGACGGTTCATAAAAGAGAGCATGTAAGTTTCAAGATTTCTCTTGAAGGTACTGCAGAGCCAGATGACACAGCACTGAGGAATGGAGGTGATTCTGCTGTATTGACCTCAAGCATTCAGGCAGTCATTGCACTTACAGATGGCGAGTGAAATATTTTCCATTACTACCTCCAGGCTGACTGTTCTTCAGTTAAGAAAGTGTAATTGAATGTTTAAAGTACAAATATTTTTGGTCAAAACACACCTAGATTATTACCAAGCGTATTAAACTCTTTCAGCGTCAAACCGTAATGCCAAACTCACTCCCAGATGTGTTTTAGTGGACGATATTTGTCGAGCCAAACTGCAAAGCAACATTATTTATTGCATTTCTGGGGCATCAATACAGATGATTTCATTTTTTCTTTCATTATATATTTTGTAGTCAGACAGGATTATCTTCATGTCTCGTCCTGAACAGAATGAAACCTTGGCTGGTGGAATCATTAAAGTTCTGGACATTCCTCTTGTCTGAAACCAAACCTTTGCCTTGGAAACGACCAGTCAAAACAATCTGCTATGAATCTCTCTTTCTCCTGTGTCCAAAGAGTAATATTAAGAGCTACTGTGATCAGGACTGCTGAAATAGCTATCACATCTGTGTGCACACAGACACAAAGCCTACATAGAACTATACTATTATGTAAGATATGACCGATTCAAATGTCTCAACTGAAGACAAAACATAAGGAAATTTGTGTTTGATCGATTTTTTTATTTTATTTTAACAAATCTTTTCTTAGATGGCCTGACGCTTGTAATGACGAAGCGTTTGTAGGCTGAGCAGCAGAGAAAAAACATGCCAAACCAAAACGTCCAGACCAGCCAAGCACAACATGTTTGTTTGATGACTAATCTGGACGGTCAGGCAACAGGCCAATTTAAAACTTGAGTTTCACAAAACCAAGTTGCAGCATCCTTTGGCCTGCATCAGAAAACCGGTGCTCGCCGGTGCTCGGCGGGCATCTCAACAAGACAGTACCTTCTATTCTGAACATGTGGAGGGATGTCACGTTCAGAGATTAATCCAGATTCTTCCTACAGTGTCTGCTTCGATGTGCTGTATAGATATATTAGCTGATATCCAACAAAAGGCGGGTGACGAACAGGATACTATCCCACATGAGTGTTTCATGATTCATCCAATCCATGGAACAACATCAAGCAGGAGTCAACGGCAAAGGAATCTCTACGGCATTAGCCCACATGTTACAGTAACATATATTAAGAATAAGCGCAGATAGACGTATAGCCTAAAGTATTGTTACAACGAAGACATAATCTGCCGAACAAAGCTGTTCTCAATTTGGTATATTGTTTAACATTAGGTCATCAATTTTTTAATATATTTTATTAGGTGTTTGTGGATCATAGTCAGCTTTTCATTGATTGGTTCTTCATGTGCCTGTGAGATTAAAAAGTGTAAGACACAGAAAGTGTTGAGCAACATACAAGTAAACCACGACCATTTCACATCCAGCTATCAGTCTACATTACTGCAGATAATAGTAAGTGATAGAAAGTTTCAAAAATAGTTTTGAATCTTAGAAGAATTTTATAAGCTGTATGTCACTACAATAATCCAACATGCATTGCACTGGATAGATCGAAATGCTTTGCATTGTGGAAGTTATGAAAGTTGCGCTGCAGTCATTAAAAACTGTAAGGCATGTGAGCTGTTTTCATATTTTGGCCCAGCGTTGATGTGAGTGTAAAGCAAACCAGAGTACACAGCTGCCTTCCATTACTTATTCAACTTTGGTTTGGATCAGCGAATCATACCACGGAGGCATTCATCTTGATGAGAGAATTTTGCGAGTGAAGGCGTCATAGGCTCTTCTGATTTGATTCTGTCCTCATGTAACAGGTGAAGATCTGCACTGGTTCATCAGGAGTTTCACACTGAGTTCGCACAAGAGCACTTAACTAAACGGAGAAGATACGGCTCCCACAAAGAGCTGACAGCAAAAAAAGCATTTAAAAGTAGTGATAAAGTCTTGCAAAATAGAGAATTGTAAATCACAAGATGAGTGCGTGGCAGTTGTATTACTCTGAGCCCTTTAATTAACAAGAAAATAATTTGCGACTGACTCAAAACCTGGTTTAGGTGAATTATTTATTCAAATTACCATATGTCACTAATGTTCCATAACAGATGATTTACAACCCTCCACAGCGCGGGCACCAGACAGAGAACTTATAAAACTGCAAAGCCATGTGCACTGTGCTGTTCACCGGTTTGCACTGACGACAACAAAGGAATCCAAACGTTGGTGTATTTGCAGGACACAGTTTTGAATTGTGGCACTGCCGCAAAAACAACTTTCTTCCCCTAAAATTAGTGTTAAACAGCCCAAGCTCAAATAAATCCAGAAAATACATGCATCAATTGGCTCCAACGCTTGTACACCCTTAAAAGCCTTGACAGGAACATCGGGACCTCCCAGCCATGTGCGGAGTCTGCTTGTTGCTAGGTGGAGAACTTCAACCCAAATCCAAGGCAGACTTGTAGAGCTTTTGTGGTTTTGGCCGACGACTGAGGAAACCGTTAGTTACATTCACAGGCCTGTTTACAACTAAGGCTAAGACCTCCAGCCCTCTCATTAGACACACACACATAAAAACACACAGCCGCTGTCTTGTCCTTAAGGTCTGAGGAGAGTATCGTCTATTTTACAGTTTCCAGGATGCAGTTCAGGAAAAGCCTTTTAATTTCAAAGAAAGCAGACTTACTTCCCAAATCAAGGCGCAAATTAATTTGCAAATGTTATTTTAAAAATAAGCTTGGTGCTGTTTTACACTGATAGCAACACACAATCTTCACAAAATCAATATTCTCCCTCCGTCAAGACATTTCTCAAATGTGTTTTTTGAACTCACAGCCTTCATTACGTGACCAAACTTGAAAATGAGATTGAGAATAAATTCATCTATGTCTGCAGAGTTAAAAGGGCTCTTGATGTTTTCCCACAATCCCTGTACTGAGCTGGGGCAGTGTATTATGCAGTTTAACTCAGACGTTAATAGTTGTGGTTTTCCCCCATTGTATTTACCAAAAATGACGTTTTTCAGTTGTCTTGCTGACGAGGCATCATGAGAGGTGGGAGGTGAACAATCTGAAGTAGAGGTGGTTACGTATGGGAGGTTTTCGGTGTTAGATGTGGAGTTTATGGTCCAAGTTGAAAACTGTGTGTGTGTCATGTGCTGCTCCAGTCTGTATCAGACTTTCCTCATTTAACCAAGGAATACTGACACGACAAGTAATGCAGCTTGATATGTGAAACACCTATGTGTGTGAAGCACAGTACACACACACACACACACACACACACACACACACACACACACACACACACACACACACACACACACACACACACACACACACACACACACACACACACACACACACACACGCACACACTTGCTCTTCACAGTGCCACCCAGTCTGAATGTAAAGATAATCCATTATTGTAAACACTTTCCGTATCTTTCAGCTTCAAATTTACATTTGAGAGTTGTAAATGATATCTGATACTTCTTTGCGATTCTGGAAACATGTGAAAACTCGATGACATCAGCATGTTTAGGCAACGTGTCCACATTCTGTCAGTTTGAGAATACTATGCTATATGGAAGATTCGTTACAGGGTTTTAGTTTTAATTCAATTGGGCACATTGACGTGATGGCATCATTACCCTCTCAGGCTTTCCAAACTCGCCATTACAACCTTCTGAGATTTGCGATCACTGGTCAAAGCCTATGACCATGAGGCCCCACTGTTTCAATGAAGACGATGGATTTGTGTTTGTAAACTTGCCACAGTTTCCAATGTGTAAGAATGTTCAATCCCAAACATTACTGTATAATGAAGACGGAAATACAGTATAAACAAATTGTATGCATTCTTAATGGAAAACTCCACAAAAGCTAAAGTTGTACCTGCTGAGCACTGAGAATGGTCATATACTGTACAATAAAGATAAAATGTAGAAGTGTTAATGAACAAATCTAAACAATATTAATAAAAAAACAACAACTGGCAAAAGGATTACATTTTTTACTTATTTTTAAACAATCTGATTATTTATCCAGGTGCTGCAGCTGAAAAAGTTTCATTACTAAATCTGAACAAAGACAGCCTTTAACTAAAACAAGGCTGTCTTCTGATCACACTCAGATGTAGGTAAGGCTTCAATAACAAGTTATGATTTGTAGATAAACAATGCTCTGCAAGTTGCTGATGATAAGTAATCTTTGATCAGTCACTTCATTAGTTTAACTCAGAACAAGTGGTGCAATGGATTCCCGTTAATATTGCTTAGATTTATACATTTTATCTTGCTGCCATAAAACTGTGTCGTGTCAGAATATATGTGTCCACTTCAGTCAACTAGAATCTCGACAACAACTATCGCACACTGATTACTTGAAGGACTTATTGGTTCTGTTTTGTTCACAACAACCCACGCTCTCAGGATGTCATCACTATCTGTATTGCCTCGGTTCGTACACAATCAATAAAAACAGATTCTCTTTTATTCTGCACCATCAACCTGGAATCAATTCCAACCAGACCTGAAATTGTTTGAACTGATTACCCGGGGAGAATTTATTGTGAAATTGAAAAGTCTGTCTGAAGGCTCTTGTTCTTGTTCTTAATCATGTGTTTAAATGAAATGACGTAAACATCATACCACGGCACTTTGTCTCATCTGTCCTTGTACTTTTGTTTATTCTATCACTTGATGTGTAACTTTATGTAATATGTGTTATGTGTTTTAACAGAACTTGTGTCTCAAAGAGATTACATGTATAAATGAAGGTCAGAAACAGTTTACAAATAAGAGTGTGCATAATTTAGTCACCAGCCTTTCATGTGGTTAAAGATGGATTTCTAAGCCCTGCTCACAAAAATAGAAAAAGAGGTGGAACAAGGAATTGTTATTCTTTGTTGTGAAGAAACAATTTTTGTTCATTATCGTTTTTATTGTTTGTGTTTCTGTAAGAACTTTGTTATGATTGTGTGTTTCATATGTCTTTGTTTCAAGAAATCTTTTGTTTGTATTTACACTATATTTCCTTTGACGTTTGAACTTTGCTTTGTTTAGTTCTAGCTTTGTGGTATTTTTGCTTATTTTGGGTATTTTTGTTTAGCTAAAATTTCACTAAAAAACAACATCTTTTATCTACCTGTCACCTTTGATGATGAGAATTCGAACGACTGGCGACTCGCCTCGTGAAAATATCAGGGCGTTTTCTTTTCTTCTCATGAAAGTCTATCAGGGTGTTAGGTATTAGTGAAGGTTTTCTTATAACCATATATATTATCCTACTTCCGTGGAGAGGTCAATTTATTTAGTTTGTTATATATATATATATATAAAGTAATATTTTAATAATAATAGTAAATTAATCTCTATATCCCCTTGTTTGTTTTCTTGAGGGATTA
Source organism: Lipophrys pholis (assembly GCF_963383615.2). Classification (NCBI taxonomy): domain Eukaryota; kingdom Metazoa; phylum Chordata; class Actinopteri; order Blenniiformes; family Blenniidae; genus Lipophrys; species Lipophrys pholis. The sequence continues at coordinate 19,282,559 of NC_137637.1, forward strand.
TCTGAGTATTTATTTATTATTTTTGTAGGATTCGTTAAAGCCCGCCTCTCCGCCTATAAATAGGCGGTGTCTAAAGCGTTCGGGGCTGCCCTCTATCGATGAATCCCGTACTGACACGCAGCCCGGCGGCTTCTCTACTTCGACCTCTCCCATTCGTACCCGCAGTCAGGCGGCTTCCTTCTCCGGCGTTTCCGCCTTCGTTGTATGTTTGGTGTTAGCACAGATCCTTTTTCCCTGGTGGGATCGGTGGTCCTGTTTTCGTTTTTTGTTTGTCCTGCAACAGTAGGTTGGGGTTTTTGTTTGTTAGATTGGGTGTTGGTACCGGCTCCGACGGCCCTGTACAGGGTTGGCCCGGTACCGCACCTGTTTGTTTGTTTGTGCCAGCCCACCAGGTACTTGTTCTTTTGGATATTTTTGGTAGTTTAGGACACGGGGTGGTTTTGGGTTTTGGCGGGGTCTAGTTTGTACATAACCCGCTTGTTTTTCAGGTTCAACGTTTTTTTTAATTAAAAACCCACGAGTGAATTAAAAGAAAATTAAATAAAAATTGTAAAAATCGAACTGTTTCCCAGTGTCCTTCCAGATATGTTCCGTCCCTCCTCGGGGTGTAACACAGGGTGCAAAGTTTCCTTCTATAATTGATCAGTTAATAATAATAATTATAAATAATAAACTTGCACAACGTTGTTGTGAAAGCTTAAGTTTGTAAAATCAATTACATTCCCATTTGAAAAAAGAGAGAGTTGGAGAAACCTACACATGTCGAGTATGTCGAGTATGCTTTCAGGATTCTGTTTCATCTCAGCAGTAAAACACTTTGGAGAATTTTCAGTAAATACAGGAGAGAATCTTTTACAGTATTCCTCCTGCTGTTCCACCTCATGGGAACTTTTCTGGCTGAGGCCCCAGTGCAGCCCCTTCAAACCAAAACAGTTCAATAATCCAAATCACGCTGCCGATGACAGAACAGGCCGTTCTTGGAAGGTCCTCAGATTATTATACACACCAAGTCATTTTGGGCTTGACCCTGATCCTGCCTCCTTCTTTCCCTCCGCAAGGAAAACATCTGCTGTAGCATACAATGCCACTGATGAGGATTGCTGCGCTGAGGTTTTTCTGCAGTAGAAGCAGGTTATCCTATAAATATATCGCTCTTAGAATCAACAGGATGGATTTAAACAAAGGGCTTATATTCAGCTGTTCCTGTCCACACTCCAGACTATGATCATCTGAGCAGTGCAGGCCAAGAAGTTAAATTCCAAAAGCCATGTGATTTTGTTTCCACATCCAAAACCAAACCACAAAGTTCTACCTTCAAATGTTACGTGTCTGATCTCTGCAGCAATACTGCACAGGAATGGCTAATAAACAGTGAAACAAAGAGAGAGGAGTATGAGCGAGGTTAGGGGTATGAATACAGTTTCACACAAGACAGTGAATATCTGACACAGATTGTGATGATAGCTGAGGTGACTCGTATCATGATTTATGTGTATGTTATTATGGGTTTAATTTTTGAAACAATATCAACACTTTCAAACACACACACGCACAAAAAAGCCCAAGTCGATGTCCAACGGGATCCATCTTATTTCCTACTGAGAGTCCTCACAGCAGGTCCTGGACCTCCTCTTCTGAATGTGTCTGATAGACCTCTTCAAATGGCGCCTTGCAACTTTGAGCATGATTGAGTCTCTCCCGTATGGTTGAGATCGTTACTCCATCACGAAGATTGAGGAGCACCACCCACACAGAGAGAGACCAGCTGTGATCTCATTCTGATCCACACTTCAGAACCATATGGGTGTGGGGATATAGACCAACCAGTAAGCAGAAAGCTTTGCCTCAAAGCTCATCTCCTTCTTCACTACAACAGGCCAGGACACGACGGCAACCTCATTACTGCAGCCACCTGTCCACAGTCTAATCCCACAACACCTACTCACATCACTAGTGAATAAGAACCAGAGGTACTTTAACTCCCCTCACCTGTCATCTCTTTCTGTGAGACAACAATGATTCAGACTTGGGCATTCTGATCCGCATCCCAACAGTTTCACACTAGGCAGAGAACTGTTCCAGTGCACACCCTCATGTGATGATGCCAAAACCACCACATCATCTGTAAAAAGCAAAGACGTCATCCTTTGGCTTTCCCACATTATGCCTTTCTAACCCTGGTTGCATCTCAACATATATATATATATATATATATATACAACACATTGTGACCTTCTTACATTACGCACATATAGAACATGCCCTGACATATTTACAAAATAACCACAGCTATAAACAACCCACTCTAATAAATTATTCTCCGACTCACAGTATAATGACAACACACAGACTTATTTACATCATATTTTGTGGATCTGATGAAATATGTCTCAGTGGCATGGTGGTGCAGTGGCTGGCAATCCTTGCTCAAAGCCCCCAAAAAATCTTGGTTTCAATCTGGACACTTTGAGTGGAGTGTCTAAGTATTTAACTGAGTTCTACCTTTGCAAAATAGGTACCTTATTGGTGTGTCAATAACGTACCCATTGAAGTCATGATCAATGTTACAGACTAAATGAATTACAAAGGTGATGTCTGATGACCTTGTTTTCCCTCCTTCAATTATCAACCAGAGAGACTTGTGGCCACAGACCAGGCCTGCCACATTTTGGGTCAGTCCAGTGCCAAACGGTAGTCTAATACTAATAATAATAATTAATCATTTGTGGCAGACGACCTCATTTAGAGAATGAAAAAACTATAAATTGTCAAATGTTTGATTTTGATTTTGTGCTTATAGTTTTGAAAGCCTTTCTGATGATAAAATAATATAGTTGTGGTACATGAAACATTGGACAAACGCATGAAAGACTGCTGTGCGCAACTGTTTCCAATGATGTCATCGCTAATGGAGGCCCAAAAACCGTGATCCTCTCACAGTGAAATGAGGGCACTGCTGTTGATCACAACAGCTGAGTCATTAAATCCCTTTCTAGCACTCTATTACATACGCAGAGGTCGAAAAAAGGAACACCCACCCAAAAAAGAAAAAAATGACGTATTTCTCACACCTTTTTCTTTCCTCACTGTGTGTGTTGCATTTCCAGAAGTATCCAGTTAGTTCCAGATGTTTAGCCCAGTTGAGCTCAGTATCCCGGTGCTGATGTCACGCTGAGCAGAAGACAGAGTGCAGTTGGGAAAAGTCGGGAATTTGAGGGAAGCAGGATGAAGCAAAGTTTGTATAGATGTGTGTTAGAGACCGTTTCCCACATATGTTTGCCTCATTATCGCTCGGCTGCAGCTCACCCAACAGGAATGCAGGACAGCGAACACATGTCCACCTCCTAGCCCCGGGTGACACACACACACACACACACACACACACACACACACACACACACACACACACACACACACACACACACACACACACACACACACACACACACACACACACACACACACACACACACACACACACACACACACACACACACACAGATTTAATCTTCGCAGTGCCACCCAGTCCAACTTCCTGAAAGTCCCAGCTCAACACCCTTTGTCTCCGTTGGACTTCGGTAATCAGAGTTTGCCTACACAAGAGGAAAAACATATCCCCCTGGACATCTAACTGAAACGGAGAAGATGCCATGGAGTAAATGAAGAGGAGCTGCTAATAAAAAGCACATGACTGGATCTGTGTGCAGTCGTCTAAACAATGTGGGAGAGGGAGGGAGGCCGAGAGGAGAGGCAATCACAGCAGGGTTGGTTTCTAACAGAGATCCAGTGTTCACATTTCTCACAGACGTCTGATGCTTGTGCAATCAGACTAACATCCAAACATGTACCTCTGTTCTCCTGACACAAACACTCTTGATGGGACAAAACAAAAATAATAACAAACTGTGATGAAAGAACTTGTGGTTCCCCAGAAGGAATTAAGATTAAATCTCTTGGGCCCTCAGCCAAGCAGAGGGGGAAAAGACCCACTGTGACCTTCAGAGGGAGAAAAAAAAAAACCCGGGAACAAACCCAAACAGCATGCTTGTCCACCAAAGGAAAGAGAGGGAGAGAGGGAGAGGATGGAGAGGGAGGGGAAGGTTATGGACTGGGAGAGCGAGGGGAGAGAGAGAGAGAGAGAGGGAGAGAGGGAGAAGATGGAGAGGGAGGGGAAGGTTATGGACTGGGAGAGCGAGGGGAGAGAGAGAGAGAGGGAGGGGTAGGGAAAAAAGTAATAGAGGCAGAAAGAAGAAAAGACACAAAACTTGTGACTTGACAAAAGAGGGCAGGTACCAAAGGCAGGTAAGATGCTTCTTGTTGTTTCCAGCCAGGCTGTTTTTTGAAGGGATACGATCAATAAGATAAGAATATTGACAGGAGCTTGTTTACGTGTGAAACCCAGAAGCACAGAGAGGCAGTGTTTGGGGGGGGTGGGGGGGGGGGGGGTCCTGGCACAGCCACAGCTGAGCCATGCTGGTGTGTTTCTACAGAAACACTTTGCCATACAAGTGGTACTCTGTCCTCCGAGGAGCTTCTGCTCTCTGCGACTCATCTGCTCTTCTCTGCTCCTGCATGCACACCTTCATTCCAGACTTTTCCATCCACCACATGGCTTAGAAGAGATGCCTTGGCAATGAAAAGAAAATATGTGGAATAGCTTCAATTGTGTTTTACTTTAGTTGTTTCCTACTTTAGCTGTTGCAGTCAGATGGTCTTTCAAGCAGACACACAGAGAACCACTATATCTGCTCCCTGGACTCTGCTGTGAATTCAGATGGACGTTATTAGGTGGTAACCAGAAGGTAATACTGACAAAAAAACAAGAACAAATATTCTGGAAATTAGTTTAATAACAATTAGATAGACTAGGATTGGGTTTTTTTAGCTCAATGAAAGAATGTTTCTGTTGAGAATTTCAACGGTTTTCTATTACTGAAAAAAGGAAACTGTTGATCTTGGTGGAGTTGGCTGATGATCAGTACAAACAAGCAGAGAGTGAAGTGCCCAGTAAGAGAGAGAAAACCAGACTCTCTGCAGAAGAGAAGACTGTTGTAATGTGTGTCTTTATTCACCTTTAATTTTATTTTAAAAAATTTTTTAGGGGGGGGGGGGGTCTAACTGTCTTATTTATGCATCTGTGGATCACTCTGTATAAAGATCAGCTCCAGCAGAGACCATCACGGTAAAATCTGCAGACAGAAATGACTGTGCTGTTGTGCATATTTCCTCATATTTTAAGGCTGATAAGTGAATTCTTCTGTCAACGAACCACCCTTTGGTTCATGCATTTTTTTTTGTGGGGTTTGTTTTTTTTCCCAAAACACTGGTGATGATTTCTGGGGGAAAGAATGCCAAAACAAAACAAAGGGCTGAAAGGATGCGATCATTACTCTGTGTAGACAAAATGTCTCTTTTCAAGCTCATGATGTACACAAACAGTGCTCATATAGGCTGCTCTAAAGATTTCCAGACTGCTGTACTCTGGCTGCTGGTTGAAGTAACAGAAGTTTTATTTATTGATGAAATAATCCTGCATACAATCCTCATATGTCACAGGAGGCTGGAGCCTGCAGGCAACACAGGGCAGAAAGGCGCAGAGCAGCCTGCGCAACTCATGATATAACCGTTTTAAAATCTAAATATTTTTTAAATGAAGTTTAGTAGAAACAATATAAAACATTGTCAGCCCTCTATCAATAACAGTCTTGGTTTCTTGTATTTGCATAAGTTAGGACAGGTATCTTTGTGATGAGAATCGTGTCAAGTTGATTTCTAGTCTTAGGTTCTACCTGTATGACAAAGCGTATTGACTTGGTGATAGTATAAGGTCACAATGGAGATTTTCATAGTGTTACATGGTCGACTTCTTTGAAGTTCTGTGTGATTTATTATTTTAAATTTTTTACATAAGGATCTGGTTAAATGGCATAAAATACATAACATTCATGGTGAGTGAGTTATAGTTTTTTATTGTCTGATTCCAATTAAGAAGAAATATCAGTGCTGGCCAGAATATGTGTGTGACGGCTGTGTTGTCTGTTGCCAAGCAAATTTGTATCAGATTTTCTTACAAAGTAATAGTTACTGAGTAAAAAAAAAACCAAAAATAAAACACTGCAATGAGTCAGCGATCTCTAAAACTGAAGTGGAGTAAAAGCTGGTTCTGGTTTTGCACAAGCTGCTGTGAAACACTGAGAGTGAAGATGAAGAGAAGTGCCAGGGAATGCTGTCAAAGAAAATGTTCAGATCTGTTTTTTAAAGCCTGACCGACTCTGGCCCTGAGCCTCATTCCTGTTGTGGATTGATATATGGCCTTTATCATATGGGCCAGATGCTTTCCTATTCAGATCAAAAGGATTTTAACAATAATGGTGGTTTGTTTAAGTTGTGTAGCCATTATTTACAGCAGGCCTACACTGACCTGGTACTATGCATCCATTTCCAATGAGATTTTTAACAATGAGATTGCATGTTCTCCCTATGCATGTGCATGTTTTCTCCTGGTACACTGGGTTCCTTCAACAGGCCAGAAACATGTACTTGAGACTAACTGATGACTTTGTGTGAGTGCCTTGCTTCTGTACGGTGTGTGATCGACTGGCCACCAGTCCACAGTCTACCTTCAGGGATGAGCGCCAGCGCCCCACGACCCTCAGTTGGATAAAACAGTCTGGAAGACGGACGGACAAAACCTAAAATACAAGTCTGTTTTTCTTTCAGTCTATGTCTATGTGACTCTACAGTATTCAAACAACTAAGCCAAATGATCTGTTCAACACACTTTATAAAGTAACAAGCTCAGATATGCTAATTAGACAATCCTCTCATTTTAACAACTCTCAGAGGATTTCAGAGCACTCCAAATCCCACCGCAAAAGAATTGTCAAGTGAAAACATTCCATGTGTAAATGGTAAAATATCCTCCTTGTTCATTAATTTGCCGTCCCCACTAGCAGTTTTCTCTGCTGCAGCTCTCCCTCCAGATCACTGCGAACAATAGAGCCTTTATCCCAAAACATTCTTCACCTCCCGAGCCGATTTCCTGTATCAGCGACTTCTCTCAAATTTAATCAAACAAATCACTCCTCCTCCAGACTGCAATGCTGATTCTCTTTCCAGTTTCAACTGCCACACTTCTAACCTCTGCCATCCATTTTTAAATAACAACCTTTGATGGTTATGCAACGCATGTATTTTGATAATATGACAATTTCATCATCCACATTTTACAAATGAATACAAACAAAAAGACTCATGGAATCCTCCAGAGTGATGGATGTATTGGGACTGTTATCTCTCTCAATGTACACATACATGAATAGTACATGTCTATTCAGGACACCAACATTTCCCTGGTTTCAAAAGAGACTAAACCTAATTTTATGTTTAAAACAATAAAAGGTGGAACTACCTTCACCTGCCAATCAGCTAATTCAAACAATATCCTAGACATACATATCACCAACACTATGGTAAAGAGATATCTGTTACTTTACTCCGGCCCACCATATTGTCCCTAGAGGCTGGAGGAACAACTCTAAAAGTCATCAAACTAAAAATAAAGATGACAAATGACTCCTTTTAAATTCATGCTTCCTCTGACTCATTTTCAAGCATGTTAAACCTTTATCGTCTTCATTGTCATTTCTTGTTTTTGTTTTTAATGTGTCACCTTTGAAATAAGGTCTTCATTCATTCATTCATTTTCCACCCAAAAAAAGAAACTTCATGAGCAGCAGCTCTATGACACACTACTCCCACAGAACATATAAGCCCTTCAATAAGGGAAATGTACCAGTGTATTGGTCTGCTGACTCAGTTTGCCGAGTCAAATGGAAGCTCAGAGTCATGGTGGCAAGAGAACAAAAAAAGGCAGAAACCCAGAAAATCATGACAAGGTGAACAGTTCTTAATCATCCGCTCCGTTGTTTGGCGTGTGTGAGTTACTCAGTTGGACGGCCAGTCTGTAAGGGACAAGCACTTGGTTCAAGCAGAAGCTTTTAGATGTGATGCTTCATTCACGCAGACACGCCGCAACAGCACCTCGGAAGGTTCTCTTGCTGCTGGCTTTGACAGCACAACACACCACGGCAAACTTGTGTTCGATGTTTGACAGTGAGCAGAGATATGACAAGAGAACAGAGCATAATTCACTAATGTCAGTGTGTCCATCTTTCCACCCAAACACAGAAACACTGTCTCCAACATACAAATCGAAGCTTTGTGACTCCCAGTGGGATGCTTATCCATTTGGATGATCTAAACTTTGAAATTGTACAGAAATAGCTGAATAGAATATATTGATCCCCCTTTTGTCTTTTAGGCCTCAAAATTGATGCAATAGAAGGAGCAAAAAAAATAAATAAAAATAGCTGTCTCTGTAACAGCAAGTTTGACGAAATCATGATGGCTAAACCACTGGAGCATCTCCAAAACTGCAGCTGTTGTGGGGTGTTCCCACTCTGCAGTGGTCAGTATTTATCAAAAGTGGTTCTAAAAAAGTAATGGTGAACTGGCAACAGGAGCACTGATACACATGGCTATGACACGTTGGTCTGTGGGGTCCGCTCCAATAAATAAGCTTATGTAACTTCAATTGCTGCAGAAGTTAAAGCTGTTTCTGACAAAAAGAAAAGTGTCAGAAACCCACAGTTTATTACATCATACCTGCAGATTGACCTCTGTCTACCACCTGAAATGATCAATAGGTACTTGTAGTAACTTTAACATAATTAATGAGTTTTCACATTCGTCACCACTTAAGTTCAGACTTAAAATACTTTTTAGTTGCTTGAGTAACAATAGCAACAGTGAAATATCTCAATAGTCTTGAGACACATCATATTTCATCATCTCTAATAACCACATTGATTACCGTACTTTGATGGTCATTGTGATATTAGCTTTGACCCCTGAAATTCATTGAAATCTGAAAAACTCAAGACAGTACAGATGTGCTCCACAAACTTAAAACTATTGAACTGATAACAGTCCCTACATGGGCCTGATAGAGTTCAAATCGGGTATTGGTGTAATATATTAAGAGGCTGCTGCATGCAGCTAAACATATTGTCATCCAGCTAAAAGACTGAAGTCTCACCAATAAACTAATAAAGGTCAAATGAAGCCATTTCAGGAGTGTTATGGCCTCATCCACTCCTGAAAACTCTTGTTTTACACATATTGAACAGAGTTCCTCACAACGTTGCACTTTCAAAAGGATACATTCCCATGCTCCTCTCAAAATAGAAATAGCTTGAAGGCACATACCAATAATGACTAAAGAAAGTTTAAAAAAAGCCACGATGACAGTATCGGACTTTACAGAAGCAATACGTGAAGGAGTGTGTTCACATGTGAGTCAGCAAACTCCCGCTGAGCCGGAGGCACTAAAAGGAGCTTAAGCAATTTTCAAAATGCACTACATGCACTCGCCGTGGAGGAATTAAAGGTCAAAAAACTTTTTCTTTTCATTCCCTTTCGTAGGACAATGAAGGCTGGCACGGGACTCCTCTCTGCACTGGCCGTGTTCCTCTTGATGGGGGCGGTCTTAACTCAGAGAGCTCGTCCGAAGAAGCCCACCAAGCGCCCAGCTGCAACCAGAAGGCCTTTTGTCTCGCAGCCTGAGCCCCAGGAGCCCACAGACTTCCCCCCACCCATCCTGGGGCCGCCTTCCATGTATCCCGACTGCCCCAGAGAGTGTTTGTGTTCCCCAAGCTACCCCAACTCTCTCAACTGTGAGAACCGCAACATCCGCACCATCCCTGTCATCCCATTCAGGACTCACTATCTGTACCTGCAGAACAACTACATCTCCGAGGTGACGGCAGAGCCTTTCCTCAATGCCACCGAGGTCCGCTGGGTCAATCTGGCAAACAACCGCATCCACCAGATAGACAAACAGGTCTGACGGTTTCCCCGGAACACCTTCTTGAGTTGAAGTAAGGATCGCAAAAGGTCATGTCTCCTACATTTGTTTTGCAGGTATTTGACAAGGTCCCAGCACTGCTGTATCTCTACATACAGCGAAACCAGCTAAAGGAAGTTCCTTCAGGTCTCCCAACAGGTCTAGAACAGATTCGCCTTGGTCGGAATCGTATCTCTAAGATCCCTGCTGGGGCCTTCAGTAAGATGGGGAATCTGACTCTGCTCGACCTGTACTACAACCAGGTGAGCCTGACTGTCATGGCTTCTACACCGCTGAGCTGTTAGATTTAGCTAACATGAGTGTATGTATTTTTCTCTCAGTTAAGTGACAGTGACCTGGGGAAGAACACATTCAAGGACCTGAAAAGCCTCATGCAGCTCAACTTGGCCCATAACAACCTGAAGAAGATGCCTGCTGGAGTACCCGAGAGCCTCATACAGCTTTTCCTGGATAAGAACCGCATAGATGACATTCCAAAGTAGGTATACAGTACATACAGTACATTGTCACACAGTTGGTGAGCATGTACATGTACACATTGCATGTGTAATACAATTGGTTAGACGTGTAATTACTAAGATATTCATCTTGTGATTTATGGTCCTGGACAGAAACTACTTTGAAGGCCTTGCTCACCTGGCCTTTGTGAGGCTGAACTACAACCAGCTGAATGATAAGGGAGTTCCCAAAGGTGTCTTTAATGTGTCCACTCTGCTGGACCTGCAACTGGCCCACAACCAGCTCACTTCAGTCCCTCTCATCAATGGTCATCTGGAGCACCTCCATCTCAACCACAACAGCATCGAGAGTAAGCAACCATTCCCAACCTCCCGAGTCATTGCTGGGAATCTTTATCTTGAAAGCCTGAATCCATTAAAACAATATTTGGTCTTAAGCCTGCAGAGATCTATTCCTTATGATGTTTCTTTTTTTTACAGTGAATTGGAAATGTTTGGTTTGTTATTGTCAACACAACATTGTCCCACATCTGCTCAACAGCCCTGTGGGTTTTAATGTCTTTGATAACTTCTTTTGTACAGTGTTTCCTGCTAACTCCCAGTTTACTTTGCATCTTTGCTCACTACAAGCTTTTCAGGAGCTTTTAGGAACTCCCAAGCTTTGGTCGAGTCTAACTCACTCTCATCAACTCTTCACTGTGCTAACTTTCACAAGTTTTGATTCATTAAAGTCCCGCAAAAAGCATGCTGAAATAACATATGGGCACAAATAGACTCCAGTATCATTTGGCAGGCGATTTACTATAAATAACAATATAAGTGGCATTATGTGTACACAAGTATTCAAATGAATTTTGTGAGCATTAGGCTGGTAACATAGAAATGCTTGGATTAAAAAATAAATTTTAAATACGAAATTGAAGAAATAACACAGAAAATATCTTACATCAAAGTCTGCAAACAAAAGTCGTGGCGAGCCAGCTGAGGAAACGTCTCTCACCAGAATGATAGTGATATTTCTGCTAAAGGCTGAGATGGTTTGCTTTTCAAATGTGGTAAAAAAAAAAACAGAGACAATAACAAGAAACTCGTGTTTTCAGTGATTCATAATACGTGTTGTACATGAAGCCATGAGCTGTAGTTTTGGAGACATGCCACATATTCCAGATTCATGCTGGTAAACATGCTAAATATATAGAGTGTGTTATTGTCAGGCCATCCTGTCGAACAATAGATCAGAGTCCATCTCCCAGCTTTTATCAAATGTGCGCTAACTTGTTGTTAACATTTATGAAGTTGTCAGTTCACTCGTGGAACTTTTCAATCACCTTTTTAAAGTGAATATTTTTTTTGAAACAATGATCCACAGAATAGCATTATGTTGGCGATATCCTGCCTTTTTTTTCACCTGATTATTTGAGAAAGTAAATAATTTCTTTCAACTGTTGATACGACTGCACCTATTTCAACATTAACGCTGGACAGATTGTAAATGACTGACTTTAAAAGCTTCACTACAGGTTTGAAAATCCATTTTTTAAATCACAGACGTAAACTTTATTTAAAAAAAAAAATTAAAAACATAAGAAAATGAATTGTCTGGTTTAAAACATAGATGGATGTTTATTTTCTACTGCGGTAAAAGACTCCATGTATTTGTTGAACTGAGTTGTTTTCATTCAAGTGCTTTTTAACGATAAACTAGTTTATAAATCATTACTCAAACATACATACATACATACATACATACATACATACATACATACATACATACATACATACATACATACATACATACATACATACATACATACATACATACATACATACATACATACATACATACATACATACATACATACATAGTATAAATACTTCAATACTTTTTCTCCTAGGCATCAATGGCACCCAGATCTGCCCCTTCAACCTGCAGGCTGACATGAGTGACCACAGTCTGCAGCCAAGGCTAAGGTTTGTTTCATCATGTCACATCTTTTTTTTTAGAACAATGCAACCCGGTAAAATGGTATTCTTTGACAGAAAGTTAACAGGAACTGAATAATTCCATTATCGGGAACTACAGAACTTTTGAAAGTTATTTCACTGACATGCTGAAGACCTGTTCTGTCGCCTCAGGTATCTGCGCTTGGATGGAAATCACCTGAGTCCTCCCATCCCTCTGGATGTCATCATGTGTTTCAGACACCTTCACTCTATTGTCATTTAGGAGAACTCTTCCTGAATGCCAGAGGGCTTGCATGCACATACAAACCACAAAAGCACATGTAGACACCAGAAGCGCAAAAACTCCGCCACAATGTAAAAAGTACGTTGAAGACAACACACAGGTTTGATGCAGCTGTGGAACTACGTAACCAGAAGAGGGACCATGTGAAACTGATGGAAAGTTTCACTGGATTTAATGACAGGTTGAACTACAAACCTGCTGCAAGCGGATACGCCAAAATGCAGAGTTTTTTTTTTTTCTTTTTAAATAAGTGTTACAGTTTATCAGCCATTAATTGTTTACGATATTACAATGCAAGGAAAAAGAAAAAGAAAAAAATTGAATGAGCTAAGCTTGAAAATACAGAAACATTGACGGACAAGCTGCAGACACTGAGAGTTATGTTTACTCTCACAGGTGATCAGAGTGGAGCGTCCACCGACGACAACAAACACAACTCCAGTGGAAGTCAAAGAAATCACGTTTAAACATAGCTACTGTGTAGTTATGACTGTCCTGAATGTGCCTGTGATTTTCGAGGTACTCCATGTAAAGAATTGTCATTTTAGCCTCCTTATTCTTCTTTATATTATTGTTGTGTATAAAGAAGCTTTGGATAAATAATGGAAAATAAAAACATTTCTTTAATTATTTGATTTCAATTGTTTGGGAGTTTTTTGTTTTTGTTCAACAACAGTCTGATTTTGTAGCTTTGCTGCATCACCACACTTCAGAATCAGAATCAGAATTAGAATCAGAATCAGGTTTATTGCCAAGTATAGTTCAAACAATGCAAGAATTTTGTTTTGATGACATTTATTAAATATAATAAACTCCATATATTAAAGCTGGCATAAACTCAAATGATAGATATTATGGCAATCTGGTACACAAGTGCTTTTGAGGGCATCTTTGTGATTATAATACTATGAAACAATGCAATACAATACAATGGAAATGCAACGTGCATCTAAGAGTTATTTACATCCCTTTCTGTGACTTTTACATTTTCACTGGCATTTATCATAGATGTAAAAAAAAAAAAATTCAGATGAGAAATAAAACCTGCTTCTCCTTACCAGATGGAAATTCAGCAGGTAGCACAGTGGTGTAGCGGTTAGTAGCCTTGCCTCACATTAAAAATATGTCTGGTTCAATTCCATGCTCAGGGGTCTTTTAGTAGGTAGTATGCATGTTCTCCATCGGCATGTGAGGGTTTTCTGTGTGCGTGTGTGCGTAGATGATGTTATGACTTCTATTTATGTCAAAATGTCTAATAAAAGTGCAATGAAAACTCCTGTATCATGATGACAGAAAGGGGAAAATAGGCATTCAAGTAGTTTCAGCAAGTGATGGAGGGAAGTAGAAAGGAATTTACAACCTCAAGGAACGATAACTGGGCTGAAGTCACGACTGAACGCTGCGTGTCTGAAAGAAAGACAAAAAGAAAGAAAGGAAAGCCTGCACAACCAAACACACTTCTACGTTTCAGAGCCAAAAGAAATATCACTTTTTGACTTAAACTCTGTTCAAAATACTCACACGAATATAATTATTTTTGACTAAAGGGTGAAATGTTCACCACCATCTGAACACGCTCAGAATCTTTTCACTTGGACTTTCACCAGATCAAGTTGTGTGGTGACCTCTAGTGGAGAATAAATCTACAACGCGATACACTTAGGGAATTCCTGAGCTGTGAATAGCCTGGCAGCAAGTGTTAAAGTTATTTATCTTTTAATTATTGCAGACAATACAATGAACATTCTCATTCAGTCTGGAAAGTTTGCACTTCCCTCCATTGCTTACAGTTGCCGGGCCTTGAACTACATCATCAGCACAGGTTAGTCCTGTTTCCATCGGACTTCCCTGATTCCAGTTTCTTCCGCTGCACCTGAATTCACGGCAGCAGCACAAAGCTGAGGCAGAAGAGTGAGCAGGTCTGGTTGGTGTTTCCAATCAGCACTCGTCAGACAGGAGTTACGTCAGAGCCCGTGGCGGTGCTCCTGCAGGGAAAAGACAATAGCACCAATCTGCAATTGACCTGAAATAGATTTAATTTGCAGCATAGAGGAAGAAGTACATACTGTGAATGTGCACCCACACTGATTTCATCAACACACAGGAATCGGTGAAACTGTGTTTTATTAGTAAAGGTGTTCTATGGTTTATTTGAAGCTTCAATCAACACTGTAATTAAAAGTGGTATTGTTTTTTTGTGCATACACTCTTGAACTGAACTTAAAACATGTAATGTGTAAAAGGCCTGACATTACCTCTGAGTTTTCTTCAAGGGGGATACATACAGGAGTCACAAGTTAATCAGTGGCCGCAGGCTATTGTCAGTGTCAGCCACAATGAATTAGCCCTGATATTAGGTTTGTGTCAAAAAACTGGATGCGTCTGCACCTCTCCTTTCTTTTTGATCTCACATTGAACAAACTGCTCTCAATTATTTCTCACCACCTTCACTTGCAATATTCTTTCAATTTCTATTGGTCAATCTGTAAATAATTTGCAATCATGTCAAATTTGCTCCTCTTTACCGTGAAGTGATTCAAGTAACATGTTTCATTTAGACAAACATATAATCATATTTGAACCTAATTTCATCCATATTACGCAATGTGCATGTATTGAGAGGATGATGACACTCTACCCGTGTGACTCACTCAAACAATATAACACATCGGATTCATGACGTAGGAGGGATTTCTCTACAGCATGCCACAAAGGAGGAAATCATTATTGTTCCTTTCCCTTTTCTTCCTTTCAGGTCTAGAGACATCAGATGACAGTTCCTTTAATTTTAGGAACTTCCTCCTCCAGTAATTTTTTTTGCTCCCCCCCCCACCCCACACGTGCACGTACAGGTTCATGCATGTGTGAATGTGTGCGCGTGTGTTTACATGAGCAGTTCAATACCTGGTGACATTCCCCTGACTGCACTATAAGAGGAGGCGGCATGGATACACTGACACAGCTTCTCCAGGACGCTTCCTCTGAGTGACACACACACACACACACACACACAAACAAACACACAGGTGAGTCTGGAGCTGCATCATGGTGGCAGGTGATGGGTCCTGTACAGAGCTTGTTCAATTGTTGGATGGATTTAGTATAATGTTGCATCACTTTTGGAACGATTAGTTTAACTATTACTATCGATGGAACAAAAATAACATGAAAATGCGATTGTTACGGTTAACTATAAGCAGTAAATGTGATTTATCAGCAATCCCAATCCTTTACAGTTCCATCTGTGATGATTAGTAGAAATGACTTGATCTGGTCTATTTTCACCATCAGGTGGACACAGAAATGGACAGTTTAAATTATTTTCTATCAAAGCAAAGCAAATACATCAATACAGAGAAAGAATTCTGTAGAAATGTTGTGAAGACATTTCAAATTTCTAATCGCCTTCATTGCTCAGCCTCCAGATCACCGACGTGATGAAGTTGCTGCTCGGCTGCTCAGTCTGTCTGCTGGTCCTGCTGGGCTGTCTGAGTGGACCTGCACTGAGCCGAACTCTGCAACTGGACAGCTGCTCTGTCACCGTCCACCTTTACGAGCTGCGCAGGTACTACTACGACATACGGACAGCCGTGGTGAGTCTAATACACACACACACACACACACACACACACACACACACACACACACACACACACACACACACACACACACACACACACAGCAAGAGAGACCAGAGACACCTGCAACTTTTTCTGATGATGGACTGATGATCTTCTGAAGATACAAACTCTGTTACAAAAGAGCATCAAGAATGTGTTTGCTACACCAAACATGTAATATAGTAATATAAAATACATTGAAATGTAACCTATTAACTGGGGTCAAATGTAACTCACTGGGAATAAATAACATAGTTAGATAAACTGGGGTCAATTATAACATAACATAGTAACGTTGCGCCGAAAATGACTATTTGGTGTGACACAAAGCATTTATGGTTTAAGGTTTAGGACGGTGTAATGTGATTCAAGCTCCCATGCTCCGGAAAGAAATATCCAGAATGGAGACACCCTGTCAGAGTAAACACACCAGAACTGTTTTCCAACAAACGCTTTGTGTTTTGAGCATAATAAGTGCAGTAAACTGTCAGAAAGTGACTGACCCAGTGTGTTTTGTGTTTGTACGTGACAGATATCTGACAACAGCGACATCGGAGTGAAACTTCTGGACAAAGCTTTGATCACAGATATTAAGGTAAGTGAGTCCTTGTGCTGCGTTTCCTTTTATGTAAAGTTTATGTTACTTATTCCATCATCACAGATGTTTGTATCACATGGTCTTTTTTTTGGTTCGGCTGCCCTTATCAATTTCTTCCCAAGCTGAAAGAAACTCAAGTTTGAATTGTGCACATCTCTCACAGGAGGGTCAGACTTGCTGCTTCATGCGACTGATGCTGCGCTTCTATGTCGAAAGAGTGTTTGGCAGCTTCATCTCTTCCTGGCCGCAGTACCAACGCTCCTCCAGTGCTCTGGCAAATGCTTTTGTCACCATCAGAAAGGATATTAATGCATGTGTAAGTGTTGTTTTTTTCCAATATGTTTGTGTATGCAGTGAATATTTCGGCTTGTAATAAAGGCAGCCGTGAGTTGAGTTGACGAATGCGCTCTACTCTGTGCAGCACTGCCTCTGTGAGGAAGACACCCAGAACAAAATCGACTCGGTGCATGCTGAGTTCAACAAGGTAAAAAAAAAAATCACACATTTTAAAAAAGTTTTCATATTCTCACAATGGACTGCAGAGGGCGCTGCAGAGTCATCATATAATATGAAGGGAAACGGTCTAACTAATCAGGCTTTTTGTATGATGTTTGGATCCTGAGATTGAGGTGAGGGCAAAGCAGCAGGAACATTAAGTCAATCACAGCATGACCTTGATTATTTTTAGAAGAAATCGTATTTAAAAATGAATAGTTAGAAGGTGACACTTTTTGATATGTTAGTGAAACACGTGTTTATTGAACTCAATTGATTGTAAGTGTAATAGAATTATAGAATAGGCTTTAATTCAATACCATTTGTCACTTATGTAACAGTTGCTGGCTAAATACATACCAAGCAAAGTATCTAACAAACATGGTAAAAATGATGCTTCTTATTGCCTCTGGATCTCAACAATAATATCTTACAATATGAAACATATTGGGAACTGAAAAAGGGAGGCAGGGGATCTCAGGAGAAGCTTATACATACTTATAAAAACCACTAATCTCGCATCACAACTTTGTTTTACCTCACTTGTTGTTATTCACTTTTATTTTCTAAATCAAAACTGTAAAATCAACATAGCAGGTTTTTTTTTTTTTAAATATCATTTTAACATTGAAAATCAACAGTGAATATTTATTTAATTTTACTCACTCATTATACTGTTGTTTTGACTCATCCTGAAACAGCTTCAGATGAGCCAGGCTGCCCAGAAGGCCATGGGAGAGCTGGATACTGTGCTGGACTGGCTGGGTGGACTCAAAGAGATAAACTGACCTAAAATCTCAACAAACTGCACTTTACAATTTGTTAAGTTGAAAACTACAAATTTGAAAGGTACACTTCTGTATCACTGTGCATTTCTTTGTTTGTACTTGAATTAACTTAATGTGCTTCGTATCCACCAATGTGGAGTTTTGGTATGTAATATTTATAATTACAAAACAATATTTTACGTGTAAGAAACAGCAAGCTGTTCAAGGGGTTCTGCCACTGTTATTATAAACACTGTTGTAATAGTATAAAGACAAAACAAAGAGGAGAAATGTATGTTTTAATATTAAAATGCTGTATGTTTAACATAAATAAAAACTTGTCATTGTGAATATTCTGTGAGGTTTAGTTTTTTCAGAAGTCCTTTCTGCTCAATACTTCCCCCTAGAGGCTATCAGTGTAATTGCCGTTGTAGAGTAACAGGAAGATAGTTACACCACTTTACAGCAGTGGATCTCACAGTTCACTATGATATTAGTTTAAGAATAAAAACAGGTCATCAATTTGAATCCAAATATTGCTAAATCGTCATCAGATCTCACCTGATGGTTCCAACAAACATTTTGAACTGATAAAACTTAAATGAAATACCATATCATCCATTGTCCAGATTATATGTATGACAGTACTATGACTGTGACTGGTGGCACGGCACAGCGGTGGTTTGTATTGTCATCCCACATCGTGAACAGAGGTTCAATTCTTGGCCGAGGCCTTTCTGCGTGGAGTTGGCATGTTTTCCTGAGCCTGTGGGTCGATCAATCCTCACACAGATTCCTCAATAATTGGTGATCACACATCAGCGGGCTGAGACAGACATGAGCATTGCTGTATGAAAGGATGTGTTCAGTCATATTGTAGAATTTCTATATAATAAGCAAACATTTATAGTTGTTATGCACCAATTCTGCCTACGACCTACTTTTGTTTGTTATAAGACCACAAAACTACACAATTCTAGTGAAAGACAGGTTTTGCCAGGAAACAAATTTTGATTTCAAATGGATGCAATTTTGTTTTGCACTGTTAAATTCCAACCTTCAGTCTCAACACAACAAGAAATAAACCATATGACCACACCGAAATGTTAATCAGAAGAAGATCACTGAAATGGGCTGAGATGGTGAAATTGTAATGACTAACACAGTCAAACCTCATGTGGCTGACATCCAAAAACTACCAACAGTCCCTGCATGAGACTAAGGGATGACCGGGACCAACAGAAACAGGAAGGGTCATTTACAGGCACTGAATTAGTCAGATTCTTAAATTACCGCAGCATGGAAGGAGTCAGCTGTGTAATCAGTACAGACAGTCTACTTCTGGACCATTCCCCATAATATAATAATAGTATTTAGGTCTTTTAATTTCTACTTTTTGCAATCATCCACATGAGGGTCAAGACATACACTGAACAAAAATATAAACGCAATCACCATGAGCCGCACGTTTTGAGGGAGCGTGCAATTATTGGCCTGCTGGCGTATGTTATGGACAACGAACACAGGTGCATTGTACTGATTTGATTGATTATTAACTAGTAACTGCAATGTTTTAGAAGACGTAACTCCAATTAAGTAATATTAAAAGTGTTGCGATAAAAGTCATTTAAAGTGAGGACACAATGAGAAAAATAATTCACCCAGCTCTGTCCATTAGAGACAGATAAAGATTGTTTTTCTGTCTCGATATACAGAATAAAGTGTTAAAGACAAAGGTGATTAGGTAGGCTCCTTTCCAATGGAAGTTTGAGGGAAGAAGTTTTGTCTCGGACCTGAAGGTGAATGAGAGCCATTTCTGGGGTGGATCAAAAAGAGAAAAACAACATTGTGTAGTGGATGACTGGAATAAAGTCCAGAGAAAGACGGAGGGGAGGCTGAACAAGTGTTCAGTGTATTGAACAAACAGTTAAACATGGCATCGACTGATCAAGACTGGCTTCATACCAAATACGCATCAGAGTGTTTGCATGAGCACCTTGATCACCAAACCAAAAATATACTAGAGCGTGGGCCGTTCGACTGGCGTCACATGCCTTTACTCTCGGCCAAGATGACATCAAAACAACCATTAAACCTATGATTCATCATCTCAATTGCACTCAGAAGCTGTATTATTATTCTGCTGCTCTAATTCTGTAATCATCTTTTGAAAAACTATGGGAAAATACAGTATGAGCTGTCACAACAGGCAGTGCTTACATCAGGGCAGTTAACACCATGCAGGCTCATGCAAATGCCTGGATGCGGGCAGGATACATACTGTACGTACACACTCGCACCCCGGCACAGTAAAAATAGAAAAACAATATTGGAGAATCATGCTTATAGCATCCAAACTATAATATATTAATCAGTGAGTGGAAGTTTTAACTAAGTTAGTCTTGAATCTCTGACAAGCTGCAGATCAAGTGAACTTACAGTGCAAAAAGGAATTTTGAAATCTCAGCTCTCCCGGAGAAATGCTTGCTCAGCAGACACACAGAGACTCAACTTTAGTTTCAGGTTACAGAAATGTGTTCTTTTAATAATGCTTGCTCAGCTCTCCTCATTTTATGATGCTGAGGAAGTTCCTTCTGCTCATATTTGCATATTGTATTTTACGGTTGTCCCCACTTTCAATACATTGAAATATCTTCCACGGATGTATGGCGGCGTAGATTCAGAATGGGAAGCAGTGACCATCAGCGGACAGCTCATAGTTCCCCCAATAGGTTAATCGATGATTAAGGAATTCATCAGAGTCACTGGAATTCTCTCTACTTCACTAACTTATTCTACGAATGTCGCTATTCTGTTCTGCAGAAATTTCTAAGTAGAAATCCACCCACTCTGAAATCAGTTATCACTTCCATCTCGTGTGTGACTGGATTGCAACAGACTCGCCATGTTCGGATGACCAAATGTTACAGCTTATACTGTGCTTCCTTGGCAAAGTTCTTGGACTAAAGATTTATCATGGGAAAATGGAAGGAAAACTCAAACCCTTTATCCTTTGACATAAACAAAAACAGAAGGATTCAGTGGCATACAAAACCACACACATACTTAAGACAAACCGTGTGAAAGTGAAAGAGGAATGCGGTGAACCTGTTGATAAAGGCACATTGTGTTTCCACTAAGTAGTGTTTTGCAGGGGCACAATTTTTCAGAGGTGCAGAAAATGTGACGCATAAAGTGGAAAAGATGTTCGGTACATTGTGAAACTCGGCAGGTTAAAAGGCAAGGATGGTTGTGCAATCACCAGAAATTCATCACATTTTGACACCACTTCATTTGAATTTTAAAGACGCTGCAGTTTCATACCAGGGGGCTGAATCAGCTTGACGTGATATCGGTGCTGTGATATCATGTAATGAGCTGAAAGATGCTGTCGTGGTGCAAAACAACATCGGAAACTGGCTCCATCGCTTTTACCTCGTGAGCGCCGACAGAACAGAGAGGTGCTCTCCCCACAACATCACCTGATCGGATCCAGGTCCGATCAGTAAAAAGCAAAGCGATACAAGTCAAAATCTGGAAGAATCCGTTGGGCCCGAATACCAAGAGACAGTATGGGCAAAAACAAATCCTGGTCAAGCAGAGCGACATGCACAGGAAATATCAACTCTTTGAGTTCCCAACAATCAGACTCCTTCTGACTTGTTAAAGATCTGATTTAACCACATGAAGCAGACTTGGGATTGAATGTTTGCAAGTTGAAATTCCCCCTGCAGACAGGTCACTACTGTGGGTCCCTGAGCAATGAGCATGACCCTTGACCCCCATCAGCTCCCCGGAGCACCTTAAAGGGGTGCAAAAATCACTATCTGATGGTTTTCTAACAGTAATTCACTCGAAGGCCCCAAAAGTGAAGATAGTCCGTCATCTCCCTCACTTGCTTGCTCCACTTTTCAGCCAACATGTGCTCCAACAAGCCAATCAGAAATGTCCCCTTCTTGACATCAAGTTGGATATCAACCAATCGCTTTTGACCCTCCCTCAGTCAGATGAGCTCGGCCCTCTGAAACGAGGAGCAGCATTTTTTTCCCTCACAAAACAGAAACAGACATGGCAAATGTATGAGGAGAACACGGCCGTTGCTCTGTCGTTGACTGCATCAATGAGGACAGAAGTCGAGTTTAATCCCTTCATCTGAGCACCGGAGGACCCAGCGGATCAGCTGGATTTTTGCAGTAAATCTATCAACAAACAACAAAACTTCCCAAAGTTTGGCGTGTGTGTGCGGGCAGCATTTCATAGAGGACTGCTTTCATAACATGGGCCCATGCAAAGCAGGCTTTGCTAAAAAAAAAAAAAACTGGATAAAGCTGGGATCTCAACCAACTGTGTCTGACTCTACTACAAAAGTGGGAAATGTGAGAAAGAATTTATTTTACTTTACTGCACGGGTGTCAAACTCACGTTCTGCAGTGCTGCAGCCTTGTATGTTTTTGTGTCTCCTTGCTTCAACACGGCTGATTGCAACGATGCTGGTTATCAGGCTTTCTGCTGAGCTCGGTGGAACCTTCATGAGATTCTGGTGTGTTGAAGCAGGAGACATGGAAACATGCAGAGTTTGACACCCTGCTTTATTGTGTAGACCTACTTAGTGTAATAGACTGCATCATTTCCTGCATTTGCAGGCTTTGGATGCCTTATAATGGTGTATGGTAAAATTAACATTATTTTTTTTACAATCCCTTTTAGCTTCCGTCAGTTGTGTTAATTTTAGATGTCGATCTTATGAGGCCTTTTTGGCTCATGATCTTTTTTATAAAGATAATGACACTATTTTTTGTTTTCTATGTATGGTACATATGCATAATAGATCAGTTTCTATGAAAGCTGAAGTACAGTTTAACTGCTCTGGAAATGTCCTATAACCTCTATAGCTGTCATTGCAGGACTGTTGTGGTTCACAGCATTAGTTAGAGCTCTGTTTATATGCATAAAATAAATCATTTAATTGCTCACCATGCATTTCCTATTTATTTGTTTGACATACAGTGAAGAAAATAAGTATTTGAACACCCTGCTATTTTGCAAGTTCTCCCACTTAGAAATCATGGAGGGGTCTGAAATTTTCATGGTAGGTGCATGTCCACTGTATGAGAGACAACCTAAAAAGAAAAATCCAGAAATCACAATCTATGATTTTTTAACAATTTATTCGTGTGATACAGCTGAAAATAAGTATTTGAACACCAACGTTAATATTTGGTAGAGTAGCCTTTGTTTGCAATTACAGAGGTCAAACGTTTCCTGTAGTTCTTCACCAGGTTTGCACAGACTGCAGGAGGGATTTTGGCCCACTCCTCCACACAGATCTTCTCTAGATCAGTCAGGTTTCTCAGCTGTCGCTGAGTAACACGGACTTTCAGCTCCCTCCAAAGATTTTCAATTGGATTTAGGTCTGGAGACAGGCTAGGCCACTCCAGAACCTTGATATGCTTCTTACGAAGCCACTCCTTGGTTTTCCTGGCTGTGTGCTTTGGGTCATTGTCATGTTGGAAGATCCAGCCACGACTCATCTTCAATGATCTGACTGAGGGAAGGAGGTTTTTTGGCCAAAATCTCACAATACATGGCTGCAGTCATCCTCTCCTTAATACAGTACAGTCTTCCTGTCCCATGAGCAGAAAAACACCCCCAAAGCATGATGCTACCACCCCCATGCTTCACAGTAGGGATGGTGTTCTTGGGATGGTACGCATCATTCTTCTTCCTCCAAACACGCATAGTGGAATTATGACCAAAAAGGTCAATCTTGGTCTCATCTGACCACAAAACTTTCTCCCATGACTCCTCTGGATCATCCAAATGGTCATTGGCAAACTTAAGACGGGCCTTAACATGTGCTGGTTTAAGCAGGGGAACCTTCCGTGCCATGCATGATTTCAAACCATGACGTCTTAGTGTATTACCAACAGTGACCATGGAAACAGTGGTCCCAGCTCTTTTCAGGTCATTGACCAAGTCCTGCCGTGTAGTCCTGGGCTGATTCCTCACCTTTCTTAGCATCATTGAGACCCCACGAGGTGATATCTTGCATGGGGCTCCACTCCGATTGAGATTGTCCGTCATGTTTAGCTTCTTCCATTTTCTAATGATTGCTCCAACAGTGGACCTTTTTTCACCAAGCTGCTTTGCAATTTCTCCGTAGCCCTTTCCAGCCTTGTGGAGTTGTACAATTTTGTCTCTGGTGTCTTTGGACAGCTCTTTGCTCTTAGCCATGCTGAATGTTTGGGTCTTACTGATTGTATGGGGTGGACAGGTGTCTTTATGCAGCTAACAACCTCACACAGGTGCATCTGATTCAAGATAATACAGTGGAGTGGAGGAGGACTTTTAAAGGCGGACTAACAGGTCTTTGAGGGTCAGAATTCTAGCTGATAGACAGGTGTTCAAATACTTATTTTCAGCTGTATCACACGATTAAATTGTTAAAAAATCATAGATTGTGATTTCTGGATTTTTCTTTTTAGGTTATCTCTCATACAGTGGACATGCACCTACCATGAAAATTTCAGACCCCTCCATGATTTCTAAGTGGGAGAACTTGCAAAATAGCAGGGTGTTCAAATACTTATTTTCTTCACTGTATAAGAATCATCCACTCCCACCAGCAACATCAAAAAGTACCGTAGTGTATGTAACGTCGCTGCGTCATGGAGCTGTTTGCTGTGTGTCTGGTCCGCACGCCGCCATGTGACGTAGACAGGTTAGAGCTGTTGACAAAAGAACTCCAGATTTCTATCCTTCCTTTATGCCGGATAAATGTTGTTTTTCCATTTGTTGGAACGTTGTGCAGGTTAGTCAATGTGGAGTTATTCATTTGTGAGAATTGCATCCTGAACTTTATCTTTATGAATTTGTGATTTTATCTTTCTTGTATTTCCAGACTCGACCTGGCTGCCATGTCTTATAGTGAAACGCTGACCGACCATAAGCCAGGACACGGGATAGTGTACCTTCAAGATCCACTTCCCTAAGACCTGGAAGGGAGAATGCAACTCTAAGCCACATAGGACTGATCCGACATTCAGTTAAGTGTTAAATTATTTAAATCTTTAACCAGAACATGTTTTGAACTTGGTCCTCGTCCAAGAGGATTAAACTGTGCCGTGAGAGCGGCCTGACGAGGAGGTCGTTGGCAGACGTGAGTCAAGGTTCAATCCGGGGCCAGTTTAAATCCCACATCTTTCCCCTCATATTTATTTTAATGTGGATGGTGCAAGTTTGGCCCTGTGTTTCAATTGTGACTGTTTTTTTTAGCAGATTGTTTTATGTAAATAAATGCTTGAATGGAATCGGCACAAATGACTTCTGTGAATTCATGAAATATATGCACAACATCCGTTTCTGAAAACTATACAATTAATAGAACAGCAATCTCAATATCTTAAAATGTGTCATAGTTAAATTTGTCATGTGTCACTAGTTGCAGAATTCTTCGGTGGAGTAGGTGTGGACAGGTCCAGCTCATTAGCATTTAAAGGTACAATCAAGAAATGGCCTGTTCTCAACACAGCTCACCAGACGGACTTTTAAAATGCTTCAAATTCAGGACCAAGGCTGAATTTGAGCAATAAACTTTGAATACAACATTTTTAGATAGCTGAAACATAATTGCGATTGTTGAAAAACTGCATAATATGGGACCTTTGATGTGGCTTCCCACCGCATACTAGCAATATATTGGTCAACATGGAAAAGAGAATTTCACCAAGGGGATAAATGAAGTATGATTAGTAAGTTAATAAGTTATTCAAGCCTACTTAGAGGTTTCAGAAGTAGAGTGGTGGGGAGAGAATCTCCATCTATCCATTTGCTCTCATGTTGAACCAGCTCTCAATTTCAATTGGAGTAGCTCAGGCAGTCTATATTTCAAGATCAGAGTTGAAAACTTGAGAACCACTTTTCAATTCAATGCACAGTGTCATGTCGCCAGTGCCCGTTAACTTTGTACATCTCTCTTCTCTCTTTACCTTCTCTGGCAGCCAAAAGATCTTCATCTGCATGACAACCTCAATGAATCTAGAATTATTTGGCAATTTTATTGTTCTGTTTGAATGTATCTTTCGATTGTTCTGGGTCGCTAAGACATCATCCTGAAACTAGGAAATACCTCGTTTCAAGTAAATATCTCATGACAGGCAAGTGATAGGCTATTTCAGTGTGGTGTTTCTGAAAAACGCAGCTCATGGGTCAAGTTCAACTTTAACCTCCAACAGGGAATTTGTTGAAATATCCATAAAACGAAACTGGAGGAAAACAGACTCATGACAGACAGATTAGTAATACTGAACGGACTGCTTTCCTTCTAACTTGTCATCACAGGATACTTACACGCGACAACTTCTGTTGAAAAGCTTTCTAAGTACTCGGTTACTCACGTACGATGACAGATCGCTGTAGATCTCATCGGATCATTCCTGGATGAAGTGAGGCGGCACTGAATTCAGACTTAAAATCTTAAATTCATGAATGGATGGAATTTTAAATAAAAAAAACAAAAACAACATGATGACATAAAACCAAATGCAAAGTCTTGAAAGCAACTGAGACCACAACAGAGTATAGGTCTACATCTATCTTAAGAGTATTATACACTGTATGCCAGCTAGTTGGAAACTATACAAATCGGTGTTTCTTGTTATACTTTTGTAATTTGTGTGTGATAAACAATAATCATTCCTAATTCTCATCAAATCTCACTATGCATTAGATTTCTCGACTGCAATGTAGTGTTTGTAGTGTTCCTGTTTGTGGCTCAGAGACAGTGTGTTTGCATGCTCCACCTGTGTATGTGTTTTGTCTTTTATTCTGGGCGCTACAGCATCTTCTGACAAACTAAAAAAAAAAAAAAAAAAAAGCAGGCTTGTTAAACTGTTTACTGACTTTAGCTTGACTGTAGGAATGTGAGAGAAGCGTCTCATCTAAATTGTTAGGTTTGGATTTGGGTTGGCCACAAAGAATCAACAGTCCTGTATAATACAGGAACTCTTGAATGAACTATGGAACAGCAAAAAGCTATGCGACAGGTAATTTAACCCCATACCACCAACAGGATGTGCTGTAGCACCACTGCTGAAGCTAAAGCTTTAGGGTGCCACTTATAGACAGGCTGTATACCACCAGTCAGTGAATCTGGGTTTGAGGAAAAGCCCCTGTTGAAAATATTAGAATTTGACTAAATTAATAACATTTCAGGGTGTTTGCACTTCTGAAATGCATAAGGTCGACTAATGGCCTCAAGTCAAGTTCTTGTTTTTTTACCAGATTCTTCCTCCACATCTTTCTCCTTTGAGGCTGCAGTCACTGCATCAGGCCTTCCTGTTACCTTCAGTGTGACACAAGGCTCAAAGATAAACAAACTATGATTTGAACCTTTACAAATGACCCCAAAGTTCATTTGCAGACTGTGCTGTTTACATCCGGCAGAGGTAAGCGCAACAAATGACCTTCCCAGCAAATATTTTGAAAAAGCCATTCTTGCCAAATACTAGTGGACAAAGACACAGAGTTCAACTAGCCTGCAATTAAAATAAGATGAAGATAACTGGGCATTCCTATGACAGAAAAAGCACTGAAGGGAAACCACGCCCCTGTCTCTATGAAAACCGAACCAGAAGCTGCTGGGTTTTTTTCTTGCCGGTGCCAACTTGTCAACTAAAGTGCCCATAATGGAATTTTAAGAGAGATCACCTTGACTGATTGTTACAAATTCAGAGAAAAGAAGAAACTCGATGTCTCCTGTCTTCCATCGCGCAAGTCTCATTACGTCTGTCTCACATACAGAGGGAATCCACAGCGTCATCAGTTTAAAACCACATTTTAGTCTCACTTATGTCTAGGTGACGGTTTCCATTGTTAATGTGAATAATTCATTGAATTCATTACAAATAAATGTTATTTTAAGCACTATTTTTTGGGGTATCTCTCGATTCTTAAGCTTCTGTTATGACTGAAATGTGTAGTCCTATTTTTGAAACTACTACTATTTACAATCAAACTCTCACACTGACAAAAATAACTGCTGTTCATTATAAATGTTGTATTATTACTATCCATACTAAAACTTCTAATTGAACTTCTGTGTTCCCAAATTCCTGAGAAATATGTTGTTATTTTTTACAATCCTACCACCACCAGCACTATCAATAATAATGATAATAATAAAAATAAAAATAATTATTATTATTATTATTATTATTATTATTATTATTATTATTATAATAATGTAGTTGTAGAAGTATATATGTGTCATAGTAAATGCATCAAATAGTGATTACTGACTAATTATGTAATGTGAAATTTTCATATTTGTCAATGTCAGGTTTTTTTTCTCTTGACAGCTCAAGAGTTTGAAGTCAAAAGATCTAGTACCTCATGGGAGGAGTACCCCACAAAGAAAAATCCCCACGTATGAATGTAAGCCTGTTTAAACTTTTTCTCTTCCAGTAAGAGGAGGAGCATCGAGAATTCCTGTCTGAATGGATATAAATTAGGCTCGAGATTAACCCAAAAATGTGCACTTTGCTCTTTGATCTCCAGTGAGAGCCCACTGAAAACGTTTCTCCTCTGAGAAGTCTGAGGACCTGATCGACGTCGGCTGATCCAGCAGCGTGCCTCCTCTCTGCAGCTCGTCCAGCATCATGACTCCTCCTCGGCCTCTCCTCCTCCTCCTGCTCCTCCCGGTGCTCCTGGCTCTCCTCTGCGCGGTCAGCTGCACTCCGCTGTGCAACAACCAGTGCTGCCGGTTCGTGGAGAGCTTCCCTGTCAGGCTGAAGCAGCTCAGACGAGACTACTCACGAATCAGAGACTTCTATGTGAGTGGAGTTTGCTCTCTTCAGGCGTCCTGCACGTGATGCTGGTTGCGACCTGCGCGCGCTGCTCCCTGCGCTCCTCACCCTCACACTTTTGTTTCGTGTTTGCAGGAAGCCAATGATGACTTCGACACAGCATTACTGGATCAGAGCGTCGAGGACTCCTTCAAGGTAAGGTTTCTCCGCTCGATGAAGACTTTGTAAAAAAAACGATCATTTGTGCATGCCACCGTGGCGGTGCCCAGGCTCCAATCAGGGTCTGATCCGGCGTCTTGCACGTGCATAGTGAAAACGAATAGTGAGCTTGGGGTGACTGAATTTACCCACCCTCTTCTGCACAAGGGTTTTAAATAAATAAATAAATAAATAAATAAATAAATACTACTTTACCTGCATCATGTAAAATGCATTTTCAAATCTAAATATAGCTCTCACACATGAGCAGTCGATTTCCTCGAGAATATCACATTTAAATATTTAATTGGATCCATACTGATTTAGTCTCTTTTTAATTGATTTACAATTATTGTACATTTATCATTGACATGAAATTTTTTTTTCCCGGGTGAGACAAAGCGTGACATTAAACAGCAGTCCAGAGGAACAGTACAATCGAAAATTTAATTCACCACATTCTGGTGCAAGTATGATTTACCAGATGTATTTCATTTAAGGCTTTTTAATTAATTGGTTGGTTGATTGATTAACCTGTCACACCAGTAATACTTATAGTTGTTCACTACAAGCTTTTTATCATTATATTTACTGTCATTTTAGTTAAAAATTGTCCTTGGATCAAATAAATCTTATTTTCAAACATCTGTTCCTTTTTTGAAACATCTCTCTCCGGTCTCTTCATCGTCACACTGTGATCATGCGTTGTATGTCATCCACTAACTGATCTTGTTTTCTGCTCTCTGCTTCCTCCTCACTATTAGAGCCCCTTCGCCTGCCACGTCATGAACAACATACTGGATTTTTACCTGAGTACAGTTTTGCCAAAAGCTGTGGCGGAAATGACCGAAGACATCAAAGATCTAAAGCATCATGTAGAATCCATACAAACCATTTTTGATGAGCTCAAGAGTGATGTCACCAAATGTGTGAGTACAACTGACAGCATGTGTATCTGATCACTACATGTCCCACTTTGTGTTGTTGCTGTGCCATAGAGTTCACACGGAGTGACATTAGGTATCATAACCTATAAGGCAGTGTGTGTGTGTGTGTGTGTGTGTGTGTGTGTGTGTGTGTGTGTGTGTGTGTGTGTGTGTGTGTGTGTGTGTGTGTGTGTGTGTGTGTGTGTGTGTGTGTGTGTGTGTGGTCTGCTCATGACCGCCACAATCAAACCTGTTTGTTTTTTTAAAAGGTCAAATTATTGTGTTCGCTTTTCTTGCATGAGCCAAAAGGACTTCTATTACAGAAAGGGAAAGAAGTGGTCAGTGATGGTTGAGTCAGTGATTCAGGATCTGCGGATGCATGCATAGCCGTGTGTCCAATTTTTGCACACAAAAAAGGCAAGACAGGAATACAATAATTCAATCTGATTGAATTAGTGGCTTTTTTTCCCAATAATATACAGTGCATGCAAATGCCTTGGGGACTATAACAATTAAAAAAAAAAGATTTAAAGAGGGAAATGTTTGGGAGTTTTAATCCGGCGAAAGACCCACAGAAAGCAATTTGACCTGTGGTAACATCTTCTGTCTACTGCTCTCTTTACAGATGAAATACTTTTCCTGCAAGCAACAATTTGACATCAAAAACCTAAACTCCAGTTACACTCAGGTAAGACTCCAGTCTGCAGCTTCAATGAGATAAATGAAAACGTGTTCTATGTAAACTGTGTGTGCTTCTCACTTTAACCCTTCTAAAGTGAACCACATGTTTGTTTGTTTTTTAGATGGAGACAAGAGGCCTCTACAAGGCCATGGGGGAGTTGGATCTATTGTTTAACTACATTGAGACTTACCTGGCTTCAAATCGGCACAGAAGCCAAGCGGAGTGAAGACCTGTAGACTGTAATCAAAATGTGACTGTTGTCTTATGCAAACTGTGACTCTCAATACTTCCTGCACTCTCTCCGTTATTTTCTGTGATACCACATGTTGATTTTATTTAGTGTACCTGCTGAGCTCAAGTCTTTGTTGTTCAGAGACATTTCTTTTCTTATTTGTCCCAAGGACAATTGTCAGTTTTAGGACCATTTTAAGTCCGACACAAGAAGGAATCAAACCTACCATTTTTAAATCTGTCATATTTATGTTTTTCACTTAAATATTTCATTTATTTATTATGTGCAGTCTAAAGGCAGCATGGCGGGGAACTGCTCACAGCTAAAAAGTTCTTGGCTGATAACTGTGGCCCAAAAAGGCCTTTCTTTGTCGAGTTTGCATGTTCTCTTTGTAAAGACCTGATTATAAGATGAGTCTATGATTTCATCTCGGTTTTAGCCCTGTGACACACTCGTCATTTGTTCAGGATGTACCCCACCTTGAGCTCAGTGTTAAGACCCCAGGCTAGCGTGAACCTGGTGTGGATGAATCATCTCTTAAAGACTGGATGAGAGTATGACTGGTTTGACATTATTATGAATGAATAAATAAACCATTTTTAATTTCCCAAGATGTTGTGATGTGCCATTTATTCAGAGTGGCTAACCGTTGGAGCACTGAACAGTTCATATCCTGCAGCTCTGCTGTAGAGATGAGGAACTTTCAAGTGTAAGTTCAACAGGCTGATGCACTAACCTCAAACATGACCCATATACATCACTTACCAGCAGAAGCCCTGCTGGTGTATCTTAACTTACCGTAAGTGAATTAGCCACCTCAACCCAATGCCATATGCACACTTGCACACCTCTATATATGCATGCAAAACGCATGACGCTGAGTCACATAAACACAAATATAAAATGGGACCAACCCACAGGCTTCAGCAACAATCGTCTAAAGAGCAAAAAGTTCTCAAGCTCAGGTATGTGAGCTTCCAAAACAGAGAACCGGGGGGGGGGATATCAAATGGGTAATTATTGTAACATGTTCTGCTTCCAGGTCTCACATTTGATCTCAGTGCAACAGGCACGCATGCAGCTCTAAGGCTCCCAACTTGCATGAATCCTCGCTTGACTCGGGGCTTTGCAATGAAACCACACTCAGACATTTTAGTAGTTACTTGCTTGGTTTCTGTGTTTTGAGTACTATCATTCCAGCAAAAAGAATACATAATGAAAAGCTATCATTCATAACATTAGTGCAATAAAACCACTCTATTTTGGTCTGTGCCACTCCTGAGTGATCTTGTGAAAGCGCCACATGAATCATCCTTTTTTTCTCTGTCGGACGATGTTTTGAATATATGAAATGATCAAGCTCTTTTGTGGTTGTCACATAATGAGTGGTTATGCATGTTCAGATCGAAATGGTTTCATAGCAGGATGATA
Source organism: Lipophrys pholis (assembly GCF_963383615.2). Taxonomy (NCBI): domain Eukaryota; kingdom Metazoa; phylum Chordata; class Actinopteri; order Blenniiformes; family Blenniidae; genus Lipophrys; species Lipophrys pholis. Next base: position 19,314,947 of record NC_137637.1, read on the forward strand.
GTAATTCCAAGAAGTAGAACTGCAGGGCACATTAGGACATTCAGTTTCGACGATCGTGAACATTTCAAACAGAGTAAATCACTGATCACTGATATGTTTCCTAAGAGATCTGCTCACAACACTTTCTTAAGAAGGCACAACTTCACTCTTTCAGGTCGTAGTTTTAAAACTTCAAGTTGAATTTTATGAGCTCATTAAAATGTAGTTACACAACTCGTTAACATCTCAGGCTGTCTGAACACACTGTACATGTGCCCATTAGGAATGAGGTAGATAGATAGATAGATAGATAGATAGATAGATAGATAGATAGATAGATAGATAGATAGATAGATAGATAGATAGATAGATAGATAGATAGATAGATAGATAGATAGATAGATAGATAGATAGATAACACTTTATTAATCCCGAAGGCAAATTCCACTGTCGCTCTGTAATGTAGTCAGTTATTCAGGAGGGCAGGAGGCGATCTACTCCCTCCTCCTCTAACTTGTTTTTTAGTATGAGGGGCCGGATGGTATTAAATGCACTGGAGAAGTCAAAGAAAAGAATTCTCACACAACATCCCGGCTCCTCCAGGTAGGTGTAGACCCGATGCAACAGGTACAGGATCACATTCTCAACTCCCAGATGCTCCTGATAAGCAAACTGGTGTGGGTCCATTGCCTCTGTGACTTCTGACCTCAGGAAACGAAGAGCCAAGCGTTCCAGTGTCTTCATTACATGAGTTGTTAGTGCCACAGGTCTGTAGTCACTTAACTCTGCAGGGCGCCTCACCTTGGGCAACAGCACCAGACAGAATGTCTTCCACAGCTCTTGTGCTTTGCCTGTTAGAAGACTCCTGTAGAAGATCCACTGGAGGGGCTCTGCCAGTAGAGCTGCACAGTCTTTCAGTAGCCTTGAACACACTCCATCCAGGCCCCCAGCCTTCCCTGCACGAAGTTTTCTGAGCTCCTCCCTGACCTCATCCACTGTAAATGACAGTGAAAGTCGGCCTTCAGGGGTGGATTTAGTAGTAGTAGGGGTGGCAGAGGGGAAGGAGGAGGGAGAAAGGGAGGAGGAGTTATCTTTATTTAGTTTTTTTTCTGGTTGAGGAGCTGCTTAATGCAGCTGTTAATCCAGGGGTTGTTATTGGGGTAACAGCTACCCTAATGTCCATGTCCATATTGTTGTCCTGTGTCTCCAGTATTACAGACCAGTCAGTACACTCAAAACAGTCCTTAAGAGCTGCGCTGGTCTCCGGGGACCATTTGCACTCACAGCGAGTGATAACAGGCAATTTTAAGACGCAGGGCTTGTATGAGGGCTGAAGCAGGACCAGATTATGATCAGATCTTCCAAGAGGTGGTAGGGCGGCGGCAGTGTAGGCTTCCTTGGTGTTTACAAAGAACAAGTCCAGTGTTGCATTCTCCCTTGTGGGCGGGGTTGGTGTTGTTAAAGTGCCCTGCTATTGCAGTAAATGCACGAGGGTGCTTGTTCTGAATGTTAGCCACAGTTTTCTGAATGACGTCACATAATTCTATTTTTATTTTAGTGTGAAAGTGAGAGACCATAAAATGGTCGTATTTTTGTACTTCCAGGGCAGTTTATTTTCCTTGTTCACTTATCTGTGTGGACATTACTAATTGTTTGTCCAGTTGTTCTCAGGCCAATGAGACAACACTCAAAGCCCTCAGATGTCTCTTTAATCAAGCGCTGCATTTCCTGGACAGAAAGCCCCTTCGTCACCATCACTGACATCATTTTAGCAGATAGAAAATTGTCATTTCTGACGATCTATTTGTCTCTCCTAATTTAAAAACCATCTTCAAAATTGTTAACAATAGTGCTCCACCGCCACTGAAAAATGTAATCAAATTTTACTTCGAACAAACAACCAGAACATCCCGCTCCACGGCTCACAGAAACTGTGCCCTCCCCAAAAGATCCTCCGCCTTTGCACAAACAGCCTTTTCATTTAAAGCCATCAAATTCTGGAGTCAGCTTCCGGACAGTCTGAAGCTGTCTGTAGACTGGAACACTTTTTCTCAAAACCTAAAAAATCCCATTAGGGAAAACCAGCTGTGTCAACATTAGTCTATTTTAATTGTCTGCTGTATTGTTGTATAATGTTATAGTTGAGGTTCATAATTATGTTACTGATTTTACTGTAGTTTATATTTATAATGTATATTATAATGTGTTCCTGCTCGTTGTATTTTCTGCATATAAAATTTTTAATATCTGTAAGAATTTTTATGAACGCAGGTGTTACATTAGCATTAACCATTACTGCTAATGTTATAATTTTTTTTATTGTATGTTATATTTGTAAATATGTATTATTATGTTGTGTGCCTGCCCGGGGACTGCAGATGGAAACTAGCCATGGCTAAAATCTGGTACGAAGCATCCTTTCTTCAAGATTCATGTTTTTGTACATGGTCCATGAAAAATAAACTAAATAAATAAATAAAGCATTTGCTTTAAAGTTGAACATAATTAACATGTGGGTAGAATACCACAAGAGTTAAAATGAGTGGAAGCTTCATCTGATACGGTGCAGGCAGGTTCATCTCAGGTATGGACCATTCTAATCCTTGATATTTCAGTTATCAAAAGCAAACTGCAGGAGCACTTTGAAATTGGGATCATTTTTTATCTTGTAAATCACAGATGGTAAACTTTTATTATTATGCTAGTTGGAAAAAAAATTGGGTGGGGGGTGGTGAAATTTGTGACTGTACTCCAACTGCAAACTTTTTTTGTGTTGTTGTTGTTTTTTTTTTTGGGGGGGGGGGGGTTCTAAAATATTGGTTGTAAATTATAGAAATTTGGCTCATTGTCATTAAAGAGTGTCTCTGTGACAAAGTTGTATGTGGGCCAAGAACTTCCACGGGAAGTGAAACACAAAGAACAGCAAGAAATAGATAAATAATTAGGTCAGTGACGTCGACTCACTGTTTGGACGTCAGACCACAGAAAAGTAACCGGAACCAGAGGCCAGTGTCCGATCTCCTCATGCAGGGAAGCATCCAACCAGTTCCCCCAGGAAAGGGACCTGGGAAACGACAGCTCACAGAACCTCTTTGTGCTTTTCCCTCAACAAGCAGCAAACGCCATCACAGACCAAGCGACCAGCTCCTCCAGTCTGAAAGGGAACAAACAGGACGCTGCAGAGACTCTCCTGAATCACCAGCTTCAGCTTCGTCTTCTCCCCAGACTGCCGAACGCAGCCAACCAGAGTTAGCACAGAGGTGCTACATGATGCTATGCACAGAAACTGTTTGACTTTTATGAAGATATGTCAATTCTATTACCTGTGACTGAGTTCTGAGCCCCTGTCCCAAGTGGAGGAGTTCAAGTATCTCGGGGTCTTGTTCACGAGTGGGGGGAAGATGGAGTGTGAGATCGACAGGCGGATCGGTGCAGCGTCTGCAGTTATGCGGTCGCTGTATCGGTCCGTCGTGGTGAAGAAGGAGCTAAGCCAAAAGGCGAGGCTCTCGATTTACCGGTTGATCTTCGTTCCTACCCTCACCTATGGTCATGAGCTTTGGGTCATGACCGAAAGAACGAGATCCTGGATACAAGCGGCTGAAATGAGTTTCCTCCGTAGGGTGGCTGGGCGCACCCTTAGAGATAGGGTGATCAGCTCAGTCACCAGGGAGGAGCTCGGAGTAGAGCCGCTGCTCCTCCGCATCGAGAGGAGCCAGCTGAGGTGGCTCGGGCATCTGTTTCGGATTCCCCCCGGACGCCTCCCTCGGGAGGTGTTCCGGGAATGTCCCTCCGGTAGGAGGCCTCGGGGCAGACCTAGGACACGCTGGAGAGACTATGTCTTTCGGCTGGCCTGGGAACGCCTTGGGGTCCCACCGGAAGAGCTGGAGGAAGTGTCTGGGGCGAGGGAAGTCTGGGCTTCCTCGCTTAGACTGCTGCCCCCATGACCCGGCCCCGGATAAGCGGAAGAAAATGGATGGATGGATGGATGGATGGAATCATACTTGCTGTCTTATTAATGTGCACAAAGGTGAATGAAATGTCGACCTCTTCTGTGTCAAGAACTCCAAAATCCTTCAAGCTTTACTGTTCATTTTGGTAATTGTAATTAATTTAACTATTAATTCAAACTCCAACGAGAGGGATCAGATTCCAAAATAAAGACACTAAAGATATCCTAACTGTAGTCAAAGCTTGCATGCACGGTGATGCACCCTTATTTTAAAAAGTGGCTCAGCAGGATGAATCTACCAATTGCATCATTGAATAGAATCAATTTGGAAATATGCTGATAAGTCACATCACATATTGCATCATGCAAGCAGGACTACAGTCTGGATGGATGGATGGATGGATGGATGGATGGATGGATGGATGGCTTTAATCATATAGTACAGCACTTTTCAAAACCACATTTCCAAAGTGCTTTATAACAAAATCGAAAGAGTTCGAAAGAATGAATAGAATAAAAAAACACATAAATAGGATGGTGATCTAAATTAAAGTAACTAAGTATTAAAGGCAGTATTTATACTTGTGTGGTTCCCTAATCTGGATTGAAGCTGGAGAAAGCAGAGAGAATCTTGACAGCCACTATAAATACTCCACTACTCACTGTGCATTGTGGTCCACTTTGCTCTCAAGCTGGCATTTTTGTGGACTGAAAAAATTAAAACAAAATGCTTCCTGGATGCCTTGCAGTATATTTCCACAATGGTGCTCTGTGCTGAGATTAATGCAAAGCTTGTGCGAATACTAAAAACACAAAAAAAAATACAAATAATATTATTAATGGAGGCTGTCAAGATTCAAACTATTTATGAAATGTATAAAAGGAGTCAAAACCAGTCAGGAATTCCTCAGTGACTCCCACTGACAAAAACATCTGTATTGCACTTTGAATTCAATAAATCTACACCTGATTTCATGTGAAATCATCCATGAGACCCACTTTTAGTTCTTACTTGCTTATGTAAAGTCAGGATTGAAACAGACCAAACCCTGACTCATGAAACATTATCTGTGATGTTATGGATCCAATGGAATTGGAGCAATGCTGAGACTTGTTGGGTTTCTCTGGAAAAAGCAGCTCAAAATGACTATGTTGTATTTGGTGCTATATAAATAAAGTTGAATTGAGACGCTGATAAGGTGCAGATTGCTGCTTAATATCATGGAGGGGACATGATTTAAACAACAAATCAATTGCTCTCACACATACAGTATCTATATGGAGACAAAGACAGTAGTTGAATTTGCAAACAAAAAAACGCTCCGCAGGATAGCTCGCTGAGTCAAACTTCACCTTATTTTAGTGTTTTTGTCGTTTCTTTTCTTTTAACGTGTCGTGTTCAGACTGACATTTTGATTGAGAGAAATAGATACTGACAGTGCTGTTGAAAAACTTTTTTTTTTGGCCAAATCTGATCATCATGCCGTCTTACTCAACAATACTGGAGCAAACCCAGTCACGGTGACATCTGAGAATGTTGGACTGACTTTGAGGCCACAGACCTGGACATCTTCAAGCAGGCCACAACACCGTTCATGAGGATACAGTACTGTAACTTTAAGCAACCAGTTGTGTCAATTGGTGCACTTCTGTCTGTGTCCCTGCCCCTATTATTCAAGGCTTCCCCATCAGGAATCTAACCTCATCAATGCAGGAAGCTGTGACACGTCCAGCTGTTTCCATCCAAGATTTGACAAAAAGATTACGTGTTCCAAGGAAGTTCCACATAACCACCATGAACAACTGCAGACCAGAGGCTTTCAAACCTGTAGACATGACGGGGTTCTTCACTCCACCAAATCTGTGGTTCCAGATACTGTAAACTAACTGCAGTTTGCATATCAACAAGTGGATGACACATCCATCCCGGGAGTAATCAATCAATCAGTCCGTCTACCAGAGAACTCGTCTAAAAAGCTCATCCTGGACTTCAGGGGGGAACACGTACTCTGCAGATCCTGACCGTTAAACTCCTGGTAGTGGAGTGGAAATCGTATTTCTACAAACACCGACGTCCTGCGATATGCAAAGATCACTTATCCCGTGGGAATACACTGCAAGAAACACTGATGTGGAGGGGTAATTCACAAATCACCATTGGTCCCGAGGTAAAACTAATCCCATGAGAAAAGTGTCAGAATTGTTCAGACTGAGGGAGTTTTAGAAACTAAAGATACATACAACAAAGTTTTGTCATGGTTACTATGATCAGGACTTGTTGCTGGTACAGAAACCCTTGTGAGGATTTTCTAATGATGGTTAACTTAAATGTACATCAGCAATGTTTTTGTCTTGTTTGTATTCCTAGAGGTCGCAAAGCCGGTTTTTCATCATACATTCAGTAAAATCTCCCCGGGATTCGTCACTGGCTGTGACGCAGAAATATTTCACAACACCAACAATACAAACCGATGGTGGAATTCAAAATACACTGACTGTGCAGTTATTCAACAAGGAACTGTGGATTGTCAATGTGGAAATGAGCCTATTCAGCAGAATGTTCAATTACGTACACATGCAAAATGTGACCTAAACACATCATTATCATAATATGACAGATAATTGATTACATATGGAATGTATGAGCTGTGTGTATAGCTCCGTTAGAAGAGCGTCCGTCTATGAACCTGGACGTTGCGTGATCCCAACCGGAGATGGGGACACTGACCACTGCTTCGGCCCCCGGCCGAACTCAGTTGGTAGAGCATGAGACTCACAATCTCAATTCATGTCACAGGCTGGGCGCCACCTTCCTGTGGGCTCACCACCTGCAGGAAGGGTTCTTAATCGGTGCAATGTGATCTGCGTGACCGTGCTCAAGACTGCGACCCAGAAACGGATAAGTGGGAGAAGCTGGATGGATGGAATGTATGTAGTTATTGACATGAAAATAACTTTGTGCTTATGGGGATATCTTTTCCTAGAGCTACCAGTTGAACCCAGGCCCCAACAACGGACATGTTTTTTAACAAAACATCACAATCAAATCACTTACCATTGAATTAAAGATGCTCAGCATTCTGCTGGATAATTTGATTGAACTTAAGGATAGACCCTCTATCTCTACCTTTCATTTCCTTATCCAAGATGAGACTGACTGGGACAGGTCGAGCACAGGACTAAACTCATCACAATCCTATTTAAAGGACAGGGACTTCCCCGCCTCTTAATACAAGTCGGGGCCTGAATCACATGAGGAGATTCTCAAGGCTCCATCCTGGGCCTGCTTCAGTTTAACAAAGCATACGACAAAATAAAAGACTCAAACAAGAGATCTGAAATCCACGCTACGTACAACATGTCAGAGACTCAAGATGCCTCAGTTTACCCAAAATGCATTTTGTTTCAAAAGAAAAGGGGATGAATCCATCCAGGCAAACAACCACACTCACTAAGGTGACCAGTTAAGCTCGCATGCATGTTTTTGCAATTACAAGTAATGTACTGTTGTTAAAATGTGGTCAGGAAAAAGTAATCTCAAAAATTACTCAAAGTCTCTCCTTTCAAAGCTCATTTCTCTGACATAGAATCTATTTGCAAAAGTATAATAATTTAAAAAAAAAAAAAATGAAATAATGAAAATTTTGTTTTGTAAAAAAGGGACATGGAAGTCATTAATTTTCTCTATTAAAAGAATACATTTGTTGGCTAAAAAGGTTTAAATATCAATCCAAATTGTGGGCATCCTGAGTAGTAGATTATGTGTTGTAAATTGTTTAGAAGTAAGACTGATGTAACATATTCTACGAAGTACCCTAAATAGATGTCTTTTGTCCTGGGCAGTGAGTGTAAAGTTGACCCCTTTTGACTTTTCCTGGTGAATCTGCAAAGAAGTGAACTGAATCAAAGCAGCACCTCAGAGTAACAACAAATGACTTTCCAATGTCACCATCTTTATGTTTTTCCATTTGAACATGTCTTAAAAACTCAAGTTCAGTCTGCGGTCTAGGGCAAGAAACTGAACTCCGACTGGTTTGAAATGATGCATGTTTATGTGTAAGAACTATGTTGGCATGCCACTTCAAAGAAATCTGAACGGCGTCTGTGCGTGTGCTGGTGGGGAGGTTATCTACTCCCCCACATTTCCTGTTACTATTAAAAATGTGCGCATATACACATGACATATTAGTGCCACAGACTGCTCAGGCTTTCCCAAGGAACACATATTTAGGACTTTTTAACTTTTTGGATAATTTGCCATCTGTCTTTGGAGGTAAAAATTCTTGAAGTATTAAAGCTTTTTTATTTTTTCTATAATCGCCTGTATCAGATCTGCATTGACTTATTTCAGGCAAGAACATGGGCCCTAATATTTGGGAAGCAGATTTGTGTTGCATTGCAGCAGTGGTGGTGTCATACATCATTGTAGGGTACCGATGGAATCCTTCCCCTGTTACTCCAACACCCATATATTCCATGTCTTCCAAAAAGATGTGATACAGGTGGAAGATCATTTAAAAAAAAATTAAATAAAAGGTTCTGAGAATTTGACCACATTTGTCATTTTATGACTTGAATTTGTTTTGTATTCATATACAACAAATAAATGTTATACTTTTTAAAAGACCAGAGGTAAACACAAGAATATCTGTATCGACATCTACACCCATCATGTTTTTCGCTGATAACTTTATTTCCAAGTGAATCAATGCAATCCAACGAAGCACACACCCGCATCATCACTTTGAGAGAAAGACGAACAAGCTTTCCCGCACTTGTGAAAGATTTGCATCTGCTTCTAGTCGACCTCATATGAAAACTTACAGGTTCAGCAAGCTTGCTGAGATAACATCTCGCTGATCTCTATTCTTGGCCTGTTGGTTGCAGGTCAATCAGCCACCTCGTAAGAGAGGATGTGTGTTTGTGTGAGAATCAGGGCTGGCATGCCACTTCAAAGAAGTGAGCCGTCTGTCACCACCTCAGCTGAGAAAGGGACATCCTCCACATCCTCCACGCTGCTCCCAGCTCTGAATCGCTGTGCACAACTGCTGACTCAATATAGTCAAGCTGTCCTTGGTTTGGAATAAAATATTTATTCGTGGGTTCTTTATTTTATTTTAGAATCTGCCAAGGGAAAAACTTGCTGACTAAAAAGCATGCGAGTCTAAAATCTGCCGACTACTCGAGCGCGGCCTCTGAACTTCCATTATGCGTTCACACAGGTGATGTGAGCAAAGCACTGTGGGCGGGAGTCTCTAGGGTTTTGTCTGCATTTGTCGTAATGGAGTAAAACCTCAGCAGGACTACCACGATGAGGAACTCCCCTGTGGCCCCATTTGCCCCCTGTCTCACTCACCTGGCAGACAGACATGGCCGACAGAGATGACTGTGGGTTTCGTCACACTCAGAGCTGGAAGCTCAGAGCTGACTGATGCCTCACACCTGAGGAGAAACAACCGTGTGCACTGGCGGGAAATGGTTTTGAACACCCCGGTGTTGGCAGACGTCTGACTCAAGGCCACTCGGCAGCGTGCAGCTTCGCAAATGCGTATATTCCGGGAGTCCCTCGTGATCGGGTCGGTGATACAAGCCTGTCACGGGTTGAGTCTGCGGACGCCTCGTCAAAGCCACAAATCCCAAGTCGGCCTAACAACCTGAGTCAGACCTGCAGCGCGCTGAAAAATGATTTGACACTCAAACATGGGATTTCCTCCCTTTTACCAAATTGACTGTTTCTTCAATACAGGAACAACTTGACCGTCTAGTAAAAATCCATTATGCAGTAAACATGCGACAAAGAATTTAACTAGTTAACGTTTGTGTTTAGGCCACAAAAATATCGTCTGAAACGAGGACAAAAAAGTCGTTTTATCTCCAAGATCGTATCCTGTACTATATAAGTTTTCCATTGCAATAAAATTTAACAAATTTCCTGTTTGGATTTAATTCTGACCACAAACAATTCCAATTTCAGGATTGCGTAAAGATGTTTTGTTCACCGATTTTTTTTATGGCGTTGGAGGAAGAACGTTTAATATCATTTGATCGAAATGAAAGAAGCCAAACACGTTGATAAAAGTATTTCTAAAGATTTTCAAGCAGTACTTCACACATTCGTAAAATTGTGGATAAATTCAGGAAGAGATCCACTGAGCAGCAATTCAATTATATATTTTTGAACTATGTTGTCAATGGATGTGTAACGTGGATATTTTGGGATCTTCAAATGTGACTTTTGAATTCAAAAAGAACAAAAAAGAGAACGTTTGTGTTTCTCTTGTTTTTTTAATCCAAAGCTGAAGCAGACAAAAGTACAGCTAGTGGAACTGAAGAGACTGACAGACAAGGGGGAGAAAAAAAAACCAACACATCTGTGCTTCTACTACAAAAACATGTTGAGGACAAAAGAAAAAGGAGGAACATTGTCACATTCATTACAATCTTTACAGTGAGAGTTTCCTAGGTGCGATGCAACAAGGTGATATAGACGTGGTTTAACAAAGTGAAATAGACTCAAACTCACAAACTCAATCATTTCCCAGGATCCCGAGAGCAGGAAGTGGAAGAAAGTACTGAACCTTGTCAGAATGTGATTGCTGGTGGTACATCGGACTGTGCTCTGTGCTGAGCAGCAGCTCCTAAGTCCTTCCTTCCTTCCCATCAGTCCCTCCACAAAGAAGAGTTGTTAAAACACCGACACTGCACCGCATGGATTGAACTGATACAATCAACAGCAACTCGGGGATGGCCACTGTGTTCTGTGTACTCTCCCGAGGATGCTACAGCGTACATAAACTCACACATCTCACTCCATCTGTCCAACACGTCTGCTAACAGAAGTCACCAACAATAAGGTCGTAGTGGTACTTCAAGCTGACAAATATGTCTGCATAGCATTGACCCTGAAATATACTCTGGCATCGTTTAAAATTCTGAATCATAGATAAAAGCTTGAACCAAACAGTAGGTAGGGGTTAAAAGCCATTTGCTGAAAGCAATAGTACTAAGGCCAATGTTAAAATGCTTATAAAGTTCATGAAAAAATACAGTATCATTCGGCTCCTCCTCTCCTACAAGCTACACGCAGGAGAAGTGAGGCCAGGTCCTGCTTTTAAACGTGGCCTCTTTCTCCGCCTTAAACGTTGTACCTGAAACACAAGCACAGATGAAGGTAGGAGAGCAGGGCCTCGAGGTGCTCCGTCAGAGTGGCACATGGCCCACGAGTGAGTGCATAGGCCTCTGTTCAACATTCACAAAGAAGAACCAAACCTGAAAAAACTCTCCTAGTCCGAGCCCCGAACATTGGCTACTATTTCCCTCCAATTGTGACAGTCGGGGGTCCGAGTCTTTACATTCCACTCGTCAGTTCAAAATACGTTGTACGTTTGCAAAAAGAAACTTCCCTTGTTTTTGATTTTTGGGATTTAGCAGTTGGATATAACATTCACAGGTTTGGGCGCCACAGGGTGAGAGACAACTACTGCTAATGCTAAGGCTTCGCGTCCCAATCCAATGTTCTTGCCCCTCTGAGTACACAAACCGATATTTGGGAAAGATCACTTCTCCTCCTCTTTACTTTATAATTATAATCTTTTCACTGGTGTAAAAACACAAAACCAACATCCCCTCTGTGAGAGCAGAGCGGAGGCTGTGTTAAAATGGTAGAGTAATAAAAAGAAACACTCTTACAAAACATTAGAATTTGCCATGAAAAATAAAACACTGAGAAAATCCATGCAATACGACTCGTGTGTCCACAAATTATTGCTTCCTTTTCACAACCTGGGTTTTTATGTGCATGCAGGTGTGCGTCTTTCAGTGGGCAGCAGCCTTTGGGTCCGGAAGAGTATTACTGGCTTTCTTCCTCCTTTTCGTCAGCAGTGGGTTGGTCGAGTCCTCAATGGTCTTGATTTTGATTTGCTCATAATCAACCCTCATTGTGGCCAAGGCACTGGTCATTTCCTCCTGGGGAATGCAGAAATGACAAAAATAAGTGAGTCCAAAAGCGCTCAGTCATAAGGGACAAGACGAGGCCTGCAAGCATGACGAATCTGATTAACGCACGCACGCACGCACACACACACGGTTGACTGACCTTGACCTCCTCCCATACATCCTTTTCCTCCTTAAGGACCCGGCTGGTGTGGAGTGGAGTCTGAGGAACCTCCATCGACTGCTTGAGGAAAGCACAGAAGAAAAGTAGTTTTACTTTTGGATGTCTTACTTTGCTCCAGAAACTAAGGACTGAGGTGGGATGAGCAAACGGAAGTAAAGCCTGTTGAATCTGGAGCTTACATTGATCCAAGGATGATTCATGAAGTCTGTGATGGTCATCCTCTGAGTGGGCTCAGTCTTTAGGAGAGTCCTGATCAGCCGCTTTGCTGAAAAAAGGTGTCATTTATTTATATTGCTGAAACATGAAAGCAGAACTACTTTTCAAAAATAGAAAGAAGATAGTTATAAAGAAAACTAACAACCATAGCAAGCTAGTGGTTCTTGTATACATTTGTTATATTAGAATTAATGGGTCTGTCTCTATGAACAGGGATATAACCTTACATCCAGGATGGCGAGCATTAAATGTTCAAAATCAGATGAAAAGAATAATGGCAAGAGTTTGGTTTGTGGTGCACTGCAGTCTGTTGGAGGCCACCACAAGTCTGTCTTTAGCGGGTAGATTTCTTTGAAAGATTGCCCTCCGCTTGTGTTGAGAAATACTTGCCGGAGGCACAGACAGTAAAAGTTTCATGATTTTCAAATAGTCAGTGTAACTAATCCATTCTTTTTTTTCTTTTCTAAATCTATACATGCTCTTATCTGATAAGTTTCTATAGTCTGAAAATAAGACACCACTTTCAGTTGTGGTGGATGACAGCAGCAGGTAACAGGTGAAACAGCATAAGTTTCTATTTCTTGAGTAGAAAGAAAGAAAAGGCCAGTTTAACAGTTCAGATGCTTTATAACAAGTCAGCATTTCATAATATCTTTAGAGAAGATGAACCCAATGAAAAATTCCCAAATCAAGTGGTTAGTTGTATGTGTGTGTGTGTGTGTGTGTGTGTGTGTGTGTGTGTGTGTCTGTGGGGGGGGTGTTAAGATGTACAGTTTTACCTTCCTCTGATACGTCAGACCATTCAGGGTTGGGAAACTCGTACTGGCCCATCCTGATTCTCTTCTTCATTCCAGGGGAGATGGCTAGGCCATGGTTTGAATAAAACGGTGGGTATCCACACAACCTGTTGAGTGTTTCAAATGGCAACATGAGCTGCAGCAGTGCAGAAAGAATCCGCAGTTGGAGAGGTGAGAAAAAGGCCGACTTACAAGATATACATGATGACACCCAGCGACCACATGTCGCATGACTTGTCATATTTCTCGGGGCCCAGGACCTCCGGAGCTGTAAATAGTGAAATAGAAACCAAAGAAAAGGAAGCATGTTTGTGGAAAAGCAACACGTAGACGGAATGTGACGGCGTGCACAGACGAAGACTCTTACCGACATAGTAAGGCGTGTAGCAGGGAGTAGCCAAAGAGTTGTGTGAGGTGGTCTCTTTGGCAAAGCCAAAGTCTGTAAGTTTAAGCAGAGCATTGGGCCTCTTTGTGGAATACAGTAAATTCTCCGGCTGCACGGAGAACCCAGGAGTCACATGAAAGGAGAACAATGGGGTTAGCGTGTGTCGTTCGTGGAGATCTTTTTCATCCGTTAAAAGCAAAAGAAATCAAGAAAATTAAAGTGAATGATAAAACACAAGTCATTAAACAAACCTTGACGTCTCTGTGGGCAATATTGACTGCGTGTAAATACTGGATGGCCTCGCCAATGCTCTTCATGATGTCAGAGGCCTCTGAAAATAGACAAATGGCTCTTTTAATGAACATGTCCTTTTCACAAGGAAACTAGACGGTGGAATGATCTCAGAATATGTGTACAGTGTTGAATCCAAGACTTATTCACATAATAACAAACTACATGTGGTGCATTTTCCATATGAACATTTTACCTCTCTCCGTGAAGGCCTGATCTCCTCTGTCCTGGATTCGACTAAACAGCTCCCCACCATCCATGCTGGACAAGACAAAAATAGACTAGTAGGGCTGGTAAAATGACCACATCAACTTTCAGCATTCATTTGTTTGGTTCGATGATTTTTTTAAAAAAGCTCAACATCTCGACCCATCTCCTCTTACAGTCCACTTCCTGTTGCTAATGCTCCACATTCAAGCAAGTGATGGAAGCAAAGGAAAAGGACTGAAATGGTATTTAACCGCCAGGGAAATAATTTTGTGTGTGTGTGTGTGTGTGTGTGTGTGTGTGTGTGTGTGTGTGTGTGTGTGTGTGTGTGTGTGTGTGTGTGTGTGTGTGTGTGTGTGTGTGTGTGTGTGTGTGTGTGTGCTTATCCATTAGTCTAGTCTTTTTATATATATATATATATATATATATATCTTTGTGAATGTAATCTTGTTTTATTAATGCGTTTTTTGTTTTGTTGCAGATGCGGTACTTTTGCTCTAAATGCTGTTTTGCAGAAATGCAGCATTTTTGTTAATAATATCTGGCACCTGCAGCAGGCTCGTCATTTGTCTGTTCATGATTTATCAAAAAACTACTGCTGCACACTCAGGTGTTTGAGGATGATATCAACCACATTTCTCCTGTGACGTTGTGATGCAAAATGTTGCGTAACACCAGGAGCTGAACATTTGACCCCAGATTTGAAACAGCCCGATTTCCAGACCTGATTTCAAACATTAATTGACATAACAAGATGTATAGAATTTAAACAGAATGTAGCTCGAGTATATCATATACATAAACTGTGCTACCTCCTACAATGTAACATTTGCTCTGATGTGGTTAAAAGCATTACATAACCTGGAAGTGTGTTTGACACTATGAACACCCTCTTCCTCTGGATTTCTGATAATGCAGTGACAATTAGAAGATTTAAATGAGCAAGTAACTTTCATGTAGTTGTATCGTAATATGTTTTGCATTGGAAGTGTAGTTTTCCCATGATGAAATAATGCTTTTTTTTTTTTTTATTCCATCAACAGAAATCAGTGACGGTGTAACATACGGGTGGTTTGACGTTTCCACTATGTGTTTTGGAAAACAAAGATGAAATCAGGAGTAAGAACGCAACTCATTTATACAAATTCACGAAAACGGCAAAGGGAAAGAAACCCAGCTTGAACAAATGTTTTTATTGATTGATCTAGTGTACTGCATTTAGTATTGCAATGTGGCTCATCGTTATATTATCCATGAATAGAAGAAAGGAGAAAGAACCGTTAGCAGTGCAAGCAAATGACTTCAAATGCAGAGCCCGTAAGCCGAGGGCGAGAAACTTACAACTCACTTGGTGAGTTTCATTTAATCTTTTAGCTCAGTATGACTGCGCGAGTTTCAGATCTGATCATCGGTGCCAAATTAGTACGCATCTACCGAATGCGCACGACCGCACAGGCCGAGTCTACAAGCATGCCCGTGATAACGGCAGAAGAGGACACGCATGCTCTGGAGTTGTGGGACAGCCCGGCTGCACTACAGCACACTTCAAACTTCTCAAAATCACTCACTTATATTCACGCTTTGCATACTGAGAACCAGACCGAGACTCCATCCACTGTATTCTGACGCAGCATTAAAGGGAATGTGAGAAAGAAAAAGTAGCAGGTAAATCTTTCTCACATTGTCTTCTAATGCGGTAAAAGATGAAAAGCAGAACAAGTCGAACCCCTCCTTCACGCGCTGCGATTCTGAACATGTCGAGAGAACGGTGTGAATTCTCAGCAGAGTAAGCATTTCGATGACTGGAGGGTGCTCATCTCACACCATCGCAGCAGCCAGCTGTTACACCCTGACACATTTTGACTTTACATTCTCTCGCATCTCATTTAAACTGCAGAAACGCAGTGAGCAAGGGAGGTGGCAGAGCACAGACACCTCACCAGTGAATAACAGAGCAAACACAGAAACTCACATTCTTACCCACTTGCATCTTTTTTTCACCCTGATTTATATAGACGGATGAACCGCAAATGTTTAGGAGAAACTCCCCAACGTACGGAGAATAAGTTTGGACCCCACTATTTGAAGTATTGCTGGGAAACAATCTTTAAATAAAATCTTCCCAAAGAACTTTTAATGTTCTGCACACTGTTCAAAAGCATTTGTGCGCTTGTTGTGCTCATCCCTGTATGTGTGGGTGGATTTGTTGACCTCAACCGGCCCAATGGAGGCCTTACGTGGAAGGTATCATGAGCCCCCCTTGTCCTGCAAGATGGTTTCCTGCTTCACATAACAAAACGTAAGTAGTTATCTGATAAAGGAACTACTGCATTAATGTCACTCGTCTCTATTTGAACTGCCATCATTTATTACCAAGTTCAACTGAGGCAGACGCTCAAACAGAAAAGCTGACTTATGTTGGTCTGTTTGAATTGATCATACATTGTTAACATGGGATATAAACAGAGTGCAGTGAGGAGCTTTTTTATTGAGTCCTTACTTACAGATAAGACAAAAACTATGGACAAACTTTTACATGCCTATTTTTATCATTGCAACTTTGAGTGGTGCTCCCGTTTCCTTTGGTTGGGACTTTTTCTGCCTTTATTGCTCCAGACACTGTTTTTGTTGACTATGCCTTCAGCTGTCGAGTCCCGCCTTATCAGATGCTGACCGTAACTGACAGTAGAAAAAGCAGATGAAGACATCCCTTCACACCTCGCAGGCTCTGCGAGCAACTTTGTAAAATCACATAATTACATCACATATACTAATAAAAATGAGGCACTATTGAGTCCTGGCTTTAATGTCTGGAAATGTTCTTCACTTTGCTCTTAAAGCTGCTTACTTTAGGTTGTGGTTCAAGTGCTCGACAGCAGCTTTACAGCCTCTAAATGCTCTTATTGGTGGAGACATGGCAAGACGTCCATCCCAGGCCTCCTTGTGGCCAATAATTATTGTTGGTGCTGCTTAACATGTTATCAAGACAATAACTTGGCCACCGGTAATTTTAAGAGACACTTTTTATTTTTCATCCCAGATTTTAACAAAAGAAACAAAATGTGTAAGAAATATAAAAATATAGGAAGAAAACCTACTAATTTCATGAGATGCACCACAATATGAAAATGTGTCATTAGGGGGATTGTGTAATAAATCATGAATTTTGTTTGTGACAACAGTTGACAATACTTTCTTTTTTTTTCTCTTAAACTAAAATGAACATCACTAACTGCATTTTTGTCATTGCAATGCCTCACTATTAAAATCGATGCTGACAATAAAATGATGAACACCAAAATGTCAGAACCAAATTTCCATCATTATGATAACAAGTGACTCGGCATAGTGACATGGTGAACTTTTCCACAAACACAAGTCTGGTGACCTATTTTCAGTGAATTGTTCAAAAGCAGGTAGAGGAGAGAGTGCGAGAGAGAGAGAGAGAGAGAGAGAGAGAGAGAGAGAGTGCGAGAGAGAGAGAGAGAGAGAGAGAGAGAGAGAGAGAGAGAGAGAGAGAGAGAGAGAGAGAGAGAGAGAGAGAGAGAGAGAGACAGAGAGTGCGAGAGAGAGAGAGAGAGAGAGAGAGAGAGAGAGACAGAGAGAGCGAGAGAGAGAGAGCAAAATGCTTTAGAGTCATCAGAAACAATTTTTCAAATAAGCGCCTCGTGTGAAGCTCATTTTTTCTCAAGGAAGTTACTCATCCACATCAGCATGTGAGTGTGTAGGAAGCCGGGTCCATTACCTCAATGCTACAAAGGTAACCACAGCGGCATCGCGCACGTGACAGGTCGACAGAGGCTCGGTGGTTTGAAATGCTGTGCGGTGGAAACGCTAAGGTGAGAAACGTATACCATGCTCATTTCAAAGAAATGGGTCATTTTCTTTTAAGATCATAGAGATTTACAATAATTAAGCTGGGTGAAATGCAATCAAAGCAAAAAGCAGGGAGCTCCGTCACCACAACCTGATTTTACAGTCATCAAAACTCCCTTACCTGCCTTCCTATTCTAGAAAATGTGGAAATTAATGGATTTAGGCACATTTCATCATGGAATGTATATTTTCTCAAGTGAAGTGACTAAAACATCTTTATTCATTCATAAAGTAAATGCTTTTAGACAGTGAGTAATACTTTTACCACGCACAATTTCATAACAGCTTTTTGTTGACCAAAGATCTCAGAAATCAACAGTGTTGCCACGGTATTTCAACGTCACATCAGTCAATCCACAAAGTTAATTGCTTTAGGTATATTGTCAGCTCAACAATGGTTGCACAGATGAAGATTATCGGAGGGCTTTTTCATCAAAATGAATAGAAAAAAGTTGAATCATTCCCCAGAATGTTTGAGAGCACTCCCAAACAAGTAGCTAAAGTAACAACAGAACTTCTGAGGGTGGCTGATGAAATCCGGCTTAGTCAGTCATGTTCACTCCCTCCTATTCGAAAATACTGTTCCCAGAATATTAAAGTTCAGTAACAAGCTGCTGTCAACACGTGAACAGCTTTTTTAAGAAAAATTGTATTCAAGTGTTTAAAACATTTGCAGAGTTTATCCTTTAGGTCTGGACAGGAGCCAGTTTAGGAATGATGATGCAGTAATCCACCAATAAAAAGGAGTTTAGGTAGAAGGTTTTCACAAACGCTAAAGCCTACAGCTGGCACAGGAAGCAGGATAGAGGGGCATCATCTCTTCTTCTCTAGTGTGCCCTCAAACAGTATGCTAATAGTGTTATTCAACCTAGGTATAATGGGTCAAGGTTTGTTAATGAGACCTTCTGTCAACACATAGGTAGACATGTTAAGTGTTTGAATGAGTGATTGACGACTTACCACTCCATCACAATCAGCAGACACTTCCTGCTCTGATAAAGATTCTCATAGACATCAATGATGCGCACAATGTTGGCACAAGGAGAAGCCCTCCAGTGAAGCTCCACTTCTCTGCGGGCTTTGGAGCAGTCCTGCAGCATCTGGACAGATGGACAGAGATGGGGAGGATGATAATGAATAACATTAAATGAATGTATGAATAATAGCACTTAATAACCAATAGGACAGAATCAGAGCCAAGGTCAGCGTCCCTCTTTCAGCGGAGCGATCAGTTCAGTCCTTAACTAGTGTTTGTAATTGCTCGCCTCAAAGACAAACACAGAGTAGAGCAGTGCTGCCCTCACCTGGCCGATACTTGCAAAAACATTTTCTACTTTCGCCCAGTGCAGTTTGATGTGAACGTGGCGCCCTCTGTGCATGACACCCTGTTACTGCACAGTTGAACTTTAAACGTTCAAGGTCTGTGAAATGTTTCTGCTTAATTTGAAATCAACCTATAAGAGCTTAGTGTGGTTACATTGTGTTTCACTTTCATTTAAAAAATAAAATTATATTATTTGCAAAAATTTAAAAATTAGGATAAATAAGTTAATATGTCTTCATTTCAGAAGTAATTTAATCAAAATGTGATTATCCTCCTGAGAACTAAAATTCACACAAATTGTTATGGGGAATGTGTCAATAAGTTACAAAGTGTGTATTCAACGCTAGGCTTCCCCATTTAGGAAGCAGAGGAACTTACTATGGAGCGGGTCAGGTATTATGTGACATTGCAAGTTGTAAATAACACAGCAAAGGCCATGGAGATTGTCACAGGAAACTGAGTGACTCCCTCACAGGAGTGAAAACAGTTGCTTGGTCAATTATTAGTCTGTTGAAACTCCAGCCCATCTCAAAGTAAAAGTGAAGAATAGGTGAGGAGAATGCAAGGAATTATTTTGGATTTTAAAACAATGGCGGCCATAAAAACTTGTAAAGTGCCAAAAAGACTTAGTTACAAATACAATTCATACTTAAAGAATTGACATTTGACAAGACCACATTATTACATTCCAACTGTGTCTATTTTATGAATTGCACAGTTGATAATGCTATACAAACATTTGCGTTTGACTACAGATTTAATTACATGACACATATTGCAATCTCCACAGCAAAACCTTAAAACATCTTTGTTTCGTCAATGGAAAGAATTCAGCCGAGCAGCTCTGACAATGAGCTGCCATCTGCCCGTTTCGTGGCGAATTACATTCCAACGCTGCCCACGGTCACAACACAACAGTGGGCTTCATTCCAGTGGACAATGAGTTTTAAGACTACTGTCTGATCTCTGATGTGGCACAGAGGCCTGTCGGTAAATCCACACGCTTACAAGAACCCACGTTACTTAGAATCACGGGAAATCAAACGTGTGTGTTTACATACGGGGTATTGTGGTTCAAGGACTGTGAGTGGGGGGTTGGGTGTAACCGTATAGCATCATATTATGTAACACTGTCCTCTTGTTACAGTGATATAAGTTGAATTTTAACATTGATTAAATTAAATAGTTCAGCGGGGTCAACTGCCGACCTTAGGTAGGACAACAATAATATTCATTAGGGAGTTCAAATCTACGGGACTGTGTTAAAATGCTGCAAAGAATGCCATTCTAAAAATGAGTGGTAGTCAGGAAATATTAAATGCATCTTCTATTCATTAAAATTATTGAATCAGAAGTATTTGGTACATTTATGTAAACCAGATTCAACTTTATAATATGCATAAAACAAAATATTATGGTATTTATTATAGCATTGAGATACCAATAACAGCAGTATTTATTATATTCATTTTAATCCACACAGAGTTCTCACCAGGATTCTCTGACAGCGTAAGAGTAAGACCACTGTAAGTGAGGCCGGGTGTTTTGGAGCGCCCAGGTACCCGGACTGGGTGCAGGGGCAGTGCCCTGGTGGGTGGCCCAGGGGGTCTCTAAGTCTTTAGGCTATTACGAAGGCTTATCTGACAACTTGGAGTACTATAATCAGTGGCAGACATTTACCCTACTGCATGGAGGTGATGTCAATGACCTTGACATCACTCCACACTCTTATGCCTCCTTGTCTTGGAGGGTGATGAGCAATGCAGATACTGCATAGCATTCCTTTAATACAAACAGTAAATCAATCTTAACCTATCTCATATAAACTATCAAGTCAGTTGAGTAAAATCAAAAAATTGCTTGCTAATCATTGCCCATTATTTTTGACTATGGTAGTGGAACATATAAGATCAGACTCACTGTAACTACATTAGTGCATGTTAGTCTGTATCCTTTACATTAGGCCCTCGGTCCATAATAAAAACAAGTTATTTCATGTGGTTCATTGGTGTGAACACGGTTCATGGATCATGAAATACAGGATACCTAAGCAAATAAAGGCACAGACGAAGGCCCCTGAATGCTCCCAAATAACAAGAAGAAAGTTTGATTCTGACAAATGTTTCCAGAAACTGTTTCCATAATAAAAGAGAAAGTTTGTGTCTGAGCCGTAATGTTGGTCCAGCTTTAACGATTTCAATGCAGGTTTTAACGGCAGGAGCTGACAGCCCAAAATGTGTTCAGGGACAGAACGCAACTTTGATGCGTGCTACATGCTAACAGAAGTTAACATACCGGCCCGTTACGCCGAAGTGCACTGTAGAGAACACTGAATACTGTGTGTTGAAGCAGGTGACTGTCACGCCATAGAAAACCTATTATAAAATAGATAACCTATTAAACAAGATCAATTTCACAACCTACTCTCGCTGCTAACTGTATTAATGAGTTCAATAACAATGGTAATGGACAACACACTGATATATACAAAATGTAGAGGATCGGGAAGTCTAACCAAAACATGGATTAACATTTCATCCCTGTGACTCATGTGAAAGTAGAAGAATTGTACTTTATCAATCCCCTTGGGAAATTTCTTTACCGAATAACCCACCGGTAGGCAGCTATCTGTAGGCAAATAGCAGCATGCTCGAGGGAGCTGGTGGGGGCCGATGGTCTTGCTGAGGGACCCCGGTGCATGGTTGGTTTTTTTTGCACTGTAGGGGAAACCGGAGTACCCGGAGGAAACCCACGGACACGCAGGGAGAACATGGAAACTCCTCACAGAAAGGCCCTGGGCTGTATTTGAACCCACAACCTTCTCGCTGAGGAGAGAGCGCTAACCACTGCACCACCGTGCAGCCAAAATAGCTTAGTAAAGCACAGATGAATAGAACAGAAATACATTACTTATGCCATTCGGGTATTCTTCACAACATTGCTCCACGTAACAGTATAAGTTTCATAGAATGTTAATTAATGTATTAATATGTACAAGACTTAATGGTGACTAAAATATGCATTAAGGAATGGCAATGACAGGAAAACTCAAAATACTAGTTACATGGAGGAGTTATGAAGTCTGATGTCCACAGGGAGAAAGTGTGTTGTTCTGAAGTGAACTTTGGTGGGATGAGTTTGTTGCTAAAAATGGAGAATTCAAATAATTTTCCATCTAAAATAACAGATGGACAATCCAGTCAGCATCCCTCAACACGGGTACATTTACAATTGTGTGTGTGTGTGTGTGTGTGTGTGTGTGTGTGTGTGTGTGTGTGTGTGTGTGTGTGTGTGTGTGTGTGTGTGTGTGTTACAGATTTCTGTATGCTCTTACAAGAGTTCAAGAAGAAACAAATAAGAGGATAAAAACATGATTTAACTGACTAAAATAAAGTCTGCAGTGAGTTACTTTACGACAATCTGGTTCTTGTTTGTTGCCTTCTGTCTCTCTCCTATCCTTTTCTCTTTTTTTTTTAATCACCAAACCAGAACTGGAAAAGCAGAAAACCACCGCGGAATCTTATAAGAGGTTTCTTAATGTTAAAAGGGAGTTTTCCACTCCACCGTCACCTGCTTGCTCTTGGGTGGTTTTTTTTGTTTTTTGTTTAGTTTTTCTTTGCCTTGAAATGACTATATTGTTATTGATGCTATATAAATGAATTGAATAAAGACAATTGTGGAAACAGTTATTTAATAGCATTAGTTTCTGTGTTTTGTCTGGACTGCCTGTGCTTTCATCACTGTGAGTGTGAGGGCTCACAGATCAATAAAAAGTGACTGTCTTTGTTACCAGGAAGAGTTGGTATGGTGTAGTTGTGTACGACTGCTTTATCTCAACCCTATACACACAGCTCAGTTCAACCACCCTTTGGGACAGAGCAAACAAGGGCAGGTCTCTAGTCCTGCGTCATAGCAGAGAGAAATGACCATGTGAACCCGAGGCAGGAGATGCTGAGGGAACAGGCAACATCCGAGGCAATCTAATCCTCTTAATATTTCAACCCCTTAATAACTGTCAAATGTAAACATTTGTAACTTGAAATGTCCATTGAAAAGATTTTGAAATTGAGAAATGAACTACGGTATACACAATTGATTACTTTAATAATGGGAATACAGTATCACTTTCACTATTGCAAGGTAATTCTATGGAAGATGGTTACATTGTAAATAATATAGGGTATGAATCTTGTAAATAGAGTTAAAGTTATTGTAAACCGTATGTTACTAATGTATATTCAGTTTTACGCAAGCTTGTGTGGACGAACCAGTAGGTTGAAACCTCCCATTCACACTATATTGCACTAAGACAGTCAAAGAGGAACTGGATGGATGTGTGCTTGCATGTGCTGGAAAATACAAACTAAAAATATCAAACTTCCTTCCACAAATGAGTTTACACTGCCCTTTTAACACATGTATATATTCACACGAGAAATCACCCTTGTCACCTCTCGGCTGGTGCTTGCGAGGCTGCACAGCCCCCATCTGCTGCTGGCCCTTTGAGGCCGAACACTGAAGCTTGTGGGGAAGGAGGGTCGTGAGGGAGGCAGATGGGCTCACAATACACTTCCTTTGGCCAAAACAAAAGCTCCTGAGCCCATCGTAGGACAGCAGGAGGTGGGAAGGGGTTAAGCTGATGAAGCACCCATCCTCCACCTGCCAACCACAAGCTAAGTGAAATCCACGGGTTGAATATGGCGAAAACAAATAAATACATATCACAATGAGGGCAGTGGGTCAGTGAACTGCTGTCAGTGGAGGGCACAAAGAGTAAAGGTGTGACAGGTTATGCTTGGCTCAGTTCCTGTTAGGTTGAGATGTTTTTCAAACGACTCTGTATGTGCCTTTAAATGACTCACTGAGCAGTAAGCGAAGCAGCAAACATGTTTGTGTCAATCAGACATGATCTGATTAATAGCGTCAGCTAAGCCTCACCAATCCATTACTCTCTGTGATGTGTGTGTACATACATGACTTTAGATGCCAAGAGTTCCACATTTTTTGTTGTGTTATTTGGACATATGCACAATACTTAATGTGGTCACAAAAGAAAAACACGTCGGCGTGGAAAACAGACTCACCAACACAATGCAAATATTTTAAATCACCTTAGACGATGCTAAGAACTCGCAATTCCAACTTGAGATATTGTTTAACTAAAGATGTGCAAATTAATAATAGATTATAATGTGCCCATGGTAGAAGGAAATAAATAATTGGTGAGTTGTGAAGTTAGTCATAACTGTAAACACTCTTTGTTTTCCTGTGCAGTTAAAGTGAACATCTGTGTTCACAGCTGTGCAGGACTAACACACAGTTCCAAAACAACCCAGTTAATATGAACTGTAGCAACAGCTGAACAGAAAAAGTGCTTGAAAAACAAAAGTAGAAGCAAAAGTCATTCTAAATGACTGATTTATTCATTCTAAAATTAACCAATTACAATGCAGAATTGCTCGAGCGATGAGAGCAGTTACGGTGACGACTGAAGAAAGTTCACAGGTCTGAAATGCATTCATAACAAGAGGTGGCTAGTGAAAGGAGATGTGAGAGGAAACTATGATTGTTACGCACAAGCAGGTGTCCCACTTCCGGGTGAAGCCTAGATAAACTTCATGGGAGTGTCTTAAGAGATAGTATCATAGCAGTCAGTTCAAGACACGTGGGACTGAAGAAGTGACACACAGAGCAAAGGCATTTGGCCCTATCTGTAATATTCTGTGAATGTTTCCCTCTTTGAACCGGTCCCTCTACCTCCACCCTCTGTGAATCCCCTTCTGCCACTGATGCAATAGATACTTGTGGCTTCACTGTATAAACACCATCAGTTATTAAATGCTTTGAGATGACAGGAGGCCAAACAAAGTGAGCCACTCAGTGACAGACTCTTCAGTTGACTCAAATATGAAGACTATGATTATTATAATGATAAATTATTATTTCATGCACTTACTGAAGTTAACATGACTTCTTTTCATTCAACTCTTTGAAGAAAAGCTCTAAATTACTCTCTCCTAACGCTTCACTTCTTTTCTAAATTCTAGGTAAATTAAAAGAAGATATTTTCAACAAAAAGCCAATCCATTTCGAAATGAATACGAAAGCAAGAGAGCACAACACATGTTCATGAATGAAGAAAAGACACGGGAAGCATTCACTTCCCCTTTGCACAATTCAACACCAGTCAACCACGTCGCTTCCTTATTTGAAACTGGTCACAAGACCCAAGTTGAAAAAAAACAACAATTGCACACATCGAGAGGGCCCGCGAATCAGTTTCTGTTGTAGCTGTTGTTCTTCAGAGCTCATTCTGTAGGTGCTCAGAAATATTCATGAATGAGGACTATTTTTGAATGGCAAACATTGCATCCTTTTGGAAATTACTCTGTATCAAATGTTACAGTCAGAAAGACCCTAAACTAGCACGCTATCACAACCACAATACCACATCCTTCCACATGCACTTCCCTCATGACGGAGAGGTTCAGCAGAGAACTACAAGGTCCACGCTTGTAGATGGGTGGCCATTCCACTCACTCAATATACGGTACGATTCAAGCAAGTTGAACATATTGTGTCAAAGGAGCTTACAGCACTGGGATAAATATTTAAAAGGAGATTGGGCTTGAACTAATCTGTGTTCGAAACAAATGCCAAGTAAATATTTACACAGTGTTAGTGTGAATGCACTAAGAGTGTTTTTTTCTAAAGTGGTCTGTCACACTTGGAAAACAAAACAGACTTAAATAGAAATACAGATGCAGTGTCAGAGCTGCTCTGTTGACCACTGGCACTGCAGCAAATGGGAGGTGCTAACTTTAGATTGTGATAAAGTCTCAACTTCACATATAAGTAAATGATCTACTTCAAACAAAAATGACTGACACTGTCCAGGTGGAATCAGTAGATTCTCCTAAACCAGACAACTGCCATGCAAATTCACACACTGAAAATAAGTTTTACCAAATCAATATATAATGATTATGAAAAATAATCTGGCTTTAATACTGTTTCCACACCCTGTCTTTCAAGTTACTTTTTACATGAAATTACATGTTTACATGATGGCCGAATGATAGTTTTAACTGGATTAAAAAAGTGTTTGGGCGGTAGGAGTAAATAAGTTTTTACTTCTTCCTCCTCTTTTTCATTCATGCAAATGTATATTAAGTAGATTTTGTTTTGATCACCTACAACTTTCTTTTTTCCGTTTGTATGTTAGAAATAAAGATTCATTCATTAAAAAAAAAAAACATAATTTCACCACTTTTACACTGAAACCATTTTAATAAGAGTTTCAAAAAGGGTCAGTCTGTTACGGACATCATTATGATGTTGATGTGAAGTCCACACATCAGTGACGCTGTCACCGAGGCAACAGGAAAGAAAGGTAAATAAAGGTGAAGACACGATCCACACAAATCAGGAGAAGCTCCTTCAGTTCAGCACTAGTTTGACTGAATTTAACCCACGGCAGCCCTAATGTCATACCATCAAGTTTTGAAGATATCAACTTTTGCTATGTCTGTTGTTCATATAGATGCTAATCAGAATTGAACTCTTACGTGTGTGTGTGTGTGTGTGTGTGTGTGTGTGTGTGTGTGTGTGTGTGTGTGTGTGTGTGTGTGTGTGTGTGTGTGTGTGTGTGTGTGTGTGTGTGTGTGTGTGTGTGTGTGTGTGTGTGTGTGTGTGTGTGTGTGTGTGTGTGTGTGTCTGTCCCCTGTCTGGAAGATAGGCTGGAGTGTTTCATTGTGCCAAGACAGATGTGCTCCTGGCAAAGGAAAGGGCTGACAGTTCCTGTTGCAGACTTTATTGGTTTATTATTGATTTATTGGCGACGCCCCCGGACCAGAGTGGAAAGAAAGAGCCATAACTGTCACAAGAACAACAACAACAACAATGAAGCAGACTATATCACATCCCCCAATTAAAAAAAACAAAACTACAAGTTGGTTGTCCCTGCCAATTAAACACAATCTCATTAACCCTGCATCCAGCAATAGTGGTTACAAGTAGTGGGTTGATGGGGGGGGTGTCAAAGCAGTATTTGAAACAATTATTTGAGTATCATTACATTTGAAGCAGAGACAACCAGCGACTAAACAGGCCGAGTGCATTGCTGAGGTAAAAACAACGAACTACCGAGCACAAACCGCTTCGAGGCTGAAAGAACGTGAAATTACACTTGTACCATCAAGTGGCCACTGGAACAGTAGTATTGGAATGACTGGTCCAAAATGAAACAAACATCTTCCTTTTAATGGTTCATGTTTGTTCTGGTGTTTTTGTGGGAGTCTAAGGCTACATTCACACTGCAGGTCTTCATGTTCAATTTCGATTTTGTTTGCTGGGATCCGATTTTTTTACGTGATCATTCACATTACATTTAATCCGCGACCTCTATCAGACTCCTGTGTGAACGGGATCGGACCCAACGCTTTCGGGCCCCAGAGCGCATGTGCTGAAGACGCCGTTTACGGAAGTAAATATGGATGGCACACCAGTCAGCAACAGGGTTGCCAGATGTGACTCACTGTTTCCAGCCAAAACAACGTAAAGCCCACACATCTCAATAAAAATCTGCCCAAATCTCAGCCTGTGTAGAAATCATGTTAAAACAGTGAACCTATCCTACATGCATTAAAGAACACACCATAAGCACACAAATACTCGAAATAAACAAAGTTAAAAGGTAAGAGAATTTGGCCCCCCAATTGGGAGGTACCCACCATATCTGGCAACACTGGTCAGCGCGTCTCGAACCATTATCAAGAGTTGTGAAACACAAGCCGACAAAATTTCGACAACATGACGAGGGAAAGAAGGAGAATGAGAAAAAAAAGCACAGATTTTAACATTGTGGTGGAGCCGCTTCCTCTGGGGCTTATCCATAACGAGGCATTCGCATGTAGAAACCTATTGGAATTTGTACCACATATGATCAAGGCCTGGGTCTGGTGTGTAAAAAAAAAATCTGAATTGCAGCACTCACACAGCTACAAAACAGGTGGAATATTGGTCACTTTTGAGCAAAATATAAATAAATATCAGAATTCGGTTGCATTTCCCTGGAGTGTGAGCGTGCCCTAACTCTCTGTTTTCTGTGGACTTTTCCCTCGAGCTGCAGCTTCCCTGTGCCTTTGCTCACCTGGCTGCAGGATTTTGCTTTTTTGGACTGTTGGATTCTGATTTTGGTAAAAAATACATGAGTTTTCTTCATTCTACGGCAGTGTCAGGCATCCCCTGAATTCTCCCAACATAACACGTAACATTCCTTCCGCTTTACCTCCCGTTTCTCATCGCATGACTGTAAACAGGTTACGTTTTTATTCTTTATCGCTGCTGACAGTGTGAAGTCAGAAACATTTTCATTGTTTGAATAATGATTATCACTGCAAATACAGAGGGGGTGTACACAAATATGTAACTCACTGCTAGTTGTGACAACAACAAAAGCAACATATACAAAATCTGCATCCATGAAAGGAACATTTGCACAGCAAAATCTACATCCAGACAAAAATCAGAGAGCCTGGGGGTTTGAAATAGACTTGTCTTTGAGTATGACTCCATGATTTGGATGAAATGTATTTTGGTTGCCATGTCTGCATAGGCCGACTATAACATATTACTATTAAGATCTTTAGGTGTGTTTATACCAAATAAAACTATCACATCCGTTAGCCTGCCACCGTTCACTTTCCATATGGGGGTCTGTTGTCTGTTGCATTTAGTTTTTGGCAGTAAATTAATTGTGAAGCTTTAGGTAATTCCAGTGTATTGACAGTCTCATTCTCATATGTACATAACATGTGAGCACCTGGAGCTTATTGGTAAATGATGCATCACACCTTAATTGAAGAAAAACAGCATAGGTTAAAAGCTGCTATATTTAGGCTTGATACCGGCCTCCAACAACACAAACTTAATATGCACATGAACAATTGGAGGGATGAGAAAAAATGTTTTATTCAGACTACTGCTTAGACATCTAAATCACCTTCAAATTCAAGATTGCGTCACTCTATTCAGTGCACAAAGAAAGAAGTTGGTTTGCCGTTTATGTTACCATGTAACAACAAACTTACACAAATACAGTACAACCCTTTGTGCTGTTTTAAACTGTGCTATTTTCGACCTGCGTGTGGACTCTACCTGATTGCTCCCAAACTCTTGGTGTCTTGTGAACACGTAAATGTAGTCAGTTCAGTGTAAGACGATACTTTCACACCATTTAAGAGTGTCCCTGTGCCATACCAATGAACCAAGGACCCCAAGTCTGGTCTCGGACAAAAGCCACAATGTCAAAGTTATTGATTTTGTGAGGTGGGTTACATAAGACATAATACGTGACAAGGTTGTAAAGTATTCATTTAAGGACTAACTTCATGGACGCAGCCCATCTCCAACAAGCATATACATACACACACCACAAATTATTCAGCTGCACCGTGAGCATAAAACTCGGTTCAAGAAAAAAACTTTTACAAGGTGACATCGCCTCCAGCTATGTTGGCAGATTGCTGGTCCTGTAGTCGAATGTAAACTTAATGAATACGAAGGGGATGAGGCAGATTCGGCTGACGTTAGTCGTGGAAACGGGCATTAGTTCAATCAGCAGAGACATCTGTGTATTTGGCTACTACATGTCTGCTTTAAAGAGCAGCTAGTTTTAAGAGTCATAGGCACAGGAGGTGGGGAGGGGGTTAGACTATGATGCAAGCCTACAGTCCTTTGCAGTGACATCACCTTGCAGACCTTAAAACAAGCCCGTGTGTGTATTTATATGCACCATATGCAGATCTCTCACATTTACCGACTACCTTCTGGTCTAATGTCCAATCAAGAACCCACAGAGCAGCTCTCAAGACACGAGGGGTGTTTTAATGCATGTCCCTGTGTATAAGTATTTCAAATAAATGGTTATAAACAAAAGCCAGACAAAACTTTATAGAAGGCATTTTTGCTTCCATCCTAAAAATCATTCTGTTTGGTTCTGAGAAAAAAGCTGGAGCTTCTTTTTCTCGAGGCTTTTTAAGTGCAGAATAACTTAATAATGAAGATATTACATTTTGCATAATTAGTTAAAGACCTTATTCATATATGAAACTGTCATTTTTGGAAACAACTCGCATCGAATCGGACTTGTATCGGATCTTCCGCATAATTTGTGACCACAGAAATGTTTTCAGTTATCTCTCATGAATGGTTAACAAGATTAAATAAAGGCTGTCTCTGCAACATTTATTTTGTAAGTATGAGCACTCAATATTTCTTTCCAATAAATGAGTTCCAGTTTTAGAACCGACTTCAATAACTAAGATCATCTGATATGTGGTAAATTCTTATATTCGCACAGGACTATATTCAGTGTAGTTTCTGGTTCTCACAGATTGTGACAGATCTGTAGAGTATTTCCATAGAATTCAGGAGCAAAACAAGATAATTACATATACACCCAATACCTCTTTGGATCTCCACTCTATATTAGGGCTGGGAGTTAAACGAGACAGTTAGAATTAATTGATCACTTAATAACAAAAGCAAATTTAATCACGCTTTCCTCTAACACTCCAACATTTATCAGCGCACTTGAGAAAGTTCCTTTCAGTATCTAGATGCGAAGTTGTACTTAAATAAAACGGTGGGATGGGAGCATGGACAAGAGCACGCCTGTATGCAAAGAACATAGACTTTGCATATCACCGGAGCAATTGAAGTCTTTATCGCCTCAATGTCAAACGTCGCTGTGAGCAGATGTCAGATCTAAAGTTAACGTTATTCCTCGTGTTGTACTTGAACAACACGCACACAAAAGGATTTGGTTGTGTAAAAACATATGCAAGGCAAATTTTTTACTCATTCATCAACCAAAATATGTTTAAACTGAAAAATACTTTTTTAATCCGATCTTTCCACTGCTCTATACATATTTTTTCCTCTTTCTCAACGTTGAAACGCAAGTATTTATCTTTAAATGTAACACTGGTGGAGAGATGTGCTTCCACTTGGCTTTAGAGATGGGAAACAGACACACAGCCACAGAATTCTTGAAGGGGGTATTGGAAGGTCACGGGTTGATGACATCCACCACAGAATATCATTTTTGCGCCAAGCGCAACTAAAGGTGGTGTAGTTTTTTGCCAAAAGGAGTGACAGCAGCTAATAAAACATGTCTCGCATGGACGGTGAAATTCTGGCAACCTGAAGTTTCCAGGAGTCCTGACTGACTTCAATCACAACATTTACGACTTTGAAGCAACCTCCATGAACTCCACAAGCTGCAAGGAACTGTGTGGCACTTCCTTATGTTAACTTGACTGCATCGCATCGTTTCTGAAAGCCATTCGGAAGATAACTCACACAAAGTGACTGGAACGAGCCTAGAAGTGTCACCTTACTCCCGGTCAAGTGTTTTTGGTTCACATGTAATTCTCTGGGAACAGTGGAATCAGATAAAAGGTCTTCTGCTGCTGTTCTGCATTTTGAGGTGCTCTCCCATTCATTCGAGATGCTGTCGCCCTCTCCGTCACTCACATGATGTTTTCTGGTCGTAAAACTAAATCAGCAGGTGACAAATCTATGATCAGACTTTCGTCAGGAAAAAAAAAATTTAAAATCTGTATGAAACATAATGATACACACTGTATCTTTCAGAATCTCCGGAATGACACGACAGTTGAATGAGCAGAGTCGGGCATGTTAATACAAGCCACACAGTATACAGACATTGGTAAGTCACAGAAAATGTGTTTGGCTGTCTGTCATTTTAACTGATTAAATTACATTTCCTACCAAATGAAGTCGGTCTGGAGCCACAAATCATTTCTAACCTTTAAAACGAAGATGACACACCTCATAAAGACGTATATATAGTTTCGCTATATATACACAAAACCTGTATATTATGTTGCGTTTTTTCAAATTTCAAAACTCAACTTCCTCTCCATCGCACTTTAAAAACAAAACAACCACGACTGAGACAAAGTGCTGGAGATAAAAAGTGCGAGGAAAAAAAGGTGGAAGAGATTTTGAGGAAGGTTTGAATGCTAGTTTTACTTTTTTGGCAGCCTGACGTAGCTCGCTCACATTCTCCCAGTAGATTACATTCCAGACAGCTTTATTGTAGTCGGGTCACATGTTCTTGTACTGAAGGGAATAAGCATCAAGGAGTGGGATGGGACCTGTGCTCTCCTGCAGCTTTACTGGTACATCACTGCTTTCATAACAGCTGTTTTTGACTTTTTAGCCATTTCTAGGAATTGTTGCGACTTGGAGGATTTATAGTGTTTTTAGATTAACGCTCTGGAATTTTAGAAACAAATGAGTCTGTCCATGTTGAACTAAACATTTTTTTAATTTGGATTTAATCACGGGCAGTTTCTCATAAAATGCAGTTGGACATTCTCAGACCGTGAAGTTAACTTATTTCTTCTATTTCAATGCCACACTTGAACTGCAAGATAAATGTCATTTTGAACGATAGTCTGTGAGTGACAAAAATAAGAACAACATAACCGGAGACCTCCTGGGTGGAGGGCAACCTTTGACTGGCAAGTGAACGTGTGGTTTACCGACGTAAAAAAATGAGGGAAGAGGCACGTGTGTGTATCTTTCAATGTTGAATACACACAGAGAGACGCACAGCTTAAGGAGTATTTTGGGTTGACGCACCACACAGGTTTTTCCCAGACTGTGATTCACTTGGGAATGATCATGTGCAACAGGGTGTTTAAACAAACTTCACTTTACAATCCTGTCCGCAATGATAAAGAGAGTCTGAATTTGCCTTCAGCGGTCTATGACTCCCGTGGATCATGTGTCAGTCACCTGTGAGCGAATAACTGTTGTGACGCTCCGGTTTCGTCAATCAT
Source organism: Lipophrys pholis (assembly GCF_963383615.2). Taxonomy (NCBI): domain Eukaryota; kingdom Metazoa; phylum Chordata; class Actinopteri; order Blenniiformes; family Blenniidae; genus Lipophrys; species Lipophrys pholis. The sequence goes on from NC_137637.1 coordinate 19,347,964, forward strand.
TGACCAACACCAACAGTGATTTGTTGCGGTGGTTCCTGATACAGTACTATCACTTCACAATCTCCAGTCAGCGCTTGCTAACTCACAGATTTAGAGGACATGGCGCAAACAGTAAAACCTGAGCACAAACAAATAAAATCCAAAAACTTATTTCATACGTGAGATAAATGAGGTTCTCTTAAAAAGGTAGGTTGTTTAAATCACTCAAAGGAGGTAAACAACAAGTTTTATTTTAAGATGAGTAATGATAAAAAAATAACGATGGGTAAACGATAGAATTAAAAATGGAAACTTAAGTGCTTTGGTTATAAAACATTATAAAGTTATAGTTCACACATTGAGTCGTGTTGGATTATATCATAAGGGGTGTTTTGGATATTCCTCCTCTCTATTGTAGGTTAAAGGGATGACCAATAGAAACACTTCAATATAAAACATTGCTGCAAACTTCAATGACAAACTGTCAGCCTATAGTTAAAGTTTAACCTGTCTGATAATCTCAGAGAACACTAAGCATTATTACCTTAGTGAAAGGCAGAACTTCCGACAGAGCCAAGGGATGGCATCAGACTGAACCCATGAAAAACTAAGAATTTCTATTCAGGAACTATTCACACACTGAAAATATTCTGCATGTGATAGTCATTTTTAGTAATTGTACAGATTTTTTGGTAAAAATATCAAAGTTGAAAGCTTTTATTTTTTAATCTTAACTTTTTACTTCTAGTAGTTGGTGACAGGATAGTCCGCTGATTGACACTACCTTGTCTTCTACTCCTTCTTGCTACACATGAGAGTTAAATACTCATGTGGTAATAACTCAAATGTCTGGGCAGATTTTAGTGAAATATCAAACTAAAGTACTGCAGTTTTAGGCCCAGCCGTTATTTGGACAGTAAATTTTCAAAAAAGACGTCCGAAGAAGTGGACGTAATGAGTTGACAGCCTCTCCTGCAGCATGTTGCTGCTGTGAAGTTTCACTTCAGTCAAACATAAGGCCCGTGGGCCAAAACCGGCTGCTCATGGCTCCAATCCGGACACAAAAACCACTAACCAAGGTGGTTATATAGGATTCATAGGAGGGTTGTTTTTTTTTTTTTTTGCACCAGAATGTTTCATTAAAGTTGACTTTATGTTGAGATTGTAGTCATTTTTCAGTACTTATTGTTTAATCTTGCAAAAATTATAGACAGTTTCATCACATAAACTGTGTGCTACAACAAAGCAAAACTTTCAAGTGTTAATTAAAAGGTTATTATAGCAATTTCTTTACAGGTCGAGCCCACTCAAGATGAAACTGGAAGATGAAATTTTTTTTTACACACACACACACACCACACACACACACACACACACACACACACACACACACACACACACACACTATATATATAGCATATATCTTTATATTTTTTAAATTATGTGCTTTTAAATAAGTATGTTTCTTCCATTACATATTTGGTGTTTGGTTCGTTCAATATCAACTGGTTGTACAATTCATCACACATGACAATGTAGTATTTAGTAGTCTACATTGCATTAGGTCTATTTTTTCAAAATGTTCCCATGGCAGGCCCCCCAGGCACCCGTCTATTTGGCTCCATTTATTTATTTAAATGTATATTTACATGATTGTATCGTAATAACCGGTGTGGTATAACCTACTTTCAGCGCATACTTGTCTCCGGTCTTCTTCTGGAAGATTTCGAGCACTTTTCCATTGATGCCCAGCCCCAGCACCTGGTTGGTCACCTTGTAGTCGTCAGTGATGGCGTTCTTCTTGATCTGTAAGGAAGGTCTGGCGTGGAAGGGGAGGAACTGGCCGGTGGGGTTCTGCTGCCCGGCCGGGTTCTGCTGGCCCGCCGTGTTGGGAAACAGTGGTTGGTTCTGTGCGTTCGACAGCATACTGAGAGGTGAACAACGGCTACTTTCCAACAACGCCGCTCAGTCGCTTCTGCTGCGCTGGAGTCTTCCTGAGTTTGGCTGGCTTCGTTACTAAAGTGTTCAGAGTGGAGCCGCGGCCTGGCCCGAGGAGGAACCGGCGGTGCGGGAGTCGCTACAGGTTAACAAAGTCACTCGGAGAGCCGACGAAATGCTAAATTAGCTCGTTGTTGGCATGCTAGCGCGAGCCGATGTGTGATCCCCGGCTAACCACTGAGCTAACACTTAGCTTCTCCATCTCCGGCGGGTCCGTCGTCCACCGGCTCTTCGAACAACAAGGAACTTTTCTAAAACATGGCACAGGTCGGCTCCGGGGCCCGGCGGACAACCTGGAGCCTGGTGAGCGGGGGGGAAAGGGTGAGAAAACCCGGTGGACGAAAGACAGACACTACCAACACGCCAGACACACACACACACACACTTCACTTCACTTTCAACTGCCCGTGACGTCATGGCCGGGGCTTTTTCAGGGCTTAAAGGAGAAGCGCCCTACCGGAGCGGGGCAGCTTTATGTAACACAGTGAGCGTGAGGGTGAGGGCAACGTTAACACATGAAAGATACCTGCTTTTTAAACTTTAAACGACCTGGGGTCTTTTCTGCTGAAGGTTATCTGTAATTCACGACAACGAGGTGCCTGGCAAAGGAGAGCCTCTTGTAATGTTTTGATAATAACAGTCAGAGTGGGACAGGAATAGACTCATTAATCTCTGTCAGAAGTTTCTCACTGTGCCACCCGGCATGTTTGTCATCAGCCGTGAAAAGAAAAACAGTGGTCTCAGCTCAAAGACATATGTGCCTGAAAACATCCAAAAAACATTAAACTGAGTAATGATACTGTAGAGCAAGGGTGTCAAACATAGGGCCCGTGGACCAAAACCTGCTCGCAAGAGGCTCCAATCCGGTCCGCCAAACCACCAACAAATGGAAAAAAATATTCTTTAAAAGTAGTGGGCACAACACTGAGACGCGAGCTGAGACATCGGGGATGCTGCCGTGAAAGTTAGCATTAAAGATATTACCTAGAATGGCAGTTTCTAAAGAAAGTGGGTGTGAGTGTTGAAAGCCATCTAGATTATATTACAGGTCATCACAGCGGATTGTGGTCGAATGTAGCAAAATAGCGACAAACCAAAATTGTCAAATAATCTTCAGAAACATTTGTCATAGATACTCTACTCCCTCTTGTTAGAAGTAAACAATAGGACAGTAGTACATATTTTCGTCTCAGCACAACTTACCTGAAACGGGACAATTTATCAAATGTTTCTGTCTGAAAATGAGATTGTTGCATGAGGAGAGGTTTGCTGGCTGAATCCGGATGTATCTGGCCCTCCAACCGGTCCCTCGAGAAACCAATGCTTGACAAAGGATCCGAGGTACGTACTGATGCGTCAAACGGCAGTCGAGGAATACAAACGCTATTTTGGCTGCATCTGGAGCAGATGTGGTTTAATGCAATTTCGTGACAATCATCATCAAGGGGTTGAACTCAAAGCCATATTGTCATGGGGCCCGGTTACACCCGGCGTTAACATGCGTTTCGGGTGATCAGATCACATGTGGTGAGCCCTAAAGACAAGTGTGAACAGACACCAAAGCATTCTCACTCACACACCACTTCCCAAGTTGGTCTGGGGCGCATCTGACCACATAGGCTTTGTAGTGTGAACAGTCATGCGTCGTGAATGCATTCCAGGACAGCGGTATCACAGGAAAATACATCATATGTAATATGTAAACATCGTCAGTGCATGGTCCTGAGGTATACAGTCTTTAAAACTTTCCAACTTTCTAAAGACACTTAAGAACATCAACGTCGGTGCCTGGGGGTCAGTAGAGACACAGTGCTTTATTGCGGTCTGGCAGAAGACACCGTCCAGCACAAGCTGGTTGACTCATCTCATATCGCAACCGGGCCATTTAGCGGAAGTGTCGTAAAAGCAGTAATACAATCTGAACTCAAGTGGTTAACCCGAAACACATGATATGGACAAGTGTAAACAGTCTGCGTCAGGGCTCGTCATATGTGATATGATCATCCGAAATGCATGTTAATGCCTGGTGCAACAGCTATTGGAGAAGGTTTTTGGACATTTCGCTGTATCTTGCACCAGAAGGTTTCATTAAAATTTACTTTATGTTGTGAATGTAGTAACATTGGGTAGTTATTGTTTGTTTTTGTGATAATCAATACATTTTCATCATGTATCCACCATAAATAAAAACTTTAAGGTTTAAATTTGAAGGTTATTATGGCACTATTTTACCTGTCTGGCACACTCAAGATGGACTTGGGCTGTATGTGGCCCCTGAAATAAAATGTGTTTGACAGCACTGGCCTAGAGCCATGTACTGTATCTGATACCCAACACAGACACTATACTGACACCCTCATAAAATAATGATCCAAGTCATTTAATTAACCAAACTGAGGTAAAATAGCCCCTATGATTATATGAAACAACATGTTGTTTTACCCCAATAGTGCAATTATCATCAATTGTGTGACTTCAAGAGCACCAGTTCATCATGGAGCAAACACAATCAGAGCACCTGGAGGAAACCCACATGGGGAAAACGTGCAAACTCCACACAGAAAAGGCTCGGCGGGTATTTGAACACATGGTCTTCTTGCTGTGAGGTGAGAGTGCTAACCACTGTGTCACTGTGTGGCCTTGTTCATCTGTTAATAAAATTTGAAAAACAAAACAAAATACTTTTGCCTTTATTTTAAGAGGGTGATGGCATGGAGAGCATTTAATATGTCATGGGTTTTATTCTTATTATTTATTAAAAAAAGAAAAGAAAAGCAAAATATGCTTTAAGTGATGTGAAAGTAATGAAGTGATTCAGAAATACACTAATAAAACAATAAATAAAATCACAAAGCCAAATGGAAAGAAATGAGGAAGCTGAACCACAAATAAAAAAAATGACAGTTAAAAGCAAAAATAAACAAAAAATAGCAAAACAAAATAAATTAAGCATTAAATAAATAAAACCACAATGGTAAACTGCACTTTGAGGTCAAAAGCCTAGTGGCTATTAAATTATGCTTGATTTGTATATTTATTTGTGACATCAAATGTAGTAATAGAGGCTGGTAATATAAGCCCGTAAGTCTCTTTTCTCCTGGTACTTTCTAGTTCATCATAGACTTTTTATAGTTGTCAACCAGTTGCACACAAAACAAAAGGATATCTTGTTCATGAACACTTGATAACCTATACAGAAGTATACTCTAACAAGCTCCTGTGATACAACTCAGACTGATGCCACACTCTTGATGGACACGTGCACAAAATAGAGAGAAGGTGTTTGTTTTTCACAATGATCCACTGAATTCTATTTGAGGGCAGATATATGAGAACAACTAGGTTATTAAAGATGACATGCAAACAATGTTCTAAAGCGTTTATTCTCATCTCAGAACATGTGGACCTACAAGCAGTTCCTATTATCACCACTAGATGGCAGACCAGACCTAATTGTGATGAGCTAAAATCGTTTCCTTTAAAATCCAACTTCAAAGTTTGTTTCAGTCTGCACAGAGAAGAATGTGAGCAATGTCTGTTATCAGTAATACACACAACCGAATATATATATATATATTTAAGTTTCTTTGTTAATGCTTTATAATGTGAGAACTGCCTAATGATTGAGTTGTTGTTAAACTGAAGTGAAGTGTTTGTGAAACAAGTGCCTATCAACACAAGGTTCTTTAAAATTGAAGGAAACTTTAATGGAAATATCGCACAGTATCCTTATATTTAAAATATGGCATATTTAAGGTATGCTTGCAAACAAAATTATTTGTGTTGTTTGTACTGCACAGTCATCTGATTCATGCTTGTTTGTACACTTGTCTAATTACTACAGTATTAATCACACTGACTTTCTCGGGACTGCTGATTATGTACCATTTCAAGGAAAATAGTGCCTGAATTAGATCAAGAAAAATATTTTCAGAAACCCTTATTACAAACAGTATAATGAAGTTTCATGGTGATGTAATGAGATTATCTGTAGTGCCATAGTACACCCGAGTCTTGTTGTCGGTGCAGAAATATCTGATGTTTTTTAATGCGTTGTTTTTTTCCCCAAATGTGTGTAATACACATTCCCACATCCATTGGCTGATGGAGTTTGCTCAGTTAAATCTCAAAAAGGTTTGAAAACAGACAGTAACTCAAATAAATTCAAAATGTGACTTCAAGGTGGGTTAAATAAAGGAATGACCGAATATGAGAAAACTAAGTTGAGCTTCTTGGAAATCACCACAGTTAGTTTAAAAAGGAGACCAAACACCAATGTCCTCAATTTAAGGTCACACAAAAGACTTACTGTTTATTATGTAATGGGGAAAGCTTGGGTGGCTCAATCTATTAACATGCAGCAATAAAAACATTTCATTTATAGATGATTTATGTGCAGATCAGGTATAAACACACTTAATACATCAGTGGACTTCACTTACATAACACAGTATTTCAGTCGTAAAGCACATTGAATACTTGAGATCATATTTACACACACACACACACACACACACACACACACACACACACACACACACACACACACACACACACACACACACACACACACACACACACACACACACACACACGCACCCCAATGCTGATGGGGCTCACCCTCCATTGGGAGCAATTAGGGGTTTCAGTGTCTTGCTGAAGGACACTTCAGCATATGAATAGGGTGAGATGGGAATCAAACCACCAACACAGGGATTGAACTTTCAACCCGGGAAAAGAAAACACTGGGGGAGGGACCAACTTCACAAATTAGGCCACAGTTTCCCCTGGATTACAGAACATTAAGTGTGATAATAGCATTGTTTTCTGGAAAACAAAATAGATGAAAAGTAAAAGTGTGTTTTTTAACTTTAACTAACTACATAATCCAATACTATGAGATCTGTATTTTTTTCTTCCCCCCAGTGAATCGTGATCTTTAAAAGGATAGCTCAAGCAACTCTCACTGTGGAGGGCAGTTGTTTGAAAACTTAGCTGAACCCAGTTTCATAAAAGATGTTATCAAGCACCTTTCAAACAGCAGAGGATGTTATAGAACTCTCACTTGGTGAATAATGCTTTTTAGTCCAGGTAAACTGATCCTGATGTGCGCTGCCCCCCCCCCAAAAAAAAATAACCCCAAACAAACTGCTGCATGATTGATGATTGTACTGTTAAAAAAAAATAATTAAATGAATTGCTGAGTTAGCAAACTGCTCCCAGGTCAGTTGTTCAAATACATAAGGTGACAGGGAGAATTAGGAACAATTCTTGAATGGCCATGTGTTGTTGGCATTTTTATGAAGAAAATACATATAATTCAAAACTAAATCCTAGTGAGTGTTGAGATTAAGATTAAGAATAACATTTTTAAATTTTATTCAATAAATGATGGTTGTCTTCAAAGATATCCAGCTAAAAAAGCACTTTAATTACCCATATCTCTACTGTTTTGCAGCGACACCATGACTGAATGACTATATCCCTTTGGCTTGTTTTCTTTAGGATCCATTTCCATGTTATTTAACACTGTTACATAAGTGAAGCACATCTCATATGAGTCCCTTAACATACAGAGAGAGTACACCTGTGAGATCACCTGTGCTCTATAACACACACACATTCAAGTGCACACAGCATGCACATAAGCACGTACACACATATGGAGTATGTGAGAAAGGGTGTCTGACATTGGAAACCATTGCCTGCACTTATGAGAACTTTGCGCCGATGAATTAATGCAAGCTCCAGAGTTTCGGTTACTTTGCATAGCTCCAGGCACACTTATAGCTTCTCCTCAGACAGTCAGGACAGTCTGTTCCTAGAGCGATTACCTAAGGTAAAGTGTCCCAGCCCGAGACATTATTCTCTTCATACACCAAAGAGCTCATGCTCACCACGGCCACCGTATTGGGAGAGCGTTTCTGTAACGGATGGATGACGTGCCATTGTGCCTCAGTTTTCCCCTGTCTACAAACATCAGGAATGCGTGGCCTTTGCACAGAGCAGCACAAACTGGCACGCTGGCATTTTCCTTTTTCTCTTCTCCTTCCCAGAAAGCTCCCCAGACAGTCTCTCCTGTTACACAGCACTTCTTTTAACGTCCTGACAGGAATTAAATCTCGGGGGCAGGAGGTGCATCTCCCTTTGCATTTCCTTCTCCTCCCTCTGTTCTTCATTAGTGTGCATAAGTCGGGGCAAGTTTGGATCAGTTATTTCAGGCTAGCCAGAACCCCTCTTTCTCAGAATAATCCTCCACCCAGAGCTGAAACCCTAGCCGGCTCTTGATATAGACCCATGGTCAGCACTGGCTCTGATATGGGATTCTAGCACCTGAACACTCACAAGCCTGCCACCCAACATGGGACCTGCTGAACCTGCTCACCCCACTGATACACACACACACACACACACACACACACACACACACACACACACACACACACACACACACACACACACACACACACACACACACACACACACACACACACACACACACACACACACACACACACACACCTCATGATCTCCTCTTTTGATCCCCTTGCTTTTTTCTCACCCTCCCTGTATTTGCATTTGGTGTTATTTTACCCTGTTCCGTCTCTTCTCATCATTTTTGAACCATTCACTTACAAGATTTGTCTTAATTCTGCCCTAAATGCTAGATGGGTGTCCAACTAACATATATTTACAAGACAACAAGTGGGGTGGTAATCAGCATGGGGTTATTTGAGAAGTGCTAGGAAGCACTTTTCCCAGCAACATTGCATCTTTTATTGTCAGGTGAGGACGTCATCTCTGCTGTAACACCCTATGCAGTATCGGGTGGGAGTGAGTCTACACGGTAATGGTTTCGTGAGTTCACGCTACTTTTCTTTCTGTGATTTCTCATTGTGCTGAATTATTGAGCTGGTTCGGGTTGCCCAGGCTGCAGCCTGTCAAAACACATTTCAAGGTGTTTTAGGCAGATGAAGAAATCTTGTCCGCTGCATCAGTTACAATGAATATGGCCGTGATGGATTGTTAGCAGAGAAGAAGTGGTGAAGTGAATGGGAGGCCCAGGATAGTAAGGTGATGCAGTTATTAAGTCCACCACATCATCGTCGGCTTCTAGTCTCTAGCTGGAGGAGGAATAGTCACAGTTCAGTAAGATAGACTCCACCTGACTGACAGACACCAGCTATTTCCTACTCTCTTACAATAACTTTAGACATTTTTGCAGTCGCTTCACTTTACAGAGGTCGCGGCATATTGTGTTGTGTTGCAACCGTTGTTATCATGAATTAGTAATATTGGTTTATATTGAATGGTAAACTTTCTGGGTTTCGTTTGTTTGCTTGTTTCGGTTTCTTTCATTTTTCCATTTACTCCGCTGCCCCAACCTTTCTGGAATCAGGTTGTATTAATGCTGTAAATTCCTGCTGGTTGCATTCCATTCAGCAAAGCCTGGTGAAACGGCTGGTCGTACAGCAGACGTATGTGTGCTCAGCTCCGCAGTGACAAGCTGTTTTAGGGCAGTCGCTGACTAAGCTCCCGCTTTCTTTATCCTCTCTTCTCTCATTCACACTCTCCCTGGCTTTCTCATTTTCACACACATTACCGAGGCTGCAAAAAAACCCCAGCAACGAGTCATGGGCATTATCAGCTCCGGGGCAAAACCAGTCTTGTGATGGAGTGATACACTTCTAATCTCAGCTCTGCAGCAGGCCGCTTGGAGAGGACGTATATCAGCCCATACACTGTGCGTGTAAACATATTTGTTTAAAAGGAAAAAAAACGAGTGTTAGACTACTGTAAGGGATAGTAATAGTAATAGTTACCTTTCAAGGTGAAGTAAGTTGTGAGGTTGATGGTACTTCAAGGTTTAAGCGGGAATAGAATAGCACTCTTGCACTACACGACTTTGTGTATAACTTATTCATGCATTTCATATATATTTAAGTGCAATAGTAGGTCACTCACATTATCTTCCTCAAACACATCGGCCAGTTTGTGCACACTATTTGAAATCCTTGAAAATAAGAGAATAAAGAGTATTTCTCTGCCCTTTTTCACGCAAAAGGACCTTCGCACACCCAGGCACAAAGGGGAGGTGTGTGCACAGGTTGACAGGTTGCATTTTACATAAGAACTCCGCAGCGCCATAGAAATGTGCACATGCATCCAAACACAAAGGGAAACCATCTATGGCTTGTCATCCATGAAATGGTTGGCCTCTTCCATCGTGCTGCAGGAAGCATGTGACCAGCAATGGAATCCCCCTTTCAGTCCATGAACGGAGGCTGAACCATGGCGTTCCCTGCAGAGACACTAGAGCCCTCTGGAGTCTCATGGCCTCATAAAATGTGACCCGGGATTTGACGAGGCAACTTTGGAGGTGTGTACGAGTGGATCAAAGACGTGGATTTGAAATTACAACGTGTATTTCTAAGAGGGAATTAAAACAAATGTGTCAGATAGACGAGAACTGATATGCAAAGTTGTTTCTTTAACTCTGTTATTGGGACAGCAACTTGCTTCATGCATGAGCAATTGCTCTCACGTTTTAGTCACATGGACATTCTTGGCCTCTTTCTTGCCTGCCAATAAACAGAGTCTGTGTGATGATAGGAGATGATTATTCAGCCTAATTCTGTGGCTAGCCCCTGTTCTGTCCTACTCAGCTGTAAAGAATGCCCTAATTTCATTTGCATCCCGTTAACAAGCAGCCACACACACATACGCGCTCACACTCCCTTCTCTTTTTCACTTGCACGCCAGCATGGTCTCCTCTGTCTCTTGTTCCTTTCTCATATTTGCACATGCACAGGTCTGATTCTGCTGATCCACGAATACGTGGCTGCAGGATGCTCCAGTTATCCTGCACAGAGCGAGTCTCTGAGGTTATCGCTGCTTTGGCACCGAGACCGACTTCCTCGCAGACACAACAATGTCATGCTTTTTCCTCTCCGTGATTCACTCCAGGCCACTGACCTAGTCCTGTGAGAAGATACACCCTCACACTCACTCCGTCATGCAGCCAGTTGAATCTGCTCGGCACTGAGAAACTCGCGGTAATAGAAGTGCAGTCAAAAGAACGTGGTGGACTGTTCAGAATGAGAACATAAACCAAAGAATACAATGGATGGTTACAATGAAAATTCAAGTCACATTTACTTTCACAGTGCAAATTGCATTATATGGACTCGTTCTCTCACTCTCTCCTTGTTTGTGTGTGGGTCAACTTGACATATGACCGTAAAGCTCACACTGTGCGTTTGCATTTTAATTTTACATCTAACGGTAATCCTCCTGATGTCAACATAGATTTAAAGAGCTCGGGTGCATGGCTGTGTCATGCTTTACTGTTTAACACTCTGCAATGTTCTTCATTTCAGTTCACTTTTATAGTTTTTATACATCTGCTCATCAGATTAAATCAAAGGCCAAAATGAACACTTTCTATTCCATTCTATGAAGACGAATTTCCAAGACAACTTTATTTCCATTACATGAAAAGAAATCCTTTGACATTAGAATTTGGAATGTTTTGTGTATCTTTTTATTGACTGTGGTTAAACTGATACGGAAATAGTTTAAAGCCTTCCTGATGGGAATAATTCGTTCCCAGCCGCCAAATGATAAGACTGGCCTACTTTGTAATGCGAAACCTGGTAAACGTGACTCAGTTTTTATTTACGACCAAACAATCTTAAAGAATAATTTCTCTAGTATGCAAATAGGAGTTTTCTAATTGTTGACTTTACAGAAAAATGCTGATACAAAGCACAAGTTTTGGCACTGAGTAACTTTGCTAATGGGACGGGAAAAAACCCAAATACAAATGTCTGTATCTATTTCAAAGGTTCGCTCTTCAAATGAAGCGTGGACTGTGTCTGTCTACAAGTTTAGAAATCCAGCAGCTGATTATCTTATCTAGCTGGCTTGTTTTGTAAAAACTTGTTATTTTCAAATGTTATTGTTTTGTACACATCCACAAAGCAAGCCTTGCATTTTAAAATGTGGCTTTAGTGGCATAATGGATTTTTCAACTCGACTCGACTCGACTCGACTTATTTATATAGCACTTTAGAAGCAACATGCTGGGAAAAAGTTCTTAAATAGACATAAACATATGTAGTGCGAACAATAAAAGACAATAAAAGAACAACAATAAAATGACAACAATAAAAAGAGGAGCTGAGCCTCAAGCTGGGTAAAAAGCTAAGGAATATAAATGGATTTTAAGATTAGTTTTGAAAATGGACAGTGAAGGAGCTTGTCTGATAAGCCAACTGAAAACGATCTATCCCCTCTGTGCTTCCGTTCAGACCCCGGTACCTCCGGGAGCAGCTGATCCGCTGACTTGAGGCACCAAACATTTTGGTACCATGCCAATGTAACACGTTTTCAGTACATGTGGCAAATACTTGAGTCATGATGGTGCCCTCATTACCATTCAACCAAGACAAAAAAGACAAAACGCAAAAGAAAAACATGGAGGAATGGTGTGAGACAAATGATGGGAAAGTGTCAAGGGATTCCAATTGCTTTTCCTGAATTGACCTCTAAGAAAGGCTGTGGACTCCCTTTTCAGACTTTGATTTTCCTAAACATTACAGTACTGCCAAAAGCAGGCACATATTTATATGTCCACATTAGAACGGCCAGTTTCAAACTTATGATCTCGAGTCTAGAAAGTTTGCTATCATTGTTTTGACATGTGGAAATACATATTTCAAAAACCCAGCACCCTCTATGGGTAATCTATGGTTCCCCCAACCAGGGGGACCCCAGGCCACCACTGTAGTATAGTTCACAGAATCAAAAGAAAAAGACATTGAATAGAGAAAGCAGCAAGAAACGAGCACATAATCAGTAGTATTATTGCAAATGTTAATGTCATTTTGTTACAATGGCGAAATCAGCATACATTCTGCCTCCATTTATACATCTCGTCTTTATTTGCCTCTGTCTGCCTCCCTCCCTCCATCCTGGGGGAGGCCATAGTAATCCAATAATCCATCCTAATCCAAACTGAGATTACATGAGGTGAAAGAGCCACTTTGTGCATGAGATTATCCTCCAGTTTAATTCAGTCCTGTAGTGGATGTTGTGTATCTGTTTACATTCCCGCTTTTTTTCGATTGATATATACTAATGTCTGTGGATGTTGATATGTTTTGTGGGGTGGAGATGGGGGGGAAGAGGTCACCGGCTCTCCCTAATGAACAGCTGTTCCTGTAGTTTCCACTTGTTTTTCTTCATCCCTTTCCTGTGTTGTGTGCATTAGCTGAGGTCAGTCTAGTGCTCTTTAATCCTGCCAGTCTGATCCCCATCACGTTTCACCTCCTACATTCAACCTAGTGCCCCACTGCCCCTGCACGTCTGCTCGACGAGCTTCACCACAGACTCCATATTCTTTATCTCGCCGGGGCGCCCCGTGACACCTGTAACTCAGCCCTGTGCTTGACACACAGCAGTGTGCTTTAACCTACAAACGGCTCACACCATCACTCCGCTCCCAGTGGCCCCGTGATTAAAGAAAGACAGCTGAGATCCGGCCCCATGAGACAACTCAGTTTAATCTTCATCCGCTCCTGTCTCGTCAATCGTCACAAAGCTGGGAGAAATCTGCTGTGAATTACAACTGGACTTGCGGTCATGTGTTCCTAGAGTCCCGTGCAGTTGCAATCCTTCGCTCTGAACTATTTTTAAGCTGCCCAGCTGGCACCACCACCACCACCACCACCCCATCACCACCACCACAGGCGCGCACACCCACATAGATGTATGTGCTTGTGAAGGGCTGGTATGACGGTCCTTTGCTTCTTCTATGTCCTTGTATGGTCATATGACCCACAGACCAGCATGTCCTACTAGTGTGAATTTCCATTCCTGGAGCCCACTCCTAAAACATACGTATATTCCTCTCTGCCAATCACGGCTCCTGTCACGCCTTCTACCAAGCAGCTGACCTACTCCTGTCAAACATATACAGTATGTCCATGTGGACATGCAGCCCTACACACACCTGCTTATCTATAAGATGTGAACCTATGCCATTTCCACCGAAGTGACATAAATAGATCATTTTTTTACTTTTAGTCTGTCCGTACTGTATATACACAACACTGCAGTGCCTGCCTCACGTTTCCAGTGTGCATTTCACCAACTGACAGGATTAGTAACATTAAGCTCTGAACTCTTGAACTTGGGACTTAATGCAGTCAGAGAACATGGTGGATGTATTACCACTGCAGGCCCTCCACTGTTTTGTTCTGCAGTTATTTATTCTCTGTTTGATATAAGAGCAATGCCACTGTAGTATCTGCTCGTTGAACATGACCAATACGCCACCGCGAGCATCCGTTTATGCTAGTATAGAGAGCGCACTGTGACACTTAACAACATAACCTGGAAATGGAAACAAGGATGACAATACAACTCAGTCATACAAAAAAAAGAAAAAGAATAACCATGATTCTGTACCTCCTTATTTAATCCCTGCTCACAGGGGTCTGCAGCTGATCAGGAAGGTGGTGGAAACAGTGGACAGGTCACCAGGCCTTCACAGAGAATGCAATACAAGACAGACGGTAAAACACATGTTTTTGGACTTTACCAAGAAAACTAAAGCACCCAGAGACAAAACACACACACATGCACAGGAAATTAACAGTTGTTCTTCAAACCCATCCCTTATAAATGATCCTACAGTTTAAGTGTTACAATTCCAGTTTGTTCCAATAATTCGCTTCCCTTAAGTTGATTTTATTGAATGTTGATATGGAATGATGATATTTTACCATCGTCATCATTGTCATTGTTAAAGATTGTATTCTTGTTTTATTTCTATTTATAAGCCATCCAAATGTTGTTGTTTTTTAAGTGAGTTTTAATAATCTAACCCAGGTCCTTACCTTGGAAGTGTAGTGAAATATTCAGTCATCTGGACCACTGCTCCACATGTATTTCTACATATTACAATGTCTTGAGTTGTTTTGAGTAAAAAAAAAAAAAAGTCCTTCTTAAAAAGTGTGTGATTGAGATTTATATGTTTATGTACATGTAGTCATGTTAACAGAAGAATATCAGTGAAGCAAAGAGTGCCCGATTGAGAAGAAAACTTGAAAACACAATACAGGTACAGTAAAGGGAGACAATCAGGGAAACGGTAAAAACACACCGTGGTGGGAAAGGTAGAGAGATTTATCCATCTTCTATACCACTTGATCCAATTCAAGGTCACACGGCGCTAGAGCCAATAAAAGCTACCAATGATCTAAGGCAGGGTACACCCTGGACAGGTAGGCTGTCTATCACAATACAAACACAGACAATCACACACACACACACACACTCCTTAGGTTAACTAAGTCACAAATTAACTTGGCATGCAGGGGAAACAGGCAAACTCCACACAGAAAGGTCCAGTCTGAACCTATAGGGCAGGAGTGTTCGGGCGTAGAGACGTTTCTTGGAAAACAAATTACGCAGATTGGTAAAGGCAGGACGTCGTGCCCTCCCAGTCATGGTAAACATAATTACTTGAATCAATATCCATGGCTTCTCAGTGTGTCCTGCAGAGAGCTGGATGGTACAGTAAATCAGTACTTTTGTTGACACCAACACATGTAAGCCACACACTACGGCATCTTTCTAACTGTTCAGCAAGTACATAATACTTTCCATTTAACCATTCTCTATATGACTTTCTCTAATTCAGGGTCACAGGGTGCTGGAGCTGAAGCCGATCCCAGTTCAAAAAGAGCAAGGGCAGGGAACGCCCTGAACAGCTCACCAATGCATCACAGGGCCAACACAGAGATAGACAACCTCTCATGATTTAGTGTCATCAATTAGCCTCAAATACCTATATTTGAACTCTTGGAGGAAACTGGAGAACCCAAAGACAACTCACTATATCTCCTGAGGAATGTATTGTGTAAAAGTTTCCCAGACAACATCAACCGAAGAGCAACATTAAAGTGCTTATGTTTTCTTGAGAGTATATATACGCGTTAATCTTCAGCTGACGGGTAAACAAGACTTTTGAATGTTGGCGCCTGATGTGTATCACCATAAATGCTATCAGCTTTCGGCCAGTAAACCAATGTGTTTTATTATTTGCTTTAATAAAACCAGGATTGAAGTCAGTGCAAAGAAGTACGAGTACATTCTGACAATGTTCACATTTCATCCAGCACAAAGAAAAACTTTGTTTTTCCAAAATACAATATACATTTCTATTGGCAGTGATGCTCTACAGACAAATGTAAGGAGAAAAAAAACTGTCATTCTCAGGTAGTTTATTTTGGTTTTTTGTAAAAAATATTGGATCCAAACACTGGATGATCTGTTTCCTGAAATGAATAAATTGTCACAACCAATTTCATTTACAGTATGTACATGAAGATGATGCATTTGATTTTTGTCTCATTTTATAAGGACAATTCCCATCAGTACATTTTAAGTCCAAAGAAAAACAACATATGTGTTTGAATAGTCTCAACTAACTAAATGGAATAATTTCTTTGTCTTTAATTTATTAAAATTAAACTATTAAAAAAACAAAAAAAACAGGGTTCAATGAACCTGAATTATTTAAGAATTAGAAATAGTTTGATTTGACCTCATGAACCTAAGTGGTGGAAAGGAATCAGTTTCCTCAAATGGTTGAACTTAAATGAACCTGTCAGGTTTTACAATGGGAACAGTGGGAAAGAGTTGGCCGGGGTCAGTCCAAAGGCAACAATATCTATTTCTCGACCCCGAGCGGTCGCCTGGCAACCAGCAGACCCTCATGGAAATTACTGCTCCCAGTTGAGAAAATAGTCCAAGACATGACCTCCACCTCATAAAACAGTGACATTTTTACACGCTGGCTTTTGTATAGATTAATCAACCAACACATGATGTGTATATTAGTGAGCTTTATCTGTGTTTCTTCTAAGTTCTCTGCAAATATGACAGTGTTATTCCAGATGACATGTATAATTTAGTCCAACCGAGCAATTATAATAATGCCGAGATAGAAGCATGTATTTGTACAGCATTTTTCTATGTACGTTTCAAGAAATTGTCTATCTCCCCAAAATATGAATACTTTTTGGAACAATGACAAATTTAAAATCTTACAACTGTTTCATTAATGATCACAACTGTAGTGCATGGACACAAAATAAACCACTTTGTTCTTGTTTGAAAGCCAGGTTATCATGTTATTGACTACTGGCACCAAATCAACGGTTATTTAGCAATCAATTCAGCTCATTAACCCAGAGCTGGGCATTACAGGGCTCCGGGGCCACGTCCCGGACTGACCCACATAGGACCAAGGATGTATTATCAATCAAGGGACGTGCATGTTGTGATGCAAGGTGGTAGCTTTATTTATTTATTTATTTATTTATTTATTTATTTATTTATTTATTTATTTATTTATTTATTATTAATTTTTTATTATTATTATTATTATTTTATTTATTATTTATTTATTTTATTCATAGTACACAATTTTTTCTTGCCACTCTACCGTTGTTTGTCTTCATTGTGTTAGCTTGCAGAGCTAACAATTGTTGCTGTTGCCTACATTTAAAAATAAAAATAACAATAAAAACAAGAATAAAGATTGATTTACAGCGATGTTTTTAAACTGAGATATGAACCTACAAAAAAATCCTTTTGTGGCATGAAATGTGAAACTTATGAAATCCAACTAAGATACTTCGACTACTACTACTAGTTTTTTGGGAAAATGGAATAAAGCTAAATTAGGTTCACGTGAGGTCTCTGCGTTCCACAGCAGTCCTCGTTTTCTACGTGGCGCCTGGGAAAGTTAATTGCCCACCCCAGAATTAGCACTTAAAGTTCAAAAGTTCATATACTTTTTTAGAATGGCATGCAAATATTTGAAGACAAAGTGGAAAGAAAGACCCTCACTGATCCGGCTGAGAGATACCGTGTGTCACGCTGGACATTCCCGATTGTTATTAAAGAAGTTCGCGAGAAAAATTTGATGCAATAAAATACAATCAAATGCATTGGGGGTGGGTATGTGTGAAATGTATAATCAAGAAAAGTACATTTTGAACAACCATATTAAGAATCAAGGAATAATTCCCAATAAATTAACACCTACTTCAAAAAGAACTGGAAAAACAAAAGAATCAAATGAAACCACCAACATATGATTGGCTGATGGTGATTCTGAGTTTACTACATTGACCTTGTCATCATTACCACTTTTATTGTGTGAGTTTATAAAATGGTCATGCATGGTTGATATGAGAAGAGGATCATTTCGTATGTGATACCATGTTTTAAAGTTGGAAAGAATAATATTATTATAAGATATATAATATTTCAATAAGAGGATAAATGACCAGATTTACATATGCAGGATGTAAAATGTATAACCTGTTCATGCTCTAAAGAACACTATAACATGATACGTTGCTCAAAGAAATGCAAACCTGACGTGCAGCTCAAAGTGCATTCAGTTTTACAATGTCATATATTTTAAAAAAAAAAGTGCATCCTTCAATTGGAAAGTCACAATGTTCTAATATTATGAATCATTTATTTTAATTGGAAGCTTGAATAATTCTAAACCATAAAAACTAATCTGCCCTCCAAACAAACATGCTATTTTAGTACTTACAAAACATTTTGTGTCATTTTACCAAGCAGTTTGCCTCCTGCCATCATGCGCCTGGTCTTATTATCGCCTTGTACTGGTATCTGTGTTCAGCCATCAGTGAAACAAAAACATTAACGTAGTGCACAGCGGCAAAGGTTTGAATTATTGATGCCCGGCTGATGGACTACAACATTATCTTCTGCCTGGTTCAGTTTGTGCGTATGAGGGGCTAATGTAGAGTGGGATCATCATGTGTGCTCCTGAGGGAAACTCTCCTTGCCTCTCTTCAGTAGGTCAGCACGTTTCCTGTCAGCAGCAGACGGAAACTAGCTCTCCACTCTGCCATGGAAAGAAAAGAAGAAAAAAAAACCTCTTAGGACAACAATTCACCCAGCAGCTGTTACAAAGGAGACGGGAATGGACGTGAGAAGGAGAGGACTGACGAGAATGAGGCTATAGCCCCCCCCCCCCCCACACACACACACACACACACATTAACATGTTCATAAAAAACTGTTGCCACCCTGTCCTGTAAATGAGGAGTTTAATACCTTGAGAGAATGTATGAGTGCAACTTTTGTCTGGTGTAACAACGTGACGCACTGTGTCCTCTTCAGACCTGATTTACTCTGATCAGCACTGAATTGACTTACCGAGGAGCTGCTGATGGGGACTTATTGGCTCTCATAAGATGTTTTTTTGTTGACTTACAGCAGCACGACATGGTCACTTACTTCCCAGAATTCTTTAATCTTGTTGACCAACACTGGAATGCATTGATTTTTACACTTGGGAAGGAGCTGGCAGTGACGGCACAAACAAGCTGAAGCATGTGACAGAAACTGATGACTATGTGTGTTTACAGTCGCAAACACAGACGCAGCACATGCGCTTGTGTCATATACATACACAGGGAGCGGTAGAGCGGTCACTCAGGCGTTCATTTTGCTCTACCAGTGCAAGTATACTGAATACAAGCACAATCAGACTAGGTCAGTTAATGCGAGTAACCTGAAATGTGAGCGAAGGATTTCGGGCAGATGACAGGGAGTCTCCCCAAACTCCAACGATTCCCAGCTAAAGGTTGTCCTGTCTTTTTCCAGGAAACCTGAAACCCACCGTGAATATCCCATTTACCCAGCAACAGAAAGGATGTGACAATACTTTCCAGACTGTGGGTCTCCTACCGGAAAGTGGGAGTCTGCAGTTTCACCACAGATGATCTATAGATCCAATGCTGTGAGAGGGAGATTCTGAGTGTGAGGTGATGATTTGCAGCATTAAAGGGACCCAAGGTTGTAAAGCAAACCTGGGGTCTTTCTGCTCATTTGAGCATCGTGAAGTAGTTTAAGGGAGTGGGAATAGTGTGTATGAAGTCTTCTCAGGGCAACAACTTGGCAGCTCTGAGTGAAGCAACTGTTTACTGCCTCAAATGGCAATGATGTGCAAATAAGGTCACGTATTCTATATCTATTTCTCTTTCATTATATAGTCTGAATGAGTCAGCTTCATTGGTATCACCCTATAATACAGACAGCGCCAGACAAAGTCCCCTAATTATGGTTTATGTCTTGTACATCAGAGCCTAAATCTTTTGAATATACTGTCGCCCCGTTATACAACATGTGGGTCTAGACAGTCATATCAGCCCCTGCAATGTATTTTTAAAGCGGTTAAAATGTCATTAATTTTAATCAACTTGTATATATGTTTGAATATTGAGTTGATCAATTATTTTGTGTCATTGTTTGCTGAATCCATGAGAATCGATTATCTTCTGATTCGGATTCTCTCTTGTTTTCTCTAAATCTCATGCAGAATCCTTTGTTATTGAAGCACACAGTGCAAATGAACTTGCGATGCCCTCTTCTGTAGTGCGGAGAAGACAAACTCATCACAGAAACAACAACTCCCCGGCCCACCTGTTCATAATAAATATATTATACCACATCATTTATACAGCTGAGCAAGGTCAGGCTGTGAAAAATAATCTCCACAGAGCTTTTTGAGTGGGTGGGTTTTTAAGATACTGCGAAGCGATTGCTTTGATGTGCCCTTGGAGTGTTGCTGTGCAGATCTGTTACCTTAAGGCTATATGAGAGAACTAGAAAGATGCGATTGTGAAAACATTTAAACTTGCGCACACACACACACACACATAGAGAGAGAGAGAGACGCAGACACACATAGAGAGAGAGAGAGACGCAGACACACAGTCAGATTCATCTCTCTAGACAGCGGGATGACTCATCCTCTATTCCAGTCTCAAATGTGACCCAGCCGGGTCATGTAAACAAGACGAGGAAACTGAAAACCTAAATACGAGGGATGCATATGCAGGCACCAAACACACTGACTGAGAGAGCGATGAAGCGAGCGATTTCACCACTAACAAGTTTGGGGGGCCACATTGTATGCACAGCAGGCACAGCTCCTCTACCCTACAGTCTGTGTGGAATGTAGATTGGTGGGTGAATGTTCTTGGATCGTTACCCCACCTCTCCAAAGCATCTGCATCTGTTCAGCCTGTATAGACACGCGCTCAGCTGTGCGTGTGGGCTCAGCTGTGAGTTTGTCATTGTGTGCCTATGAGTAAAAAACGGTGGGCCGAAGCCTGCTTTTGTGCATGTGGGGACATGTGTTGTGTTTGTGTGTGTGTGTGTACTGGTGCAACAGGAGGGGGACTAATGTGGCATTCTCCTGCTGTTTCCAACGCCTGGTTCGTACCTCAGCTGTCCCGGTGGACCCGAGCCAGACGACACTCCTGGCTCTGGTGTGAGTCTGCACTCGGTGACCTGGGACTTTGCATCCGTGTGTGTGTGTGTGTGTGTGTGTGTGTGTGTGTGTGTGTGTGTGTGTGTGTGTGTGTGTGTGTGTGTGTGTGTGTGTGTGTGTGTGTGTGTGTGTGTGTGAGTGTGTGTGTGTGTGTGTGTGTGTGTGTGTGTGTGTGTGTGAGTGTGTGTGTGTGTGTGCGTGTATTGTCCATTTCAGCTTCAAACAAAAAAAGACTTGTGTAACTGGAGAAATTGAGTGCAGCGCATCCTGCGTTGGAGCACTATGGACCGGTGACTCATTGTTCTCAATGAAGCTTCAGACCAGATAACACGAGTTTGACATCTGTGACATCAAACGGGCCTCATGAAGATTTTTTTTTTTTTAATAATGCGAACACACAGGTACACCTGTTCAACTGTTTATCAATGCCAGTCCACCTCTCAGTCAATCACAGGGAAACAACCAAGTGTTTCCAGACATGTATTAAAGGTTTGTGTCCATGACTTATTTTTAAAAAATTTGATTGGCACTTACAGTTTTAATACACTCAATGAAAAGTGTATATTTGAATTGTAGCAAGTGGCCGGGGCCTTTGTATGATTTCTATATGGGAGTGCACATGTTTATCCCACTGATGGAAAGGACTGCTTCTCCAAATGAGGATTCACAGAGTTCGACCTCCGAGTGTTACTCAGCCTCAAGCCGGACGTGGAACCACAAGATCACCGCACACCTGAGGACCTGAATTAGAAGGACATACATGAATAGGTTTGATGGTACAAACATCTGTAAGATCTGTAAAACAGAAAACATTAGGTACAGTACCATTGTTTGGATGAGCTTGAGCATTGGCTTCCTCTGAGCCATTTGGTCCAATGTCCATGCTGGGGTCCGCTCCACCACTGAAGCAGAATAAAGCAGTATAAAGCTTGATAAGGATTTTGTTTTTTGAAGCACAGGTTTTAGACCTCGCAAAGGATCCAAGAGGATTAAAGGAACAAAGAGCCGAAAGTTTAAATAATATTTGCTTGATTGTGCTTCCAATAAAGTAAAAACTCCAAAGTTTAAAGCCTTCATGTGCAATGGAACTCTGCTGAGAAATATCTCAGTCTAGTTATAAAGACAACAACAACAACAACAACAACAACAACAATGTGGATGGGAAAGAGGGACTATAAGGAGACAGTGACACATGTTTACACTTAGAAACCAACCATGTAGCAACAGACAGGTCAAGATTTCTTAACCTGCTTGGTAACGAGAAACCTGTCACCACTCTGTCTGTCCTCCTCCATTCTCAGGACTCCAAATCCTGGTGCAGCTCCATATGGTGCCAAGGCTTAGGATCAATGGGAGTTTATTGGAGAGGAGAGGAGAGGTAGAATAGAGGAGAGGAGAGGAGAGGAGAGGAGAGGAGAGGAGAGGAGCGGAGCCATGTGTGTGGTCAGAAACATGTAAATCAGTGTGTCAGAGTGGAGACGGACGAGCTCTTGACCATATGGTCAGAAGGTGACTGGGTTGATGTCTAATGGGATTGCTCTAATCTTCTTTCACAAATATAGAAAGACAAGAAGAAGAAAAGACCAGGTCATTTCCAGTGAGGTACTAACAAAGTCAGGTCACATATTTTGTGTGAAAATAAACGAAACCTTCAGTCAACAAGGAATATCAGAGTGTTCTGTCATTCTTACAGTTTGTTCCTTTGTCATCATTTCCAAGGATTACCTCTGCCACAGTGCAGGTAATACAACATCTCCACTCCCATTGTTTGCTTACTGCTTTGTTCATCTGAACCTCATTGAGTGAACTTGTTGATGGAGGCACGGGGACTTGATGCTGCTGGAAAGACCAAGCCACGCCCAGCGTAATAAAAAATAATAACGCGTACGTCATTTCACCACGAAGCTTCCTTCATACTTTCTAAATCAGCTGAACACCTGGTTTAGATTCTTACGTATGCTCGATCACCCACTCAGCACCTCTCTCTGCGGTCGGTAATGCTGCTCAACCAGTTTCTGCTCCTGCTCCTCTTACGTGGATTCTTTTTCTTCCCTTGGGGCATCAGCCTGCTACCATAAACAACAATGACTCATGGGTGTCAATGATCGGGCCTTTCATAATAATTACGAAAGAGCCCTCTTCAGATTTTGTTTGTGTATGTTTCCATCCGTGTGTGTGCCGTTGTACTAAAAAGAAAAAGAAAAAGAAAAACCTCTTCTCCTTCCAAATTATTCGTGTCTGATGAGAAAATACATTAAAGGTATCAATCATTTCAAAAAAAGGTCCCTCTTCAGACACGCACGATGATGCAATAGTTTTCACCTTTAGCAGTTGATCTTTGAGTGTTTGTGAAAACGTTTTTGGGAAGATTCCTGAGAAACACGCAGCAACCATTCCACCGCAGGCCACGGCCTATCAATCAGATTCTTCATTCTGAGAAGACTCGACATTGACTTGATTTCCGAGAAACCCTCATCATCGCTTCTGATAAACTCTATGAATGGGGATCATCAGCATTATTAACCTGGACTCACTTTACTTCTGTTGGAAGGAACTGTGGTCATTTGTCTTGATTTCAACTAATATTTGACATTTGTGTCTCTACTGTACAAAAGTTGCTTCAATATTGCAACTGAAAGATGAAACTGCTGCTAAAAGTAGCATTAACGATACCATGTTTCTTCAAATATTAATGTCCACCAAAATATCTTGAGTGTGATTGCTTGATCAGAACATTTCACAGCAGCTGAACATCAGCACGGCCGGGATCATCGTCGGCTCACAAACAGTTCACGGCTGATGGGATCACTAAACCAACCTGCACTCATTATTTAACATCATGTCCTGGATTTGGATTCAGATGACACAAACTGACGTGTTTACTCCGGCGACTGTACACTCCCTGCGCCTCGCTGTGAAGAAGTGCTGCCTCGGTTAAAATATAAGCCCCGCCGAGGTCCGAGCGACTGAATCATGGTCACAGACACATGTGAAGCGCTCTCCCCCATCTGGACTTCCAAGTCTTTATGACTTTGGTCGACGGCAGCAATAACCACACCGTGTCAGTATCACAGGGCTCTGACTCAGCCTGTAACCCAATAACTGACTGAAATCCAATTCACTTCATAGTGATTCATTATACTGACAGAACCTGAGGCCATTTTGTTTCTTGACACAGGCCCCAGGTGTCCGATAACAAAATCAACACTGGTAACCATTGGCTACACCCATCATTTAAAGCAGCACTTCAGTCTGTCCATTGTGTCTCTGCAAATCCCCCTGGGAGACCAGAGGTGACACGTCAAGCATTTATCATTAAAACGCGACAGAGGTCGGAGAACCTTTTTATCCTTTTGATGAAATCACCAAAGAGCAACAGATTTCAATTAATAGCCATTTTTATTTTTTTTTAGAAAAAGAAACTATCACAACTTCATTTGGTTACTGTACAGTTTCTCTTCTCATTGTCACTCGGTCTTGATAACAGGTTTCATGCTGAACACCAAAACACCCTCCTACAAACTCACACCACTAGTACAACATGACAGTATACAACTTTCTCTTTTTCCACATTTGCATTTTACATCCGCTGATATTCTGGAGTGAAAAGCAATAGAAACCACTTCTATAAAAAAAAAAAAAAAAGAAAAGAAAAGAAAACTGGAGACGAGTAGAAATCCCTGACAGTTCCATTTAGAAAAAGAGGGACAAGAGAAAGAACTCTTTGAGTGGTGTGGTCCATACCAACATGCACCTAACGTGTTTCCGTGTGTGTGTGTGTGTGTGTGTGCGAGCGCGCGATGTGGACAGCACCATAATTCACATTATGTGAGTGTTGAAGAGGTTCCCTGTCCTACATGAGACAGTAGAGGAAAAGAGAGACACGGTGGAAGGAGGAGGAGGAGGAGGGGGAGGAGGGGGAGGAGGAGGAGAGGATATCTAGGTCAGATTGTGGAGCATGCAGAGACCCCCCCCTTTTTTTTTTTTGCAGACGCACCCATTAATGCCATCTCTCGCTCACGGTGAACACAAGTGCATGCGTGTTCACTCATTCACGTGTTGGGACAACATGACTCTTAACAAGGTTGAATGTGTGATTGAGGGATTGTACAAAGTAAGTCTCCCTGAGAGATACTTCTCTTCAGTACCATCAAATTCCTCCTCTGTCACTGGCCTTTCGTCTACACCGACCCGAGGCATCCAATAAAAAAAAAAGAAAAAGAAAAAGAAAGAAATGATCTTGGCTCATATTAGACATTCTGCCCTCCCTATTTAATCACCCCATGATCTTACCGCTGGCAACTTTTAACAGCAGCCTACAAAGGGGGTGCAGGCAGGTAACATTCATACAATCTTCAACTTTCCAACTGCAACTTTCCTGGCATTCAGCCCACAGGTGCTTCGGTGCAATGACTTGCAGCGCTCTTCTTTTTTTCTCTCCCTCGCCCTATATATATATATATATATATATATATATTTATACTCATTTGCGTGAGCCAGCCTCGCATGGCGGTCTCTCGCAAAGTACTGAGAGTGACAGTGACACCTTTGTGACAGAGTTTGAGTGGCGCTACTGTCCGCCCGCGCCCCCCCCCCCCCCCCCCCCCCCCCCCCCCCCCCCCCCCAAACACACACCATTTTTCACTCACATGGTGAAACGAAGAGGGGGAGGAGGAGGTCTGTAAATAGGTTGTCCTGTGCCCTCTTGATGTCTCTTGCAGTAGCACCACACAGCTAAAGCGCACACATATTAACGTCACATATTGAGCTGACATGCAAGCACCGGGGATCAGGAAAGGAGGGGGGGGGGGGGGGGGGGGGGGGGGTACAAAAAAAAGAAAGAGAAAACTTATTGCTGATTTCCCTAAAGCCAAATCCTGTTTAAACCTGTAAAAAAGGCATTTAGGCTGTAAGTATAGGACAAATGTGTCAGTGTTTGCAGGTCTCAGATACTACTCATCTAAATGATACTGGGTGAAAACGTGGATTTTCTTGCTACCTTTAACCTGATAAAGAAAAATCTCTGTAGCCCTTTTCAAGTTTCAATTGTAGAAATATTTGCCCCGAAAGGGTGATGATGACCTTCAAGTGCTCAGAGTGTGAAGTGAGGCAAGTGACAGTGCAGGTGTGCTTTGAGTGCGCCGTATTAAAACACTCATGCGAGATCACACACACAGGTTAAAAACATCATCTCCAGGCTGTCCACTCACACGAGGAAGAGTTCTTGAAAAGCATTAACTAAAATCAAACCTCAACGGGCTGCGCACAGAAATTCCACAGCCACTCAAAAAAATCCTCTGTAGAAAATTGTTTTTTTTTTTTTTTTTTTATCATTATCTCTCTCTCCCTCTCTCCATTCAGCTAATATTAAAAACCAACAACTGGAAGTGTCGACACCTCGCAGTAGAAAACAAATATAAGAACAACCAAACGAGTTTTAAAAACACTTCCACCTTTATTGTGACTCCTCCTGAGGAGTGCATAAAGGAGGAAATGGAGAGAGAGAGAGGAGAACAGAGAACTCTCTTCCTCTCTCTCCCTATGAGACAAGTTTAGGTAGGACTGTGCGAAGAGGTATGGCCTCCCCTGAATCTCCCATCATGTTGCTCCTCAGTTTGTTGTTGGCCGCCGTGGTGCCTAAGCTCGGCCCCCCCTTGGCCAGGATAGAGGGGAAGGAGGTGCTATGGTGCTCGGGGAGTCGTTTCACAGTAGCCCCTTGGCTCTTCTCGGCCCCGGGTATGGGCTTGGGGAGCCTGCGATACAACCAAGGGTGTCTGAGGGCCTGGCTCGGGGTGAGGCGAGATGAGGGGTCCCAGTCCAAACACTTCTTTATGAAGTCAGTAAAGGTGGGGTCCTCGCAGCCCTTTAGCGCAGCACTCCACTCTTTGCTTCCGGGCGGGCCTCTCATCTTGCCCCGGCGGGAGCGGGATCCTGTCAGCACAGTGGCCCCGGTGGGCAGGGTGTTGGCCCCGCAGTAGCGAGGGTGGCCCTTGGAGTTGATGAAGTTCTTTGCCCGTTTGGCCTGCTCCAGGACCTTCTGCGGGGGCATGCCGAGCAGCTCCATGACGCAGGCCAGCTGGTCGCCCTCATCTTCGCCGGGGAACAGAGGGTAGCCGGTCAGCAGCTCAGCCAAAATGCAGCCGAAGCTCCACATGTCGATGGGAAGGCCATAACGAGAGCCGAGGATCACCTCGGGCGCCCGGTAGAAACGGGACTGGATGTAGGTGTACACACGCTGGTGTTCAAAACAGCTGGAGCCAAAGTCAATGACCTGGAAGAGACGGGGCAAACAGTTGTGCAAGTGAATATCAAATGTATGGAAGTGCATCAAGGTGAACTTCTTCCCAGATTGTGAATGGCTGGGGTGCGTTACCTTGATGCCGCTGCGGCCCTGCTGCTTCAGGAGGATGTTCTCCGGCTTCAGGTCACAGTGGATGATCCTGTGCCTGCTCAGGGCCTCCAGGCACTGCAGGATGGAGTGTGCAAACTTCCTGACCAGCGGCAGACTGAAGCCCTGGAACTTGTTGCGTTTGATGAGCTCGTACAAGTTCATGCTCAGCAGTTCAAAGGTCATGCAGATGTGATTGCGGAAAGTGAAGTTTTCCAGCATGTGCACGACATTCATGGTGCCGTTGCGGTCGTGCTTGCGCAGGTGCTCCAGGATGCGAATCTCCTCCTGAGCCTGTCGGTGGAATCGCTTCTCGTTACGCACCATCTTCAGGGCGAGGTGTTGCTGGAGTTTGTGGTCATACACCTTCGCCACCTGGCCAAAGCTCCCTTTACCAATGATCTGCAGAGGACGAGAGGAACAAGTCAATATTGGTTGTGTGATGCAATGTCATGTGTTTTCCAGACACTCAACTGCCACTGAAAACCTTTAAATGTGGAACAACACCAAAGGGAATGTGTCTGACCTTGAGGAACTCATAGCGGTAAGCTAGGTGGTCATGAGGGACGTGGATGTAACCGCCCTGCTCATCATCGTAGCCACAGTTGTTGTTGCCTCCAGCAATGGCAGGCCTCTTTTTGGCTTTGGGTCCAACAAAGTAGATGTCCGGATACGAGTGGATCTCTGTCTGCTCCAGGGCGGTGAGCTGAGGCCGGTACAGTCTCAGAGCCTGGTCAGGCGTGAGGGGGCCGCACAGCTTGCCGGAGTTTCCTCCATTCTCAGCTCCGTGTGGACCCGAGGAGTCACTGGATCCCTTGGTGGATTCAGTGCTGTGTCAAATGAGCACAATGGAAAAAGCAGAGATCAATGACGGTCACGGCTGGTATTCACGTGTTTGGGCCGTAAACACTCTGACTGACGTCTGTTATCATGATGTGTAAGTCTCTCACCTGTCAACGCTGTGCTCCTTGGATCCGCTAGAGACTGAGGTGGGTTTACTGGGGATCTGGCTGGTGGTCCCACTGTTCTGAGTGGTCGCTGTGGTTATGGCATTAACCTTGCGGTTGTTGGTCGAGTCTTCATAAAGATACTTGACCTTCAGCTGGCCTCCTCGCACAGTCACCTGATCCCTCATGACAGTCTTGTTACTGACAACCTGGTGGAGAAAACCCAATTGTGTACATCAGAGGTTTGGAGCTGCAATTGCATTCAAGTGAAAACAGGTTTCGTGCCTCCACCATTCCACAGATAAGTATGACAGAAAGGAAAAAACCTAAAAACATATGACGTGTCGATATGGGATTTTTTAAAAGGTAATGACATAGGTAAGTCTGGATTAATCCCACATACACACAGCTTATCGAACAGTGTAGGTCAAGCTTCTTTTGGTTAAACCTTTAATTCAAACAAACTTAGGAATCACAGACAAGAGGACAATAATCAGGGATGCGACTTTCAGTTTGTGAACCAGCACAACTGGCTCGACATCCAGTCAGGCAGTAAATGTTAAAGAATGACAGACCCACCCTCAACTCAAACACATGCAAAACGGGCCCACAGCTCTTCAGCACAAGCTGTTAGCTGTGATGTTTAGGTACGCTTTCGAAAAACAAACAAACAACCTGTTAACTTGTCAAGCATTTAACTTTGGGAAATTATTTCAATACTTTGATTAGCTCTAGGCTGCCAACAGTGGCTGCCCACTGTCACACTGCTGCAGCTAAAAAAAATAAACAAAGCTTAACAACTACGCGAGTTTAGAACTCCTTTTGAAGAGGTCTACTCCTGGACTCCAAAAAGAGGCAGAAGCACCTTTGCTTGGCAGGACCTGTGAGGTTACAAGAGTTTAAGGAAAGGCCTAGAGTCTCGCCAGTAAACAGTTTCATTTTAGCAACCCCAGGAATCCATTCCTTCTCACTCTGTTTCTCTCTCACCAGCAGAAACAGCCCTCCACAAGATTATGGAGCGCAAGGGAAATGATGGTCATGAAAGTTAGATTATACTCTTAAACTATAGAAGCGGTGTGGCTGTTAAGACACGCTGACATTAACTCAGCACGGCTTTCAAATATAGACTTGCAGTGAAGAGACATTAATTCTCTCTCTGGCCGTCTTTCTCTTGAATCAACCCGTCTTTTTCCACTGGTTCAAGAGTGCAGAGGCCATTTGGTTCTCATGTTGTCTTTTCACTGTATGCCAGCTACATTAAGCCATATTCTGGAGCTTTAGGAATCGAGGCCAAGGGGATCGATGGCTGAAACCGAGTTGACTCAAACACAACACAACTAGGAAACACACATTTAAAGTAGGTGCTGACATCTTCCACTGAAGGAGCACTCAGCTGAAAGCGTGTTTGTGTTGTAGGTTTGCGTCTTAAAATAGAGCTGGAATGCAGGATTGGTTTCCATACATGTAACCATATAGTCTTAACTTATTACAACAGCCCTGCTGCTGACCCAGGGTCCCATGCAGCTGTTGTCCTGAAGCTGTGCCGCAACCACAGTGAATGTCATTGATCGAGTCCCCCTCACCCACCACAAACGCTGACACCAAAGCCAAAGCATTCAGCATGTGCCGCGCAAACTGCGACGTATTGCTAACTCGCAGCGTGAAGGCAGGATGTATTTGAATGAAATATTGAAAAGGTAGGTAGAAGGTAGGACGCTGAGAGTGTGAATCTCCTCTCGCAAACGTGTAACAGAGGGTGGAGTGTCGCCTGAGTGCAAATCTGTATGAGGCAACAGATGGAGGGGAGCTAATCTCTCTGCTGTCAGAGAAACACCTAAGCATGTCCACCTCGTTCTTCCCAAGCACAAATGGGGTTGCACAACTTAACACATGGAGCGGCCACGGCAGGCTGTCGTCACAACGAAAACAGACACCGCTAAAAGCTGGGTCACAGTCACAGCAAAACCAATATCTGCTCCAGCTCCAAACACCATTCCCCCCTTTGTCTCTCAATTCGGTATGCTGAGGTTCAACTAAATCACCCAGTGGCGTTTCTTTGAAAACTTCCTCCCATCTTCTTCCACTGAACAGGGATGACATTAGTTGATCACTTTTAATGGAGCATGAGGCATCACCGAGTACTGAACATGCTGAACTGGGGCGAGCCGCCGTCAGTCACATTCAGCAGAGGACAGTACCTCTGTGAGCGTGACAGAAAATACAAAGGAAGAAGGACAGGACGAGAATAGAAAACTCGCCCTAACCTCGGTGCGAGCCCACTAGCGGTGGATTATACATGCTCCAAGAAAGGGAGAAGGGGGAAAATGTTGATCGGTGATTTTGTTTGTGGGTCACATTTTCAAGCCCAATAAATCTTTACAATGTATGAAACCAGCCTCTTTTCTTTTTTAATCCTGGAGGAGGAGGCCATATGATTGTCTATGTGTGTGTGCATCGTCTGCCAAAGGGGCTTTCAGAGAGGGAACATGAAGTGAAGGTATTTCACTTGGGATTATTTGATAATTCCAATAATCTCTTTTAGAAAAGGAATCTCATGGAGCCACATCTCAATGTGACGGTTTACATTTATTATAATATGACGTGATCACTTTTGCTCTACTGGTAATTATCTAATGATATATACAGAAACATAGTAAAGTTACAAGTACTCCTATAATGGTTGGAATGTAACCGATGACTGATGATTGAGTTACAACTTTGAAGAATAGCTCAAATGCTAATTCAATCAAACAAAATTGAGGGAGACCACCAAAAAACAAGGAAATGCTTTTAAAAACAGAGATTTCTCGACTGCTTTGAAACAAGCACGTGACTGATTACTAATGTACTTTGTTCACCGTTGCAGCGCTAGAACTCTGTCCTCTTGATAGCAACGACTGTCAATAGCAGCTGCCGTTGTGCCAACAACAACCCTAATCTGTTTTAATGTTTAGCAAACTAATACTTCAAATCGTAATAGAGGCAGTAAAACTAAATGTCGCACAAGTAGGTTAAACTTTGCTAATATTTTATGGATCACATGTGTGCTCAATTGTGGGGACGGGGAAATCCACTCCACCCCTGATAAACATGCCTGACTGCTCGCAATAAGTCAGTCTGATTGGTTATTTATTCATTCATCATGACAGATTGGGGAAGTTGTGTTCAAAGACAGAAAAGACAGCAGTTTACTGCTCAATGGTAAATCGCTGCACAAGCTACACTGAAAACACAAAATGGTCTCCTCCCTTCAGGAGAGCTCCCCGATGAAACAAGCTTTCTTGTTTGTCCCCGGGCCGTTGATCGCTACTGCTCGCATGATCACGTTATCTTCACTGAAGGATATAAAACCTGACTAACTTCCCATGTGAGAGACATATAACCCACCCGGCTGCAGGAAAGACTGAGGAAAGAAGAAAAAGGCCACAGAAGTGATGGATAGGACGAGGGGTGAGCAGGGAATATCTCTCTGAGGAACAGGATGTCTGGACACGGTGCGTGCTTCAGCACAGGAAATGGAGCTTAACAAGCTTCGTGCGTATGTGTGTGCGTATGTATGTGTGTGCGTATGTGTGTGTGTTTGTTTGCGACTTTACTTACTGTGTGTTTGGGCATCGGGGGCAGCCCAGACGGACTGTTTGTGTCAGTTTCTTCTTTAAGAATGTGGTCTGTCCTCATGTACGAGTCATAGAGACCATCGGCGTGGCGTGCTGTGGGGACAAAAAAAAAAAAAAAGGGACAATAAGTCTGTGCATCAACGCAGGCCCGTTAATTCCGCAGCGCGCACACACGGAGAGAAAAGCTGCGGATGACGTCTGAAGGCAACGTCCACAATCTTCAATCTTCTCCACGGAGACACACAATCACTAGTTTGCTTAAAACAGGCAAAGCCTCATTGATTATCTCATCAATCAAACTACCAATTCCAATAACTACCCCGAGAACACAAATGGCACAGCCAGACAAATCCCTCAGGCCAACCTCAGCAGGCACGCCTCATTATACTGATCTGTGTTGACCAGTGCCGATGATTATTGCCTGCCTCAACACACCTAGTCCACATTTACTTTGAAAAGGCCATTATTTGCAGTGATACAATTGCATCCTTTGTGCTCAATACATTGTATCCAAGGCCAGGACTCCGACCTGACCAGCTTAGATAGGGCTTAGGGTCCCAGATCGCTAGCGCTGCAAGTGGTATTATTGGCCTAATGGGGGTAACAGATGCCTCTGTGACGACAGCATCTTTCCGTCTGTCCATCTGCCCATTCAGGCCAAGTCAAGTAGTGCACGCACCAGGTGTGCACAGAACTAGATCTCATATGGACGGATGTGGGTGCCGCTCATTCAATGGTGCCATGTTTCATGCTCACCTCTGTGGCATCATGCCAAACACCTCCTGTGAGGAGATGCGTACATGAGTAGAGGGATGAAAGGATCTTTTGGAACAGTAGGCAGAAGACCGTTACTAAAATAAGAGACCCCCCCCCCCCGTCGGGTGGCTGTTTACCCCACCTGTCTTCTATCCCACATGAAAAAAAAAGAAAGGCTGAAGGTATAATCCATAGTAGTCTGAAACTAGAATGAGAAGCTTGGTGGTGTAAGCAATTTAAAAAGCTATTGTGTTGGTTAGCTCATTAACAAAATTGCGTGGCATGTCTGGTGTTGTCTGGGACTAGTCCCTGAGAGTGTTGTAACCATGTGCAGGTGCGTCAGAGCCCGTGTCCCCAATGCTAGTTCCCAAACAGACCAGCTCCGGGACAGATTAGACCTGCTGCTTGGATACAGACGCATTAAACCTGCAGAGCACAGCAAACAGCGGCATTAGGGCTCCAAACACACAACATTAGGCACAAGAACAGACCCCATTAGTCTGCAAACTTCTAATCAGTCAGTGGGGGTTCGGCACTTTCTGTGCAGAGTTTGACTTTGTTGTCCAAGCAAACTTTCTCTCGGTAAAAACATCAAACAGAGCTCAAACTTCAGTGTAACCAAACATCCAGGCTTCATGTCCAGCTGGCCCCCTCTCTGTGAAACCCCCACCTCTCCTTAAACAGCAAAGAGTAGAGAACAAGGTTCAAACAAACAAGCAGACAGCAGATCACGTATCATAAAACGTGAGTGCGACTACGGTGGGGCCAAGTCACTGTATTTCGTCCTCCTCTTCCTGGTGTCACAGACAGTACGCCCAATGTAAACCACAGGGTATCTCAGAGCTTTTTCCTGGTACACACACTGGTGATAAAAGGTAACAACTACTTAATAACTCAGTCAGACTGGAGCTGATACCAGTGCAAGTGCAAGATGACTTCAACGACGATAATCAAGGTACAAATTCCACGACACTGGTTAAACAAGTCAGTCACATCAACAATAGATCAGACGTAGATAAAGTTCGATAGTTGGACGTGAAAACCCCGCCGGGACCAGAGACGAGGTGTGATGTGGACTCTCAAGTAAAAACACATTCATAACCTGTCTCTTCTGTATTGTTCACAATACTGACAGCTCACCAGGACACACCAGGAAACAAAGCCAAACCAATGATCTGAAGCACTTTGCTCAACTACTGATACTACTTAATACCTTTTGTTTCCATTACATCTACGTTGGACAACAGAGAAGTAAATCAAATAAAAAAGTAAATACATATAAGAGACAGCAGTGTACTTTGTTATGGTTACCTGTTGCTATTGGGCCCTCTGGTTTCCTGCTTATTATCATCATGGTTGCAATTAATAAGTGATGCCAGCATCCGAAGCGAAGAGGAATCCCCAAAAAATTAAAAACAAAAGTTCAAACTAGCACAGGAAGCTAAAAGCATCTAAAACTTTTTTTCTTTCTTCCGGGACAGTGTTTTTTTTTTTGTTTGTTTTTTTAGCTGAGTCCAAGCTGTGGTTTCGTTTGGACTATAACTCAAGCGGTTTCCGATCAGCTCACTTTTTTTTTTGGGCTTTGACAGTGTTTTCTTTGTGCTCTTTTCGTATTAAAATCACAGTGCTGGGTGGCTCTGCCTGGCCGCAGTAGTTAAAACCTGCCCAGGCGGTGGGGGTCGCCTCTCTCCGCTAGCTTAGCCCGCTAGCTGGCTGGTCCTCCGGAGAGCCGCTCCCTCGGAAAAACAGTCCGAATACCGCCGCTGCACGCTCCGAGCCGGGTGCCCCTCGCCTCGCTCTGACGGTACAATGAGCCGGTCCAGAGCACCATTCCCGTGGCTTATTCCCGGTTCGCTGGCTCGGCAGTAAGCGATGCTACCACTCGTCGAGCCCCCCTCCTCCTCCTCCTCCCGGGATTCGTCCTCCTTCGGGACGGCTCTGGGGGCTGCCTCGCTCGCCTTCGGGGCAAATGGCTAGCCGGATGAGGCTAGCGGTGTTCAAGCCCCCATGTTTCGGGTACAGAACCAGCCGGGGGATCCCCTTCGCGCGGAAGCCTCGCTGCAAGTCAGTGCCGTTAAAAGCTGCGCTGTTAAATCCTTCTCCGGAGCGCTGCGAGTATCTTATTCGACGCGGCTGTGTGTTGTTGCTAAGGGCGTCTTCACCGAGCTCCGAGTCAGCAGCACCCGGAGGGAAGGAGGGGGGCGGCGGGGCGGGGCTTCCCCGGCCGCCCGGGAGAAGGGCGACCTCCAGCGGCCGCCTGCAGCGCTGCAGGGGAGCCGCGCTAATGTGTTCAAGATGTGCTCAGCAGGCTGAGTGCAAGTTAAAGTCTGCCCGTTATTTCACTCTACTGTAGCTTTGACCCCCAGATTGTGATGGGATGCACATGCTTTGCCTCACACAGTGTAGTAATTTCTTGGTAGAAGGCCACATTTCAAACTTTATTTTAGGCAGGTCAAATGTATTTATCAAAGGTGATGCACCCCGCGACCCTGAACTGGATAAGCACGAAAGAAAATGGATGGATGGATGGAAAGGTGATACGGAATCCAATAAGTGTCCAATGTTTTTGTTTATTTTTTCTGACAAAAACTATTTGGGAATTTTTTTTTGATATTGTGCATTTTTGATCACTTCGTTGACACGTTTTCCTCAAACAGCAATCTGATTAATAGATCATAACAAACGTGACACTGTTACACGTGTCTCCTGGAGCCCACACAGTGCTTTTGGTCACACACTCTGTATACCCTATGAGGAAAACTTGTGGATCGAAACTGGAGAGGCTATGGATATGGATATCTATAGAGGGTTGGTTATAGTTAGAGGCAGGGCAGAGGACAGACAGAGTGAGACCAGGCTGGCATGAGAGGGGGAGCAGACTAAATTCAGACAGTGATACATGCTGGTCAGAGGGTGATGCTAATCTTAGCTCTTTCTCAGAGGTGAGAAGAGGGGTCTGTCTATATTTACTGCCATAAATACGCAGACTGACACAGTTTCAAGCAGCCCTCTGGTCAGCAGCCAGCGCTTAAGCCAGTTTGACCATGCTGATTATTCTTAGATGGTGGTGTATAGACTGAGTAGGGTGCTTACTACATTTCCCTTTCAGAAGAGTTCAAGGTGTGAGTGTGTGGAGCAAGCGACATTTTAATCACTGCCAATGAATTTACAACTACAGCATGAGATGGGACCAGGTGCAAAGCTACCTATAGGACCTGGCGAGGGAGTCCTGACTGTATTTGGTCCCTGAGCCTGTGACAGACATAGACACCTGTGGGCTTATTGGTCCAACACTGTGTTTTGCTTGACCTTTTGACTACAACATCCATCGGAACACACTTCTACCAGGACACTTCTACCAAGTGTTGTGGATAAGTGATTATTAGAACACAAAGCTAAAGTTTTGAATGTGTGGAGTATAAAAGAACATAAAACAAAACTGCAAAAACTTGCTTCTGCAGGAACATGTGCACAAGTTCTACCCTGCATGTGCAGAGGTCTTGCAGTTCAGATGAGGTCTCGCCACCTGCTGGTGATTTTGAAGTAATACAAGGAGGATTATGATGTGTACTAAAGTTTGATCTGGACAATTCATTCTGCTGAGAAATGCTGGACAGGTCTACTTTCATAAACAAAATCAAGAAATGAAAACATCTCAATCAGGTAATTGCCTTTTTATTTCATTTAGATATTCTGTACAGTTCTACTCATATACTTATACACACTTTTTTTTTTTTTCCAATAAAACAAAATAAATTGCAAATAAAAAGCATTAATTCTCAACACCCATGACTTAATATCAGGTGGATGGCATGGACCATAAAATAAATAACACACACAAACTCACACAGACGCACTCCAGCAGAGGACGAGTTCAAAAGACATGGACGTTCAGAGGTTGGTGACTCGGAAACAGAATATGACACATACAACACCACCCGAGAAGATTTGCACACACGCTAAAGCACCCACACATATACTCAGGCACCTGTGTGTTGAAACACACCTTGCTCAGATACACAGGGACATGTGAAACAAAAGGCACTGCCAGCAGGAACAGCTTGGGCTTTGGGTGGTGGTGGTGGGGGTAAAAACAGAGCATGTGCTTATGGACCAGGCTCAATTATCAGCATTGCAGTGTAATATGTAGAAAAGATTGTGTGATTGGATTTTTGGATTGCAGCAAAAATGTAGTTAAATTCTAAAGAAAAACAAAATCAGGCCACATTCAGAACAAAAGGATTTTGCATATTAAAGTGGAATTCTTGAGAAAACATTGAAAATCAGGAGTGAAAGCATCATCTTAAAGGGTTTGAAATAATTCTTTACATTTTTACTTTCATTCTTTAATTATATTCTTAAAACATCATCTCCATTTCAGATATTTATCTTGCTGTGATGATTCAAGCTTATTTTCCAAATTTTCATCTTTGTCATTATGTTTCTTTTCTTCCTATTACACTGACTTCACTACATCTCCAGATAAGTGAGGCCCGATGAGGGAGCGCCGGTGACACACACAGACACTCATTTGAAAACACTATTCACATTATCCTTACTGCTCTAAATGTTCATACGCACCCACACACACACACACGCATCCACATACGCACACACACAGTCCAGTAGGAATGATACCAAAAAATATTAATATTCATAATAACAACAAAGTCAAACCTTGTTACTCTTTTCTCCAGTGTCTACATAGCACATCTGTATTGCAAACACATCATTGGTACATCATAGCCATTATCATGAACTCTATATATTTTTGTTTATTTTTTTTGGATGGAAGGTGAGCAGATGAAGGGAGAAAGAAAAAAATGGAAAGAACCTTTAAGTGCATGCCCAGCCCTACTGTCGTGGGTTGGTCAGCGACCCGCAGCTTACTATGCAGTGGATGGTCGAATTTACGTAACGCACACTACATTTATTTCAACAGACTCTCAAAGTCAGCGCTCCCTTTAAAATCCTCTCACTAGATCTGTCCCTCTAAGCTTTGGTGTAAGAGTCCGCGAACATTCATGTCCAACCCAAATACAGTAACAGTGCGTGTATCAGTAAAGTGGACTGGTTCTCTTCTGGAGGCTTCATTTACAGGTGGAGTTCATCCAGGGCGGGTGAGATCAGGATTTAGGCAGAGGCAAAAGGAAAATGACACCACAGTTATCATGTGAGAAGACATGTGTGTATTTTTGGAAGAGCAAGGAGGGAGGTGATAACGGGGTGTGATTGACGACCTCGGTGCCAACAAAGCATCGGACAGCATCTTCGCTTATTCAGTCTCTTCGTGTGGCAAATAAAGAACACAAGCGTGTGCCAGAGAAGGGTGGCGTGAGGTGACGGGGGGGGGGGGGGGGGGGGGTCTTTGCGCCCTCGGGTTTTGCTCGACACATGTGCTCCCTGAGAAAAAAAAAATCAGATGGTTCAAAGTTTCGTTTGCCCCCACGTCGTCCTGCCTCAAGAGCCGAGGGCAAAGCCCACCTCCTGTTTCCTACTGTCGCTCATCGAATAGCACCCAACCTCAAAGTCTGGCCTTAAAACATCCACCTGTTCAATCCAACTCTGATGGTGCAGTGAGGCAGCTAGAAATTTCAACATAACCGTTTTTTTAGAAAGTGCCACGTGAGAGTTGAGAAGTGTTTGGATGAACTCAACAAGTTGAAACATGTCTGTCCAATCATATCCTGCAGATAAATGAAATGAAAGAAACAAGGCTGTCATCAGACAAAGAGGACAACACACAGGGGAAAATAAACTTTGGCAGGTCAATATCATCAATGCATTTCACCTCCACACATTGTGATCGACTGCCGTTTTTTTAAAGCTGGCAAAGTCTGAGTATTGTCACCTAAATATTCACACGGGAGGTTTTTACAGAGTGCATCAGAATGGTCTTCTGCTTCTCAGACTCCTCAGAACTCTCAACCTTTCCCTGTGGTGAGTTCCTAGTCTCACTGTGATCGTTTGCATTTTTACCAATCAGAAGCCGAAACTGTCCCAGCTACTCTTGAATGTACCATTGTATTCCAGCAAATAAAGTTAATACAGCTGGTGAACGACATCAACACTCCACTTAACAAAAAAACAAATGAAAACAAAGGAGAAACACACAGTGTGATTGTCCTTCCATCCTGATGAGATGCAGAAAAAAAAAAAGCAATCATGCCTTCTTGTTTTCATCCTCGCTCTATGTGCAGGGGAGATGAGCTGAGAGACTCATGCATAAGTAACACTTGCAGTAAAAGCAGCAGCAGTAGCAGAATAAAAGGGAATCTTTAAAAACACCACTAATTCAGGTCAGTCCCAGATGAGATCTCAGGTTGGACTTCGCAGTGCAAATCTTCATGTGCTCGTCCTTGGCACTGAAAACACAACCGCTCCAGAATCTGCAACGAGACCACACACCCTGTGGTTCTTCACATTGCCTTCAGCTCCTGATCCTCTCTGCAGGGAGCAGATGGGGGGAGAGTGGTGGGAGGGGCAGGAGGAAGAGGAGGAGGGCGGGGGTGGGGGGGGTTGGGGGTGGGGGTATTGAATGTGTCCTGAGAAACGATATGAATCTGTGTGTACATATGTGGGGGCGCAAAGATGCGCTCGGCTTGCGCTCCGAATGGATGACGGGGGAGTGGGGTTCTCTGGGTGGTCAGCGTTCAAAAGGCCAGTCTGTCCCTGGGTTAAAGTCATAAGGTAATAGGTGAGGGGTCGTGTTGTTGTAGGGCCTGCTGGAGTTTCTGTCGGTAAACAGCATATTTCTGCTCCACTGCTCGCACGCGCTCCGACTCCTCCTTCTCCAGGATTACCAGGAAGTTCTGAAGTTCCGGGACGGAGAACGCGTGCCACTGTGAGGTGAGGACGGAAAAGGAAAAGAGCATGGTCACGAAATTTGTGCAGATTGTTATTCTTGATTGCTCGATATAAATCAATGTCTATCAAAACTGTATAAACTGGAGCTCAATTAGCCGGAAAACCTCAGAAGAACACAAGCATGTTTGCACATCCTGCTCCCTCTTCCCAAAATGAGATGCTGTAAATGAGCTTTTTTTTTTTTTTGTGGTTCCTCAGTATATCTCGAACATGAACTATTCTATCCTACAATATAACATCAAATTCCCCATTTTACACTAAAGTATTGACTTTTGAAGCTTTGGAAAACGATTACAAGTAGCTGAGAGGATCAAAGGTCTCAGAACCATTTTAAAGCTTTTTTT
The DNA here is from genome assembly GCF_963383615.2 of Lipophrys pholis. Taxonomy (NCBI): domain Eukaryota; kingdom Metazoa; phylum Chordata; class Actinopteri; order Blenniiformes; family Blenniidae; genus Lipophrys; species Lipophrys pholis. Next base: position 19,388,262 of record NC_137637.1, read on the forward strand.
TCTCCAACATATATTCAGAACATTTTTCAAGATCCTACTTAAGGATTAACTTTTTAAAAGTGAAGTCAAGCTGAATTTTCGTTCCGGGCACAAAATGATGCAAACTTCAGATATCATCACTGTTTTCGCACTTTAATGCACTTAACAGCCTCTCCAGCACCCCCACTTTACTTTAGGAAAAGAGCAAATGAACATGCTAAATGTAAAAATGAAATAGAATCGCTGCATTGAACCTGCCTGCAGGTCACCTGTGTGCGCGTGTGTGTATTTGTTTCTCACCTCGACCTCTCCCGTCTCATTTTCCTTTAAGACAAAACTGAGTTTCTCTGCATCTGGACCCGCAATCAGCCTCAGAAGAAGAGGACGCTCACACAGAGGAAGCTTCTGGAACAAGTCTGTAAAAATAAAAGCGTGTGTTTAGTTAAGTGTTTTCTAATAAAAAAAAGAAAAAAAAAGGAAAAGTGAGCCAGAAAACTGGTTGTCTCGCCCTTACCTTGTCCGTCCCGGTGTGTCTGCCTGTACAGCGCAAATTTCCTGGGATTGTCCAACACCATGAACTTCTTCAGCAAGCCCTGGATGACCTCTCTGGTGGTGGTCAGAGAGCTGATGTGGAGCTGCTTCACACAGTCACATGGCAGGTAAAAGGACGTTCTCTTCTCGGCCTGCCCGCAGTCCGGCTCCTCCTGGTCCTCTGGCGCTGGCGGTGGCAGCCGGCTGCAGCCGCCCGTCTGCCGGGTCACTGCGTCTGAGCTCGCCGCCTCCACGGCAGGGACTGTGACGGGCCTACTGAGCCTGAGATGGACTTTAATGAAACCTGTGTAAGATCCATCTGAAGCCTGGGACGAGAGAATTCAAAGACAAAATGACAAAACCTTTCCAAACGTCACAAAATCCACCTACCAACATGTTTAAAGCTCTCTAATTGACACTCTATGTATCATTGTGTGTGTATTTTTTGCTTAATCGGTCCAAAAAGTAACATCTAAAACATAAAGCACGTGCTGCACTTCTCATTAGTTCCTGCTATCGTTGTGGAGTTGCCAGGCAACCGGGAGATTTCCTGTAGCCGATGCCAGGACAACCTGCTTTCCAACTGAGTTTTCTGCTCCAAATTAGGCTCAGTGTCGGCTTTATATTTAGCGGAGACATGAGAAGTGATAGTAATAATGACATTACATATTCTCACGGTTCAATGAAACGGAATGAAGCAGAACAAATATCAATATCAGTCTATTCCTGGGAGTTGTTAAGCTCTTTTCGCTTAGTCAGTTGTTCAAACTGTTGCATATGGACGGTTTATTTATGAATAAAGTCTGGAAGTAAGTTGGATTTGAATTGAACACAGTTTCAAGCTCAACGTCACCATCAGTTTGACACCTTAACACAATGATTTTTTATCTAAAAACTCACCAGCTTCATGCCATTTTCAGACACTTGAGTGTTATACTCTTCTATCCTGGCCCGCACCTCTTCCTCTGACAGATCATTCGTCCGCCCCTCCTCTTCCTCCTTTGTCTCATTCTGCTGCAAAGTGGAAAAAATAAAATGGAAAGGATCAGCATGGAGGCGTCAGTAGAGCGCTTCAATGTAACCAGCAGGTGGTGCCGCCACAACCTGTCCTGTGGGAATCAGAACTGCCAACTTGAAATTTGCTCAAGAGTAGGAATCCCACCAAAACCATGAGAAACCCTTCAAATCAGCACCTTTTGAAATTGGCCAACTTTCCAGTATATTAGTGTTGGAAATAAGCCAGCTCCAGCAGGTGGTCTCTTTTGATCCCCCCCCCACCACTCTTCGCTGTCCTCCATCTTTGCCATGCTCACACATAAAATCTGACTGCAGGCCACAACGATTCATACACAAACATTAAATTATTTCTTTCCCCTCTGCATGGTTACACAATGCAGCTTGACGTGGGGACAGGAAACGTTGTGAATGGAGGTAATAACACATTGGGAATCACACACTAAGAATATTGACAGCTCTGCCGTCTTCTCACTATTACTCATTTCCCCTCTGTGAGTAGCAATGAACCTGAGAGAAGGAGGAGGAGGAGGAGAGAGAGAGTCAAAGAGAGGGAGGTAGTGTGAGAGAAGCCAGTTAAGGGGTAAGGAATGATGAAAGAGCGGCTGCTGAGCAAGCCTTAGCAACACAGAGTTTGACTGGGTTATTTATAGTACAGTGGGATGCATCCTCTCTATCTCACAATAGATTTTTTTTTTCCTTCTACGGTTCATTTTCATTTCTGGGGCAGGGGGGGAGAGGGGGAGAGAGAGAGAGAGAGAGAGAGAGAGAGAGAGAGCGAGCGGGGCAGGAATTGTTTC